>NC_069798.1:33614302-34239302 GCF_027406575.1 Nycticebus coucang
ACTGATGAAGTCTAATTTCCCAGTGGACTTTGCAAAGGTCTGACACTGGTGTGGATCACTGTTCTTGAACACAGTAGCTATTTGTGTCATTTTTCTCTCTATTCAAGGAGGACACTATAGGCAGCAATTGCTATCTATTTGTGCATGTGTATGTACTTACATGCTTGTGTGTGTATTTAAACATGTTCACATGCATTTTTAGCAATGTCTTTTATTTTATACCACAAACATGTATCATGTTAGTATCTGTCAAGAACAGACAAGGATGGGCCAAGAAAACTTAACGGGGGAGGGGAAATGGGCCAGCATGTGAAAATCAGATCTGCAGCTCTAAAGTCCCGCCAATTTACAAACCATCCTCATTTGATTAGCAAACATCCCAGTAAGATATAAGAATATAAGATGTTGCAATCAATTATATATTTCAAATGAGCAAAGTGAAAATTAAAGAGATTTGGTCACATTCCATAAAAATCTGATGAAGCCTGAATGCAAAACCAAATAGTTCTGATTCTAGCTTTTGCAGACCAAATCGCACTGACCTTGGAGATTTTGTTGTTTACTGGGATGATTAAACAAGTAGGAAATAAAAGAACTTATGGCATTATATATATAATAGTAGAACTATATAGAAGGTTTAGTGGAAGAATAGAAGAAAGAAATAATAACTCAACTGGGGGTAGAGGAGGTGGGAGCCAGAAAGACGCAAATAACCAAACACACATTTGGAAGTTTCTTTGATCTGAAAAGACATTGAAAAACTTCATAAAACTATATTCCAACATAAAAAATTGCTTTGGTTAAAGACCAGTGGAGAAGCTGTATTTAACATCATTGTAATAAACTCTGTGAGAGTTTTCCTATAATGATTGGATGTAATTGTTGGATTGTGAGGCATTATGACAGATTCTAACAAAAATGAGAATTTACACATCCATTATGACTTTCAAGTATGATGAATTTTTTATACTACATAAAAATGGGGCAGTCAATTGAAAAAAATATTGCCAAGCAATATTATAGATGTTCATGGCTTGGGAATTTGATATAAGCAGTGAAGAACCAGATTCTAGTAGGACAGAGAATAAGCTAAGCTAACCTATTTCTATGTTTGCAACAACTGGCTGGCCCAGAGGAAAGCACTGAAGTTCCATAGGTTTTACTATCATAATGGTAGAATAGCAATATTTTAATGTTCTTGGGATCTTATTCTTGTGTAGTAAATGGGTAGGAAGTATAGTCAGCCTTAACTTTTAGGAGACAGATCTTATTCGGGAGACCTTTTGAAGATTTCCAAGAGAGACTGGGAGTTCTACTCCTGGTGCATATTATGTGGTCACATCTGGTTACTCAGCAGGACTGCTACTAGTTACAAAGACACATATTTTGATCAGGAGTTACACTCTTCAATGGGTAGAGAAACAAGCAAATTAAAACCGAGGATGTAGACAGGTAGCAGGGGAGGAGGACTTAGGAAATGTTGATGGAATATCTATGAATCAAAGTAAGATCCTGGGAATTTTTATGTGATATGAATGTCATTATGGTCAGTGGAATTTAGAATGATAGCTTCAAAATGGAAGCCTCAATGAAAGGCTTTGGAGAACATCTGAAAGTCAATCACAAATCCAGTACTTATTATTCCTGGGGCTCAATACTTTTAAATAATTCCTTCAGTTACAGTGGGGTTTTCCCCTAAACTGGGGACCCCCCCCCGGGCTTCACCACCTTTCCATTTATCTGTCTGCCCATTACACAGTCTAAAAGGCAAATAGCTTTCTAATGTCCCTACGCTTCAGGAAATTTGCAAGTCAGTTCTATCTCCCTGATATCCCTCTCTCTCACTCCAGTAGTCACTTCTCTTACTCAGATTCTTGGCATCCTTCATTTGTGAGAGTATCATTGTCTTACTGAATTTCATGCCTCATTGTGTCTACTGTCGTCCCTTCCACAGAAACCAATATATGTCAAATGTCTTCACAATAAATTTCGATATTATTTCAGTGCTTTAACAAAAAATAAAAAACAACTAAGCTAAATTTTCTACTAATGATGAAATAAACAATAGCAGTCGCTACTAGTGCCAATTTGGTACCAGATGAACACCAATGGGGGGTCAGTGACTAACTCCAGAATAAATAGTACATAATTTCACAAAAAACCTATATATTTCCTATGCCATTACATATTCTTTGAATGTTCTTTTTGTTATATTTTCTTCTTTCCATGTAAATCCTCAACAGATATATTTGCTGCATTCACTGCACGCCTTCATATATGTCCAGTCTCTCCCACAGGGACAAAGGTAATGATGACTTTTTTTTATTTATTTATTTTTTTGGTAAGCTTTTCACTCCTGTGTCCTGTAACTTTTCCTTTTGGTTTGGTATAAACTGTTCCTCTTGTCACCATTCCTTGTCTTGGATTGTACTTATGTCCATAAAGATTCAGGACCCTTGTATGTTTTTCTTTGGAGACCATGGACATTTTAAGCACTCCTTCTTACATTTTCTTCATGGAGTTGTTATGTCAAATCTTTCAAAAATTATTTTCTTCACAATTATTTCTTTGAAAGAAGTAGCCATCAGTGGTTATTTGTTTCCTGAAAAATCACATATGAATTGTATATTGCAATGTCAATGATGATGAAAAAAGTTGCCAGGGGCCAACATTGAGTTCTTCAACAACAGAAATATGTTCTCACAAGGTTATTAAGGGTGTCAACACCTGCATCAGTAGCATCATAAAAGTGGATTACATCAGGTTTTTTATTCATCACCTTCATATCTCCATGCTATATGGAAAGTACTGTAAGTACTTTTCCAGTCTTTGGAACATAACTTACTAATGTCACATGGAGAGAGAAGGCAAATCTTACTTTATCAGATGGAGAATTTTCATTGATGCTGGCCTGAGTTCTAGAGGCAAATCCTTTTTATACTTATAAATAATACCAAATATGGTTATGTTCTTTTGAAGCAAGTAGAAAGTAAGGGCAGTGGAGGTAAAATTTCTGTCCACAGTAATATTTCTTCCAGACTGACCCAAATGACAGTTCTGAACCAGTTTTTCTAAAACCTCAGAGCCACTATTATAATTTCTCAGGTTTTCTGAAAACAATAGTTTATATAGGAATCACAGAAAAGATTCACTTGAACTAAAATAAAATTTTAAGCCAGTGACTAACTGAATCCCTCTTGGCCAAGGGGATCCCTAAAACTGAGTTACTAGCCATAACTAAGGAAATCAGACTTGCCTAATCCTGCCCTCCTCTTCATCTTAGAGCAGTCCTTTGTGACTCATTAATAGGCATAAGTCTATGTAAAATATGCCTGCATGTCAGAGGTCAGGCACGGTGGCTCAAGCCTATAATCCTAAAACTCTGGAAGGGCAAGGCCAGTGGATTGCCTGAGCTCACAAGGACAAGACTAGCCTGAGCCAGAGTGAGACCTCGTCCCTAAAAATAGCTGGGTGTTGTGGTAGGCACCTATACTCCCAGCTACTTGGGAAGCTGAGGAGAGAAAATTGCTTGACCCTAAGTGTTTGAGGTTGCTGTGAGCTGTGACACCATGGCATTCTACTGGGGTAAAAAAGTGAAACTCTGTCATATATATATGACAGAGTATATTTGTCAAATATATCATGTATATTTGACTGCATGTCCTCAATATATACAACCACTTGAGTCTAAGCAAATGTTTGGTAATTTGTTTCTGATTAATAGACCCTTGTCTTAATTAAACAAAACCTAATTCTTTTAGCCAATTGTTAACTAAAGAATCTTTAAACCCACCTATGGCCTGCAAGCTCCCACTTTGAGATGTCCAAGGCCAAACCAATGTGTGTCTTCCAAATGTTGATTTGTGAATTAATTGGTAATTCCTGTCTCCCTGAAATGTATAAAACTAAATTGTAGCCCCACCACTGTGAGCCGACTTGCCTGAGGTTTCTAGAGTGTGGCTCCAGGTCATAGTCTTCAAATATGGCTCAGAATAAACCTCTTTAAATTATTTTACAGAACATGGCTTCTTTTCTACCAATACATTACAATTCTGTACCTCCCAGGTTTATTTGCTATGTAAAGTGTGAATGGGTAATGCCCATGTAAAGACACCAATTCCTCATTGACAGACTTGTGATACAAGCTTCACTTGTGGCATCATCAAAATGTAGACATTTCAGTAGGATTCACATTCTGTGTTCTGAAAATATAACATGGTAAACTGGAAAATCTTTCTCACAGAAAAGATATTCAATATTGCCTTTATTTTGTTAGTATACACCACAATTTAGAAAAATTCCAATTAGTTCAAATATTCCTTCTTTAACAAAATTTCCAAAATTTTGAATAAGTATGTTCGTACGTAACTCGTTGACTAGATATAGTTTTTGTTTTGGAAACTTGATAATTACATCCAAAGTTTCAATGTCAACTAATTCATGTATGTATGTAAATGTACACACAATGCACATAATAAACTCAAAGTAAGCACTATAATTACCATTGTAGAATTAGAGGACTTCCTAAATTTTATTTAAGATGCCTTATGGACAACCACACTATGCTCTTTATCACATATGTAAGTGAAGGTATGAAATAAAGATTAAAATAAATCATAGCACATAGCATTACTATTGCTAGGGCTGTGATTTAAAAAAACTAAATACAATTAAACTATACTCTTTGAAAATATCCCATAAATTCAAGTTTTTTTAGCCCTTATTCAGACTTTGGAATATCAGTAAATGATAGGGTTTGACTTAATATTATTTGGTTCATTCATTTATTCAGTTATGTTCTAAACGTGCGTTGCAAACAACATTAGTTTCCCGTTGTTGTAGCAAATTGCCATAAACTTGGGTGCTTAAAATAACACAAATGTATTGTCTTACAGTTCTGGAGGTCAGAAGTTTGAAATGCTCATCATCTATAATCATCAGAGAAATGAAAATAAAAACCACTTTGAGATATCATCTAACTCCCGTAAGACTGGCTCACATAACAAAATTGCATAACTACAGATGTTGGTGTGGATGTGGAGTAAAGGGAACACTTCTGCACTATTCTGGGAGTGCAAGCTAATATGTCCCTAATGGAAAGAAATATGGAGAATATTCAGGGATCTAAAAGTAGACCTGCTGTTTGATCCTGCAATTCCTCTACTAGGTGTATATCCAAAAGACCAAAAATCACTTTATAACAAAGATATTTGCACCAGATTGTTCATTACAGCTCAATTCATAATAGCCAAGTCATGAAAGAAGTCCAAGTGCCCATCGACCAATGAATGGATTAATAAATTGTGATATACATATACCATGGAATATTATGCAGTCTTAAAAAAGATTAAGACTTTACCTCTTTTATGTTTACATGGGTGGAGCTAGAACATATCCTACTTAGTAAAGTATCTCAAGAATGGAAGAAAAAATATCCCATGTACTCAGTACTATTATGAAACCCATTCCCAATCACTCGCACTTGAAGAATAGATCACAACTATTGCCCAAGATGAAGGAAGAATGAGAGAGGGGTAGGAAGGGAGGAGGGAGATCAGATCAAGGGAGGGTGAATACTGGGATCACACCAATGGTGCATAATGCAAGGGTACATGTTGGATCTATTAGTATAGACTATAAAAGTCTTAACACAATTAACTAAGTAAATGAGACGAGGTATATATTAACCAGTGTGATGCAAACATTCCTAATTCTATATGAAATCAGCACATTGTAAATCATAAATGCATTAATGCATATATGATCTACGTGTTTATGATTTAATAATAAAAAAAATGTGTCTCTTAGGTCTAAAATAAATGTATCATCAAGAATGCATTATTTTCTGATGGCTCTAGGGAGAAATCTGTTTCGTTTCCTTGCTTTTCCAGATTCTAGAGGCAGCCCACTTTCGTTGATCCACGGAAAGAGAAAGTCAGCCATGGCTGATTTAGTCTTTTTCATATCACATCACTCTGGCACTGACAGTTAAGAATCCTTGCAATTAAGCTGGATAATATAGGATAATCTCTTTATTTAAGGTCAGCTTATTAACAGCATTAATTTCATCTGCCACCTAAAAATTTCCCTTTCCTATGTAACATAACATTTTCAGGGGTTACAAGGATTAGGATATGGATATCTTTAAGTAGCCATTTTTCTGCATATTGCACATAATTACCAGAAATCCTTTTTTAATAAATTAAACACTGAAAGAAGGACCGTGGTGCAATTATGTCCTAAACTAGAAGGCAACTGAAGAATCAGGGAAAATCCTTATAACTTACAGGATATTTTCTACTCCTTTGATTGGTACAGTCTTTAGGTATTTCTTGTGCTAAATAATTTTGTAGACCCCCACTCCATTTCTAAGATTATGTACACTCAGCAAGTAAGTATAACTTTACGAATCATCTAAGGTATGTTCAGCCTGTCCCAAATGTTAGCACAGGTAAAAGAAAAAATAGCATATATTATGATATAAGGAATAAAATAACATCTAAATCAGGGTGGTACAGAAAATCAAAAGTTGTGTGCAGTACTAACATGAAACCAATAGATAAACAACTGCACTTCTGCATGAGAGAAAAACACAATTAAATTCAAGTAGGGGAGGGAAGAGGAGGGAAAGGAAAGAGGGAAGGAGTGAGAGGGATTGGTAAGTAAACTCTTACCTAATGGGCAGAACATAGGGATATACAGCACACCTCCTGGGTGAAGGGCTCAATTGAGATTTGAACTTTACCTAACAAAAATGCAAACAATATAATCAAATCATTTGTACCCTCGTATTATTCGGAAATTAAAAAAAAAAGAAAGAAAGTCGAAAGTTAAAGGACTAAAACTGACATTAATCAAAAGCTACAATGTAATATGCATTCAGAAAATATTATTTTTAGAATTTACTTGTCTCATTTTCAATAGATGGGTTGTAAGAAAACAATGAGCACTTGTAGGGAATTTTGTGTCCACGTATTATACTTCTTTTCCCCCCTCAGATATGACTGAATACTTCAGTTTCCCCAGCATACCTTATTAAAAATTTCTTTGGAAAATGCATGGCATATTCAGAAACTTTCAGACACATCTGCTGCCTATGAAATGAGGATATGATTATTTGTATCTCTTCTCTTTGAGACATGAGGATGGATAGCAAAAATCATTTGTGAAATATTTCAGATGTCTTGGAAAAGGAGCCCATCGAAATGGAAATTATTATAATCGGAAGAGTCATAACAGTCTTCCAACTGTCATTGTTGCAGTGGAAATGGTGATTCATTCTACTTTCCTCTCCTTTGTCCCAGTGGATAAAAATCAGCTTATTAGTTCCTTAGTGTAACTGACAGTCTATCCTTTATAAAACCCCATCTCCAATTCACATTTCCACTGAAATTTTAATCCAGTGAATTATATTTTCTCCCCTGTATTGCCAATTCAAAGACATTCTTTGATGACCCACTCAGTGCCTTCTAGTTCACCTTGAGAAAGCAGGATTACTTTCAGAAAAGATTGAACACAGCCCTCCTATGGATATTTTAGTCCTATGTGTTTAGAAGTGAAAAAAAAGAAGGGTCCTGATCCAGAGATCAATAGTAAGTACGGTCTCAAAGGACATACTTTACCAGGGTTAGGCAGAGGAGAGGACAGTCTTCTGATTTGAGTTATGACTGTTTCCTTGTCTCTACTCCCTCTTTTGCATATATTAATCTCAAATGTTAGCTCATCACTGTGGGAATAAAGAAACATTAAGTTTCTTAATGTTTCTTAAGTAAGAAAAGTTACGCCTTTTCATTTGGGCATGGTACGTTCAGGGAGAGAAACAATTGCCCAGTATGATGGCTAGGTGTTGCCTCACACTGTCTTTTATGGGACAGTATGATGTGGAGTAAAATCTACAGTTCCCTGTGATTTCAGTGGATGAAAATTCAATAGCAAGCCAGCAGATCTGGAAAGTCTTCAAGGCTAGGGTGAAAAGGGTAGATAAATATGTGTGGGCTTATGCCTGGGAAGCAGAAAGGGATATAGACATTACATGGGGAAACAATCAAAATAAAGTGTGAGGATCAATGGGAGTTTCTTATCAGTACCATGAGGAATAATAGAATACCGCTCTTTGCACTGGTGTGAAAATAAAAAGAATTAATACACATGTATTATTTATAATATCAGCTGAAAAATAATAGGTATTTAGTAAGCATCATTTATTATGATAATTTTTATGGTGTTCATTGTTTTTGTTGTTACTCTTATATCCTGGAAGAAGCCAATATTAAGAAGATGATACTACAGTGATAATTCTCTTACAACCAATACCAGGGGGTTTGTCTCCCTCCAAGAGACAGGTGAAGGGAAAGGAAAAATACTCCATGAGATTTTTACCTAAAAAAGATTGATGTTAAGCAGAAATGTCTGAGTTTACTTTAAATTGACATGGTTAAATTTTCTGTCATCAGTGGAATTATGTGCTTGGGAAGTTATTTCTGCTTTTGTAAACTTGAGTTTTGTAAGCTGTGAAATTCATGCTTTCCTACATCTCTCAGTAGTGTTTTTGACAAGGTATTCCTTACTGAATTTTTATTGCCATCACTCTCTATTTATTATTATTGTCAATTTCTAAAGGTTTAGGCTAACATTTCTTGGAGAACTGATCCCAAGTACATTTCCATTTGCTGGCACAGTCATCTGCATGAAGGAAAGGAAGAGGGCAGAAGGAAAAAATAAAGAAAAAAATGATGATAGACAAGAGGAATAATTGATAGCTAAATATATATATGTTAACATTAGATTACCCTTCTTATGAGGTGTGCATCATTACAGATACGGAGAATACTAAATATGTGGATATTATAATATGTAGTATCTGCTTTCTATTTCCAGTGGAGAAATTAATTTCTTGAGCTCTAACAGCTAGAAAGGAACCGAAGGAGCAGAACCTGCTGGAAGTCAAATCTCCTGCTACAAAGCATGATGTCACACAATGTAATGTCTTCTAGCCCTGCCACTAATAACAGTTGATGTAACCTCCCCTTGTTCATGCTTCAAAGGTAGTGGGGAATAACTCTGGTGTCACTTAATTCGAATGGATATTCTTATGAACTCTTCAATACTTTGAATAAGTTATCCTAAGTTTCAGCTTCCATTTTATCTGTGATACTCTTTAATAGACAGAAAATTTTCATTTCAATCAGTCAAATTCATCATCTCCTGCTAGGGATTGTATTTTTTATGTTCTGTGTAAAAAATCCTATTCCAATCCAAGGTCAGGAATATAGAAAATCTCCACTTCTTTTTCAGCAATGTATAGTTTTACCCTTCAAGTTGAAATCTTTCTTTCACCCAAATTTCATTATGTAGTAGGAGATAGAGTTTATTTTTCCTTCAGAGTAAATCAGTTTTCCCAATGCCATTTATAAAATAATCCATCACGTATATACTGATTTGTGATGTGACCTGAACTATACACTAATTTGATAATAAGCCTGTTTACTCCTTAATTTACACTCCTTATCTATTTATAAGTTCTCCTATACAATGATTTTTAAAATCGTAATGGTTTTTAAGTTAAAGTCTCTTTCCATACCCCAACTAAAAAAGTCTTTGTCTTTTTTAATTCTTCCATACATATTTTAGAATGAACTTGCCAAGTGCTTTTTGTTCCAGTCTTGCTAGAATACATATAAAATTGCATTGAGTATATTTGAGTAGAATTGGTATCTTGTATATTTATTCCACTTATTGTCTTGGTCCAGTCTTTCTTTATATTCTTCTTCAGGATGTTAAAATGTTAGGTATGAAGTTATTTTATATTTTCTCTAGGGTTAAATCCTAGATACTCTTATTATCATAAATGATATTTTATTATACATATATAAATATATTGTGTGATTGTATGTGTGTGTATAACGTACAGAAATCCTGCCCAAATTTCTAATTAGTTTTCCCCACACACACTTAGAAGTTATATTTTGTTGGGTTTTCTAGATACACAATTATTTCATTTTAAAATAATAACTTGTCTTCCTTTGTAATTTTTATAAATTTTATTTCCTTCATATGTCCTATTATATTGGCCCAGAGCTGTATTAAATACTAGTGCTGACAATAAGTATATTGTGTGAGTACAGCTTTTAAAATAATTGTGTCTAAAATGTCTTTTTCAATTATATTTCAGAAAGTTTATTGTAGATTTTTTTACATTAAAAAATTTCTCTTCTACTCCTATTAAACATTATAAGTTGTTTTATAATTTATCACATGCTTTTCACGCATCTACTAATATTATTTTATTTTTATTTTCTTTTTTCCCTCATTTATATACTTGTTCCCTCCAAATCTCCTATCAAAATGTGATTCCTAATGTTGGCTGTGAGTTCTAAAATGAGGTGCTTGGATTGTGGAGGTAGATCCCTCATGAACGGCTTGGTGCTGTCCCAATAGCAATTAGTGAGTTCTCTTTCTTTTAATTGCTAAGAGCCTGACACCTTGCCCCTCTTTCTTGCTTGTGTCCTCTTGACATGTGATGCCTACCCACCTTTGCTTTCTGGGATGAGTGGAAGCTTTCTTATGCCCACAACAGAGGTACAAGATGGTGCCGTGCTTCTCGAACAGCCTTCAGAAACATGAGCCAAATAAACCTCTGTTCTTTATAAATTACCCAGCATCAGGTATTCCTTTAAAGCAACACTCTACATGCTAAGACACTCACCAGTCATCCTTTACATTCCTGGAATATGTCCTATGTTATTTTTTATTATAATGTACCTCTGTTAAGTATGTTATGGAACTTGGTAAACTAGTATTTTAATTAGAAATTTATGTCTATATTCATAAATGAAACAATACTATAATATTTTCTTATTCTGTCCTTAGCCCTTTGTTTGAACCAATGTTCAACCAGACTCAGAAAAAAAAGAAAAAGGTAACTACGAAATGGGCAATCTGTTCTTGAAGGTTTGATAAAACTTATTTTAAAATTATGATGTCTAGCTCCTTTTCTGTGAGTTAACTTATTTTTTAACTTTTCAATTTTTAAAAAATGATTATTGGTATATTTAAATGATTTCCGCCTTGAGAAAATTATGACATTTATATTTTTCAGGAAGTGATTAGTGTCCTTTAAAATAATACATATCTAGACACATGGTTAATCTTTCAACCATTTTCTAAGGAACAAGTCAATTTCTTGCCCACTTTAAAGCAATTTCTCCATTTACTCCAGCCAACATAAATTTTCTCCTTCCTGCCTTACTCCCAATCCTTCTAATGAGACAATGTGGCATAATATGCTAAATATTCTTTGTAAAAATGTTAATGAGTGGATGCTTGCACTCATTAGTGTTCTGTATATATTTCTTTCCTACCGAAAAGTTTTATCCCTCCCCCTTAAATATAAATTCCATTCTTTGACTTCTAAGAATATTCCTCTAAATCACTAATACACCTCTAGGAAGTAATTTTACTTTTTCCACGACCTTAAATCCATGATTTTAAGGATCTACATATAAGTGGACCACTTTAATTATGGATACTTCTGTACTTTGATGTTCCTACAACATATGCACCTTCCTCTTGCAGGTTCCTCTTCTTCTTTCATTTGGTTGAGGTTTGTTTGTTTCCTTTTAGTCTTGTTTATAAATCTCTCAGTAGAAATTATAGGTCCCTCCCGTATATCCTTCTAGTATTACAATGGCTTTGGCAGGCTACAAACTGCTTGCCGGTATCTGAGAACTTTTTTTCTGGAACTCTGGAAGGCTACTTTATGTCTGGAAACAAGTGCCCAGGAATTAACAGCCTCACCAGCAGCATGAAATCCATGAGCATATTTCAAGTACAAGTTGGATCTATCATGTGTAGAACACAAATGTCCTAATGCTATAATTGGGTAAATGAGGTGAAAGCTATGTTGATTAGCATGATGTAAGCACTCCAATTTGTACAAATAATCAACAAATTGAAAATGGCACAAATGTATTTATGATCTATGTACAAAAGACTTAATAAAAAAATTAAAAGTCATTCCATTAAAAGAAAAAAAAAGAAAGAAAAGGAAAAGAAACTCATGACTCTGTAGCAGGTCTGCAAACAACCTAGCTCTTTTACCTTTCGAGGAGGTCATTAGCATGTTTCCTCAAGTTTCCCAGCAGAATTAAGTTCTAGTCACATTCCCAAACTTACTTCCTCCCCTTCCCTGTATCATGTTGCATACTGGCACCTTCTGAATAAATTCTGTGTACTTGGATCCTTATCTCAGGTTTCACATCTGGGGAAATCTAAACGAAGACAAAGATCAGTTTCCTGCTTCTGATCATCCAAGCCCAGCATAACTTTTAGGGCTGATATCAAAACATAGCTGTTCCCTGAGGTTATTGTACTGTCATCTAAATGACTTTAGTATCTGCCTTCTGATTCGCTAAAGTACATCTTGTTTTTACTGCATAATTTATTATGTCATGATAATAATACTGATTTGAATTGTATAATGCTATGTTTTGTCAGAATGCTTTGGAGCTAAAGTATCTATTAAGTCATATCTTTTGCCTTCTTATTTTTTTCATGTACTTACTCTCTATTTACCCACTGATTCTCTAAGGTCCTTGATGGCAAGCAAATGTAGAAAGAACATTGGTATACACTTATGAATGACCATGGAAAATGTAATGAATCGATTCCAATTAAACTGAGCTATATTTAATGTGCATCAATAGTTAAGTATCACAAAAAAATTCCTATAAAAAGATTATGTACTATTACTCGTTTCAATTCCAAAGCATATTTTGTCGTTACATAACATGTTTCTCTTCCCAAATCAGTTTTATTTATAATTGTTAAGCATATTTTTATATACAAAAAAGTAATAGCAAGGATAAAAGGTTGTCCCCCTATATAGCTTGTTCTGGGAGTTTTAATAATTATAAAACTCTTTGGCTTATTTGATAATAAGTTCTGTATATATTTCTTTCCTACAAAAATGTTTTAGCCCCCTCCCCTTAAATATAAATTCCATTCTTTGACTTCTAAGAATATTCCTCTAAATCACTCAATTAGCTTGTACCTCTGTGTAGTAGGAAATAGAGAATTTGGTGATTTAGAGAATGATCGTTGACAACATATTATAAGAGGCAAACAATGAAAAAGACATAGAACTCACAGTATGGAAAAGAATTGAGTGCTTAAAGATGGTCATGGGCAGAGCTAGTGGAGGGAAGTGGGAACCTAAAAGAATGTACCATATGAAATTATCTTGACAAGTTAAGATATCTTGACAATATTAAAATCTTTAACTACAATATCCCTTCTAGAAAGAAAGAAAGGTAATGGAATACAAATAGCGAAACAAATTATTTTTGCAGGATAGAAATGTTGGCATCATAAGCTCAGAATAAGACCTGCATTTCTCTTCAAATTGATGTCTTCCAATCAAGTAAACCTGGTGAGTAATGTTGCAGCATTGCCTATCATGGGTGAGATAGTATTGATGTTACAGAAATACCATTCACCATGAGGTAATGTACAATGTGTTTGATATTAAAGACCTAGAAGCAAGAGACTCTGAATCTACTTTCTAGTAACCAGTCCCCAGAGACATCCATGGGGGTGGGAGGAAAAGCAGAGAGAGGGAAGGAGTGAGGGGGTGGGGCCTTGGTGTGTGCCACACCTTCTGGGGGCAAGACATGATTGCAAGAGGGGCTTTACCTAACAATTGCAATCAGTGTAACCTGGCTTATTGTACCCTCAATGAATCCCCAACAATAAAAAAAAAAAAAAGGGAAAAAGTTAAAAAAGTCAACAGCATAATATTGAGATGCATTAACAGGAAAATTGTGCTGATGCACATAATGACAGTCACCGGACTAATAACACTTCACAATTAAATAGTACTTATCTTCCTAGGAGTTCAAAGTGCTTCCCAATACAATAGTCCACAACCTAGTCATGTGAAAAGAGAAAAAGCTTCTGCAAAACTCACACAGAAAATAAAGTGTTTTACTCCCTGAGAAAATCTTCTCAAAAGTAACAAGAAAAGCTACACTGATTGGACACATGGGCCATTCAGTGCAGATTTTGCTTCTAACAGAGACAATAGGGAATATAAAATAAGGAAATGGGTTGTCCCCTGTTATCTTGTCTTCAAAACTTCAAGCACTCTAGCTGGATAATCAAGCATACCTTTCTAGCTGCCTTTGTTTCCTCATCTTTAAATTAAAGCTAGCATACACTGCAACTGTGTGCAGTTACTATAGTTCCATTAGAGAATTTCAATATTTCTGTTTTGAATTGGATTATCATCACTCTTTGGGGGAGATTTTTATGTATATATGTATATATAGTATGTGTTTCATAAGGCTTTCAAGTTTTACAAAATAATGTTCTCATTTAACTAGTGCTCTTCCTAGAGCACTACGAATCTCCACCCTGCCAACCTCAGTAGGGTATTTCATCAAATACCATTTATGATTGAAAGCACTTTGAAATGTATAGAGCAGTAGATAAATGAGAGTTATTGTTATTAACTTCATTTCTCTTTATCACCCATTATAGATTCATCATCCATGAATTTATTTCATGGATGGGATAGTAAAACAGAGATTGGTGGCACTAGAAAAGGGAAAATATTTCCAAAATGAAAGCTTTTTATGAATTGACTCTTCCTTAAAATATTTCTATTTCCTTGAAAATTTTGTCCTATCTAACTGTGTTTGCACATTCCTCTATATAAATTCACACCAGTCTGAGCCTTCCATGTTCACTAATGAAGATGAAGAGGGGTCAACTGTGCTGAAAGATAGATTGCTTCACAAGGATTATAATGAGTACTTGTAATTAAAATCTTAAATTCTTAACAATCCTCTTTACTCCTCTGGCTTTATCAGCATCTACCTGTGTGATATTGGCAAGTCTTTAATTCTTTCTGTAAACTTGATGACTTATTTCAGATAATGGAAGTAATAATACCACAGAAGATTGTTATGATAATCAAATAAATAAAATATGAAAATAGTTGACTGAGGGCGCCGGCCCCATATACTGAGGGTGGCGGGTTCAAACCCGGCCCCGGCTGAACTGCAACCAAAAAATAGTCGGGTGTTGTGGTGGGCGCCTGTAGTCCCAGCTACTCGGGAGGCTGAGGCAAGAGAATCGCTTAAGCCCAGGAGTTGGAGGTTGCTGTGAGCTGTATGATGCCATGGCACTCTACCAAGGGCCATAAAGTGAAACTCTGTCTCAAAAAAAAAAAAGAAAATAGTTGACTGAATATAAATGATTATGAACAAGTAGATCGCTTTTTTGATTTTTCAAATGATTTGCTCACCAATACTTGTGTATTTGCTGTACTGAAGCCAAACAACTAGCTGATTAAAATATCTGAGTCTAATACAGTCAAGGCTAGAGTTAAGTGGAAAATTTCAAAAGCAATCCTAACAAAGATGTTAGAATGGCATATAGTGTTTCAAACCACCATTATTCCTGAATAGTTACCTGGATCTATACAATGCAAATATTTTCCAGCTGTAGAAAATATTTCAAAGTGATGTGAAATTCATAAATTATTTTCATAATGCTTTTAGTGTATCAGCATATACCTTTGTCTAGAAGCCTATGTGGATTTTTATGCTTGGAAAATGAGTAGCCATTAAATTCATTCATTGGCATTGTTTGACTAACTACAGAGCTCTATAAATTTGAACGCTTCAGACTCATTGTTTATTTGAGTGTGTACAGAGTCCTGCTGAAGGCACTGATAAGCTATTTAATGTCCCTTTCCTGCATTGTGTTAAGAAACATTGTTCCAGAGTTTGAATGGTCTTTAAGAAGAGACCATCTCTGTCATTTCTCTTTTCTTACTTTCATTTTTTTTTTAATGCTTTGGATGTCAAATGCTTAAAAAATGATTATGATGCTAACTTGGAACAACTTAGCAAGGTAAATTTGGGTTGCTTTCGTTTATTGGAGATTTTAAAAGCTTTGAAAATGCTCTTAAAGTTATATGGATTTTTTTTCTTTACTTTTTATAGTCAGTCAAAAATTATATTTTAAAACTCTACAGTTCAAGGGGAAAAGCAATTATCAAAATGCAATAAACTTCTAAGTAAAGTACAAATTGCTTCTGTGGCCTTAACTGTCAAATTAGAGAGCTTCTGGTAATGTGTTTCATGAGTCAATCAGCGGATTCTTCCCAGTGCATTCTAACACCTAAAGGGCGGGGGAGAGGTTACCACAGAACTTCCAGACACTCTCATAAAAGGGCCAGACAAGAGAAAATGGTGAGAAGTTAACACTTGGCTTTTGTTTTTCTTGTAGTTTTTCTGACAGCTTTCTTTCTTGGTTACTTCTTTCCTGACGCTACGCCTGATTCACACTCTGAGATGAGGGAATAAGCAGCAAAACAGCTGTTTTCATGGTGTGAGATGAGAATCCCGGTGCCTTCCTCATTGTAGAAATGTAATACATATCTGTTGGTTGATCGCGTCTCTTAATTTACTTCATTTATATTCTGCACCATACTATAGAACATTTAAGACCCTAGAGGCATAGAATTGGGGATTTAGAAAGGACTTTAGCTGACATCTAATCCAACTTCAGACAAGAGAAGTTCTTTCTGCAATATCCCAGGCAGACTGTCATCTATCTTCCATTTGAATCCTTTTAGTGTGGCAGAAGAAACTACTTCTGAGGCAACCTATCTTATTATTGGATCGTCTTATGTTTAAAAAAGTTTTAATAAAATCTTCCTTTTAAATTCCACCCAGATTTCTAGATCTACCTTCTGGTGCAAAAAGACTGAAGATTTCCAAGGGCTGAGGTAAAATGAAAACAGATCTTCAGAATCCATTAGTTGGGTCTGGGCTTTACTCCTTATCAGCTATGGGCATGTTGTATAAACAATTTTCTTTTTTACTGCTCACTTCATTTTGAGGGGTGGGGGCGGTATTTTGTTTTTTAATCATAAAGAAATTGGTGATGAAATACCTGGTTCAAAAATTCACAGATCTTTGAAAAGTGTTCATATGACAAACTTCAAAATGCCTCAGTGATAGCTCAGAGATGACATTCTCTTCCATTTTCAAAGTTCTAATGTGGGCCCTTTAAATAGTTCATTCATCATAGTAATTTTAATAGCTATCATTGTATTATATTTTTCCAAACCAAAGTGTCAGTCTGTCTACTTTCCGTAGTCCTCATCATATCACTCTTAAAGGTCCATATGTTGTAAACATGTATCTATTCATTAACTTTTTAATGAGAAATGTCCTGGGAGGAGTAGTACAAAATGTCATTAACAGGCAAAAATAAAAAAAAATTATGAATTGAGAACAACAGGAAATTAAGTCACAAACCAAACAAAAAATCCCCCCAAACCCTAAACCACTCCAAATATCTTACAGATGTTTGTTCAAATATGGCATGAAAGGAAGAAGGTGGATCTATAGATGAGTGGGACTTTATAGGGGAGATGAGCAGAAAGCAAGGATATCTTCAATTTTGCAAATAATTGATTATCAATGCTTTCAAGTACTTAAAGCTAGTTTTCTTAGACTCAAGTCTACCGTACATCCCTATCAAACACAAGCACGCACAGACACACACACAGATAGTTAATGCACCTCCACTTAAGGTTATGTGGCAGATATATACATTACTGAAGCTGGATAGCAACATCCTATCCTACCAGTTAGGTTGCCATTCATATCTCATAGTAGTTTAGCTTTTCAGAATCTTTCTTGACTTTTTCCTATGCGTTTATTTCCCACCAGCTACAACCTCCTCCACCCCTGCACTCTTTTCTCATCTCTTCTTGTTCCTCTGGCAGAGTTTCTTTTCTTTGCCTGACAAAGACTATTCTCAAAACAATCCTTCTTCCTAGATTATGCAGAGAAGTTTATCTCTCTATTTTCGAATCGGTTACCAGATCTCACCAGTCAGATTCATAAATATCCTAGAATGTTTGGACATTTCACTTTCTCCTATTTCTGTAAGGAGAACTTGTCATTTGGCCAAATTCCGCATCTTATATCCAAGAAATGCAATTCTAGTCTGTGTCTAGAGAACTTAGCTAAACCTTTAACCTGCTGTCATAAACACAGGTGAACCTTACTACAGTTTCCCAGCCTAATTATGAATAAAAAGAAGTTGTGAAAAATACAATTCCAAGGCCATCTTCCCACAGAGCAGGATTGAGTAAGGAAAATTAAGTCTTTTCCAAAAGGCCAACTTGATCTGGAAAGCACCAATTTATCAGCTTAAAGCCTTTTTCCCCCTAATTAATAAAAATGAAATTAAAGTCCCAGAACATAGCATGATTAAACATAAAGTCTTTATTTTTAAAAATACCATCTATCATATCCTTTTCCTACAAGGTCAGATTCAGTATGTCGCTAGGTCTGAGTACTCAAGCTGTGGTAAATAAACTAGTAACTTCATTCGTCATCCAAGCAAAGAAGTAACCTCCCGCTCCTGGGGACTTGGGAAGTACTTTTGAATAAGTACATCAGAAGTTCTTGTGATAGGAAGCTTAGAAACGTCAACTAAGTAATAGTTAATTGTTTTTTTAGCTCCTAAATCATATAATCAAATGCTTGTACAATTAAATTTCAAACTGCTTAAAGACAGGGGCAAACAGTATTCACTCTTCCTTTGCACTCTTTCTTATACCAAATGGAGTATTGTGAATGACAAACACTGAATAAATGCCTATTAATGGGAACAGAGAGGGGAAAATGGAGAGAAAGAAGAGCAGGATTTTGTTAACACAGGGCAATTTTAAAATATAAATAATATTGGTAAGGCAGATTTGGAAAGTCAAAGGTAGGTCCTAGGAGATAGTAAATCCCATGTGGAAACAGACTATATTTTTATTCCCCTTTGCTTCTTCCCACAGTGCCAAACAATGAGTTTATGTAAAATGACTAATTAATAAATATTTCCTGAATTGATCTTGATTGAAAAGAGAGAGATAAAGTAAAGAAAGAATCCTTCCTGCTCTAGGCACTTTGCTTATTGGGAGTATTTTGCATTACTTTAGATAGTTGCTTTTCAAAGATAAATTGACTTTCAGTCTCAAATATTTCACTGAGAGTGAAGGAGATGTGAAAAAATAACAAAAACTAAATTTTTGTTTACATCAGAAGATTAAATAGGCACAATTTTAGAATATTCAATGGATGAACCATAATAGATAAGTTGTCAAAGAGAACTTCAGAAACCATTCAATGATTAAAAAAAAAAAAAAAAATCTTTGCAACTTCACTTTTAAATATGTATGATTAAAACCTTACTGCTTTATCCTAGCCTTCAAACCGCAGAAAAGGAAGATCTTTTATGGGGGCTGGTAAACTAGCACAGTGAAAATGAAAACAAAGTCAGGACTCATTGGTTTGTGTGGGGTTGGGGTGTAGGAGGGGAGGGATGAAGGATACAGAACTTAAAAGCAGCCTGTCTTTCATGGGATGATTTCCATGCTCATTTACAGTCCTAACGTGTATGATTCCGTATCAGAAATCTTACTCATCTCCAAGTTGCCAAATGAAGACAAAAAATAAGCATTTTTTTTTAATTATCCAAGTATGAAGCATGGCAAAGCTAGACACTTGGAAGGCTTTATTTTATCCTTGTTTGGCTGTTTTCTGTGAAGTAGATAGAGGGCAGCAAAGCTAACCAAAGATGAAAGGGTTAAAAATGCAACATATGTTGGTCCAGTGTCATTATATTCATGGCCAATTTTAACTTTCTTTCTTTTTTTTTTTTTTGTAGAGACAGATTCTCACCTTATCACCCTCGGTAGAGTGCCATGGCATCACACAGCTCACAGCAACCTCCAAATCCTTGGGCTTAGGTGATTCTCTTGACTCAGCCTCCCAAGTAGCTGGGACTACAGGTGCCCGCCACAATGCCTGGCTAACTTTCTAAAGTGAGCTATTTGTATGTGCAAAAATGATATATTTTCCTTTTTACAAAGTCTCTAAGCTGCAAAATTGAACATTTCTATGAAAATCACATTTTTTCAGCATAGTGAGGCAGTTGTGAAGGACAGGGTAATTGAGTGTGCTGGGAAAAGTTAATGTGTTCTACTGACACTGCACTGAAAGGACAAGTGGATCAAATTCTTTTACCCTAAAATGTGGCACCTTCTTTCTCTACACCTGGGGAAATGTTCTACCTTGAAAAGGTTTTATAATGCACAAGGGACCACCTATACCCTAAAGTGAGCCAGCGTGCATTTTGGTAAGAAATATCTTTGCCCCATTCTTATCTCTTTTTTCGATTTTATTAAAGTATAATTAACATCTAAGCTGTACATATTACATATATATATATATAAATATATATATATATATATCTCAATGAGTTTGGCAATGCTACCTATGTGTGCACCTGTGAAATCATTCCACTATCAAATCCGTAAACAATATTCATCACCTCTCACAGTATTTTTCTACTATCCTTTATCATCACCATCATCATCATCTGTGTGTGGTAAAAGTAATTAACATGCCATCTACCCTCTTAGGAAACTTAAAGTATATGATGCAGTGTTGTTAGCTACACGCACTGTGTATAGTAAATATCCAGAATTTATTTCTCTTATATAACTAAAACATTGTACCTGTTGAAGATCACATCCCCATTTTCCCTCCACTCAGTCCCTGGTTGTGAAGGGCCCTTATACAATGTATCGATCAGGCACAAAAACAGGATGGCGGAGGCGTACTTTAGGAAACCTGCTTGCAGGCTGCGCCCTGGCAAAAACCTTGCCGCCCGTGCCCTTTGCGCTCATTGGAGAGATATCTAGGTCAAGAAACCCGACAACAGGAAGTGTCCTAGAGTATATATACAGAGTGCTGTAAACAAGGTTAGAGAGGGCTTTTCCATCCTGCTCTCCCCGGACAAGGTTAGGGAGCTTTTCCATCCTGCTCTCCCCGGACAAGGTTAGGGAGCTTTTCCATCCTGCTCTCCCCAGACAAGGTTAGAGCTTTTCCATCCTGCTCTCCCCGGACAAGCTGCTTGCCCCCATAATAAACTTGCTGAAAGCTGTTTGCGTTGGTGTGTTCGTCCCTGCTGGTCAGCGGCCGAGTGACACCGACACCTGGTAACCTTTCTTCTGCTCTCTGTTTCTCTGAGTTTGACTATTTTACATACCACATATGATAGGAGATCATACTTGCTTCATGAGCTTGCCTTGACTTAACATAATGCCCTCCAGATCCATCCAGATTGTTACAAATGGCAGTGTTTCCATTTTTATTAAGGCTGAATAATATTTCATTGAATGTATGTTTCACAATTCCAAGCAGTCCTACTTCTTTGTATATTTGTTAAAAAAAAGGAAGCAAAGGGGGGAGGAGACAAGATGGCTGACTGAAGCCAGCTTTCCACAGAGGCTCCCGTTCAGAAGGAGAGTTAAAGGACAAAAATTCAGCAAGTAACCTGGTGGATTTGAGCTGCACTAAGAGAGAAGGTTGTAGAACGCACATCAACCCCGCTGAGGCGAGCTGCGACCACAAGGATACAAACAAAAGGTACAAAATCCATCACCAAGCGGACAGGAGTCCCCTCCCCCATGAAAATGGCTCAGAGTGCCCCACAAACAACTGGGCAGAGTTCAAAGGTCCTCTCACTACACTCCATGGGAGAGATGTTCTAAAAACTGGACCTACCTCCCCCACTAGGGTGCCAGGGCATCCTCCTGCCAGGCATAAAACTGTATAAACTGTATATAGTCTCTACCTGGGATTCTGAGCTCCCAGCGCTCCCCTTCACTCACACTGGGGTCTGGAGGCCAGTCCCGGTCGGTCGGTGGAGAGGGGACTGCACCGGAGTGGCAGTTCCCTGAGGCACAGTGCGATAGCCGTCTTTTGGTGACATTACGGCCAGGCATAAAACTGTGTAAAGCTGTGTGTGTTCTCTGCCCACAACCCCAGGCTTCCAGCGCTCCCCGCTCTCCCTTCTGCTCTCGCTCCACGGTCTGGAGGCCTGTCCCCCAGGGGTCCAGACCCTTGGGCAATTGCTCAAGGGGTGTAGACAGTGCTGGGCTGCAGCCAGTCGGTGCAGACTCTGGGATGCGGGAGTGGAGAGAGGACAGTTGGCTGGAGGGGAGCTACACTGGATCAACGGTTGCCTGAGACATAAGGCAGCAGCCCTCTTTTGCTAGCAATATGGCTCACTACAGAATATTCTGAAGCCACACCCCCTGTCTCCCTGGGCAACCAGAGACTCTGACTTTGCCTGAGGCAACTCCAACTTGCAAACCAGGGAAACGCCCAGGGCGGGGCTGACCCAGAGGTCCGCTTTACTAAACCTAAGATGCACCTGGCCCTCAGGGGATCGTCAGCCTATAGACAATAACAAGAGAAAAGACAAGCTGATTTGGAACTCAATTCAGCTTCTGTTCTACAGGGGAAATGCAGAGTTGTTCTGTTCTGTTCTGTCAGTAACATTAATCAGGGGCGAGACTGGACTTGAGTGAAAACCCCTCAACCTTCATCTAGTGCTCGAGGTTGTCAGGCCTCACCTCCTCCTGCTGGAGAGAGGTAGAGCGCAGCGGCCTGGCAGACTTCCTTGTGATTCAGGCACGTGCAAACTCCTGGAGCACCGATTCACTACAGGCAACTGGGTCAGCCAAACTTCAGGGCTATCAGTGACTGGGTGTGAAGTGGTGCAAGGTGGGGAAGGAGGCAGTAACCTTCTCAGATTGATTTATAGGCTGGGTGGCTTCTCCTGACTCCACGCAGCACTGGAGCAAGCCACACCACAGTAGTCACCAGAACCCTGTGATCCAGTTCCCAGAGACCTCTTAAACTCTCTCACCTGAGACAGGTGCAGACTGAGACAATTGATTTGGACATTTTTGAACTGAACCAATCACCTGAGGACAAATCAGGTGGTGCCCTAGGTGCACGGTGGTAGGAAGGTTTGATTTTTCTTTTCCAATTGTTTGCTGGTGGGGGGTGGGGTGACTTAATGGCTGATATTTCTCCACAGATGAGACGTCAATCCAAAGTATCTGTTTCACTACAGTGGAACAGAAACCAGCTGAAAAAAAGGCAGAACCATTTAGCCCCACCACACCAGATAGGGCCCCAGTTTCTCAGGCCAAAACACTGTACGGGCCCTCGACAAAGCCCCAGGGGAAAAAATCAGAGGGAGTAAAACAACCATGGGGTGGAATCAGTGAAAAACTCTGGTAATATGAATAACCAGAATAGATCAACCGCCCCAAGGAAAGATATGGCAGATGCAATTGAAGATCCCATTCATAAACAACTGGCTGAGATGTCAGAAATCAAATTCAGAATTTGGATTACAGACAAGATTAACAAAGTGGAATTAGGAATTCGAGGAGAAATTCAAGAGTTGTCTCAAGAATTTAACGAATTTAAAGACAAAAACCACAAAAGACTTAGACACTGAAGCAAGAATTTGCAGCCCTCAAAGATATGAAAAATACAGTAGAATCCCTCAGTAATAGAATGGAGCAAGCAGAAGAAAGGATTTCTGACATTGAAAATAAAGCCTTTGAATGCTCCCAAACTCTCAAAGAGGAAGAGAAATGGAAAGCAAAAATGGATCTCTCTCTCAGAGAGCTCTGGGATAATTCGAAGAAGGCAAATATCTGAATCATAGGAGTTCCAGAAACAGATGAAGTGGCCTCGCTGGGCACAGAGGCCCTTCTGCATGAAATTATGAAAGAGAATTTTCCAGACATGCCTAGAGATTCTGAAATTCAGATAGCGGACAGCTTCAGAAACCCAGCACGACTCAACCCCAATAAGACATCCCCAAAGCATATCATAACTAAATTCACTAAAGTTAATATGAAGGAGAAAATCCTCAAAGCTGCCAGGAGAAAGAAAACCATTACCTTCAAAGGGAAGAATATTAGAATGACTGCAGATCTCTCTGCTGAAACTTTTCAAGCCAGAAGAGGGTGGTCACCAACTTTTAATCTCCTAAAGCAAAATAACTTTCAACCATGGATCTTGTATCCAGCTAAACTGAGTTTCATTTATGATGGAGAAATTAAATACTTTAATGACATTCATATGTTGAAGAAATTTTCCATAACCAAACCAGCTCTTCAGGATATTCTCAGACCTATCCTCCATAATGACCAACCCAATCCTATACCACTCAGAAACTCACTCAGACACTTCGGATCAAACTCCAATTTCTACACTGGCAAAAGGATTAAAAATGGCCACTGGACTTTTGAAAAACTCGATACCCAAAACTTCAACAGACTTATCAATATTCTCCATTAATGTGAATGGCTTAAACTGACCTCTAAAGAGGCATAGGTTAGCTGATTGGATACAAAAACTCAGGCCAGATATTTGTTGCATACAAGAGTCACATCTTAACCTAAAAGACAAATACAGATTCAGGGTGAAAGGATGGTCGTCCATATTTCAGGCAAATGGTAATCAGAAAAAAGCAGGTATTGCGATTTTATTTGCAGATACAATAGGCTTTAAACCAGCAAGGGTAAGGAAGGACAAGAATGGTCACTTTATATTTGTTAAGGGTAATACTCACAGTGATGAGATCTCAATTACTCATATCTATGCACCCAACCAGAATGCACCTCAATTTATAAGAGAAACTCTAACAGACATGAGCAACTTGATTTCCTCCAGCTCCATAATCTTCGGAGATTTCAACACTCCTTTGGCAGTGTTGGATGGATCCTCCAACAAGAAGCTGAGCAAAGAAATTTTAGATTTAAACCTAACCATCCAACATTTGGATTCAGCAGACATCTACAGAACATTTCATCCCAACAAAACTGAATACACATACTTCTCATCAGCACATGGAACTTACTCCAAAATTGATCACATCTTAGGTCACAAGTCTAACCTCAGTAAATTTAAAGGAATAGAAATTATTCCATGCATCTTCTTGGGCCACCATGGAATAAAACTTGAGCTGAGTAACAACAGGAATCTGCATACTCATACAAAAACATGGAAGATAAATAACCTTATGCTGAATGATAGCTGGGTCAGACATGAGATTAAGAAAGAAATCGCCAATTTTTTGGAACAAAACAACAATGAAGACACGAACTATCAGAACCTCTGGGACACCGCAAAGGCAGTTCTAAGAGGGAAATTTATAGCACTGCAAGCCTTCCTCAAGAGAATGGAAAGAGAGGAAGTTAACAACTTATTGGGACATCTCAAGCAACTGGAAAAGGAAGAATATTCCAAACCCAAACCCAGTAGAAGAAAAGAAATAACCCAAATTAGAGCAGAATTAAATGAAATTGAAAACAAAAGAATAATACAACAGATCAATAAATCAAAGAGCTGGTTTTTCCAAAAGGTCAATAAAATAGATAAACCTTTGGCCAACCTAATCAGGAAAAAAAGAGTAAAATCTGTAATCTCATCAATCAGAAATGACAAAGACAGAATAACAACAGACTCCTCAGAAATCAAAAAAATTCTTAATGAGTATTACAAGAAACTTTATTCTCAGAAATATGAAAATCTGAAGGAAATTGACCAATACTTGGAAGCATGTCACCTTCCAAGACTTAGCCAGAATCAAGTGGAAATGTTGAACAGGCCCATATCAAGTTCGGTAATAGCATCAACCATACAAAACCTCCCCAAAAAGAAAAGCCTGGGAGCAGATGGTTTCACGTCTGAATTCTACCAAACTTTTAAAGAGGAATTAGTACCTATATTACTTAACCTGTTCCAAAAGGTAGAAAAAGAAGGAAGACTACCCAACACGTTCTATGAAGCAAACATCACCGTGATCCCTAAACCTGGGAAAGACCCAACAAGAAAAGAAAATTATAGACCAAAATCACTAATGAATATAGATGCAAATATATTAAACAAGATCCTAACAAACAGAATCCAGCAACACGTCAAACAAATTATACATCATGAACAAGTCGGTTTTATCCCAGGATCTCAAGGCTGGTTCAATATATGTAAATCTATAAATGTAATCCAGCACATAAACAAATTAAAAAACAAAGACCATATGATTCTCTCAATCGATGCAGAAAAAGCTTTTGATAACATCCAGCATCCCTTCAGGATCAGAACACTTAAGGAAATCGGTATAGAAGGGACATTTCTTAAACTGATAGAGACCATCTACAGCAAACCCACAGCCAATATCATATTGAATGGAGTTAAATTGTAATCATTTCCACTCAGATCAGGAACCAGACAAGGCTGCCCATTGTCTCCATTCCTTTTTAACATTGCAATGGAAGTTTTAGCTACTGCAATTAGGGAAGAAAAGGCGATCAAGGTATCCATATAGGGTCAGAAGAGATCAAACTTTCACTCTTTGCGGATGATATGATAGTATATCTTGTCGGTGTCGCAGGGCCACTGGTCGGCAGGGACGAGGACACCAACGAAGAGTCAAAGGTTTCTTTAATGCAGCAAGCTCAAGGGAACCCCCACCTCGGGCGTCCTACAGCCTTATACACATTTCCCAATCAGAGCAGGGTACACGTGTTTGGGGCATGCACATTCCTTGGCCCAAAGTGGGGGCAGGCATACAGCACGAGCGCAGCATGCACCTACACAGGCCAATCAGGAGGACTTCCTTAAAGTTGTTTATTACTTAGTTCAGGGTGACTTACCCTCATCGCCATGTTGGCTCTCTCCCTGGGGCGTGTCCGCATCAGCCCCTACATTTCCTCCTTCTGTATAAATACAGAACAGCAGAGACTGTGCCTGTCTTTGGTTGCTCATGGCCTGTCGTGCCCTTACCCGTCATTGATCTCCTAGGCAGCATGGCCTGGGGTCTGTCTTAGGTTGGTGCAGCCAGCCATAATGCTTACCTGTCGTTGACTACCGGTCTAGCATACTGAGCCAAAACGTGGGGAGAGTCACCAGCTCCCAGAGCCAGCATGGCTTGTTTCAAGACAGTAATTTGGCGCTGCTGCTCTCTGCACGTTCTAAGGAAGCACCTGAGGAGCCCTCTGAAGCCCACAAGGAGCAGTACCGCTAGGCATATTATGCCTGCCCAATTTTTTGTCAGGGAAAAGGCCTGCAGCAATCCCTTCACCCAGGCCTGCACCGGGACCACCCTCACCCGAGTCCCGTTCACTCTACAGATTTGGGCATGCAACTGACGTGTGAGATTATGAAATTGGTGGTCCCAAACTTCGGTTAAATGCTGGCTGAGCTCCCTAGATAAATTTGCAGCCAGAGTATAATTTTTGTAAGCACTAGAGGTAACACACAGCCCTGGCAATGATTGGAGGCACCCCACAGTTAACAATTCCCCTAGTATGTCTGTTCTTGCAGCAGGTCAACTCGTTGATTGACGAGAAGTATTCCAGCCTGCAAGTGGGCATTGATGGCGTCCTGTGTACTGAGGACAGTGGCCGTAGTTTTCGGCCAAGTTGTTCAACGTGGTGGTTGTAGAAAGCGAAGTGGCCAAGGCTGCTGTGGCGGCCGCTGCTGCTGCTGCTGCTGCTGCCACTGCGGCTATTACCGCAGCAGTGATCCCAAAGTCCCATTTGCTCCACGCCAGCACAACAGGTAGCTCTTCCTCCGGTGCACTCGCTGGTACAGACAGAAAACGTGGGTACTCAAGCCACTATGGCGGTGTCACTACGGGAGGCATTCCAACATTGGGAAAGAACACATGTATTATTCTGCGTACAGTTCAAGGTGACATTCACTGTATCTGACATATTAAACAGGAGGAACACAAAGGGTGGATGGACGCACACAGGGGTAGGTGCAAATGACATTTTTTTTTTTTAAGAGCAGTTCACCTGCACTGTATTTTCAAAAATACAAGACTCATTCTGCTGCTGATAAGTGCAGTTTGCCCACTCGATGCCCATAACGAACCCGAGTGCTTCTATGCCTGTGCATGCCCCAGCAGCATTGCACAGGACCCAATTATCCCAGGGGTTCCGTGCCCCTGTGATATTTGGGTTTTGGTAGGTATAATTATAACCTCCAAACGTCTCATTTGAATAAGTAGGGAAAGGGGGTGAGAACATGAACCCTGTTTGAACCCAGCGCGGGGTGAGCGCGCTTTGGCACCCGGTCCACTCAGGGGGCCAGCGGAGCTCAGGGGAGCATCGGGGGTGCCGACGGGGCATGAAGGCAGTGTAATTCCATTCTGCTTTTAGCATAAGGCGGGGCACTGAAAGGGATGCTGTCACAACTCTAGATCCATTCCGCTGAAATAAGCCCAAGGTTTGATTTGCCAAGCAAATACATGGGTTAGAGAAGTTGCCGGTTATTGTCTTGTTACGAAGAACCGTAAAACAGAAAACTGCCAGGGAGCTGGAACCGTCCAGTATTAAATGCAGCACGAGCTGTGTCCATAGGGACGGTGGGGAGCCCAGTGGTGGCGTTGGTCGAAAACACGGGGGGAAGGATTAGGGAGGAGTTACTGAGCGGCATTTGGGTACGGCCAGGCCTACACCAGTGTCCACAGCTGGCACTGCGGGCTGGCATGGCAAAGGAGACCTATTAGGGGGAGGAGGAGGAGAAGGGGGCTCACGTGTCTCCATGGATGCGGCATCCTCGCGAGCTGGAGTCACCAGGAGGACGAGAAAGTCCGGGATCCACACCGGGGCAGATTGGTCCTGTGGAAAAACACAAACCGCACCTCGGTTCCAGATAAGAACCGGGTCCGGGCCACGCCATTGCCCAGTGAGCACATCCTTCCAGCGTACTTGCACTGGGGAGCTGGCCTGCCGACCGAGGCAGTGGCGGTCTGCTGCAGCCTGGCCCTTGGAGTCCAAAGTTAAAAAATTTAAAATGAAGAGAATGGTATTTAGTTTGTCTTTCAGGGAGCGATGCGAGGAGGCAGCTCCCCCTTTTTGTTTATTTAAGTGAGTTTTCAGAGTTAAATGGGCTCGTTCTATGATGCCCTGTCCTTGGGGGTTGTAGGGAATTCCATGAATGAGGGAGATGGAAAAGGTGGAGGTAAATTGCTGAAACTGAGCGGAGCAATATGCAGGGCCGTTGTCTGTTTTGATTTGTTTGGGAGTACCCCAGGCAGCAAAAGCTTGTAGGCAGTGGCTAATAACATCTTTTGCCTTTTCCCCAGTGTGGGCAGAGGCGAAGATGATGCCAGAGTACGTGTCGATGGAGACATGTACAAACTTAAAAGTCCCATACTCAGGGACATGAGTGACATCCATCTGCCATATATGGTTAGGGAGGAGGCCTCGGGGATTTACTCCCAGACATGGAGCTGGGAGGTGGGTAATACAAGTTGAACATTGTTTGACAATTTCCCGGGCTTGCTCTTTGGTAATTTGATATCGGTGGCGAAGGGTGTTAGAGTTGACATGAAATAGGCTATGGAAATGTTGGGCTTGTTTCAGGGGGTCCAGTACAAAGGTGGTTATTTCTTGGCGAGTAAGGGCATCCGCGGCAGCATTGCCTTGAGCCAGCGGGCCAGGGAGACCAGAATGAGCTAGGATGTGGCCTATGAAGAATGGCTGCTGTCTTTGCCAGATGAGTTGTTGCAAGCTGCTTAAGGCCTTTTGGACTGTTGACTAGGTAGAAATGATACCAACATTCTCAATTACTTGGACTGCCTGAACAACGTATGCGCTGTCAGACAGTAGGTTAAAGGGGGTGTGTGGGAACATATGGAAAACTTGTAGCACAGCCAGTAATTCTGTTTCTTGGGTGGAAGTGGTTGGAAACTGGTGTACAATTTGTTGCTCTGGGGTAATAATTGCTGCTTTGCCTGTTTTGGAGCCATCTGTAAAGATAACCATGGCTTGTGGGATAGGGGTGGGTTTTGTGATTCTGGGGAAGATAAGGGGGTTGTTGAGGCAGAACCGTATCAATGGATGATGGGGGTAATGGTTATCGAAGCGAGCTGTGGTAGTAGTGATCACGATGGCCCAAGTGTCATTAGTAGAGGAGAGGTGTTCTAATTGGGCGGGCTGGTAGGGGGTACAGATACAATCTGGTTGTTTTGCGAAAGTTTGGAGGCCTAATTTAATACTTTTGAGGATTAATTGGGCTATAGCCTCAGGATACCAAGGTAAAACTTTGTTTGGGGACTGTGATGGGTAAACCCAGATTATTGGGCCCTCCTGCCAGAAAACCGCAGAGGGTGACCGGGGGTCTGGGAATATGCACAAGTACAATGGGGCATTAAGGTCTATATGATAGACTTGGGCTGAGGCCATTCGACTTTGAACCAACTGGAGGGCCTGTCGAGCCTCAGGAGTGAGGACTCTAGGGGATGTAAGGTCCAGGTTTCCAGTAAGCATTTGGTACAGTGGTTGAAGTTCTTGATTGGTTAGTCTTAGATAAGGGCGGATCCAGTTAACATCACCCAATAGTTTCTGAAAATCATTAAGGGTGGTAAGGTGATCTGTGGGGAGGGTCAACTTTAGGGGGGTAATGATGGTAAGGTTGAGTTTGATGCCCAGGAATTCCTGGCAGTTGGAGTTGGATCTTTTCAGGGGCAATGGTTAGGTTGGCTGCAGCCAGATGTTGGGTAAGGCAAGGTAAGATTTTTGTCAATTATTCTTGTTGAGGAGCACAGACCAAAACATCATCCGTATAATGGTAAATCTCTGCTTCAGGGAAGAGGGCTCGGACAGGTGTTATGGCTTGAGCTACGTACAATTGGCACATGGTGGGACTATTTGCCATACCCTGTGGCAGTACCTGCCACTCAAACCTGCTGTCAGGCTGGGAGTGATTGATGGCAGGCAAGGTAAAGGCAAAACATTGAGTGTCCTGGGGGTGCAAAGGGATAGAAAAGAAACAATTCTTTATGTCTATCACTAGGGAAGGCCAATTCTTTGGTAAGGCAGAAAGGATGGGGAGTCCAAGCTGGACTTGGCCGATTAGCTGCATCTGATTATTGACAGCACGCAGGTCATTGGAGTAGTCTCCATTTCCCTGATTTCTTTTTGATTACAAAGATAGGGGTATTCCAGGGTGAGGTGGATGGTTTAAGATGTCCTGCGGCAATTTGTTCCTGCACTAGGATGTGGGCGGCAGCGAGCTTTTCTTTAGAGAGGGGCCACTGAGCTACCCACACAGGTTTGTCTGTTTTCCATGTAATTTGAAGGGGGGTTTTTTGGGACAGTTGCTTCCCCCTTTGAGTGTTCTCAGTGGCCCCTAGGAAAAACCCAGTCCTGGTCCTCCTATCCCCCTTTCAGGATGATGCTCAACATGGATGGGCTGTGACTTTCCTTCCTGGTTCTTTCCTATTCCGCCCGTTCCGGAATAGCCTGCCTTTGTCATGAGTTTTTGGGCGGTCTCGCTATAGAAGGTGTCTGATGTGAGTTTGAAGGACATCTGTTGTAAGATATCTCTTCCCCATAAGCTGATGGGGATATTTAGAACATATGGTTGGAAAATTCCCGAGTGGCCTTCTGAGTCAGTCCAGGAAAGGGAGGCCGCACTAATGTCTGGAGACGTGGCAAGTCCTAAACCTCGGAGGGTAAGGCTGCTCTGCTGCAACGGCCATTTGGGGGGCCAATCTGATTGTCTTATTATACTCTTGTCAGCCCCTGTGTCTAACAGGCCTAAAAACTCCTTGCCATTTACTTTTAAAGTCCACTGAGGCCTGTCAGCAAGTTCAAAGGTAGCTCCTACAAATGGCTGTCCAGAGGAGCCAAATCCTTTCTGTCCTCGGGCCGCGCCAGCACTGGGGTAAGCCTTGTGGCAGCTGGGGAGAACAAGTATTTGGGCTATTCTGTCCCCAGGGGAGATAACTACTATTCCCCGGGGGGAAGATACAAGGATTTTTACAACACCCGTGTAGTCTGAGTCTATGACCCCAGGGTGGACTATAAGACCCGAAAGGGCAGTGGAACTGCGTCCTAATAGCAAACCAACTGTATTAAGAGGGAGGGGTCCTTGGAAGTCCGACTCAAGGGACTGAGCACCCATTTCAGGGGTTAGTACGAGTCTGGCGGCGGCACAGACGTCCAGTCCTGCTGAGCTGGGGGTGACCCTTCTGGCTGGGACAGAGGCTGCGGGGGTGTCTCCGACTGCGTGGGGGGGATGAGGCGAGGGAGTTGTTGGACTACCCCATACATTTGCGGGCCCCGGGGTAATGGGCCCCGTGGCCCGTTTTTTGGCTGATGAGGAGCAATGGGGTTTCCATCTATGTCCCGTATGGACCTGCATTCAGAGGCCCAGTGCCTGCCTTTGCAGCATCGAGGGCAAAGTCCCCCAGGTTGGGTTGGCCTCTCAGCTGCCTGCCCTGAGCGTTGGGGGCATTCTCTTTTGAAATGGCCTGCCTGATTGCAATGGTAACACAGCTGTTGTCCGGAAGACGGGGCCTTTCCCTGGGCCTGGCGCATACCACTAACAATGGCGGTAGCCATAACCTGGCCCTGAACAGTACTTTCATTGATGTCTCTGCAGACTTTTATCCATGTGTCAATACCCTTTGATCTCCAAGGTCTGATTGCTTCTCTACACCATTTATTGGCTTGCTCGTATGCAAGGGGTTTTAACAAGGGCATGGCTTGATCAGCTGAGCCGAATACACGAGCGGCTGTCTGCATAAGATGGGCCACAAAGTCTGCATAGGGCTCATTGGGTCCTTGGATCACCTTAGTAAGTTGACCCTGTAGGTCACCTGCGCCCTGAAGGGTCTTCCAGGCCTTTATGGCGCTGGCTGCTATTTGCATATAAACTGGAGCGGTGTATCCGGTTTGATTATTTTGTCCCTCGTAATTCCCAAGCCCCATGAGCATGTCCAGTCCCCAGGGGTTTCCCGCAGCGTGGTTGGCACGGGCTACATCCTGGCTGTATTCTTGCCAAGCGGACTTAAACAACAAGTGCTGCCCCCCAGTGAGGCAGGCCTGAGCCACGTTAGTCCAGTCAAGGGGTGTTAGGTTCTGCCCAAGAGACTCAACTATGGCCACAGTAAACGCGGCTTGGACTCCGTACGTGGACACTGCCTCCTTTAACTGCTTAACTAGTTTGAAATCTAGGGGTTGATGGTACCTCTGTTGTTGGGCATCCTCAAACACGGGGAAGGCAAGAGGCTCTGGGAACCAGGTGTGGGAGCTCCGTTGCCATTCCCTACTGGGTCCCCTCTCGGGGGAGGCGGATCGCGAGGACGAGCTGGGTGAGTGGCGGTGCCGCATGTGGGGGTGATTCCGCCTGGGTCTGTGGTGGCTCAGGCCTCGAAAAGGGCCGAAGTTATCTGGGTGTGGCCAAGGCCCGTAAGGGGCGAAGAAGGTGGGATTGTAAGGAGCGGGGGCAGTGGGGCAGCAGCCCTCCCCCACAACTAGCCTTTGCATCTGATTAAAGAGCTCCTTGTCAGGGTCACTGTCCTCAGAGGAGGAACTTAAGAGGCTCTCTGGCTGGACTTCCTCATTCTTGAACCCCCTTTTTTGCGGTCGGGTAGCCTCATCCCTTTTCCCCTCATTCCCTGAACTGTCCTTGACCTCCGTCTTATGCGGGAGGTCAGGGGTACGAGCCTGGGAGGAGCACGACATTTCCTCCTGCACACTCTCAAGAACCTTTTCCCCCTCAGCCAGAGCTTCCTTGCATCCGGTTCGGGGACTGGTAAGGCTCCCTTTCACCAGGGTCCAGATGGCCATGGTCCCAGTGGGCAGGGGCTCAAACTTTTCCTGATGCCTAAGGTCTCGACCAAGGTGTTCCCAGTCTTCCGAGGTCAGTTGGCCCCGTTCCGAGAACCAGGGGGAAGCGTCACCCACAGCCCTCACAAATACTTTTGCTGTCTTATCTTTTACTGGAGTTCCATTACGCTTTAACAACTCCTGCAAAGGGGCTTGCAGCCTTAAGCGGCAAGTTTCATTACCCATGGTTTCCTGCTTTTGTTCTCTACTATCACCACAATATCACTCAAAAGGCCCAAAGGGTTTCTGCACACACGCCCTTTGAATCTTTTAAGTGTCAACGTGGCAACAAGGCCAAAACAGAAACAAACACACACACAAAGACAAACAGAGTCACTAACAGAACACAATACACTAAAGAGACATTATTCCCCTACCACGATGACATGGTTACCCAGCGCTGTTTCCCCCGCTCTTATCGTGGGCCCCACTTTGGTCATGGTCTCCCTGCCTACACAGGCAGTCTACCCCTGCTTTGGTCACAGGCACTTGTCTTACCGAGCTGCTGTGTTTCAAAGGCGCACGAGGTTCCCGGGTTTCAGCACCAGTTGTCGGTGTTGCAGGGCCACTGGCTGGCAGGGACGAGGACACCAGCGAAGAGTCAAAGGTTTCTTTAATGCAGCAAGCTCAAGGGATCCCCCACCTCGGGCGTCCTACAGCCTTATATACATTTCCCAAACCAATCAGAGCAGGGTACACGTGTTTGGGGCATGCACATTCCTTGGCCCAAAGCGGGGGCAGGCATACAGCACGAGCCAGCAAGCACCTACACAGGCCAATCAGGAGGACTTCCTTAAAGTTGTTTATTACTTAGTTCAGGGTGACTTCCCCTCATGGCCATGTTGGCTCTCTCCCTGGGGCGTGTCCGGATCAGCCCCTACAATATCTAGAAAACACTAGGGACTCTACTACAAAACTCTTAGAAGTGATCAAGGAATACAGCAGCGTCTCAAGTTACAAAATCAACATTCATAAATCGGTAGCCTTTATATATACCAACAACAGTCAAGTTGAAAAAACAGTTAAGGACTCTATCCCATTCACAGTGGTGCCAAAGAAGATGAAATACTTGGGAATTTATCTAACAAAGGACATGAAAGATCTCTATAAAGAGAACTATGAAACTCTAAGAAAGGAAATAGCTGAAAATATTAACAAATGGAAAAACATACCATGCTCATGGCTGGGAAGAATCAGCATCATTAAAATGTCCATAATACCCAAAGCAATATATAATTTCAACTGAATCCCTATTAAACCTCCACTGTCGTACTTTAAAGATCTTGAAAAAACAATACTTCATTTCATATGGAATCAGAAAAAACCTCGAATAGCCAAGACATTACTCAGAAATAAAAACAAAGCAGGAGGAATTACACTACCAGACCTCAGACTATACTACAAATCAATAGTGGTCAAAACAGCATGGTATTGGCACAAAAACAGAGAGGTAGATGTCTGGAATAGAATAGAGAATCAAGAGATGAATCCAGCTACTTACCGTTATTTAATCTTTGACAAGCCAATTAAAAACATTCAGTGGGGAAAAACTCCCTATTTAACAAATGGTGCAGGGTGAACTGGCTGGCAACTTGTAAAAGACTGAAAGTGGACCCACACCTTTCACCATTAACTAAGATAGACTCTCCCTGGATCAAAGATTTAAACTTAAGACTTGAAACTATAAAAATACTAGAGGAGAATGCAGGGAAAACCCTTGAAGAAATTGGTCTGGGCGAGTATTTTATGAGGAGGACCCCCTGGGCAATTGAAGCAGCTTCAAAAATACACTACTGGGACTTGATCAAACTAAAAAGCTTCTGCACAGCCAAGAAAACAGTAAGTAAAGCAAGCAAACAGCCCTCAGAATGGGAGAACATATTTGCAGGTTATGTCTCCGACAAAGGTTTAATAACCAGAATCCACAGAGAACTCAAACGCATTAGCAAGAATAGAACAAGGGATCCCATCGCAGGCTGGGCAAGGGATTTGAAGAGAAACTTCTCTGAAGAAGACAGGCGTGCGGCCTTCAGACATATGAAAAAATGCTCATCATCTTTAATCATCAGAGAAATGCAAATCAAAACTACTTTGAGATACCATCTAACTCCAGTGAGACTAGCCTATATCACAAAATCCTAAGACCAGAGATGTTGGCGCGGATGTGGAGAAAGGGAACACTTTTGCACTGCTGGTGGGAATGCAAATTAATACATTCCTTTTGGAAAGAGATATGGAGAACACTTAGAGATCTAAAAATAACTCTGCCATTCAATCCTGTAATTCCTCTACTGGGCATATACCCAGAAGACCAAAAATCACATCATAACAAAGATATTTGTACCAGAATGTTTATTGCAGCCCAATTCATAATTGCTAAGTCATGGAAGAAGCCCAGGTGCCCATCGATCCACGAATGGATTAATTAATTGTGGTATATTTACACCATGGAATATTATGCAACCTTAAAGCAAGATGGAGACTTTACCTCTTTCATGTTTACATGGATGGAGCTGGAACATATTCTTCTTAGTAAAGCACCTCAAGAATGGAAAAGAAAGTACCCAATGTACTCAGCACTACTATGAGACTAATTTAGGGTTTTCACATGAAAGCTATAACCCAGTTACAACCTAAGAATAGGGGGAAGGGGGAAAGGGAGGGGAGGGAGGGTGATTTGGGTAGAGGGAAGGGGATTGGTGGGATTACACCAGCGGTGCATCTTACAAGGTATATGTGAAACTTGGTAAACGGTCTGTGAAGCTAGTGAATGATGCCCCATGATCATATCAATGTACACAGCTATGATTTAATAAAAAAAAAAAAGGAAAAAAAAGAAGCAAAATAATGATCCCAAAGAGATATCTACACTTTCCTGTTCCTTGCAGCATTAATCATAATTGCCAAAGTATGGGAAATATCGACACTTCTTAACTGAGAACAAAGATTACCTCACATAGAAGTTACTGGCTGTGAACACCTAGACGGAATAATAGAATCTAACCCCCAAATAATTTATCCAGAAGTTTGTTTCAATCAGTTAATTGGGCCTAATATAATCCTTCTAATCTCCCATTTGATGGCCACCTTTTCCTTTTTTATACATGAAAGAGAAGCACTGTTTCTCTCTTCTTTTTCTTTTATCTCCATTCAACTTGGAGGCAACCATTTTAATAGAAAGAATAGAAAGATTAGAAAGCCTACCATAGTCAGCAAACATTTGTTCATAGCTGCTGAGTATAGGCACCATATGCAAAAACAGGACACAAAGTCTGTTTTTAGAGGTTTCTTTTCTTTTAATACCTACAAACATTTACTGTACATAATATAAGATCTGCCCTTCAATCATGTAATACACTTTCACATTAATAGTTTAATGAAAATGGTTTCTGTTTTCCTAACAAAAGAATATATTTCATAAAGTCCAGTGTGATGTGTGGTCTTTTTCATTTTGATCCTTTCATTGTCTTCTTCTCAATGTTTTCACACACCTTGAGTTTAGGAAACTAAAGTGGAGTGTATTTTTTAAAATTCTTACAATGGTTCAAGTTTTCATTTTTAACAAATGCCATTTAAAGCTAGCTTATTTATTGTTCATTATATCAGAAATCCTCAGGTATAGCAAAGCTTTAAAATGTGTCCAGATTACTTCAGGTTCACTCTTCAGTATGGAGAGAAGAAAGTGCTTAAAATATTACCTCACAGATTTTGTAATAAAATGAGATATTAAAGTACAATAAAAAATAAATATTAGCATAAACTGGTGAAATTTTAAAATAAAAATTAGACATAATTGTATGTTTTTAAAGAATGAAATTTCTAGTAAGTACATTCACGTGTAGCATATGGGGGAATAAAGTAATGGGAAATTTAGAGCTTGATTTGTTGACTCATTGTTCCATCTAGAGAAAGTAAAGCACTACAGTGAGTTGGTTTCCATCTTAAAGCAACTTGCACTCCTGACAAAAACTTCTGATCTCAGGAAGATGATGAATCAAAAAGAACTTAATCTTGGATAAACTGAATTTATTTGTAACTGCAACAGAAAAATGCTAATGGCTCTGGCTAAATCTGGCTAGTAGATATTTACCTACAAGAAGAAAATTTGGCAGAAGGCTAGTGATAGCCTACAATCCATTCTGTATTTAATTTACAGCAATCGTAGCCAGGCACATAGCTATCAATTAAAAACTACATTCCCCGCACTCCTTTGCTACCAGTGATGGCCAAGTAACCAAGTTCTAGCCCATGGGCTAGGGAGAACTGATGAATGTCAGCACTAGGTTTTGCCCAGAAAACAACTGACTGTACATGCTTCTAGTTTTCTTTTCCTAGTAGCTGATCAAAAATGGTGAGAACTGAAAAATTTTGCATTAAAATGGGCAGCACTGCCTCTATCCTGAATTTCTGCAATATCACTTGATTTTTACATGATAAGGAAATAAGATGATAAGTTTCCATCCTCTTTAAGGGGCTGTATTCTCATCTTTTTTTTCCTTTTTCTTTCTGACAAATCTTAGCCAGTATTACAACTAATATCAATGTTTTTCTTTTTTGCTTTAATTTTATCAATAAAGGTGATACAACATAGCTTTTCAAGTGTGTTAATGATGTACTATTATTCACTGAAGATTGGACAGTAGATGCATTTGTTGATGGCACACATGTATTGTATTTCATTACAAATTGAGTTCAGTTAATAATTTTATTTGAAAGTAAGAAGCAGCAGGGACAAACCAAAAATCAAAGAATAAAAATAAAAAGTCTCATAAGGAAGAGACTAGGATTGTGCTAACAAAATCTATGGCATTTTCCAAAAAATGTGAGTTGCTTGGAGAAGTACATCAGGCCATGAAATTGTTGAGAGAAAGCATATGACTTGAGACTAGATGCTCACTGTTTCTAGTTTTCTTCCTGAGTAGGTTAGGGACCCTTTGAATCAGTGACCATTTTTAAAATTAGAAAAAATTTGAAAGCATGCCTTTGAATGCTAATTGGGGTATTATGGGGGAGGATTGGGTTACAAGGAAAGCAGATGGGGAAAGAAAGATGCACAGGAACATAAATGACACAAATAACACTTCAGACCTCTGAAAGATTAGGCCTGTAAAAATGGAAGTCAATCTATTTGTTATATTCATTGTCAAAATTTCTATATGACATTAAAAGCATAACTCAAGTTTTCCATAGGAAAATACACATTATTTGGTTGAAGTAGCAGAACAAAAGAAAAACAAACAAATAATTTCTATTCCTGTGATAGACAATGCAATATTCTCTATTAGTTTATGTCTCCAATCTGTCACTTAGTCACATCTCTGCATATGAGGCTGTGGATATCCAGCACTATGAGCACTGTATTGTACTTGACCCTCAAACAGATGACAAAGGAGACATTCTCTGTGTCACCTCGGAGGCAGTGTTGAGGAACCGTATCATCTCTGACTTGGCCATAATGAGCAGCAGGTTTCCCCTGCAGCCTCCTGAACCCCCTCTGATTTTGACTAATATCTGTGGGCACAAGGCCCACAGAAGCAGCTTTCGACACGGCTCACTTGCCAACCTACTCAAAGCTGTTCATCCAGGAACCCCATGTAGATAAAAATCAGATCCCAAAGATAACTCTGTATTTTTCCACCGTATTAATAAAAATATTTGAGAGTCTCGACAGGATGATTCAAAATTAACTCAGTTATCTAAAAATACTATTGCACACAGTATTTAAAATGCAAGATACTAAGCAACTAACAAGAATAACAAATCATTTACTAATAAACTGTATGTATGTAATATCTTTCTTGATGTACTAGTGAATGTGATTTTAGATTTTTGAGTGGGTAAGAAATTCATGTTTAGGAAGGAGAATGATTGATCAATAGAGAGTTTAGGGTAAGAGATGAATTTCTCATAATTATTTTTTTCCTACTGGAGTCCCATTCATCCTCCAAATTCAGCTAACCTCTCATCAATGTCCTGAAACTTTTCAGTCACACAAATAGAACTTTGCTTCCTTCTGTGAATTTCTGCAATAGTTATGACTCTCAAATACCATTTACAGGGTTTTTTATTAACAGTATTATAACTATTTTAAACTATCTTTTCTATTCTACTATATTTAAATGTCTTAAAAACAAGGCAGACCTATGGCTCAAGGAGTGGGGCACTGACCCCATGTACTGAGGGTGGTGGGTTCTAACCCAGCCCCAGCCAAACTGCAACAACAACAACAACAACAAAAAGCTGAGCGTTGTGGTGGGCACCTGTAGTCCCAGCTATCCTGGAGGCTGAGGCAAGAGAATTGGCTACGCCCAAGAGCTGAGGTTGCTGTGAGCTGTGATGCCATGACACTCTACCAAGGGCAACAAAGTGAAACTCTATCTCTAAAATAAATAAATAAATGTCTTAATTGCAGAATCCAATTTTAAGTTTTCTTCACAGTTCACTCCTTTCTCAAAGTTGATGTGGTAGAGACTACTAATTGTTAATTAGCAATAAATCTTCTTTCTCCTTTTTTCACTTCATAGTAATAGAAGGGAAGTTGGTAGGTGGTAGCCTGATCTACGGCTATCATTCCTACCCCCCTTTTAAATCAAGTTTATTCATGTAATGAAAGCAGTGGAATGTGAGTAGATATGACATGTGCAACTTCTCCATTTATTTAAGACAACTTTTCTGGCTCCAAATTTCCTCTTTTCCCTTCTGGGTTAGTGAATATGCTAGTAAAGACTGATTTTGAAGGAATAAGGAATATTGAATGCAGTGCACTCCCATTAGCTTGGATCCGTGAAGGAAAGGCATAGACATCTTGAATTCCTCATCTTGAAATCTTATGGGAAAAAGAATCAACTAATAGATACTCATTGAATAAATAAATACATGGGTTGAAGGGATGAATCCAATGAATTAAAGAAGTTGGGCACTGAAATTTTTCCTCAAAAAAACAAAAATAAATATTATTATGACATTTATTTCTCAAAAGAAGAAAATTAATAGACCCAGGACTAAATTATAAAGGCAAGGTATGCTTATTAAAAAGAGAAAAGAATTCTGTATTAAAAACAACTATTTTGGTAAAGTAAAAGAAATTACCCCACAACTATTAAATTGTCTAAAATACGTTCTTTCATCTTCTTTAGATCATCTAATACCACAAAGAATATATCTTAAAATTGATTAAGGTAGAGTCATTATTTCTGTACTGAAACTTTATAGCTAAAGTTTTATGCTGATAATAGGATTACAATTACATAATACTGTGGAATAAATAAAAAGCCAAGATAAAGAATCCATGTTACAGAAAAAAGGAGTTGCAATCATATTTTCAGATACATGTGGATTTAAAGCAACTAAAGTCAAAAAAGACAAAGATGATCACTTTATATTGGTCAAGGGAAAAATACAAGAAGACATTTCAAGTCCAAATATTTATGCACCCAATTTAAATGCTCCCAGATTTTTGAAACAGACCTTACTCAGTCTGAGGAATATGATATCCTATAATGTCATAACAACAAGAGATTTTAATACTCCTCTTACAGAGCTGAACAGATCCTCCAAAAAGAAATTAAACAAAGGTATAAGGGACTTAAATGAGACCCTAGAACAACTGTGCTTGATAGATGCATATAGAACACTCCATCCCAAAGATAAAGAATATACATTCTTCTCACTGCCCCATGGAACATTCTCTAAAATTGATTACATCCTAGGAAACAATACAAACTTCAACAGAATCAAAAGAATTCAAATTTTACCTTGTATCTTATCAGATCATGAGACACTAAAGGTGGAACTCAACTCTAACAAAACATTCAACCCCACACAAACACATGGAAATTAAACAACCTTCTGTTGAATGACAGTTGAGTGCAGAAAGAAATAACACAGGAAATCATGAAACTTCCTTCAGCATAACAACAATGATGACACAAGCTACCAAAACCTGTGGGATACTGCAAAAGCAGTTTTGAGAGGAAAATTTGTCGCTTTAGATGCCTACATTCGAAAAACAGAAAGCGACTGCATCAACAAACTCACAAGCCATCTTATAGAATTGGAAAAAGAAGAACAATCTAAGCCTAAATCCAGTAGAAGAAAAGAAATATCCAAAATCAAATCAGAGATCAATGAAATTGAAAACAAAAGAATCATTCAGAAAATTAATGAAACAAGGAGTTGGTTTTCTGAAGGAAAAAATAAAATAGATAAACCTTTGGCCAGACTAACTACAAACAAAAATGTAAAATCTCTAGTAACCTCAATCAGAAATGATAAAGGGGAAATAACAACTGATGCAACAGAGATACAAGAGATCATCTCTGAATACTACCAGAAAATCTATGCCCAGAAATTTGACAATGTGAAGGAAATGGATCAATATTTGGAATCACACCCTCTCCCTAGACTTAGACAGGAAGAAATAGAGCTCCCCTGACCAGACCAGTTTCAAGCACTGAGACAAAAAAAAACAAAAACAAAACAATAAAAAAGCTTCCGACAAAAAAAATGCCCTGGTCCAGATGGCTTCACACCAGAATTCTATCAAACCATCAAGAAAGAGCTTATTCCTGTACTGCAGAAATTATTCAAAAATATTGAGGAGGAAGGAATCTTCCCCAACACATTCTATGAAGCAAACATCACCCTGATACCAAAACCAGGAAAAGACCCAACTAAAAAGGAGAGTTTCAGACCAATTTCACTCATCAATATAGATGCAAGAATTCTCAACAAAATCTTAACCAATAGATTACAGCTTATCATCAAAAAATTCATAAATCATGATCGAGTAGGTTTCATCCCAGGGATGCAAGGCTGGTTTAACATATGCAAGTCCATAAACATTATCAACCATATTAACAGAGGCAAAATAAAGATCATATGATCTTCTCAATAGATGCAGAAAAAGCATTCAATAAAATCCAGCATCCTTTTCTAATTAGAAAACTGAAGAGTATAGGCATATGTGGAACATTTCTGAAACTGATTGAAGCGATCTAAGACAAACGCACAGCTATTATTTTACTGAATAGAGTAAAACTGAAAGCTTTTCCTCTTAGAACTGGAACCAGACAAGGTTGTCCTCTGTCACCATTACTATTGAACATAGTGCTGGAAGTTCTAGCCAATGCAATTAGGCAAGACAAGAAAATAAAGGGAATCCAAATTGGAGCAGAGGAGGTCAAACTTTCCCTCTTTGCTGATGACACGATTTTACACTTAGAGAACCCCAAAGACTCAACCAAAAGACTCCTGGAAGTCATCAAAAGTACAGTAATGTCTCAGAATAAAAAATCAACGTCCACAAATCAGTTGCCTTTGTATACGCCAATGACAGTCAACATGAGAGGCTAATTAAGGACACAACTCCCTTTATCATAGCTTCAATGAAAATGAAATACCTAGGAATATACCTAACAAAGGAGGTGAAGGACCTCTATAAACAAAATTATGAAATCCTAAGAAAGGAAATAGCAGAGGATATTAACAAATGGAAGAACATACCATGCTCGTGGTTAGGAAGAACCAACATTGTTAAAATGTCTATACTTTCCAAAGCAATCTACCTATTCAATGCCATTCATATTAAAATGCCAACATTGTACTTTCAAGATTTGGAAAAAAATGATTCTGCATTTTGTATAGAACCAGAAACAACCCTGTATAAATAAGGCAGTTCTTGGTAATAAAAATAAAGCTGGGGCATCACCATACCAGATTTTAGGCTGTACTACAAAGCCATAGTTTTCAAGACAGCATTATACTGGCACAAAAATAGAGACATAGACACTTGGAATCTAATAGAAAACCAGGAAATGAAACTAACATCTTACAACCACCTAATCTTCCATAAACCAAACAAGAACATACCTTGGGGGAAAGACTCCCTATTCAATAAATGATGTTGCGAGAACTGGATATCCACATGTAAAAGACTGAAATTGGACCCACACCTCTCTCCACTCATACAAATTGATTCAAAATGGATAAAGGGCTTAAATTTAAGGCATGAAACAATAAAAATCCTCAAAGAAAGCAATAGGAAGAATACTGGAAGATATTGGACTGGGAGAAGACTTCATGAAGAAGACTTACATGGCAATTGCAACAACAACAAAAATAAACAAATGGGACTTAATTAAACTGTAAAGCTTCTGTACGACTAAGGAGACAACAACCAAAGCAACTAGACAACCTACACAGGGGAAAGGATATTTGCATATTTTGAATCAGACAAAAGCTTGATAACTAAAATCTATAGAGAATTCAAATGAATCTACATGAAAAAAGCCAACAATCCCATGTGTCAATGGGCAAGAGACATGAATAGAACCTTCTCTAAAGAAGACAGATGAATGGCTAACAAACATATCAACAAATGCTCATTATCCCTATTTATTAGAGAAATGCAAATAAAAAATACCCCGAGATACCATCTAACCCCAGTAAGAATGACCCACATCACAAAATCTCAAAACTGCAGATGCTGGCATAGATTTGGAGAGAAGGGAACACTTTTATACTGCTGGTGGGACTGCAAACCAATACAACCTTTTTTGAAGGAAGTAGGGAGAAACTTCAAAGTACTCAAACTAGATCTCCCATTTGATCCTGCAATCCCATTACTGGGCATCTACCCAAAAGGAAAAAAAAAAATTCTTTTATCATGAAGACACTTGCACTAGACTGTTTATTGAAGCTCAATTTATAATCGCCAAAATGTGGAAACAGCCTAAATGCCCACCAACACAGGAATGGATTAACAAGCTGTGATATATGTATACCATGGAATACTATTCAGCCATTAAAAAATATGGAGACTTTACATCCTTTGTATTAACCTGGATGGAAGTGGAACACATTATTCTTAGTAAAGCATCACAAGAATAGAAAAGCATGAATCCTATGTACTCAATTTCGATATGAGGACAATTAAGGACATGGTGGGAGTGGGGAAAGGGGAGAACAGAGAGAGATAGAAGAAGAGAGGGTTGGAGAAAAGAAGACCAGAGAGAGGGAAGGAGGGAGGTGGGTGGGGCCTTGGTGTGTGCCACACCTTTTGGGGGAAAGACACGATTGCAAGAGAGACTTTACCTAAAAATGCAATCAGTGTAACCTGGTTTCTTGTACCCTCAATGAATCCCCAATTAAAAAAAAATAATAATAAGGAATCCATGTTACAAAAAACAAACACAGTGTTAGGATATTTTATAAAAGGAAGGGGTAATGTCATCTTAAATCAAGACATTTTCCCTGAGGTTCTGTTCATGTATGAACTGGATGATAATTCAGGTAGACAAACAGTCAAAACAGTTTTTCAGAGATGATGTACAAAGTCTTTAAGGGGGAAAAGATAGAATGGTTCAGCTGAAAGAAAGATAAGTGAGGCTACCGGGAAAATAAAGTGGCAAGATTGTCAGAGGCCGGAATTCACAAGATCATTAAACTGAGATCCACAGTAAATGTTGTATTTTACAGTATACTCAGACAAAGGCATGTGAACACACACAGACACACATACACACATGTTTTTTGAAATAAGGCTCACCCTAAACATGGATGATGGCTTCAGAAATTTTCTCTTCTTTCTGTTCTATTCTCTAAAAATATTAAATCATATTTGCTAATGACTTGTTCTCCAAATATTTAAAATATAATTTAAACCATGGTACTTTGAATTCTATTCTTAGCAGTGGGGCTTAATTGAAGGTTTCAGTGATGCTGGTGAGAAGCAATGTGACAGAATAAGATTCAGTTTGATACTATCTCTCTATCTGTATTGTGAAGATGGATTGGATAGAGTCAAGAATAGATTCAGAGATCAACTGTAGTCGTATTGAAAAGATGTGATGGTGACTTTAATTGGGATGAAAGTATGGGTGATGCCATAGATAATGGGAACATGTAAATGATATAAAACGGCAATTCTAAATTGAATTAAACAGCTATGTATGTTTCAAATGTGTTCTTAGTGGATTGCTCTATACCACTTGAGTGGAGATAATCATCCCTTTATGTATACATTAATTCATTCATTGGTGCATACATTCTATGCTTCAACAAATGCCCCATCTTGTCAAGGAGCTCAGATTTTTTAGGAGAGAATATAAATACTGACACACTTACTTGCAAACAGGGCATAACATGTTGTGGGAAACAGGTTTGTCATTGATTAAATGAGAGAACAAAGGACAAAGAAGGTTACTTTTTTTTAAGTGTTGATGTGGATGACATGGCTTCTTTCTTTGCAATCCCTCCTTTTATGCCTTGTGAAATACTAGAATTTAAGAAGCTTGAGAGGAAGACTGTCCAGTAAAGAAAACATGCACTATCAGTTATGGAAATAAAAAGCAAGAAATATATGGTATTCTAGTTCTGAAGAGCTTATGAAAATAAGAATACTATTAAATACTCCTTGAAATTTAAGTAAGTTACAGACAACATGTGTCATAAGACCTAGTATTCAGGGGAAAAAACATGAAAATATTCCATTTTCCTTTTCAACATGTGATTATCTCCTAAGTACTCAAGTACTGAAGCTTTTGAGCTTATGTATGTCAGGTGTCTTGGATGCCATTAGTTTATTTATTTATTTATTTATCTTTTATTCTGTATTGCTTTTCTATTTCTTTTCCCTGCCTCTTGTATAACTATGTACATCTCAGTTCCAAACTTTGGACCTTACTCCATTTTTAGCTTCATCACAGCACAACTCTATCAACCTGATGGAAGATTTTTCCCCCCAAATTTGAGGTTTAGATGGCTCCAAAGCACATATTCCACTCATCCTGTAACTCTTCCTCTTCCCATCTCCCAAGGTAACCATGTACTTGGCCAGGTGGCAGTACCCACAGCCATGCTTTGCCATGACTTGCCTTGAGAAGAGAAGGCGGAGAAAGAAACAGGGTCTTCCATGTGTGGGATACACTATGTCAGCACAGCAGATCTGTCAGCCAGCATAGGTGTATTCAGATCATGCAATTACCACAGAGGGGTGGGAGGGAATATTTGTAGAGTGTACAGGGTTAGAGTAAAGAAGTAAAGATGACTTGACTCTATCTCACCAACTACCACAGGGGCTATACCTAACAAACGCCAACTTTGTAACCTCAGTCTTTGTAACCTCAAATTAACCTAGAATTAAAAAAAAAAGATGTAAGTAAAGATAAGTAATGAATTTAAGAATAATGTACTCCAACAACCTCATGAAACGGGGAATGAGTGAACTCTAAATATTCTTGGTGTCTCTTGTTAATATCTGAGCTCCCACCTTCTTCATGGAATCTTGTTTCCCATCTCTGCAGTTTTTCATTTTTGGCACAATTCCTCTCAAACCCAGGCTGACATGGTAATCTCCCCCAAACCATTGGAAAGATTCACCTTTCCCCTTCAGTATTGCAGCAAGATACTCTCTGCCCTCCTTTGTTGCCAACAAGGTCTTTTAGAACCAGGCCCATCTTCAAAATTCAGGAAACTTCCTACAGCCTTTTTCAGCCATTCTTTCTGAGGATAATTGCAGTATATAGAACATTGTTTATCCACAGCTGTGTGCAGGTTCACTATTTTTACTAATGATTTAATGTCAATACTCAATTATGTTAATCCTCGATTACGTCTGTTAGCCATTTGTGGCAAAGTTGACATATATTATATCGTATACTATGTTAAGTCACATGTCTGTGCTTATGGATCTCTCTCTTTCTGTATATCACCTCTGTATCATATGTACACATATATGTACCATATAAATGTATTTCCTGTATTAATAATTAAATAGATATGAAAGTTTAATACTTTCTTTTTATAGATAAACAATTTTTTTTGAGACAGAATCACACTTTTTTGCCCTCAGTAAAGTGCTGTGGCATCACATTTCACAGAAACCTCAAACTCTTGGGCTCAAGTGATTCTCTTGCCTTAGACTCCCGAGTAGCTGGGACTACAGGCACTAGCCACAACACCCAGCTATTTCTTTTTCTTTTTTTTTTTTAGAGATAGGGTCTTGCTCTGGCTCAGTCTGGTCTCAAACTCATGAGCTCAGGCTATCCACCTTCCTCACCTTCCCAGAGTGCTAGGATTATATGCACAAGCCACCACACCCAGCCTACAAAAATGTTTTTTAAAGTTCCAATGCTTTGTGGATTCTCAGAAAACTGTTTAATTTTAAAACTGAGTCTATGTCTGTAGGCTGTGCACCTGTCTTCTTCAGAGAAGTTTCTCTTAAAGTCCCTTGCCCAGCCTGAGATGGGATCACTTGTTCTTTTCTTGATTATACATTTGAGTTCTCTGTGGATTCTGGTTATTAAACCTTTGTCAAAGACATAACCTGCAAATATCTTCTCCCATTCTGTTTGCTTGCTTTACTTGCTGTGTTCTTGGCTGTGCAGAAGCTTTTTAGTTTGATCAGGTCCCAGTAGTGTATTTTTGAAGCTGCTTCAATTGCCAGGGGGCATGGGGGTGTCCTCCTAATGATTGTCTTAACACAATAACTAAGAAAATGCCAGGAATGCTGTGTTAACCAGTGTGATGAAAATGTGTCTCGAACTGTTTATAAAACCAGTGCATGGTGCCCCATGATTGCATTAATGTACACAACTATGATCTAATACTAATAATAAATAAATAAATAAGTAAAATGGCAAAAGAGGAAAAAAAAATGAGTCTAAAGCTTAGAACTCCTATCATTACTCAGAGTACACAGGACACTGTTGAACATGTGTTCAACTCTCAATATATAATTGTTGGACTGAATTTACTAACCCTCCCACCCCCCCAAAATAGCATTTTTTTTTTATTTGTTTTCCTCATGGCTTGTTCATGGCTTGGACATCTTGTCATGAAAAGATGGAAAGAGAACCAATTGATTTGGAGAGTAGGCAATAACCTTTGAGAGGGGAATTGTCCCCTGAACTTCTGCCTGACTCCTTCTCTTGCCTTAAAGTTGTTATGTGTGTAGCTGTAGCCCCTTTTGTGTTTTTGTTTTTCTCTTTTTTCTGTATCTCTGCTGTGGCTCTTAGCAGGTAGCCTCACTTCCCTCACTCCCATTACTTTATGGATTATTGATTCATTTCTTTGAAAAGCACTAACACTGCTCCTTTCATTATTTATTAATATTATTGTTACAAATAATGTGATTATTTGACTTGCTCTCAGGGAGATTTCAAGTTCTGAATTCATTGTTACATAAGTTTCTGTCTGCATATTCTACTTGCCAGAATAATCCATATGCTTCCTTTTCTGAAAATTCCCACTAGGAATGTTGGAAACCTTACAAACTTTGATTGAGCTGCTCCAGGTCAAACTGAACATCTGGGAAAGAACTTCTGCATCAGCTGCAGTTGTGCATTCTTAAATACCCTAGTGACCAAGTTCTTGGAGGAGGACTGGTTTGGGGTTACATTTTGTGCAAAATGTATGGATATATTTAAACATTTTATTATATGGTCCAATTAAACTGTGTCTACATGGGCACATAATAAAGTAAAAATTTGGCAATTATCTGGTTCATTTCATGAAAGTCAACAGTCAAAGGCTTATATCTAGTCTGGCAAAAAATGATTTTGGAAGGAGGAATGGGGGAGAATCAAAATATAAATTTGTTGATTACATTATGTTCATGTGCAAAAAACATACTAATTTTTTTAACTTTTTCAAAACAGAATATTAGATTTTGTTAAGTAAAGTGAGTCTTAATGATTTCTACAATGATATATGTCTAAAATAAATAAAATGCATACTATAAATTGTTCTCTTATTTTTCAGGCTCTCTTCCATTGCCATGGGCATATCAATTCAATCTGAGGAAAAAATAGCCATATGAAAACTAAATTCAACCTTGTCCAAGTCTTCCATAAGTGAATGTTTTAGGTACCGTTTCCAAATTGTCTTGATTTAATCCATTGGTCATTGAACCAAAAGAATATTAAAAATAAAGAAGTAAATAAAGAGGAAAAGGCAGTGAAAGGAAGAAAAATGAATAAAAGTGTTCATGGTGTCCTGAAGGGCTCCTAAAGCAGTCTGTATGACCTCCCCCCCCCAGTATCCTTCTTTCTCATTTTTTTTATCACCACATCCATTATCTGATTGTTAGTCCTATTAAGGTTTTCTTCCTTTCCTAAAACAAGTGTCTGTCTACAACCTCAGAATTTCATGTCAGTGGCTAGTAGATCCACTGAAAATCATTAAATAAGGAATACTGTGGATATGGAAAGAGTGGAAATAAGTCAAGTGTTTCCTGTCATATCTCTGTGATTAAGAGGTAGAGATAATTTGCTCTTTTTTTGATTAATTCGAGTTCTCTGTAGATGCTAGTTGTCAGATTTGTGACATGCAAATACCTTTTCCCACTCTGAAGTTTGTCTACTTGCTTTGATTGGCTTGTCCTTAATTGTTCAGAAGCTTTTTAGCTTAATTAAGTTCCATTTATTCATTTGTGTTAATGTTGCCAATGTTAATACTGTCCTCTTCATAAAATCTTTCCCCAGGCCAATGTCATCTAGAGTTTTTCCCATGCTTTCTTCTAGTATTTTTATCATTTCATGTCTTAAATCTTTTAATCCATTGTGAATCCATTTTTGTAGTTGGTAAGTGGCGCAGGTCCAGTTTCAGTCTTTTACAAATGGTTAACCAGTTCTTCCAGCACCATTTATTGAACAAGGATTATTTTCCACAATGTTTATCAGAGACATGAACAGAGCCTTCTCTGAAGAAGACCGGCAAATGGCCAACAAACACATGAAAAAATGCTTTTTGTACCCATCAGAGAAGTGGAAATCAAAACCACCTTGTGAAATCAACTAACCTCAGTAGGAATAGCCCATATCACAAAATCTCAAAGCTGCAAATATTGATGTGGAGGTGGAGAGAAGGGAACACTTTTATACTCTTGGTGGGGGGATTGCAAACTAATACAGCTTTTATGGAAAAAAAAAGTATGGCAAATCCTCAAAGAGCTAAATGTAAACATTCCATTTGATCCCATATTTCCATTACTATGAATCTCTCCAGAAGAAAACAAATCATTTTATCACAAGGACATTTGCATTAGAATGTTTATTACAGCTCAATTCACAATAACCAAGAAATGTAAGCAACCCAAGGGCCCTCAACCTATGAATGGATTAATAAACTGTGTTATATCATGGAATACTATACAGTTATAAAAATAGATGATGACTATACCTCTTTTGTATTTACCTTGATGTAGTTGAAACACATTCTTCTTAGTAAAGTATTACAAGAATGTAAATGCAAGTATCCAATGTACACAATACTAATATGAATCCAAGGTATACAATACTAATAGAAAAATAACTTCATGCCCATAAAAGGGAATAACTCAAGTATATTAAAGTGAGGTGAGAGGAAAGAGGAAAAAGGGAAAGAGGTGGGAAAGGGATTGGTAAGCTCTTACCTGATGAGCACATTGTGAGGGTTTAAAGCACATCCACTGGACGAAGGTCTCAACTTCCTCAACTACAACTTTAGAACTTTAGAACTACACTTTAGAACTCATTTTAGAACTACAAACAATGTAACCTAATCATTTGTACCCTTACATTAACCTGAATTTTAATTAATTAAGTGATTAAAAAAGAGATAGAGATGAATGACCACTACTGATATACAAATATTCAGAATTACTGACTTTATTTAAAAATAACAAATATATATATATGCAATGTGGAACTATACAGATCTTGTCCTGAATTAAAAATGCAATTCTAAATTTATTTGCTGCTTAGGCATTACCTATTTGTCAAGAAGGATTGATTTTCCAAGAACTAAGTAAAATGAATCTTCACAGCCTATGGAAAGAGAGATACGATTAGTATTTCCAAACATTTGAAAGGATTAAAAACTGGTGATGGTTATAACTGGGTTATAGCTTTCATGTGAAGGCCCTAAATTACTTTCATAGTAGGGGTGAGTACATTGGATACTTTTTCTTCCATTCTCGAGACACTTTACTGAGAAGAATATGTTCCAGCCAGGAGGGCTATGTCAACTAATGTGATGAAAATGTGTCAAATGGTCTATGAACCAAGTGTATGGTGCCCCATGATCATATTGATGTACACAGCTATGATTTAATAAAAAAAAAAGAAAAGAAAAAAGAAAAAACAAATAAAGACTCATTGGCTAGATGAAAAAAAAAAACAAAAAACTGATGATGGGTGAATCTCAGAAGGCCAGAGATGGATTTTTGCCCAGAAAACTTTGTAATCACATCTAGAGTCTGCAGAAATTGGTGGAAGTCTATTAAGGATGTGCTTATGACATTTTCTCTACTATTTGCTTCCAGCCAGCCTGGAAGCCCCTGCCTTAAGGTCTTAACACTGAAGCATTAATATAGTTCCTCCCAGGGAGTAGAAGAAGGTCATTATAATTATAAGTGGAGGTAGCCTGTAGCAAAATCATAGAATGGGTGAAATTTTCTTGGGCAATTTTCTATTTACACTTCTCAACAATTCTAAAATTCACCAAGTTCTTAGTTTATAAAGGAGCTTTGGTTAATATACCTTCCAACTAAACTTGCATTATAATGGGAGACTTTGGGGGGATACCAAGTAACAAAAGACTCAGATACATTTCGAGTGGTATATAATATTAGGTAGCAATAAACATTGGAATTAATTATACCCACCCACACATACACACAGGAGACTTTTCTAATGCTCTTATTCACTTTTCTTCTCCTTCTTCTGGTTTCTACATTGGTCTAGACTAAACTTCCTCCCCAATATTCACCCATAAAGAATATTCTCAATTTCTCCAAACTGACTTGAACTCTTGTCACTAAACTTTGTGCATGTTCATCCATCTTTGTTGTACTTCTTTATCTAGGAGCTCAGATGAGATAATCCTTCCTTTTGGAGAAATCCTAGATCCTTCAGGCTTAGGGAAAGTATTACAATGGAATCCATAGACATCTCCCTCCTAACTACTTCATTCACAGAGTAGCTGCAAATCTATATTTTATTTACCTGGTAAGCTCTCTATTTGTCATCTATGCTGTCTGAGTATAGGAATAGAGCTCCTTCCCCATTTTCACTACTGTTTTCTCAGAGCCTTACATTGCATTGAAAATAAATTTGTTGAATTTATAAAAAAAAAATGTATGCCCACTTTACTGCTATGCAACGCTTCTCTAGCTTATTTTATTAATGTAGTCTGAAGAAGCAACCATAGTTTGAGACAAAGATATGTTTTAGCAAAAATATCCTCTTCATCTCTCTTTGAGAGCAAATCATATAAACTACTGAGGCAGATGTAAAAATTTGAATGAGGTAGGATGAAAGTACAGGAAAAAAGGAAATAATTTCGGATAATTCTCAATTATTTTTTCTCAGGAAAATCACTCAGTCCATGAAAAACTGATTTTACTTAAAAGATGGGTACATTAATTCCTTTGGATAATTATAGACTTGACTGGCTAACACACTGAGAAGCATCATTCAGAGAAAATCTCTGATGCTGAAAACACAGAGTCCAATTCCCAATACTGGAAATCGAAAATTAGGTACCCTAATATCTTATCTATCTCTTGAAAATGGTTACTCTGACTCATGTTTGCTTTTTTGGTCCAAAGTTTTAGTTACACCCTAGTCTCTCCAATCTTATGCCAGTTAACACAAAATAATTTATTTTTAATTTCAATATTTAAAATATTAATTATTATGGATGAATAACATATATGTTTGTAGGGTATATGTGATGTTTTGATACAGGAACACAGTATGAATAAAACAAATCAGGATAACTGGGGTATTCCTCATGTAAGAAATTTAACATTTCTTTGTGTTAACAACATTCTACTTTTACTCTTTCAGTTATCTTAAAGTTTACCATAATTTATTATTGATTATCATCACTTTGTTGTACTTTCAAGTATTCATTCTATCTAACTACCTATTTTTGGATTCATTAACTATCCCCACTACCATTCCCAGTTTCTGGTAATCACCATTCTATTCTCTTTCCCAAAAAGATCAATTGTTTTCAATATTGGGCTCCACTTAAGAATTAGAAAATGGGAAATTTATCTTTCTATACTTGGCTTATTTCACTTAAGATCATGTTTTCCATTTTCACCCATGTTATTGCAAATAGATTTCATACTTTGGTATGGCTATATAATATTCTATTGTGCACATGTGCCACACATTCTCTATCCATTCATCTGTTGATGGTCATGAAGGATGATTCCAAATCTTCACTATTGTTGATAGTGCTGCACTGCACATAAGAGTGCAGAAATTTATATCCGTTAGCTATATAACCAAAAGTGAGATTAAGGGGTCACATTGTAAATCTACTTTTAGTTTTTTTTGGAAACAATACTGTTATTCATAGTGAATGCACTGGTTTACATCCTATCAACAGTGCATGAAGCTTCAACTTTTTGGAAATTCTCACCATCATTTTTTTTTTTCTTTTAAGGAAAGCCACTTTTTTTATTTTGTCTTTTAATATTTTAGAATATTATGGGAGTACACAAACTTTAGTTACATAGTTTGTTTCTGTACATTTTTAGTCAAAGATAAAAGTGTGACCTTCATCCAGAAAGTGTGCACTGTACCTGTTAGACTGGAGTTTACCCCTCCTATTCTCCCTCCTCCTACCTAATTTGCAATAACTTTTTATTCCACTATGTGCACGTAAGTATTGGTCAATTAGTTCTAATTTGGTATTGATTTTATCTTTTATTCTTGGTGCTTTATTTTCTATTCTTGTGATACTTCACTCAGAAACTGTTCTCCAAATCCATCCAAGTTGTTGTAAAAGATATTAGGTCACCATTTTTTTTAATGACTGAATAGTACTCCATGGTAAACATATGACATTTTATTAATCCACTCATATATTGGTGGACACTTAGGCTGTTTCTTTATCTTTGCAATATTAAGTTTTGCGCTATAAACATTTGAGCAAAAGTGTCTTTGTGATAGAATGTCTTTTTGTCCTTTGGGTAAATAACCCGTAATGGGACTGCTATATCAAATTATAGGTTTCCTTTTAGTTCTTTGTGGTATCTCCAAACTATTTTCCATAGAGTTTGTACTAGCTTACTGTCCCACCAACAGTGCAGAAGAGTTCCTTCTCTCCACATCCCAGTATCTGTTGTTTTGGAACTTGTGGATAAAAGCCATTCTCACTGGAGTTAGGTGATAATCTCATTATTGTTTTGCTCTGCATTTCCCTGATTACATTAGAGATGTTCAGCATTTCTTACATGCTTTTTGGCCAGTAGTCTATCTTCTTTTGAAAAGTTTCTGTTCATGTCTTTTGCCCACTTTTTAGTGAGGTTTTTTGATTTTTTTCTTGCTGATTTGTTTGAGTTCTTCATAGATTCTGGTAATTAGCTCTTTATCAAATGTATATCATGTGAATATTTTCTCCTATTCTGTTGGTTGCCTATTTGCTTTATTAATTGTTTTCTTGGCTGTACAGAATATTTTTAATTTAATCAGATTCCTTTTGTTTAATTTAGTTGTGATCAAGATTGCCTTTGTCATCTTCATAAATTCTCTACCTCATCCAATATCTATAGGAGTTCTTCCGACCTTTTCTTCTAGAAGTTTTATGGTTTCATGCCTTAGGTTTAAGTCTGTTATCCATTAAGTATTAATTTTTTTGTGAGTGGTAAGAGGAGCACATTTTGATTCAATCTTTTACATGTTGCTGTCCAATTCTCCCAGCACTATTTATTGAATAGGGATTATTTTCCCCAGTGTATACTTTTGTTTGCTTTATTGAAGATCGAATAGCAATATGTGAATGCTTTTATGTCTAAGGTTTCTGTTCTGCTCCATTTGTCTATGTATCCATTTCTGTATTAGCCCATGTTACTTTAGTTACTATAGCCATGCAGTACAGTTTGAAGTCTAGTAATGTGATGACTCTATATTTGGTTTTGTTTGTTTGTTTTGCTTAACATTGCTTTTGGTTATTTGGGCACTTTTCTGGTTCTAAATAAAATGTAAGAGTTTAAAATAGATCTCTGTATTATTACACCCACATTTTGATGGGGATTGCATTTAATCTGTAAATCACTTTGGGTAGTATGGATATTTCAACAATGTTGATTTTACTGTTCCATGAACATGATATGTTTTTCCATTTAGCTATATCATCTATTTTTCCTTACCTCAGTGTTGTGTAGTTCTTTTTGTAGAGATTGTTCACTTTCTTGGTTAGATATATACATAGATACTTTCTTTTCTTTGTATCCATTGTGAATGGTATTGATTCTTTGATTTGACTCTCAGCTTGACTGTTATTAGTGTACAGAAATGCTACTGATTTATGTACAAAAAAAAATCAAGAGAGAAAATAAACAACCTATTGAATGGGAGAAACAAAATTTTCTCCTATTTTTTGTTTGAGAAACAAAAATTCCCTTACTCCACAGAAATATATGTAATATTTACTTTGTTCCTGATATTGTATTGAATGGTGCTGGACAGCAATATCTACCTTTATGAAACATGTGAGTCCTTGAGACAGAGAGGCAATTATTTGTCCTATGTTACAAAGAATGGTAAATAAATATTGTAAGTCACTACAGTGCAGAAGGCCAAGGAAGGAGGAATGAAGACATTCAGTACACAGACTGTTGTAATATAGGCATGAGATTAATAATTTAACTTTTGGTTCAGTGTGTGAGGAAGGATAAGAAAAGCAGCAGAGAAGAAGCTTCTACAAATAGCAGAAGGATGAAGTGCCACTGAAAACCATATTTGCCCTCTAGAGGACAAACATGATTGCTGTCTGGGGCAGGTGAATCCCTGGGAAAATCTGTCATCCTAGTGGAGTGTTTCAACATCATTCCTAATAATTGCAAAATTAATTAGTCCCCTGACCTCTCAAAAATAAAAGTACAGAAACACTGAGCAACACAATTATCAAAAGGCATATATAGAATGTCTACCCACAAGTAGTGAATAATTTATTTTTCTTGCACACATATTAAGTTATACAACTCATATATATTAAGAAATAAAATTATCTTATCCAATGTCAAAATTGTATTAATATATAGACTTATTTTGTTTTACCATAATACTATATAGACAAGTAGCAATAGTATAAAGAAAGAATCAATGACAAAACTCTAAAAATCCCACACTTTTGAATTTAAAAAATAAATTTGAAATCATTTTGGGGTTAAAAAAGAAATAATTATACTAACATTTAAATTCAAAAGATTAAACAAATTAAATAACTTATAAAATGCAGTTAATAATTTCATTGTGTGTGACATTCAGCCTTAAATTCTTATATCAAAAACATTTATAGAAAAGCTGAAAGAAAAAAACAAAAAACAAAACATTCACCTTCAGAAAAACCAACAAGAAGGTAGTAGGAAAGAGATATTCAATAAAAGGAGAAATTGAATAACATAGAAAACAAAAATAATAAACAAAGTCTCATGAAAGCCAAAATCTGGTTATCAGTAAAACCAAAGATACATAAAGCTATAACAAAATTAATAAAGCAAAAGAGAAAAGACATAGATAAACAATATGAGGAAAGCAAAATAGTACAGAAATACAGATAAAGACTTAAAAATAAAAAGCAAACATTAGGATAATATTAGTGCACAAAATTTAAAGACTAGGCAAATCAAAACATTTGAAAAGACATGTAATTTACATAAATAGAATCAGGAAGAAATAGAAACCATAAATAGTCCTGTATTGATTAAGTAATTAAATAATTTAACCAATACTTTAAATAACTTAACCAATACTCAAATAAAACATTATTTCTAGATAATTTGATAGGAGAAATCATATAAACTTTTCAAAATGTATATTATATAAATATGTGAAGACTTTATTATAAAATTCATCATTAAATATAATTCCTATTAAATTTAGAGTGAGAAGATTCTGTTAATCTGATAAAGTGTACTTATTTTTAAGTAGCAATTGTTTTTCTTAGTAGAAAAATGTTGGAATCATATGAGTTAACAATGCTCTTATTTTATATTTATCTAAAGAGCTAGTTGCTAGAAATGGAATCTTTGCTTTTTAGTTTACTTTTGGTTTTGCTTTCTCATTATTCTTTGGTTTGCATCACTTTCATCTTTTTGTAATCTGATGGTATCCACATTTCCCAGAAGAATTAGTATCTTCCCAGTACTATTAAAATCTCTTCAAAAGATTTTCCATTTCTATTTAATTTGCTAAGTTAGCAGATGAAGCTAGGAGCTGGATTTATTGCTTAGGAAAGTCAATCATCTTTGTTCTTATCTTATTAATTCAAAACCTAGCCTCAAATTTTACTTTCCAAGTCACATTTTCTCAGGCTAAGATCCTTGTATCTAAATACTAATTTGGCAAATTCATGACTATACTCCCTAAACTGTATATATGTTTAGCTTTTCATCATAAAACTGAAATTGGTTAAATAGTCAAAAACAAGATTATTCTTTTTACCTTGTGTTATTGTTTTATTAGCTTTTAATATTATGAACTGACATCTTCTCTTCACAGATTTTGTATACATTTTAGACATACACGCACACATACACACCACTGGTGGTAGCACATTAAATTTATACTGATTCAAAACAATTTAACTGGAATTGTCATTTTCAGATTTTCTTTTCCCTGCATAATTCTGACATTTTATGAGCTTCAAATAATATTTTGAGATTTTCTAGGTACAAAGTAAAGCTAAAATTTGAAGCCTGAAGGGTAACTGCAGGGGCAAGAGAGACTACTGTAACTAAAACACACACTGTGCCATGTTGATATCAGAGATTATCATGTTCACTTTGGTGAGATACTAGCTGAGCCTGCAGCTCCATTGGTTTTCATTGGCTTCTTAGGTTTTTTTTTTGTTGTTGTTTTTTAATTTATGGCTCCATGATGAAGAGTACCATATTTTCTGTAAGTTTTCACACATCATTGAAGGTTGAGGCTTGGAGCTAGTGAGAGATAAACATGGATTCAAATTCATCCTGTGGGTTCTGGTTCATCCTTTTTTCCTCCAATTTGTGCTTGTCTTCCTCCACATCACTATATATCATCCCTTTCTGGCTGCCTGCCCTGATTATTTCTGGCTCAGATACAAGGAAAACAGCCTTATACCCACTCTTGAAATTGAATATGGTCAAGTTCTTATTAAATCTCCTTCTGTCTTTACATATGCATATATCATTCCTGTCTTTCTAATCAAACCCTGACTGATGCCTACAGGGAATACTTTACAAGTGGTATTTGTAATTCCACAAGTGGTCCAAGCCCCATCTCATTGATGCTTCTAGTAAATATCTCAATCTCGACAATCCCCTAAGGGTATGTCCACAAACATAACTAATCTTCTCAATTTTTATCATTTTCTTGGCCAAGAAATTAACACCTACTCCCTTGTTTATTTTTAGATAATTTCTATTACTATGGATGACTGACACCCCAACAAACTCACATTTACTCAGACAGAAAAAGGGAAGATAATGCCTGTGTTAGCACACAAAGCCATTGTAAGGGCCACCAGGAGAGTTTATTCATTAAAAAATAAGTAATAAAACATAATATAGAAATATAAAAATTTAGATATTTTCTTTTCTGTGAGTTAAAAATGCCCTATCTCTTTAATTACTAGGCTAAACTTCTGAAATTTGTGAGAATGTTTTAAAAATATGAGATTTAGTGAACTTATGAAGAAAAAATAGTTTCATATAACTGGTCATTGTTACTGATTTAGTCAATTATATTTGGAAATAAGGTCTAGTTGATTTGAAACTGACTTCTAATTTCTGGTAGGAAGAAGGGAAGCATAGGTTTTAGTGGGGAAGCTGAATGAAATGGGAAATGAATCTCAGAAAAATTTTCCCTACCATCCATATATAGATCAAATTAAATGTACTTGGGAACTGAACTGTAAATATTGCCTGCCTTCCAGTGGGGTGACTCCTGCTTCCACTCAGCTGATTGTAATCACAACCCAAAGACCCTTGCTGAAAGGAGGAGAAATGCTGAAAGGCTGTTCGGAGTGTGTTGATCAAATTGCATCCTTTGATCTACTTTGTTTTCACAGCTTTTTGCTATCAGTTGTTTTCATCTTGGCTTGGATTTATAAAGCTAGCCTGTTAATAATTTAATATGTGGATGTAGTTCAATTTATACTAAGGGATACTAAAATAACAGTTATAAACTGCAGCTACACCTGGACTGTAGTAGTTAATTCAGTAGTTCTAGGTACAATCCAGAATGGTCAGGATAAGAGTTGAATCCACTCATCTACTTTTTTGTGATGGGAATTACTTATCATTGGTAAAGATTTCCTTTGCAATATCAAATATCTATTTACTCTTGTTATGTGTTTTTCTTTTTCAGAAATAGGGACATATGTAAATTTCCTTAATAAATACAATATTATTATGGTTTAGATGCTACAAGGAATATGGGAAAATTAAATATATAGATGATTCAAATATCATTCTATCCCAATAAATTTATGTTCCTATTTGCAAGTATTTACTCTGCCTTTGGCATATACACAGCAATATACTTGGTGATCAGTATAAAGATAGATAGTAGGTAGTATGTTTTTCTTAAAGCTCTCACATTCAGTCAGGGGATAAATGAAAATTCAAGCTTCTAACAATATCTAATACATTATATTGCAGTAGGCATCAACCTAGCTAGGGTGCTACCAAAGTACAGAAGAAGACAGGTCGACTTTTGCTGTGTGTGTCTGAGAGGTTCCCAAGAGGAGATAACTACAGTGATGCAGTCTAAATAGAATTTTCTGTCATATTTTAACCTGAGCCTTTACAAATCACCTTTTCTAAACTTGAACCAGAGAGATTATACACAAAGATACACAATATCAACATAAGGCAGTTTGTGCAAGCTTACATCTCATCTTCCACTTTGTCTCTGCCAAGAAAGATGGAGCAATGAAAAACCTTCCACAAAGAGGGAGAGTGACGTTTGCAATTGGAGAAATACTATAGTGGAAACAGAGAAACCTGCATAATAGAAATTGGGGGACGGGGGGAGACAAGATGGCTGACTGAAGCCAGTTTTCCACAGAGGCTCCCATCCAGTGGGAGAGTTAAAGGACAAAAATTCAGCAAGTAACCTGGTGGATTTGAGCTGCACTAAGAGAGAAGGTTGTAGACCACACGTCAACCCCACTGAGGTGAGCTGCGACCACAAGGATACAAACAAAAGGTACAAAATCCATCACCAAGTGGACAGGAGTCCCCTCCCCCATGAAAATGGCTCAGAGTGCCCCATAAACAACGGGGCAGAGTTCAAAGGTCCTCCCACTACACTCCATGGGAGAGAACCTCTAAAACCTGGACCTACCTCCCCTACTACGGTGCCACAGTGTCTTCCTGCCAGGCATAAAACTATATAAACTGTATATAGTCTCTACCTGGAATTCTGTGCTCCCAGTGCTCCCCTTCACTCACACTGAGGTCTGGAGGCCAGTTCCGGTCGGTGGAGAGGGGACCGCACCGGAGTGGCAGTTCGCTGAGGCACAGTGTGACAGCCATCTTCTGGTGACAATACGGCCAGGCATAAAACTGTGTAAAGCTGTGTGTGTTCTCTGCCCCAACCCCAGGCTCCCAGCACTCCCCGCGCTCCCCTCTGCTCTCGCTCCAAGGTCTGGAGGCCTGTCCCCCAGGGGTCCAGACTCTTGGGTGATTGCTCGAGGGGTGTAGACAGTGCTGGGCTGCAGCCAGTCGGTGCAGACTCTGGGGTATGGGAGCGGAGAGAGGACTGTTGGCCGGAAGGGAGCTACACCGGAGCAACAGTTGCCTGAGCCATAAAACAGCAGCCCTCTTTTGCTAGCAATACGGCTCACTACCAAATATTCTGAAGCCACACCCCCTGTCTCCCTGGGCAACCAGAGACTCTGAGTTTGCCTGAGGCAACTCCAACTTGCAAACCGGGGAAATTCCCAGGGCGGGGCTGACCCAGAGGTCCGCTTTACTAAGCCTAACACGCACCTGGCCCTCAGGGGATCATCAGTCTATACACAATACAAGAGCAAAGACAAGCTGATTTGGAACTCAATTCAGCTTCTCTTCTGCAGGCGAACCACAGAATTTTTCTGTTCTGTTTTGTCAGTAACATTAATCAGGGGTGAGCGAGACTGGACCTGAGTGAAAACCCCCCAACCTCCATCAAGTGCCTGAGGTTGTTAGGCCTCACCTCCTTACTAGAAAGAGGAGAAAGAGGCAGAGCACAGCAGCCTGGCAGACTCTTCCTTGTGATTCAGGCAGGTGCAAATTCCTGGAGTACTGATTCACTACAGGCAACTGGGTCAGCCAACTGCAGGGCTATCAGTGACTGGGTGTGACAGTGGTGCAAGGTGGGGAAGGAGGCACCAACCTTCCCAGACTGATTGGCTGGGTGGCTCCTCCTGACTCCATGCAGCACTGGAGCAAGCCACACCAGAGTAGTCACCAGACACCTGTGATCCAGTTCCCAGAGACCTCTTAAACTCTCTCACCCAAGACAGGTGCAGACTGAGACAATTGATTTGGACTTTTTGAACTGAACCCATTGCCTGAGGACATATCAGGTGGTGCCCTGGGTGCACGGTGGTAGGAAGGTTTGATTTTTCCTTTCCAATTGTTTGCCAGTGGGAGATGGAGTGACTTAATTGCTGATATTTCTCCACAGCTGAGACTTCAATCCAGGGTATCTGTTTCACTAGGGTGAACCAGAAACCAGCTGAAAGTAAGACAGAACCACTTAGCCCCACCACACGAGACAGGGCCCCATTTTCTCAGGCCACAACACTATACAGTCCCTCGACAAAGCCTCAGGGGAAAAAAACAAAGGGAGTAAAACAACCATGGGGTGGAATCAGTGGAAAAACTCTGGTAACATGAATAACCAGAATAGATCAACCACCCCCCCAAAAAAAAGATATGGCAGATGTAATTGAAGAACCCATTCATAAATAGCTGGCTGAGATGTCAGAAATCTAATTCAGAATTTGGATTGCAGACAAGATTAACAAAGTGGAATTAGAAATTCAGGGAGAAATTCAAAAGTTGTCTCAAGAATTTAACGAATTTAAAGACAAATCCACCAAAGACTTAGACACACTGAAGCAAGAATTTGCAGCCCTCAAAGTAGAATACAGTAGAATCCCTCAGCAACAGAATTGAGCAAGCAGAAGAAAGGATTTCTGACATTGAAGATAAAGCCTTTGAATGCTACCAAACTTTCAAAGAGGAAGAGAAATGGAGAGCAAAAACGTATCACTCTCTCAGAGAGCTCTGGGATAACTAAAAGAAGGCAAATATCCGAATCATTGGAGTTCCAGAAACAGATGAAGTGGCCTCGCTGGGCACAGAGGCCCTTCTGCATGAAATTATGAAGAGAATTTTCCAGACATGCCTAGAGATTCTGAAATTCAGATAGTGGACAGCTTCAGAACCACAGCATGACTCAACCCCAATGAGACATCCCCCAGGCATATCATAATTAACTTTACTAAAGTTAATATGAAGGAGAAAACCCTAAAAGCTGCAGGGAGAAAGAAAACCATTACCTTCAAAGGGAAGAATATTAGAATGACTGCAGATCTCTCTGCTGAAACTTTTCAAGCCAGAAGAGGGTGGTCACTGACTTTTAATCTCCTAAAGCAAAATAACTTTCAACCCCGGATCTTGTATCCAGCTAAACTGAGTTTCATTTACGATGGAGAAATTAAATACTTTAACGACATTCATATGTTGAAGAAATTTTCCATAACCAAACCAGCTCTTCAGGATATTCTCAAACCTATCCTCCATAATGACCAACCCAATCCTATACCACAAAAGTAAACTCACTCAGAAACTTCAGATCAAACTCCAATTTCCACACTGGCGAAAGGATTAAAAATGCCCACTGGACTTTTGAAAAACTCGATACCCAAAACTTCACCAGACTTATCAATATTTTCCATTAATATGAATGGCTTAAACTGTCCCCTAAAGAGGCACAGGTCAGCTGACTGGATAAAAAAACACAGGCCAGATATTTGTTGCATACAAGATTCACATCTTAACGTAAAAGACAAATACAGACTTAGGGTGAAAGGCTGGTCATCCATATTTCAGGCAAATGATAATCAGAAAAAAGCAGGTGTTGCAATTTTATTTGCAGATACAATAGGCTTTAAACCAACAAAAGGAAGGAAGGACAAGAATGGTCACTTCATATTTGTTAAGGGTAACACTCAATATGATGAGATCTCAATTATTAATATCTATGCACCCAACCAGAATGCACCTCAATTTATAAGAGAAACTCTAACAGACATGAGCAACTTGATTTCCTCCAGCTCCATAATAGTCAGAGATTTCAACACTCCTTTGGAAGTGTTTGATCGATCCTCCAACAAGAAGCTGAGCAAAGAAATCTTAGATTGAAACCTAACCATCCAACATTTGGATTTAGCAGACATCTACAGAACATTTCATCCCAACAAAACTGAATACACATACTTCTCATCAGCCCATGGAACTTACTCCAAAATTGATCACATCTTAGGTCACAAGTCTAACCTCAGTAAATTTAAAGGAATAGAAATTATTCCATGCATCTTTATGGACCTCCATGGAATAAAACTTGACCTGAGTAACAACAGGAATCTGCATACTCATACAAAAATGTGGAAGTTAAATAACCTTATGCTGAATGATAGCTGGGTCAGAGGTGAGATTAAGAAAGAAATTGCCAACTTCTTGGAACAAAACAACAATGAAGACATGAACTATCAGAACCTCTGGGACACCGCAAAGGCAGTTCTAAGAGGGAAATTTATAGCACTGCAAGCCTTCCTCAAGAGAACGGAAAGAGAGGAAGTTAACAACTTAATGGGACATCTCAAGCAACTGGAAAAGGAAGAACATTCCAACCCCAAACCCAGTAGAAGAAAAGAAATAACAAAAATTAGATCAGAATTAAATAAAATTGAACACAAAAGAATAATACAGCAGATCAATAAATCAAAAAGTTGGTTTTTCGAAAAGGTCAATAAAATAGATAAACCATTGGCCAACCTACTCAGGAAAAAAAGAGTAAAATCTCTAATCTCATCAATCAGAAACAACAAAGACGAAATAAGTATAGACTCCTCAGAAATCCAAAAAATCCTTAATGAATATTACAAGAAACTTGACTCTCAGAAATAGGAGAATCTGAAGGAAATTGACCGATACTTGGAAGCACGTCACCTTCCAAGACTTAGCCAGAATCAAGTGGAAATGTTGAACAGGCCCATATCAAGTTCAGAAATAACATCAACCATACAAAACCTCCAGAAGAGTAAAGCCCGGCACCAGATAGTTTCACGTCAGAATTCTATCAAACGTTTAAAGAAGAATTAGTACCTATATTAGTCAACCTGTTCCAAAAGGTAGAAAAAGAAGGAAGACTACCTAACACGTTCTATGAAGCAAACATCACCCTGATCACCAAACCAGGAAAAGACCGAACAAGAAAAGAAAATTACAGACCGATATCACTAATGAATATAGATGCAAAAATATTCAACAAGATCCTAACAAACAGAATCTAGCAACATATCAAACAAATTATACATCATGACCAAGTCGGTTTTATCCCAGGGTCTCAAGGCTGGTTCCATATACGTAAATCTATAAATGTAATCCAGCACATAAAAAAATTAAAAAACAAAGACCATATGATTCTCTCAATTGATGCAGAAAAAGCTTTTGATAATATCCAGCATCCCTTCATGATCAGAACACTTAAGAAAATTGGTATAGAAGGGACATTTCTTAAACTGATAGAGACCATCTACAGCAAACCCACAGCTAATATCATATTGAACGGAGTTAAATTGGAATCATTTCCACTCAGATCAGGAACCAGACAAGGCTGCCCATTGTCTCCATTGCTTTTTAACATTGTAATGGAAGTTTTAGCCACCGCAATTAGGGAAGAAAAGGCGATCAAGGATATCCATATAGGGTCAGAAGAGATCCAACTTTTGCTCTTCGCAGATGATATGATAGAATATCTGGAAAACACTAGGGACTCTACTACAAAACTCTTAGAAGTGATCAAGGAATACAGCAGCATCTCAGGTTGCAAAATCAACATTCGTAAATCAGTAGCCTTTATATATACCAACAATAGTCAAGTTGAAAAAACAGTTAAGGACTCTATCCCATTCGCAGAAGTGCCAAAGAAGATGAAATATTTGGGAATTTATCTAACAAAGGACGTGAATGATCTCTATAAAGAGAACTATGAAACTCTAAGAAAAGAAATAGCTGAAAATATTAACAAATGGAAAAACATACCATGCTCATGACTGGGAAGAATCAACATTGTTAAAATGTCCATACTACCCAAAGCAATATATAATTTCAATGCAATCCCTATTAAAGCTCCACTGTCATACTTTAAAGATCTTGAAAAAACAATACTTCATTTTATACGGAATCAGAAAAACCTCAAACAGCCAAGACATTACTCAGAAATAAAAACAAAGCAGGAGGAAAAACGCTACCAGACCTCAGACTATACCACAAATTGATAGTGATCAAAACAGCATGGTATTGGCACAAAAACAGAGAAGTAGATGTCTGGAACAGAATAGAGAACCAGCCCTGAATAAATCGGTCTGGGTGAGTACTTTATGAGGAGGACCCCGGTCAATTGAAGCAGCTTCAAAAATACACTACTGGGACTTGATCAAACTAAAAAGCTTCTGCACAGCCAAGAACACAGTAAGTAAAGCAAACAAACAGCCCTCAGAATGGGAGAAGATATTTGCAGGTTATGTCTCCAACAAAGGTTTAATAACCAGAATCCACAGAGAACTCAAACGCATTAGCAAGAATAGAACAAGGGATCCCATCGCAGGCTGGGCAAGGGACTTGAAGGGAAAGTTCTCTGAAGATGACAGGCACGTGGCCTTCAGACATATGAAAAAATGTTCATCATCTTTAATCATCAGAGAAATGCAAATCAAAACTACTTTGAGATACCATCTAACTCCAGTGAGACTAGCCTATATCACAAAATCCCAAGACCGGAGATGTTGGCATGGATGTGGAGAAAAGGGAACACTTTTGCACTCCTTGTGGGAATGCAAATTAATACATTCCTTTTGAAAAGAGATATGGAGAACATTTAGAGATCTAAAAATAGATCTGCCATTCAATTCTGTAATCCCTGTACTGGGCATATACCCAGAAGACCAAAAATCACATCATAACAAAGATATTTGTACCAAAATGTTTATTGCAGCCCAATTCATAATTGCTAAGTCATGGAAAAAGCCCAAGTGCCCATTGATCCACGAATGGATTAATAAATTGTGGTATATGTACACCATGGAATATTTTGCAGCCTTAAAGAAAGATGGAGACTTTACCTTTTTCATGTTTACATGGATGGAGCTGGAACATATACTTCTTAGCAAAGTATCTCAAGAATGGAAGAAAAAGTACCCAATGTACTCAGCCCTACTATGAAACTAATTTAGGGTTTTCACATGAAAGCTATAACCATGTTACAACCTAAGAATAGGGGGATGGGGGGAAGGGAGGGCAGGGAGTGGGGAGGTGGGTAGAGGGAAAGGGATTGGTGGGATTACACCAGTGGTGCATCTTACAAGGGTATATGTGAAACTTGGTAAATGGTCTGTGAAGCTAGTGAATGATGCCCCATGATTATATTAACGTACGCAGCTATGATTTAATAAAAAAAAATAATAATAAAAATAAATTGGGGCTGTCCATAACAGGCTGTTTCAATGGTCTAATTATCTTTACTTAAAGCTTGAGTCACAAAATCGTAGAATTCATTTCTATGATTTGAAATTTGTTTGGGGGTCTTAGTATTTTAGACACAATGTAATAATATTACTCCAGCAACGGTCAGAGTGAAAACACCATGGGCAATGATCTTTGAGTATACCCCTACAACTTTAATCTAGGGCTAACAAAATCCCTAAAAGGAAGACAGCAATTTCTGACTACCTCACAGAATTTCTGTAAGAATTACATGAATGTACAGATACATGCAAGTTGTATAAATTACTAAAAATAAGTTTAAAAGTGTTGCTCTGACACTTTTTATTATTCACAGTATTATTAAAATCCTTAGAAAATGTATACTTCTGATTTTACCTTTAGCGAGATCAGTCACTTTTCAGATCAAGCTCTTTCCTTCAAAATCAACTCCCTTTGCTCAAGGGCAAGAGTAAAGTGCTTTAATTAACAATAATTAATGACTGCTAAAGAAGCAGTTCTCTAACATTAAGAGGTATGTTAGAATACTATATTAAAATTAAAAAAAAAGATACCAGTCAAAAGGAAAATAAAGGAAATTATAAAACTGTAAAAGCCAATCATCAGAATCCCACTTGAATTACTGCAGTAGTAATTGCTTTGAATAATATTTCTGTGATTAGCATAAGGCGTCTTACATTTTTGTTTGCTACTATGTTATAATCATTCTGAATTTTAATACTCTTAAGAGTAAACTTGTTACTTAGATCATTTTATACTTCTGAGTTCTCAATAGAGTTTTTTTTTTTTTTATTTGTTTGTTTTTGAGACAGAGCCTCATGCTGTTACCCTGGGTAGCATCACAGCTCACAGCAACATGCAACTTCTGGGATCAAGTGATTCTCCTGCCTCCACCTCCCCAGTAGCTGGGATTACAGATGCCTGCCACAATTCCCAGCTATTTTTTGGTTGCAGCCATCATTGTTGTTTGGCAGGCCCGGGCTGGATTCGAAGAGATTTTTGCATCTAGTAGGTTTCTGGCAAAATATTGTAGCAGCTACTGATGAAAGTCCTGGTTCCATAGAAATCAGAAATAATTGGTAAAGGAAATAAAACCCAAGGTAGTACAAAGTTTTGATTGTACATTGTTTTTAGGAGGTATGTTTTGCTTGAGTCTAAACTCATAAAAGGAACTATAAAGAACTTTCTGCTATTCTGCACACAGAGATATGAAAACAACTTGAAAGTAGCTGATCAGCAGCATCTGTTAACCGGCATCGGCACTGTGATGTGCAGGGCAGCTGTCAAGCAATTCCACTTTACTTTACTTTTCCTTTAAAAATAAATTAGTGTTGTGAGACACTCAAATTCTCATTTACTTTTTAAGAAGTACTTGAAAGCCAGCTCCCCAGAGAATCACATGGGGAATATCCACACTTCCCATCTTCCCAGAGGCTACTGCTTCTAGCCCCATTTGCACCATTGGCATCAGCTCCCTTTGGGTTTAGAATGAAGACAGCATAATGAGATTAAATAAAAATGAGACAATAAAGCTAAACGAAGACTAGACTCCTTTGTGAGAACACTTGCAGCATAGCCTTACAAAGCCTAAATCACAAACTAACCCATGTGATTTTCTATAAAACTCCGTGACCCCAGTCATAAAATATGTACAATGCCTACTTTGAGTTTGTAGCAAAGAATAAAATTGAGATTAATTTTTATTAATGATTTGAATAAAAACAATGCTTCATAAATAATCAAATGTTATGTATATAGAGCCAAAGATTAACTTAGTGTGATAAAATGTTTATTGCTATGTATATGTGGGAGTATATATATATATATATATATATATATAATATATGAATAGGTCATTATATCTTTATTCTACATTCCCATTCATTTATTGGTGAATCTCAAAATATTAGGATCAGTGAGTGTTCAAAAACACAAGATCATAAGCCAATCTAGGATACTGTGCCTGAAGGAGCAAAACAAAAAATGTCTATGAGAGAAGTTCCTCTGGAAAGGAAATAATATCTTTTCAAAACTCTGAACATTCTTAGTTTTCATTATTCTGCTATTTACAGATGTGGTAAGTGCTTAATAGACTGAAGATCTCTAATCAGTACATTGTTCACCTTTTTTATATGTTTCAAGCTTAAAACGGCAACTTATATCAGTTTATTACTTTTGTAAAAGATTTGAACCTTTTTTTATTTTGCAATTATAAATATCTAAAGATGGAAGTTTAACAAGAGACTGTTCCATTGAACAAATAATTTCAGCATTGATTTTGGTTTCCTAATATACAGTGAGTAAGATGGACCAACTATGTCTTCCAGACTGTGACATCAAAAAGCCTGCTCAAGTTCTTCATTTGAGGCACCATCCATCCTCCCTGAGCAACCAGAATACATGTTACAACCAACTTGCTCTGAGATGGTAACAAAACAGACACTGGGCAAACAATTGCAGACATCATGAAGTTTCTTTTATACTGGAAAGTTTTATATCTATTTCAACATTGTTCTCAGCAGAAACAAGCCCCTTGCTCTAGGTAAATGATATGTAAATAATTTTATGGAACATTGAGTGAGGCTTTCCTGGAAAAAAAAAAAAAAGAAAAAAAGAAAAAGTGATTTAGCAATTCAAAGAAAAGAAGTCTGTTATGCGGTTCATTAGAAAAAAGACCAGATTTGAATTGGATGATGGCTTGAACACATTTGATTTTGTGAGGGGTGGGTGGTATTCAGTGGGAAGGGAGCTGAGATAGTGTAATTGGACCTGAGTTCTGGTTCTGCCCTCACTACTTTCAAGACTTAGAGAAAGTACCCAATTTTTCATGCTTTCCATTTTTTTTATCTTTTTTTAATGATGTCTGTCATTTAAGGTAGTTATACATTTTAAGTGTTTAAAATATTGGGAGAATACCACCACAGGAAGAACCCCCCCATGAATGACCAGATTTACTGAGTATAGGTGGAAGATGGGCATTCATTCATAAATTTGGGCATATGCAGTAGTAAGAGTGTATCGCATGTGTTTCAAGGAGATGAAGAACAGTGAATCAAAGCAGGAAAATGTAACTTGTTGAGAAGTCATGGGAGGTAGGCTTCAGCATATCCTAATATCTTGGCTTCCAATTCTTAACTCACCCAGAATTTAAAAATCTTCCTGAATTTAGCTTCTGTGGAATTGAGTTCAGTTTTCTTTAATGCAGTGATTTTAAACAAAGTCTGTTTAACACTATTTGGGACATATTTTTTTTATAGGCTGAAAGGTAATGAAAAATAATAATAATATGATGGTGATGATGGTATTTGGACAAAAGGCCTATCAATTATTTCTACTAAATAAAAGGAAACTCTGGTTTACCTTTAGGGTGCCAAGGACAAATTTATAGTTTAAGGATCCTGTTTCCTAGGCTATCACCAGGCAACAATCAATCACATGGACTAAATGCTCCAACTCATCATTTTGGTTGAGCTTTCAGTGTCTAGGCCAACTTTTGCTAAGTTGGAATTATGAAAAAGTTACCTTTGATGTGGCTGCATGTCCTTTTTTTATTCACTGATACTCATCTTGTCTTACTAAGGCATCCTTATCTCCAATATGCAACACTTTCCCAACCGCAGCATTTTTTTTTACAGTCTTCTTTGAGATACTACAAAAGTCTTCTAAATCAATGATTTTTTTTATTTTTTTCAGCTTTTGGTCAGGGCTAGGTTTGAACCCACCACCTCCGGCATATGGGGCTGGTGCCCTGCTCCTTGAGCCACAGGTGCTGCCCTAAATCAATGATTTTTTTATTTAATATATCTTATTTTCCTGGATCCACTCTAGCTCTGTGTCAGTTTAGCTTCTCTAAATTTCAAAAGACTAGAAATGGCTTAATGTTCCTTTATGTCTAGGTAAAATATTTGCATTTTTTACAGTGACATTTTGGAAATAATACCCAAAGAAGCAATTCTCCAATGACAGCATGGTGGTTTAGGGGATATGCACACATTTGGGCAGTGAGATTACCTGTCACCCCTCAATCATAGCAATAGATAAGCGTGTCATCTGCCTTTGCTTATGATTAATCCTAAGGAGCTCTTAAGTCTTATTCAAAACCCACTCAATCTCAATGTCTAATCTCTCTTTGCTATATGATTCTCTGACTCTCTACTAGGATGAATATATTCTCCTGCTTTTTAAATAGGTAGTTGTTTATGTTGTGTGTGGGGGGGTGGGATTCTTGAGCTTTGTTATACTGAGCGTTGAGATACCCATCCTTTACATCTGGAAAATCAAAGAGAAAACAAATTTGAAGTAGAAAATTTAGTAGACTTTAAAGTGACATAAGTTCAACTTGTACAGCCAGAACAGCAAACATACACATCAGACAATGGCATGTCTCCAAAGGTATCTTAACTTTATCAGCTACACCACAGTGAAGAATTGACCTCCTGATCAACCCAGATACCAGGAGTACCAGGAGGCTGATGCCATGCACACTGCAGACAAAAGATCAGGAGATCAGGTTTGGAAAGTTTCAGCCTGGAAAGATATGCTACACCTGAAGAGAGTCTTCCACAAAAAAAAAAAAAAATTGCTACCTAAAAGAGTTTTAAGAATGTATGAGGCCAAATGTTTGCAAACTTTCTTAGATATGTGGACGTGATTTCAGTGAGAGTGTATAAGCTTTATATCCCCTGAAAATCCATAAGTGGTAGAGATTTTACATAAGAATCACAAGCAAATATCACCAAAAGTATATTTGCTTGAAGAATTCAAAAGGCCTGAGATCTGCAATCTGTGAGATCCATGAACAACTACTACATGTCCTTGAAGGATATGGAATGAGGGATGAGTTCACCATTGACATGGAGATTTGCCTTTAAATTTGATGGGAGAAAAGGGTCAGTATTAGAGGTAGAGGATTTTTGATAATCCAGTGATAACATGTCACTCACATTTTCTTATGTCCCAGGCTTCTTGGGTCAGTGTGAGTTTGAAAAAGAGACATGTGGGGTGGCACCTGTGGCTCAAGGAGTAGGGTGCTGGTCCCATATGCCAGAGGTGGCGGGTTCAAACCAAAAAAAAAAAAAAAAAAAAGAAAAAGAGACATGTGAAACTTAGTAAATGTAGAATATAATTGTCTTAACACAATAACTAAGAAAATGCCAGGAAAGCCATATTAACCAGTGTGATGAAAATGTGTCAAACTGTTTATAAAACCAATGTATGGTGCTCCATGATCACATTAATGTACACAGCTATGATTTAATATTAACAAGAAAAAAAGAGACTCTAACAAAGAGAAAATCAGGTGGAAATTCATACTACTGAAATTTCTACATAAAAAGATGAGGATGCACACAAGAATAGAGAAGGAAGAATTCTATGTACTCATTTTCATATGAGGACAGTTGATGACCTAGTACACGGTGTGGGGTGGGAGAAGGGAATGGCAGAGAGAGGAATGGGGAGTGAGGGGTCATGATGGGTGACACATCTTTTGGGGGCAGGACACAATCATAAGAGGGACTTTACCTAACAAATGCAATCAATGTAACCTAGTTGTTTGTACACTCAATGAATCCCCAACAATAAAATAAAATAAATAAATAAAATTTAAAAAAATGAGGATGCATGCCAGCTCAGCTCTGTCACATAACGTGCTTTTGGTGAGAGAAGGGCAATTCTCTTCAATAACACTTAGAAAGGCCTGCTGGATGAGAAAGTAAAACACCATGGCAATTTTCAGTGGGCTATAGGATGGATTGGACAAGAACCAGCTTCTGTGGTAAAGAAATGCCCATCTGTAGCAGGAAAATTTTGTTAGTTATGGTGGTGGCCTCTAGGGCACATGACCCCATCACTGGAAAAAGAGCTTAGCCCTAAGAAAATGCCTTGTAAACTCATGATACTTATCCTTTGGGTCTATCACTTTTGAACTAGAAAAATAGAAATGGAGGAGCCTACTGTGCAACCAATATAACTGTTTGCCTGAAAGGAGGTGGGTGGAAAGAGCAGATAAAACCATCAAGTTCAGCCATATTCCTACTTCACAGAGACTATTATACTCTCAATGGTCCCTTGGCCTGAAATGATTGTTCCATACAGTACAGTTGAGAGAACTGTGTTTAAACTAGAAAACAGAAGAACGTTATGATGCCTAATAATTTTCAGTGAATAGCTGTAAGTGCTATTTGATAAAAATAGTTATTCCATAGAATAGAATTATTATAATGCAGGTTTACAAGATGTATAAAAATGATAAGCCTATTCCTCCAAAGTGATGGTAAGTGCAAATGAGAGGATAACTTTGAACGTAGTATATTGAAGCAAAAGTTACTTAAGAACAAAAGCAAAAATAGGTCGGTATCATTTATATCTAATATGTCTTCTCTGCCTTGATGCCTTATCCAAATAATGATCAATGTATAAATGCACAATACATTCTAAAATATAAAACAAAACTACTTTTGGGTGGTGCCTGTGGCTCAGTGAGTAGGGCGCCAACCCCATATACCGAGGGTGGCAGGTTCAAACCCAGCCCCGGCCAAACTGCAACAACAACAACAAAAAAAACCAAAAAACTACTTTTGCTAAATTTTTAGAGATATTGATAGAGACTTTAATTTTAAAATAACAGGCCAACTTTATTTATTTATGTATAAATATTCACATACATACATATATATTTATTCCTCTTCCTTCTCCTTGTTTTCCTCTGCCTTTTTTTTTTTGGTCTTCTTTCATGCTAATGTCACTCATTTCTATTGAAAGATGAGAGTTGTAATGTGGTCTTATTGTTCATAGTTCCATAATCATGATGACCGTGAAATAAGGCTTATGCAATAGCTAAATGAATGCATAATTGAATAAATCAATATTTTTTATGGACTCAGCATTCTGCAATGTGTTAGTGTACATAACTTCACATTTTAAAGATATTTAATTATTTTTACAAATGAATAGTTAAATGTTGACAAAAAAGCAACAAAGGAAGAATTAACATTGCCATGAACTCATTTACCTGTACATTTGACCATTTTTGATGTCTATTTTACTTCCTGTCCAAAATATTGTAGCCAAATAACATCTCCAAGAAAGCAAGAACTTCAACCTTTGTCTTCAATACTAAGATATTTACTTATTTATGTATATTTCCCAGGTACCTTGCAACTTATCAACTACTAATCTGTAAACACACTTTGATTGAACAACCTAATGTACATATGATATATGATAAATATTGCTGTAAGTTTCAACTACTTTGCAGAAAAATAGGTATTTTAGAAGCTCAAATAAGAGCATATACCTAAGAAATATCATCTTAGGCTCTCATAAAAACTAAAATCTTTCAAGATTGTACTCAAAAACAACATGTTTAAAAGGTAGGAAACTTAATGATTTTGTTTTCAGAATAAGGAAGTCATGGCTGCATGGGCAAAATAGCTTGTTTTATTAACATTCTGGAATAAAAAGACACAGCCAACATTTTGATTACATTAGTAAGTTTAGCCAAAAGAATTTATTAGTTAATTTCATGTGGAATCACAGGAAACATTATTTTTAATCATGATCAACAGTAAAAGAGGAGATGCATTATAAATTGTTTGAAACATGAGCCCATATTTTGTCACAGAAGACAATCATTTCCAAAGAACTAACTGTAATTATTCTTTATAGTATTTTCATCATTATGCAGCATTGGTAAAATACAAAAGCAATTTTCCCCTACAATTACACAGATTCTGTATTAGCACAGTAAAATTCTAGAAAATGTGTTTATTCTGGGGTGCAGAAGCCAACTTTGAAAAGGCATAGGGAGATTGTGTGAGGAGCAACAATAATAAAATGGTTTCCATGTATTCTTGAAACATGTAAGTAAATATATTGCTCTATAGCAGACACAGGTTGCTACTGTTACTCCTAAAGTCAATGTCTACTCCCTGTAGAAAATGTGATCATGCACATAGGGTTTCATCATGTCTCAACCTCCAAGCACCCATCAATAAAGGTGCTGCACTTCTCCTAATAAACATTATTTTAAAAGGGCTGGTATTAGCTAATTATCTACTTGCTATATTCTTCAACTTCAGCCCCACTGCTTTAAGATATAGTCTTTAATGCAATCATGTCAGAAAAGGAAAAACACACAATCAACTATCTGTGACTCCCAGGATTTGAAAGTGTCACAATTGCTGAGTTACGAGTTTTAACTGCCCTTCACTTATACGCTGTCTCTCCCACACCACCTCTTTCCCGCTAAATGCATGAGTACTTGGTGGTACTTAGCTTTTGATTTTTTTTTTCCTCTCCTCAATTTCTTTTTTTTTATCCTTAAGCTAATTTCAACATTTTTTTCTTTTTTTTTTTTTTTTATTGTTGGGGATTCATTGAGGGTACAATAAGCCAGGTTACACTGATTGCAATTGTTAGGTAAAGTCCCTCTTGCAATCATGTCTTTCCCCCATAAAGTGTGACACACACCAAGGCCCCATTATTTTTTTATTAAATCATATGATCATGGGGCACCATACACTTGGTTCATAGACCATTTGACACATTTTCATCGCATTAGTTGACATAGCCCTCCTGGCATTTTCTTAGTTACTTTGCTAAGACATTTACATTCCACATTTACCAAGCCTCACATATACCCTTGTAAGATGCACCACAGGTGTGATCCTTTCAATGCCCCTCCCTCTACTCACCTCCCCCCTCCCTACTCACCCTTTCCTCCTTCCCCCTATTCTTAGGTTGTAACTGGGTTATAGCTTTCATGTGAAAGTCCTAAATTAGTTTCATAGTAGGGGTAGTACATTGGATACTTTTTCTTCCATTCTTGAGATACTTTAGAGAAGAATATTTTCCAGCTCCATCCATGTAAACATGAAAGAGGTAAAGTCTCAATCTTTCTTCAAGGCTGCATAGTATTCCATGGTGTACATATACCACAAATTATTGATCCATTCGTGGATCGATGGGCATTTGGGTTTTTTCCATGACTTAGCAATTATGAATAGGGCTGCAATAAACATTCTGGTACAAATATCTTTGTTATGATGTGATTTTTGGTCTTCTGGGTATATGCCCAGCAGAGGAATTACAGGATTGAATGGAAGATCTATTTTTAGATCTCTAAGTGTTCTCCATATCTCTTTTCAAAAGGAATGTATTAATATGCATTCCCACCAGCAGTGCAAAAGTGTTCCCTTTTCTCCACATCCACGCCAACATCTCTAGTCTTGGGATTTTGTGATATAGGCTAGTCTCACTGGAGTTAGATGATATCTCAAAGTAGTTTTGATTTGCATTTCTCTGATGATTAAAGATGATGAGCATTTTTTTCATATGTCTGAAGGCCGCACGCCTGTCTTCTTCAGAGAAGTTTCTCTTCAAGTCCCTTGCTCAGCCTGTGATGGGATCACTTGTTCTTTTCTTGCTAATGCGTTTCAGTTCTCTGTGGATTCTGGTTATTAAACCTTTGTCAGAGACATAACCTGCAAATATCTTCTCCCATTCCTGTGGGCTGTTTGTTTGCTTTACTTACTGGGTTCTTGGCTGTGCAGAAGATTTTTAGTTAGATCAAGACCCAATAGTGTATTTTTGAAGCTGCTTCAGTTGCCCGGGGGGTCCTTCTCATAAAAAACTCGCCCAACCCAATTTCTTCAAGGGTTTTCCCTGCGCTCTCTTCTAGTATTTTTATAGTTTCATGTCTTAAGTTTAAGTCTTTTATTTAGTAAGAGTCTATCTTGGTTCATGGTGAAAGGTGTGGGTCCAGTTTCAGTCTTGTACAGGTTGCCAACCAATTCACCCAGCACCATTTGTTAAATAGGGAATCTTTTCCCCACTGAATGTTTTTAATTGGCTTGTCAAAGATTAAATAACGGTAAGTAGCTGGATTCATCTCTTGATTCTCTGTTCTGTTCCAGACATCTATTTCTCTGTTTTTGTGCCAAAACCATGCTGTTTTGATCACCATCGATTTGTAGTATAGTCTGAGGTCTGGTAGAGTAATTCCTCCTGCTTTGTTTTTATTTTTGAGTAATGTCTTGGCTATTCGAGGGTTTTTCTGATTCCATATAAAACGAAGTATTTTTTTTCAAGATCTTTAAAGTATGACAGTGGAACTTTAATAGGGATTGCTTTGAAGTTATATATTGCTTTGGGTAGTATGGACATTTTAACAATGTTGATTCTTCCCAGCAATGAGCATGGCATGTTTTTCCATTTATTAACATTCTCAGCTATGTCTTTTCTTAGAGTTTCATAGTTCTCTTTATATAGGTCTTTCACGTCCTTTGTTAGATAAACTCCCAAATATTTCATCTTCTTTGGCATTACTGTGAATGGGATAGAGTCCTTAATTGTTTTTTCAGCTTGACTGTTGTTGGTGTATATAAAGGCTACCGATTTATGAATGTTGATTTTGTAACCTGTGACGTTCCTGTATATCTTGATCACTTCTAATAGTTTTGTAGTAGAGTCCCTAGTGTTTTCCAGATATACAATCATATCATCTGCGAAGAGCAAATGTTTGATCTCTTCTGACCCTATGTGGATACCCTTGATCGCCTTTTCTTCCCTAATTGTGGTGGCTAAAACTTCCATTACAATGTCAAAAAGCAATGGAGACAATGGGCAGCCTTGTCTGGTTCCTGATCTAAGTGGAAATGATTCCAATTTAACTCCGTTCAATATGATATTGGCTGTCGGTTTGCTGTAGATGGCCTCTATCAGTTTAAGAAATGTCCCTTCTATACCAATTTTATGAAGTGTTCTGATCATGAAGGATGTTGGATGTTATCAAAAGCTTTTTCTGCATTGATTGAGAGAATCACATGGTCTTTGTTTTTTAATGTGTTTATGTGCTGAATTACATTTATAGATTTACGTATATTGAACCAGCCTTGACACCCTGGGATAAAGTCAACTTGATCATGATGTATAATTTGTTTGATGTGTTGCTGGATTCTGTTTGTTAGGATCTTGTGGAATATTTTAGCATCTATATTCATTAGTGATAGCGGTCTTTAGTTTTCTTTTCTTGTTGGGTCTTTTCCTGGTTTGGGGATCAGGGTGATGTTTGCTTCAGAAAATGTGTTGGGTAGTCTTCCTTCTTTTTCTACCTTTTGAAACAGGTTGAGTAGTATAGGTACTAATTCCTGTTTAAAGGTTTGGTAGAATTCTGATGTGAAACCATCTGGTCCTGGGCTTTTCTTTTTGGGGAAGTTTTGTATGGTTGATGTTATTTCCGAACTTGATATGGGCCTGTCCAACATTTCCACTTGATTCTTGTTAAGTCTTGGAAGGTGACGAGCTTCCAAGTATCGGTCCATTTCCTTCAGATTTTCATATTTCTGAGAGTAAAGTTTCTTGTAATATTCATTAAGGATTTTTTTGGATTTCTGAGGAGTCTGTTGTTTTTTCGTCTTTGTTATTTCTGATTGATGAGATTAGAGATTTTACTCTTTTTTTCCTGATTTTACTCTTTTTTTCAAGAGTAAAGGTTGGCCAACGGTTTATCTATTTTGTTGACCTTTTCAAAAAACCAGCTTTTTGATTTATTGATCTGTTGTATTATTCTTTTGTTTTCAATTTCATTTAGTTCTGCTCTAATTTTGGTCATATGTTTTCTTTTACTGGGTTTGGGGTTGGTGTTTTCTTCCTTTTCCTGTTGCTTGAGATGTCCCATTAAGTTGCTAACTTCCTCTCTTTCCGTCTCCTGACGAAGGCTTGCAGTGCTATTAATTTCCCTCTTAGAACTGCCTTTGTGGTATCCCAGAGGTTCTGATAGTTTGTGTCTTCATTGTCGTTTTGTTCCAAAAATTTGGCAATTTCCTTCTTGATCTCATCTCTAACCCAGATATCATTCAGCATGAGGTTATTTAACTTCCATGTTTTTGTATGAGTATGCAGATTCCTGTTGTTACTCAGCTCAAGTTTTATTCCATGATGGTCCGAGAAGATGCATGGAATAACTTCTATTCCTTTAAATTTACTGAGGTTAGACTTGGGACCTAAGATGTGATCGATTTTGCAGTAAGTTCCGTGGGCTGATGAGAAGTATGTGCATTCAGCTTTGTTAGGATGAAATGTTCTGTAGATGTCTGCTAAATCTAAATGCTGGATGGTTAGATTTAAATCTAAAATTTCTTTACTCAGCTTTTTGTTGGAGGATCGATCCATCACTGCCAAAGGAGTGTTAAAATCTCCGACTATTATAGAGTTGGAGGATATCAAGTTGCTCATGTCTGTTAGAGTTTCTCTTATAAATTGAGGTGCATTCTGGTTGGGTGCATAGATATTCATAATTGAAATCTCATCATATTGAGTATTACCCTTACAAATATGAAGTGACCATTCTTGTCTTTCCTTACTTTTGTTGGTTTAAAAACTATTGTGTCTGCAAATAAAATTGCAACACCTGCTTTTTTCTGATTACCATTTGCCTGAAATATGGATGACCATCCTTTCACCCTGAGTCTGTATTTGTCTTTTAAGTTAAGATGTGACTCTTGTAAGCAACAGATATCTGGTCTGAGTTTTTGTATCCAGTCAGCTAACTTATGTCTCTTTAGTGGACAGTTTTAGCCATTCACATTGATGGAGACTGTTGAGAAGTTTGGTCAAATTTTGGGTATGGAGTTTTTCAAAAGTCCAGTGGACATTTTTAATCTTTTCACCATTGTAGAAGTTGGAGTTTGATCAGGAGTTTCTGAGTGAGTTTACATTTATAGTAGAGGATTGGGTTGGTCATTATGGACGATAGGTCTGAGAATATCCTGAAGAGCTGGTTTGGTTGTGGCAAATTTCTTGAACGTATGAATGTCGTTCAAGTATTTAATTTCTCCATCATAGATGAAACTCAGTTTAGCTGGTTACAAGATCCAGGGTTGAAAGTTATTTTTCTTTAGGAGATTAAAAGTCGATGACCACCCTCTTCTGGCTTGAAAAGTTTCAGCAGAGAGATCTGCAGACGTTCTAATGTTCTTACTTTTGTAGGTAATGGCTTTCTTTCACCTGATAACCTTGAGAATTTTCTCCTTCATATTAACTGTAGTGAAGCTAATTATGATATGTCTGGGGATGACTTATTGAGGTTGAATCATGCTGGAGTTCTGAAACTGTCTGCTATCTGAATTTCAGAGTCTCTAGGGATGTCTGGAAATTCTCTTTCATAATTTCATGCAGAAGGGCCTCTGTGCCCATTGATGCCACTTCATCATTTTCCGGAACTCCATCATTTTCCGGAACTCCTGTTATTCATATATTGACCTTCTTTGAATTATCCCAGAGCTCTCTAAAGAGTGATCCATTTTTGCTCTCCATTTCTCTTCCTCTTTGAGAGTTTGGGAGCATTCAAAGGCTTTATCTTCCATGTCATAAATCCTTTCTTCTGCTTGGTCCATTCTGTTGGTGAGGGATTCTACTGTATTTTTCATATCTTTAAGGGCTGCAGATTCTTGCTTCAGTGTGTCTAAATCTCTGGTGGTTTTGTTTTTAAATTTGTTAAATTCTTGAGACAACTTTTGAATTTCTCCTCAGATTCCTAATTTCATTTTATCAATCTTGTCTGCAATCCAAATTCTGAATTTGATTTCTGACATGTCTGCCAGTTATTTATGAATGGGATATTCAATTACCTCCGCCATATCTTTCCTTGGGAGGGTTGATCTATTCTGGTTACTCATGTTACCACAGTTTTTCCGCTGATTCCACCCCATGATTGTTTTACTCCCTATGATTTTTCCCCTAGGGTTTAGTTGAGGGCCCATTCAGTGTTGTGGCTTGAGAGACTGGGGCCCTGTCTGGTGTGTTGGGGCTGAGTGGTTCTGACTTATCATCAGCTGGCTTCTGTTTGACCCCAGTGAAGCACTTGCTCTGGGTTGAAGTCCCAGTTCTCTGAGTCGGCCCTGCCCTGTAAGTTTCCTGCATCTGTGAGTCACCTCAGGCAAATCCTGTACTCAATTGTGGCCTCCTCTAGTTGCCCAGGGAGGCAGGGGGTGTGGCTTCAGCCACCTCAGGGAACTGCCGCTCTGATGTGGTACTCCCCCAGCCTCATTCCTGTGTCCCAGAGTCAGGACCAACCAGCTGCAGTTTGGGCACTGTCCACACCCCGAAAAATCCCTCAAGAATCTGGACTCCCGTGGGACAGGCCTCCAGATCCCAGAGTGAGTGTGCGGTGGGGCGCCAGGAGCCCAGAGCTGCCGGCAGTGAGCACACTCATTTCCTTCCAATCTTTAGCTCCACCGCACCGCCGCAGCCCAAGCCTCCAGGTTTCAGAGTGAGGGCAGGGTGGGGGGAGCGGTGGGAGCCCAGGGCCGCAGGCAGTGAACGCACTCAGTTCCACTTAGTTCATTGCCCGGCCGCCTGGCAGGTGCTCAGGTCTCCAGATCACAGAGCAAGGGCAGGGGGGGCGCCAGAAGCCCAGAGCCCAGAGTCTCTCACCCGGCAACAGTGCCGCAGCTCAAGCCTTCAGGCTTCAGAGTGAGGGTGGTGTGGGGGGAGCAGCTGGAGCTCAGAGCCGCCAGCAGCAAACAGACTCAGTTTGACCCAGTTCCTTGCCCAGCCACACAGCAGGCACTCAGGTCTCCAGATCACAGAGCAAGGGCAGGGGGAGCCCCGGGAGCCCAGAGCTGGGAGCCCAGAGCTGCGGGTAGCGAGGTCCCACAGTTCCGCTCAGTTTTATGCCTGGTTGTCTTGTTGCCCAAGGAGGGCTGCTGCACCATGCCTCAGGGAAGCACCACCCTGATGAGGGTCGCCCTCCGCTGACTGTCTTCACCTCTCTCCCATGCCCCAGAATCAGCGCTGACCAGCTGCAGCTCAGGGACTGTCCTCTTCCCTCTAGAAGTCACCCAAGAATCCGTACTCCTGGGGAACAGGCTTTTAGACCTCAGAGACAGTGGAGGGAAGTGCTGGGAGCTCAGAGTTGCCGGCAAAGGATATTTACAGTTTTATACAGTTTTATGTCTGGCAGGAGAACACCTGGGCACCCTAGTAAGGGAGGTAGGTCCAGATTTTAGTAGGTTTCTCCCGTGAAGTGTAGTGGGAGGGCCTTTGATTTCTGCCCATTTGTTTGTGGGGTTCTTAAGCCAATCAGGTGGGGGAGGGGGGACTCCCGCCCGCTTGGTGGTGGGTTTTGTACCTTTTGTTTGTGTCCTTGTGGTCACAGCTCTCCTCAGCAGAGTTGATGTAAGTTCTTCAACTTTCTCACTTGGTGCTGCTTGAATCCATCAGTTTACTTGCTAAATTTTTGTCCCTTAACTCTCCTTCAGGATGGGAGCCTCTGTGGAAAGCTGGCTTCAGTTTGCCATCTTGTCTCCGCCCCCTAATTTCCTCTCCTCAATTTCTAAGCCTAATGAGGCTGAGCTGAGTTAATAATGGATGTAATAAGTAATGACTCATTGTTTGGGGGCCCTTGTATCTGTATGTGCCGCAGAAAAAGAGCCAGGACTCTAATGCTATTTGTTCTGCTATATCACTTGCTACCAAGCAATGCCACTCATCAATAAAAGGCAAGATGACGGATGAGTTCATTTAATGGAATTCCTCTGAGGGAGCTACTGCCTAACTCTTCAATAGGTCTGCTACCATGTTCTCTCCCTCCGTCTCTCCCTCTTGCAGCTGTTTTTCTCTTTCTTCCTAAATCCAGAACAGTTGGAAAGCACGCTTGGCTGAGAGGGCCACCATTTGTGCCAGTAGCTCCTTCTGCTCTTAACAACTGCTATCCTAAATCAAATCAGCAGGTCTGTGCCTAGAGATTAAATCTGTGCCACCTGATAGCTGTGGCACCCCATGGCATTTGGCCATGAGTCCTCCCTGCCTGGGCTAATTTCTTTATTTCCTCAAAAAATGGGTTGCGTTGAAGGAGGAAGTTCATGTGCTAGGGAATTGGGCTTTAGATGTTCCAGTTTGGTCCTTTGCACCCAAGATAGACACCAAAAACAGGCTGCTTTCTGGGAAAGTTTATGAAAGTCTTTTTCTTTGTCACATTAACTCTAACTTGGCATGGCCCTTCTGGCTGAAGTATGCTGCTTCATTCCATAATATGGAATTTACTCACAGTAAAAATATCTTACCAAGAGTAGGAAGATTTTTAATCTACAAGTAGGAAGATGGCATTTGGTATCCTGTATATCCTAATACAAAATATGAAAACAAATCAAATATCCAAAAATACCCATGACAGGTGCAGATGTCAACATATTCTTTTAAAATGTCACGTATTTTTGTTTTGTTATTTTATGAATAGTAAAGGGTAAACGTACATGAAATCACGTATAATCCACCTTGTAGAACAAGGAAAAAGAGAGCTGAAGTAGAAAAGGTGAGTGGTTAACACATCTGAACCTAAGCTTAGATGGCAGAATGTAGCCTTAAGGTTTTCCACAATGCAGAAGTGACATAAGAAGAAAGTAAAGTGACAATTTGGAAAATAGAATTACAGGATGTTACAGATAGCAAGGTTCACAGGTGCTAAATTAAAAAAAGAGAGAGAGAGAGAGAATGGCTAGGTGGGGAAAAATGTTCTTCTTCAATCTCTCTTATTTCTCAAATTGATGTGGAGAAATTCTATTTATAAGCTAATTGGAACAACTTGGTGAAAGAGCCAATAAACCCTCATTCAGGCTTAAGGTTACCCTGACCAAATCTATACAGATAAACATGGTAAATTTGGCACATACATATACACATGCATATATTCACATTCACCTTGAAATCTGTGTCATGGATATTGAAAGACATGAGACATTTCTCTATATTACCCCAGAAATTAAAGAACTCTGTGCATGGCTCTGACAATGAACCTTTTGTGAGCCTTTACTGCGGATGGCACTAATATGTGCTATCCTTTTCTAACATTGCTGATTTCATATGGCACAAGAAGAGTTGATTCTCTTGGTGCTGACATTATATCTCAGATTCAAACCCTTGCAGAGTTGAATCTATTCACAATTACAGTCAGTATCAATATAGGAAAAGTGATAAGAAAGGACAAAATATGGAGTAAGGAACCAAATGAGGAACAAAAGTGTATTTTGCAAACCTACAGAGTAAGGACAGCCAAGAAATAGATTAATGGAACATTACATTTTATTGTTGAGCACAAATGTTCCATTCCTTTCTCAGGGCTTCTAATCAGCTTTTTTCATTACTTCTCTTCCACTATATCTGTCTCCTAAGAATCAGTGCCCATAGCAACACCTCTACTAGCACTAAAAACTTCCTCCCATACCAGGGTTTTCCACACTAGGAGCCTCCTTCCAACTAGAGGTCTGCACCACTTGGGAGGTGTGGGTTAAAATAAAAATTCTCCCTTTGGAAAAAAATTATTTTAGGGATGACTATCCCATTCATATGTGGGAAGGAATGCTGCCTAATCAACTTGCATTCTTTAAAAGGGCTGCTGTCAAACTTCACATCATATAGCTTCTCCAGATTCCCTGGTGTGATTACTGCTATCACTACTCTTCCATTTGGTCCATAGACTTCACACTCCCAGGGTGCTGTGCTGAAGACAATTCTGTATTGGTAAAAGTATTAATAGTAACAACACCGTACCCCTGAAATCCATCTTCTGTGATTGTTTTTGCCTTAAATGCAGTAATATGAACCTAGGGACTTCAATGTTCTCATGCAACTCTTAACCTCTGAGCAACCACTGTTTTTGTGGTTTCTGGGAGAACAGGGATGAAGGAGAGACAACAGGTATTTTAACTATTCAGGCAAGAATTGTGTTAATGTCATGAACACCTAGCATAGAACCTCTGCAAACAAGAAACTCATTAATATCTGTTAAATAAGGATGAATAAAATTTGGAGTTTATGTGCTTACTTCTTCATCTCCTATACCAATTATTCTATAAATCAGTTTTTCCTTTAGTTTCAGAAATTTGGCCAAATAGCACTTTAATTTAATCTGTTCTTGAATATTCTAACTCCAACATAAATAAGGCCATATGTGAACTGTCACAGGCTGAGACCTGTAGACATGAATCTAATTTGATCTTGTAAATGATTATTGATCCCTTACTATATATCAGTATCCTACATACCATACTTATGAAATAATATCAGAATATCACTAATAACTAGAAGATAACAATTAACTCTTCACACCTCAACAATTCAAGGAGTTAAAACTTTAATATGTTTTGCAGTTGACTTAAGTTCTAGCAAGTGAGCTACAAAAAAGGATTTATGGCAGTTGTTTTATAAAATCTTAGAGGGAATCTATGAAATGCATTAGTTCTAATTCAAACCCATCCCATAAAATAATCTATAACAACAGCATTCATGAAAAGTGTTTTGCCTACTTGAACACACCTGGATTGGGAATTTGACTAGCCAGCAGAAAATGCAAGCCATTTGGTCAATATTTCTTCTCCATAGTGTGTGAGGTTTGCCCAATCCATGTGCTCCCACACACTTCAGTTTCACAGCAGAAGAAGGATGGGTCTTATTTCTTCTTCTTCCTGTCTCTAGAAGGAAACCATTAACAATGAACCTGGTCACAGTAAGAATATTTTCAAATGCATTACAATTTCAATCAAATTCAATAACAATGTTAATATTTTTCCTATATGCACACACATTGCATCATATCACAATATTTAACATTTAGATACAATTCTCTTCCTGGTATTTTTATGATATTACAAATCTCTGTGGTTTGAGTTTTTTTTCTTTTTTTATTGTTTGGGATTCACTGAGGGTACAAAAAATTAGGTTACACTGATTGCATTTGTGTAGATAAATTATCTTTTATAATTGTGTCCTGCACTCAAGAAGTGTGCCATAAACCGTGACCCCAAAAGCCCCTTCCTCCTCCCCTCTCTCCACTTGCTCATTCTCCTATCCCCCTTTACATTAGTTCATCTACTGCCTTCATGTCAGAATTGAGTACATTGGATTCTTGCTTCTCCATTCTTGTGATGCTTTACTAAGAAGAATGTGTTCCACTTTCGCCCAGGTTAATACAAAAAATGTAAAGTCTTCATCTTTTTAGAGGCTGAATAGTATTCCATGGTATACATATACCACAGCTTGTTAATACATTCCTGGGTTGGTGGGCATTTGGGCTGTTTCAACATTTTGGCAATTGTAAATTGAGCTGTGATAAACAGTATAGTGCAAATTTCCTTAGAATAAAAGGATTTTGTTTCTCCTAGGTAGATGCATAGTAATGGGATTGCAGGATAAAATGGGAGGTCTAATTTTCATTCTTTGAGGATACTCCATACTTCCTTCCAAAAAGGTTGTGTTAGTTTGCAGTCCCACCAGCAGTGTAGTGTTCCCCCTCTCCACATCCATGCCAGCATATTTGAGACTTGGTGATGTGGGCTATTCTCACTGGGGTTAGGTGCTATCAGAGGGTGGTCTTGATTTGCATTTTTCTGATGATTAGGAACAATGAGGATTTCTCATATGTTTGTTAGCCATTTGTCTGTCTTCTTTAGAGAAGGTTCTATTCATCTCTCTTGTCTAGTGACATATGGGGTTTTGGGGTCTATTTTTTATTACTTTGAGTTCTCTATACATCCTAGTTATCAACATATCATGTGATTCATAATATGCAAATTTTTTCCCATTCTAAAGGTTGACTGTTTTGGTTGTTGTTTCTTTATCTGTATGGAAGCTTTTCAGTTTAATTAAGCCCCATTTGGTTATTTTTATTGTTGTTGCAATTGCCACAGAAGTCTTCTTCATAAAATCTTTTCCCAGGCCAATACCATGAAGTATTTTCACCAACATTATTTGAGGAATTTTATTGTTTCATGTCTTAAATTTACATCTTTTATCTATCTTGAATCAATTTTTGTAACTGGTGAGAGCTGTGGGTCCACTTTCAGTCTTTTGTATGTGGTTATCCAGTTCTCCTGGCACCATTTATTGAATAGGGATTGTTTTCCCCAGTGTATGTTCTTGATTGGTTTATCAAAGATCAGGTGGCTGTAAGATGTTAGTTTCATCTCATGGTTTTCTATTTAGTTCCAAATATCTATGTCTCTATTTTTGTGCCAGTACCATGCTGTTTTTATCACAATGGCCTTGTCATATAGCCAAAACTATGGTAGGGTGATACTCCCAGGTTTGTTTTTATTACTGAGAATTGCCTTGGCTATATGGCATTTCCTCTGGTTCCATACAAAACTAAGAATTATTTTTTTCCAAATCTGGAAAGTATGATTATGTACTTTTAATAGGGATTGCACTGAATCTGTAGATTGCTTTGGGTAGTACAGACATTTTCACAATGTTAATTCTTCCCAGCCATGAGCATGGTATATTCTTCCATTTGTTAATATCCTCTATTTCTTTTCTTATGGTTTCACAATTTTATTTATAGAGATCCTTCACCTCTTTTGTTAGGTATATTCCTAGGTATTTTATTTTCTTTAAAGCTACTGTGAAGGGAATTGTGTCCTTGATTAGCTTCTCATTTTGGCTGATATTGGCATATACAAAGGCTACTTGACTTGTGGACATTGATTTTATATCCCAAGACATTATTGTATTTTTTGATCACTTCCAGGAGTTGATTCTTTGGGATTCTCTGAATTTTTTCCCATTTGGATGCCCTTTATTTCCTTCTGATCGTATTGGCTAAAACTTCCAGCACTATGTTGAATAGTAGTGGTGATAGAGGACAACCTTGTCTGGTTCCAGTTCTAAGTGGAAAAGATTTCAATTTTACTATATTCAGTATAATATTAGCTGTGGGTTTGTTGTAGATGGCTTTGATCAGATTAAGAAATGTGCCACCTATGCCTAAACTCTTAAGTGTTCTAATTAGAAAGGGATGCTGAGTTTTATCAAATGCTTTTTCTGCTTCAATTGAGAGAATCATATGGTCTTTGTTTTTGCTTCTGTTGATATATTGAATTATGTTTATAGACTTGTGTAAGTTAAACCAGCTTTGCCTCCCTTGGATGAAACCTACTTGATCATGACAAATGATTTTTTAATGTGTAGCTGTAATCTATTGGCTAGGATTTTATTGAGACTCCTTGTATATATTCATTAGTGAAATTGGTCTGAAATTCTCCTTTTTAGTTGGATCTCTTTCTGGTTTTGATAACCAGGTGATGTTTTCTTCATAGAATGTGTTGAGGAAAATTCCTTCCTTCTCAATTTTTTGGAATAATTTCTGCATTAAGCTCATCTTTGAAAGTTTGATAGAATTCTGGTATGAAGCCTTCTGGACCAGGACGTTTTTGTGTTGGGAGATTTTTTTTATTGTTTCTTTGATCTCAGTTCTTGAAGTCAGTCTGTTCAAGAGATCTATCTCTTCTTGGTTAAGCCTAGGGAGAGGGTGTGATTCCAATTATTTATCCATTTCTTCCACATTGTCAAATTTCTGGGCATAGAGTTTCTTGTAGTACTCAAGAGATAATTTTTTGTATCTCTGTGGCACATGGTGTTATTTCCCTTTTATTGTTTCTGTTTGAGGTATTTAGAAATTTTACTTTTCTGTTTCCAGCCAATCTAGAGAAAGGTTTATCAATTTTATTTACATTTTCAAAAAACAAACATTTTATTTCCTAAGTTTTCTGAATGATTTTTTTTTCAATTTTATTAGTATCTGATTTAATTTTAGTTATTTCTTTTCTTCTGCTGGGTTGGGGATTAGATTGTTCTTCTTTTTCCAATTTCATAAGATGGTTCATGAGTTTGTGGGTGCATTCTCTTTCTGTTTTTGAATGTAGATATCTAATGTGATAAATTTCCCTCTTAAGACTGCTTTTGCTATATCCTACAGATTTTGGTTGCTTATGCCTTTATTGTTGTCATGTTTGAGGAATTTAATGATTTCCTCTTTTATCTCTTCCTGAATGCACTGTCATTCAACATAAGGTTGTTTCCAAGTCTTTGTAAGTTGGGTGCATAAATATTTAAAATTGAAATGTCTTCTTGTTATATTGTTCTTTTGACCAGTATAAAGTGTCCATCTTTGTCATTCTTAACTTTAGTTGCTTTAAATCCACTGTTATCCGAAAATACAACTACAACCCCTCCTTTCTTTTGATTTCCATTTGCTTGTTATACTGTTTTCCATCCCTTAACCCTGAGTCTTGATTTGTCCTTCAAGGCTAGTGTGTCTCCTGGAGACAGCATATAAATGTCTTGTGCTTTTTTTATCCAATCAGGCCCCTGTGTCTGTTCAGTGTTCTATTCATCTTATTTTGTGAATGCCTGTTGTGTAGTTTTATCCTTTACTCCCTTGTGGAAGCTAAGTTTTGACCATTAGTTTTTGGGTGTTTACTTTGCTGGTGGTCCATTGTGGTGGTAGGTGTTGAGAGTAAGTCTAAGTATTTCCTGTAGAGATGGTCTTGTTGTGGCAAATTTCCTCAGTGCTTATATATCTGCAGAAGATTTTATTTCTCCATCAATTTTGAAGCTTAGTTTAACAGGGTACAGAATTCTTGGCTTAATGCTCTTCTGGCTTAGAAGGTTTGAGTCAATAAACCTGCTGTCATCCTAATGGCTTGGTCTCTGTAGGTCAGTTCACGCTACTCCTGGATGCTTGAAGAATTTTTTTTTTTTCATCTTGACTTTTGACAAGTTCATTACAATGAGTCTTGGAGAGGCTCTGTCTGAATTGAGATAACTGGGGTTTGATATCCTTGTTAAAGGAGTGTGTCGGGATCTTTAGTAAAACTTGGGAAGTTTTCATTTATGATAGTCTCCAGTAGGTCTTCCATTCCTTTGAGACAATCTTCTTCCCCCTCAGGAATCCCTGTTATTCATATGTTTGAATGCTTCATGGACTGTCATAGTTCTCTAAGCTCCTGTTGTGCTTTGTCTCTCTTCTTTTCTGCCTCTTTAACTACCTGGGTTAACTTGAAATATTTATCCTCTAGCTCTGAGATTATTTTTTCTCTCACGGACTAAGTATTATTGATACTTTCTGCTACATCTTTAAATTCCCTGATTGTCTTCTTTATTTCCTTAAGCTCTGCCATAGACTTTCTATATTCTACATATCTCTTGTCTGACTTTTGGTTCTGTTTTTCCATTTTCTCATCCATTCTTTTTGTTATCTTTAACATCCATATTTTAAATTCCATTTCTGTCAAGTCCATTAATTCTATATAGATGGTTTCTTGGGGAAGTTCCTCTGTTTTGGTTTTTCATGTTGCTGGAATTTTTCTGTTGGTTCCTCGTGTGTTCTTCTTGTTCACCTTCTTGTGCTCCCTTTTCCTTCTCACTGCCTCCTTTGCTTCAAGTTACCTTGTCTCAGAACTTAGGTCTTGAAGTGGCTCATCCTGAGCAAACCAAGGTTTTCTCATGGCCAAAAGAACAGAAATCCTAGCTCTTGATGACAGTATGTTGCAATATGGCACTGGGGCACCAGGTGGCACTGTGGTTTTTTAGGAGACAGAGAGCACAGCCAGGAATCTCTTTGGTCCTTATTCCAAACTTAGTTGCCTTCATTGATCACCTGATTGTTTCCTCAGCATTCAGACCCAACTGGGTTGGAATCTTAAAGCTCATAAGAATCCCCCAAGGGCAGATCTCACAGTGCCCCCTGAAACTAGTTCCCAAGAGGTGCTTGTACCCCTAGCTTGTCCCAAGAGTGGAGTTCTGATCCCAGCAGGCAGAATTAAGATGGCTGTGCTGTAAGGGCCTTTCTAAGACCTTCTCATAATCTTCCCACAATGGCAGCCCCCTGGCCGTATATTCTCAGTATGGATCCCTCAGCAGCCACCAAACCTATGGCAAATCTACTTCATCAGGCATTCAAAATTGGTTGCCGTATACTGTTTGAGTCTGCCCACTTTCCCAAGCTTTCCACTCAATGCACTGTTTCTCTCAACCACTGAAAATTCTGGAAAGGCTTCCTTCTATTCTGGACTTTGTGGGTGGCCAAGCTGATCCCAGCCAGTCTCAATTACTTACCAATTTCATCATATTTCCACAGCTCCTGATCATACACTGTGTCTAGCTCACCACCTCCTGGCAGTGCTCCCTGAGCTATGAATCTGTGTAAGGTCCCTGTGCCAGGTATGATTTGATTTTCTCTTTTTCCCCAGTCACTCTTGGAGAGCTCAACTGAACGATCCTTATGGTCCATCATCTTGCTCCAACCCAACCCTTTAGTTTTTTATTTTATATATTTTTTTAAGTTTCTATTTAAAGTTTTCAGGGAAAACATGAGAAGATACTGGTCATGATTTTCAGAAAAAGGGTTTTATCTAAAATTCTCTATTCTGAGAGAAAGATAATTCTGAGTGAAATAATAAGGTATATAAATGACATAATTAAAACAGATAGTCAGAAAAGTAGAACCTTTATCTGTAAATTGACCACTAAGGAACTGTAACAAACTGTTTAACATATGGAGGTGGTCAATATAAGGACCTAGGTCTACTGGTGTATACCTACCATACTATATGAGGTGCATGTCCATTCTTTGAAAATTAGTTCAACTTCAGGAGGCAGTCGATGTAAGGAAGTGGAGAGCTTTAAAAGTTATACTATATTAAATCTCATAATTTGGAAAGATCATGCCAGTCATTTAGATCAGTCTCATTGTCATTTTCTCCATGCAACACAAGTCGTCATACTTAGTATATTCAACACCTATGTGGATCAATTGCTTATTCTCTCATTTCTTTGACCTCTTCGGCTATGAACATTACTTCCATTCAATTTTATTTTTTTACTTCTATGGCCACTGCCCAAATTTTATTAGCACCATTATCTACATTTTAAAATCAGGAGCCCAACCTTCCACTTGTTTCTATAACTATCTCTTCTTTTTCTAACTCACTGATTTGGTTTGGAATTTATCTTCACTTATAAAGAGCTTCATTTTACTCCTTCTATATATCTCTCACCCCTTCACAGCTCCATTTTACACCCAGGATTCTTATCCACATATGTCATAACTAATAAATACAATCAGCTTTAGTACTCCACTCTCCAATCATTATACTATCAAATAAAAATCACACTGTTACCTGTCTTTTTGATGTCTATATACATGTTTAAATGAAAACTGCTTGAGGCTGTGGTTCATTCAGGCAGATGATTTGGGCAAGTTACTCTATTACTCATTATCACCAACTTAAAGTGAATGTATAACAGTTTATAGTAATACTATCCCACTATATTTTCTAAATTTACTCTCTCATTATCACTAATGCATTTGCATATTACTCCCCTCCTTCAACCTCAACAATCTAGATAACTGGGATGAAGATCTTTACTCATAAAATAAAAGCTATGAGACAAACTCATCATCCTACCATGACCATCTATATCTAATTTCCTCTTACTCCTTCATTTCAAGAGACAGTTACCCTGCTTCCATCAGAGGTCAGTTTCTCCAAATGTGGACCTTAGTTTCTCAACAAATTTGTCCATTCACTGTAGCATCTTTACATCTCTCTGTCAGCTAGATAAATCACACTGACAAATAGGTCATAGTAACTCATATCTTTAAAATAATATATGTTTCATGTATTTTTAATTCTCTTTTCTTACTATTTTTTCTCAGAAACCTTTGTAGGCCACATTTACCAGAACTCCAAAAATTACAACTCTTATTTTCCCCCTGCACTCTCCTAGAAAACTTATATAATCTAACTATCTTGCACCCTTCCTTCATGTGCCTTTTTAAAGAAATATAACTAATTTCCATACACAGTAAAACCTCTGTAAGTTGACCATCCGAAGTACAGTAACAAACTGATCAACATATTGAGGTGGTTAATATAAGAAATTAGGCCCACTATACTAATATGTACATGTGGGGCATTTCAATCTATGAAAATTAAGCGAACTTGATTTTAGTATTATAGAATTATCTAAGATTCAATAAAATTCCTTAAAAGATAGTCCATTTTACTGGTGCCAGCCTTATATGTAAACACAGCTGATTTTAATTTGTGATCCTAAATATTGTAGAGAAAGTGCACTGGATTCAGATTAAGAAAACCCTTTGTTTGAATCTAATTATTTCCATGATAGTGTGGATACTTAGGTAAAATTCTTAAGTTATTTATTTTTTGTTTGTTTGTTTTTATTATGTTTTTTTTTTCTTTTGATTGGTTGGTTTCAGGTTACTGTTTTAGATCCTTTCCTGCTAAGTGGTACTTTTACCCCCTTATACACAATCTTAATATTTTTTCTCAAAAATATTTCACCATTTCATCACAACATTTTACATTTTCTTCTCTAACATGTTTACATAAATTCACATTAAGATGAAATGCATTTAGATAATCAGCTCAGTGGAGTTATTAATAACTGTTGGCATCATCAGGAAGGCTATAAATTTTCTCTGTAGAGCAGCCTTTTTAATGTTTTTATTAAGTCTTTTAATTTTTATTAAGTCTTTTTTTAATTTTTTCATTAAGTCTTTATAGATCATAAATACATTTATGCCATTTTCAATTTGTTGATTATTTGTACAAATTGGAGTGCTTACATCATACTAATCAACATAGCTTTCACCTCATTTACCCAATTCTTAAGTTATTTAGCTGGTGCTTTAGGTTGGGTTTCAAGGAGAATAGAGCCATAGTCACAGGGTTCATACTCTATTCTTTCATAATGGATTGCTATCCAAATGACAAAAGTAATAAATAAGGACAATAATTCAGCGAGGAAGCCCAGTAGAATTACAAAAAGATATGTCATCAATGTAGTTGGCTACTAAGTGAATCCAGTTTCACAGTTTGATGGAATTGTCCCCTATAGAATAAGGTCAATGATATCTTAATACTATGTATCAAAGGGGAGAAAGGGAAGAAATAATTAATTACATATTTCATATTGGTCAAAAATTTGCCACTACTTTTTCTGGACTATGATTAAGGACTAACAAAGGCATCAACAAGGAAGCATAGGAGAGAGAAAAATGGCCAGAGACATGGGTATGAAGTAAGAAACTAATTCACACCTTGTTGGGAGACCAAACCAAGCTGGAGCAAAGCTGAGGAAACTTCTTTAACAAAAGACATGTAAGCCCAAGAGGATTGGAAGTGGTACATACACTTTACATTTCTAAACTGTAAAATAGTGATATATTATCTATGGTTCTGATTGTTATAAATATTAAATAAAGTAAAAAGGGCTCGGTGTCTGCAGCTCAGTGGTTAGGATGCCAGCCACATGAACCAGGGCTGGCAGGTTCAAACCCAGCCCAGGCCTGCCACACAACAACAACTACTACTACTACTACAACAACTGGACAGGGATTGAGTACCTGTAGTACTGTAGTCCCTGTGAGTACCTGTAGTCCCAGCTACTTGGAAGGCTGAGGCAAGAGAATAACTTAAACCCAAGAGTTTGAGGTTGCTGTAAGCTTTGATACCATGACACTCTACTGAGGGCAACACAGTGAGACTCTATTTCAAAAAATAAAATAAAATAGAACAAAATAAAATAAAATAAATGAGTAATAAGTGGCACACTTGTAAAGCAAATTCTTAATAAATATTTAATATGCCTCTCATTGACCTTTTTCATCAAGAAAAAATTTCTAAAATTTGTGTAAGGATCTAGAAGAAATGAGATTGGCTATATTTTAATCATCATTGAAGCTACAAGGTGATAAGAGATATATGATGTATCATATCTTTATTTTGCCATGTATGTCTGAAATTTTTATAGACATAGTAATAAAAGTAATTTTTTTTTTTTTTGCTACAATCCTTCTGAACCCCTAGAGCAAAATGAATTTGTTATGTGGTATACTGATATCCTTTGAAGGACAATAAATCAAGTTATAATAGAAGGAATACTTAAACAGATAAAAAAGTCATTAATAATTTTTCAATATAAAAAAAGATTTTGTTAAAATTTATAAAATAAAAACAACTCTAATTTCAAAGGTAAATCAGTAGACTTTAGTCATCAGAATATCAATGATCATCTCATCCCCTTCTTATTGGTCAAAATTATAATAAATCTTTCCATTTCCCAGTCTTCACTTTGTACAATGCTGAATTAATTATTTATCCTTCTCTGAGCCTGCATATTACTGCCACTAAATATTATTGTGATATCTTATATTTCAAGTATATACACATATATATGCATAAATATATGTATATATATATTCATCACTTTTCAATTATATTGCAAACAAATTTCATAGTCTAGAACTTCATCTTTTTTATCCAACCACTGATACAGTATTTCATCAGATGATAGATCAATAAATTTTGTGCTGTTCTTTTGAGACTTTCTGGTACATGGGAAGAGGTACTTTATTGAAGCTTTAGTTTGCAGTAATGAGGTTGAGTGTTTTTCTGTTTCCATATTCAGATATTTCTTCTGTGAAGTACATTCAAAGGTTTGGCCAACTTGTTTTTATCCTAAGATCATAATAATTTCTAGCTATTTTATCTTGCAGAAGCTGAATTATCTTCCCTTTCATATATAAGATTACAATGTTAAATTTTTTTGTGTGTGTTATATACAAACGTGTTAATATCAAGTTTCATTCATCTTTTCAAATTATACTAGTTATAACAATACTATAAGTATATAGAAAAAAATATTTTTCACTGCTGCTTTGCAATGGTAATTTTGATGTAAACGAAGTAACTATACATACCCAGGCCAGTTTATGGATTCCTTCTTTGTGTTTTATTGGTTTGTTTGTATATATTTGGGCCCATGTAACATTATCATAGTTATTAGAACAAATAAAATAGAAAACACCATTTTAGCAAATTCTTCAATTTGGATTTATTATTTTTGCCTTTTACATTTCTATACACATTTTACAATCAGTTTCTATATACATTTGATATCAATTTGCCAATGCTGATACTTTGCGATTTCAGTGAACATTGAGTACAAAGATCAATATGGAGAGTACTGACGTTTTTATTTTTATTTTTATAAAATTTATATATTATTAAATCATAGCTGTGTACATTAATGCAATCATGGGGCATCATGCACTGGTTTTATATAACATTCAACATATTTCCATCACAATGCTTAACATAGCCTTCCTGGCATTTTCTTAGTTATTGTGTTAAGACATTTATATTCTACATTTAGTAAGTTTCACATGTACACTCGTAAGATGCAACATAGATGTGGTCCCAGTAGTGTAATGTTGATGCTGCTTCAATTGCCTGGGGGGTCCTCCTCAAAAAATATTCGCCCAGACCGATTTCTTTAAGAGTTTTCCCTGCACTTTATTCTAGTATTTTTATAGTTTCATGTCTTAAGTGTAAATCTGTAATCCAGTGAGTCTATCTTAGTTAATGGTGAAAGGTGTAGGTCCAATTTCAGTCTTCTACAAATCGCCAGCCAGTTAACCCATCACCATTTGTTAAATAGGAAATCTTTTCCCCACTGAATATTTTTAATTGGCTTGTCAACGTTCCAATAATGGTAAGTAGCTGGATTCATCTCTTGGTTCTCTATTCTGTTCCATACATCTACCTCTCTGTATTTGTGCCAGTACCACACTGTTCTGATCACTATTGATTTATAGTATAGTCTGAGGTCTCATAGCATGATTCCTCCTGCTTTGTCTTTATTTCTGAGTAATGTCTTGGCTATTCGAGGTTTTGTTGGATTCCATATGAAATGAAGTATTATTTTTTTAAAGATCTTTAAAGTATGACAGTGAAGCTTTAATAGGGATTACATGAAAATTGTATATTACTTTGGGTAGTATGGATATTTTAACAATGTTGATTCTTCCCAGCCATGAGAATGGTATGTTTTTCCATTTGTTAATATCTTCAGCTATTTCTTTTCTTAGAGTTTCATAGTTCTCTTTATAGAGATCTTTCACGTCCTTTGTTAGATAAACTCCCAAATATTTCATCTTCTGTGGCACTACTGTGAATGGAATAGAGTCCTTGAATGTTTTTTCAGCTTGACTATTGTTGGTATATGTAAAGGCTACCAATTTATGTATGTTGATTTTGTAACCTGAGATGCTGCTGTATTCCTTGTTTACTTCTAAGAGTCTTGTGGTAGAATCCCTGCTATTTTCCAGATATACAATCATATTATCTGCAAAGAGTGAAAGTTTGATCTCTTCTGACGCTATATGGATCCCCTTGATTGCCTTCTCTTCCCTAATTGTGATGGCTAAAACTTCCATAAGAATGGTAAAGTACAGTGGAGACAATGAGAAACCTTGCCTGGTTCCTGATCTGAGTGGAAATGATTTCAATTTAACTCCATTCAATACAATATTGGCTGTGGGTTTGCTAAGAAGGTCTCTATCAGTTTAAGAAATGTCTCTTCTATATCAATGTTCTTAAGTGTTCTGATTATGAAGGGATGCTGGATATTATCAGAAGCTTTTTCTGCATAAATTGAGAGAATCATATGGTCTTTATTTTTTAATTTTTTTATGTGCTGAATTATATTTCTAGATTTATGTATATTGAACCAGCCTTGAGACCCTGGGATAAACCCCACTTGGTCATGATATAATTTGATTGATGTGTTGCTGGATTCTGTTTGTTAGGATCTTGTTGAATATTTTTACATCCATATTCTTTAGTGATGTTGGTCTATAATTTTCTATTCTTGTTGTGTCTTTTCCTGGTTTGGGGATGTGTTATGTAGTATTCCTTCTTTTTCTATATTTTGAAAAAGGTTGAATTATATAGATACTAGTTCCTCTTTAAAGGTTTAGTAGAAATCTGACATGGGGCCATCTGGTCCCGGGCTTTTTTTTCTAGGGAGATTTTATATGGTTGATGCTATTTCAGAACTTGATAAAGGCCTGTTCAATATTTCCAGTTGATTCTGGCTAAGTCTTGGAAGCCAGCGTGCTTCCAAGTATTGGTCAATTTCCTTAAGATTTTCATATTTCTCAGAATAATGTTTCTTGTAATATTCATTGAGGATTTTTTGAATTTCTGAGGAGTCAGTTGTAATTTCATCATTGTCATTTCTGACTGATAAAAATGGAGATGTTAGTCTTTTTTTTCCTGGTTAGATTAGCCAAAGGTTTATTTATTTTATTGACCTTTTCAAAAAAAACAATTTTTTGATTAGTTTATCTGTTGTATAATCCGTTTGTTTTCATTTTCATTTAATTCTGCCCAAATTTTGGTTATTTCTTTTCCTCTGCTGGGTTTGAAGTTGGAATGTTCTTCCTTTTCCATTTGCTTGAGATGTACAATTAAGTTGATAACTTCCTCTCTCTTCATTCTCTTGAGGAAGGTTTGCAGTGCTATAAATTTTCCTCTTAGGATTGACTTTGCGGTATCCCAGAGGTTCTGATAATTCATGTCTTCATTGTCATTTTGTTCCAAAAATTTGGTAATTTCCTTCTTAATCTCACCTATGACCCTACTATCATTCAACATAAGATTATTTAACTTCTATGTTTTTGTAGGAGTATGCAGAATCCTGTTGTTATTGAGTTATAGATTCCTTTTATTCCATAGTGGTCCAAGAAGTTGCAAGGAATAATTTCTATTCCTTTAAATATACTGAGATTAGACTTGTTACCTAAGATGTGATCAATTTTGTAATATGTTCCATGGGCTCCTGAGAGGAAAGTGTATTCAGTTTTGGGGGGATGAAATGTTCCATAGATGTCTGTTAAATCCAAATATTGAATGGTTAAGATTAAATCTAAAATTTCTTTGCTCAGCTTCTTATTGGAGGATCTATCCAACACTGCCAGAAGGGTGTTAAAATCTCAGACTATTGTGGAGCTGGAGGAAATCAAATTGCTCATGTCTGTTAGAGTTTCTGTTATAAATTGAGGTGCATTCTGGTTGGGTGAATAAATATTATTAATTGAAATCTCATCATACTATTACCCTTAACATATATGAAGGGACCATTGTTATCCTTCCTTACTTTTGTTGGTTTAAAGCCTATTGTATCTGCAAATAGAATTGCAACACCTGTTTTTTTCTGATTTCCATTGCCTGGAATACAGATGACCATCCCTTCACCATGGATCTATATTTATCTTTAAAGGTAAGATGAGAATCTTATATGCAGCAGATATCTAGCCTGAGTTTTTGTATCCAGTCAGCCAACCTATGGCCTCTTTAGAGGACAATTTATTCCATTCACATTAATGAAGAATATTAATGAACCTGGTAGATTTTTGGGTTTCAAGTTTTTTGAAAGTTCAGTGGACATTTTGCTCATTTCCCCACTGTGGAAGTTGGAGTTTGATCAAAAGTTTCTGAGTGAGTTTACTTTTGTCATGGAGGATTGCACTTGACATGGAGGATAGGTCTAAGAATATCCTGAAGAGCTGATTTAGTTATAGCAAATTTATTTAATTTCTCCATCATAAATAAAACTCAGTTTAGCTGGATACAGGATCCCGGGATGAAAGTTATTATTATTATTTTTTAGAAGATTAAAAGTCCATGACCACCCTCCTCTAGCTTGAAAGGTTTCAGAAGAGAGATCTGCAGTCATTCTACTATTTTTCCCCTTGTAGGTTATGGTTTTCTTACATCTGGCTGCTTTCAGAATTTTCACGTACATATTAACTTTAGTGAAATTGATTATGATGTGCCTGGGGGATGTGTTATTCAGCTTGAGTCATACTGGGGTTCTGAAACTGTCTGCTATCTGAATTTCAGAATCTCTTGGCATGTCTGGAAAATTCTCTTTCAAATTTCATGGACAAGAGCCTCTGTACCTTGCAAAGCTGCTTCATCACTTTCAGAGATTCCTATGAGTTGAATATTAGCCTTCTTCGAATTATCCCAGAGTCTCTGAGAGACTGATCTGTTTTTGTTTTCCATTTCTCTTCCTCTTTGAGTGTTTGGGAGCATTCAAAAGCTTTGTCTTCAATCTCAAAATGCCTTTCTTCTGCTTGCTCCACTCTTTTACTGAGGGATTCTACTGTATTTCTCAGATTCTGAGGACTGTAAATTCTTGTCTCAATGTGTCAAAATCTTTGGCGATTTTATCTTTGAATTCATTGAATTCCTCAGACAACTTTTGAATTGCTCCTGGAATTTCTAATTCCAACTTTTCCTCCATTTTATTAATCTTGTTTGCAATCAAACTTCTGAATTAGATTTCTGATACCTTGCCCATCTGTTTATGAATGGATCTTCAGTTGCATCTGCCATATCTCTCCTTAGGGGTGTTTATCTACTCTGGTTATTCATTTTACCAAAGTTTTTCCACCTATTCCAGCCCATGATTATTTTACACCATTTTACTAGATGAGCAGATAAAGAGAAATTGGGTTGGGGGCTCCAGGATTAATGATTAACTGGCCCTTTGCCCAAAAGGTGGGACTGGTGTCTGTACCTTTTCCCTAGATCTTTGCCAAGGACTTGTACAGTGCTATGGCCTGAGAACTGGGGACCTGCTTGGTGTGGTGGGGCTAAGTGGCTTTGTCTTGTTTTCACCTGGTTTCTTTTGAATCAGTTACTCTGGGTTGAATTCTCAGCTGTGGAGAAATACCAGCAATTAAGTTGCCCCATCCCCCACAGCAACAATTGGAAACAGAAAATCAAACCTTCCCACAACCACACACCTAGGGTACCACTTGGATAGTCCTTGGGCGATTGGCCCAGTTCAAGTGGTCCAAATCAATTGTCTCAGTCAGCACCTGTCTCAGGTGAGAGAGTTCAAAAGGTCTCTGGCAACTAGATCGCAGGGATCTGCTGACAACTCAAATATGACTCACTCTGGTGCTCTGTGAGGTCAGGAAGACCCACCCAGAAAATATATTAGTCTGGAAAGTTTGATGCCTCCTTCCCCACCTTGCACCTCTTTCACTCCTAGGGGTATGATCCAGTTCTCTCCAATGAGCAGATACTCCAGGTGTTTGAACTTGCCCGAATCATAGGGAGATCTATGTCTCCTCAGCCATGCTGCTTCTCTCTGCCACTTTTTGGCAGGGGTAGGTGAGGCCTGACAATCTCGGGTGCTTAATGGAGGCTGGGGCAGTTCACTCAGTTCCAGCCCTGCTCCTGATTGATATTACTGAAAGAACAGAACAACTTCACAGAATTTGTTTCTGTGGAGGATATTTTGCCATGCAGAACAGACACTAAGTTCACAGAACCTGCAACTCAGGTCCTGTGTGAGCCGCTGCCTGGTCTTGGCTGCAGTTTGTATTGGAGCGACATGGTTAGTTGTCAGTTCCAGCCTCTGCCTGCCCTCCTTTCTCTCAGCTAATGATCCCCTGAGGGCCAGGTGCATCTTAGGCTCAGTAAAGCAGTCCTCTGGGTCAGCCCACCCTGGAAATCTGTCAGTTCTGGGCATGTGTATTCTAGTTCCCGTGCTCTGCCCAGGCCAGTACTGTCTCAGGCAAACCCTTTACTCACGGGGCCTGTGTTTTAATCCCAGATCTGTTCTACCAGTGGCTGCAACCAGAGAAGATGCTCGGCCTCCTCTGGATGACTGGAGAGACAGGGAGTGTGACTCCGGAATATCCAGGGTTGACCCTTATTGTTGCTGCTGTGGCTGCTGCTCTGTGCCTCGAACCACCATACCTCTATGGTTCCCTCTCAGCTGACTGTCCTCTCCTTACTCCTGTGCTGCAGAATTAGCACTGACCAGCAGCAGTCCATGCCCTGTTTATACCTCTTGAGAAAATACTCAAGAATCTGGACTCCTGGGGAACAGGCTTCCAGACCTCAGTGAAGGGGATTGCTGGGAGTTCAGAATTGCAGGTAGAGAATATATACAGTTTTATATACATTTTTGCTTGGCAGGAGAGTGCCATAGCACTCTAGTTGGGAAAATAGGTCCAGTTTTTAGAGGGTCTCTCCCATGGGATATAATGGGAAGACTTTTGAACTCTGCTCACTTGTTTGTATGGAGTACTGTGAGCCATTCTCATGGAGGAAGGGACTCCTATCTGCTTGGCAATGGATTTTGTACCTTTTGTTTGCACCCTTGGAGTCATAGCTTGCCTCAGCAGGGTTGATATGCATTCTTCAACCTTCCTTCTTGGCTCAGCTCTGATCCACCGGGTTACTTGCTAAACTTCTGTTCTTTAACTCTCATTCTGGACAGGACCCTCTGTGGAAAGTTGTCTTCAGTCAGCCATCTTGCCTCCACCTCTACTGACATCTTTAAAATGTTGAGTTTTTCAGTCCATGAACAGGAAATAGTTTTCTAATTACTCAGGATTTCATTAGTTTTTCTTTATAAATAAATATAATTTCCTCACCAGAGGTCTTCACTCTTCACATGTTTTGTTAAATTTCACCCTTGTGGTTTTTTTGCATTATATAAAAATACATATATTTTTTAAATTGGCCTTCCTTTTAGTTGTTGATTCATAAAAATGCAATCTCTTTTTAAATATTCAATTCAGATATTAGTTTTCTGTTGTTATAACAAATTGCATAAATTTAGTGGCTTAAAGCAACACCCATTTGTTATCTCACAGTTTAATCAGTCAGAAGTCTGGATAAGGCATTGCTCAGTTGATCTTTTTCTAGAGCAGCAGTTATCAATCTGTATGTCGCAGGGGTCATATAGGGGGTGAATTGCTTGAACTAAGGATTTTGAGACCAATCTGAGCAAGAAAAAGTGAGACATCTTCTCTAAAAAAAAAATAGATGAACATTGTGGCAGTCACTCTGTAGGCCCCACTAATCAGGAGGCTGAGGCAAGAGGATAGCTTGGACCCAAGAGTAAAAGGCACTCTACCCAAGGAGACAGAATGAGACTTTGTGTCCAATCTAAAAAAAAAAAAAAGTAATTCACCTTTCTTTTTCTTTTGTAAATTTTTTATTTATTTATTTATTATTATTTTTTAGACAGTCTCACTCTGTTGTCCTTGGAAGAGTGCCGTAGCATCATAGCTCACAGTAACCTCAAACTCTTGGACTCAAGTGATCCTCTTTTCTCAGCCTCTCAAGTAGATGTGGGTCTCACTTTTGTGCAAGCTGATCTCCAACTCTGAGTTTAGGTGATCCACTTACTCCACTGTCCCAGAGTGCTAACATTACAGGCCTGAGTCTCTAGCCCTGGCCTTTCTTTTGTAAACTTACTGCATGGCTTTGAAGTTCAGCAAGGAATATGGATTTAGATGTTCACCCCATTCTCTTCTCTTCCTCTCTTTTTCTCATCCTTCTTGGAAATGGGTAACTATCAGAAGTTTGAAGAAGAGCTGGCATACAAAAGATAGCAGCAACATAAAAAAAGATCTTTAGCACACACATTTGTTGTCCAAACTTCTATAAGCAGTTTATATTTAAAATATCCCTGAATAGAGATTTGAACTTTGATTTCAACCATTTGAAACTATTCTTAAAATACTTACAATTCCAAACACTATATTTCTGTCTCTTCCATAAACAAATAATATAACAGTACAGTAAGCAATTCATGACTAGGTCTTTCTGAATCCAAAAACATGTTCATATACACTATTCAATTATGTCTTTTTTTATTATACCTTTGTAAGTTCTAGGGGTCTGTTTCCTCCTCAGGAATAGCCCTCCCCGTGTTTCTACATCCCAATGGCCACATAAGAAATACTTCATGTTTCCTACTTTAGGGTGGATCCCATGATAATTCTAATTCTCAATGATCTTTTCCTATGAGATGGAATAGCACTCAAATCTCACAGACTGTTCTATGTACCTGGTGGATTTATGTTCTGTCTGGTAATCATTGTCTGGTGTATCTTTACTTCATATATGCTAATCCTGAATCTATAGAAAGTTATTTTTAAGATTACTGAGACAGCATTTTCTTACCCAATTTTGTGTTAAGTTCTATAGCAGCAAGAAAATACTGACACACAGTAGGCATTCAAATAAAATATGTGCTATTGAATGAAATTGATTTGAGTGGAACAAGATTTCAATGAAAATGTCAATCTTGTGAAAAGTGACAAATTACACCTACTCAAGGCATGAAGGGAGATCAGGCATTCTTGTTTAAGTTTTATGTCCAATTTGTTCCAGTTCCAAACCCCATGACAAAAACAAAATCTCTTAATCTGTTTGCAAAATATTCCCTCCTTCCTCCGATATTGCCACTGCTACTCAGTGAAATATTGCCCCTGCCTATTACCTTTTTATAGTTGTTTTGTTAAAGTTCATACCGCAAAGATCTGTAAAAAAAAGTTTATAGCTCTAGGGATTTCAGAAAATTCTAAATAACCATAACAGGAACATGAAGCATTAATTAAAGTTACTAGAGTCTAAGTTATAACAGGAATCCTGACATTTAAGGTCCTGGTACCATTTAAATTTAAAATGATATGACAAACAGAGAGTAATTTGATGGTCATAAGGTTATAATGGATACCTTAATACCTTTGTAAAGAAAAAATGACTGTCCTTTCTCTAACCCCTACCCGGGGGCTTCAGGGGCCTCCTTCATAAAACACGATGATGCCTAAATATTTTTGCAATAACTCATATATAAGCCAATCTTTTCTTTAAGAATACTGAAAATTAAGTATCACCCCCCCCAACATCCACACACCAATTTCTAAATAAAGCAGTTTAATATTTAACAGATTTTTTTGCTGAAATTTGTGTTTTCCTTAGTTTACTGCAGGACTGCTTTTAAAGCCAGGAGATCAAGGTACATGCACAAAAGTATCTTTCCCCAAGAAGAATATGCTGATTCTTGTGTAAAGGCAGAAGTTGATATTCCTAACTCACTCCTCCAAAACAAGCAATGTAAAATGCTTTACCTAATTTGAAAAATAAACTGGAATATCAGAGGTTCAATTTCTTTTATGTATCCAATCCTAGTGCCCTTCCTAGGATGTTAAAAGTCCAAGTTATATATATTTGTTAAATGAATATTTTAAAAAGGAATAAAAATTGATCCCCAAAGCTCAAGTTCAGTTTAGAATAGGGTATAATTCTATGGCCCATTCCCACCTGGAACTTCATGAATTCTTTCTCAGCAGGGAAGATTGTTTTTACTTTATGAAATTCCACAGGATATGCGTAGAGTAACATTCATTCATAATATACCATATTTTGTCTTATAATGCTAGAGTTTGTGTGTATAGTCTTAATTCTCAAGTAAATTGCAAGCTCAGGAGCTGTAATTCAGAAATTGTTGTCTACAACACTTGGCACTTGTTTTGAATATATTAGGGTCTTAATAAATATTTGTTGGTTAATTAATCAATTTACTGCAACTGCTAATTACAAATTGACATCATTTGTCATTAACAGACACATACATGGATTACAGAAAAATCATGTGAATTTGCATATAATTAGATTAAGCCCCAAATTAGCACCAGAGAGGCCAGCCACCCTCTCCTTCAGCCCCTCCTCATGTTTTATATCTACTTATTCCTCACTTATAATTCAGCTACTAGCTTGCCTTCTATTGCTTTTCAGCTTTATGCTGTTATTTAATATCTCACCAGTTGTGTAATTTCAGCTCCTAAATTGAATAAGACATTCCCTCCAGTGAAACCCTCACCTTGACAAATATCCAAATAGTAATTATTATTCCTTTCAGGGGGTGAGCTATGGAATCATGCCTGCAATAGCCAAGGCTTGAGTGTCTAGAAATTTATGGTATACTTCTCAATGTTGTAGTTTCCATCTGTGATCATACTTCAAGCTCTCTCATTTTTTTAAAATATGATTAAGATAATTTCTTTATGAAGTTGGAAGCTCAGAGAGACATTCAGAAAGAAACTTTGTTTCATACTTTTGCAAACTTGCAAAAATTTCCTTTCCTATAATTTCAGCCACACTGAGAGGGAAAATTAATTTTGCAATGATCTCTAATTTTTTTCTAAATGTGTGACCTCCATATTAATAGGAGCAAGAGTACTCATTCATAATATCTGGTCACTGTGAAACTGACATTTACAGGGTGGAATGTTTCTTGCTCAGGACAAATGGGTATCATTTGTAAAACATGCCTCACCCAATCGTAGGCTCCTATGGATCTCCAACTACATTTTTAAACAACCATATAAACCATTCCCCAAACTGAAAGGTCTTTTCAAATATTTACTGCCTACCTATGGAATTTTTATTCTGCTGGCTGCTGCCATTAATAATACTAGGAGCTTGGAGCTAAGTGTTGTGTATGACCTCCAAGGAAAGTCTTAGTACTGCAAAAAGGAGGAGGTGGGTTCAGCATCCCATGTCCTTCCTTCTGTCAACTTCTAAGGCCTATTATAGAGGAAATGATAGAGGACTTACTTTTACATTAATTGTGATAGCCTTCAACTCTTGTATTTGAAAGCAAGTTCGCTGGAAGGATTTTTTTCCGACATAAAATGAAATATTTGTTCCTATTTTCTCCACAAAAACTTTGGATTACTCCAGTCCACTGTGATTTTTCATCTGATATCTTGCTTTTATGTTTTCTAAAACTAAGTTGTGAGTTCAATCCTCCTGTCACTGGGTGATCTTACCTCATGCTTCTAATTCTGTAGTTCAGACAAGACCAAACTTTTTCCCTAAGGTATCTGCAAATTGTGAACTTTTTTATTTCTTGCAATATTATAGTTCTATAATAAATTCACATTTTATTTTTCCCCATATCAGTGAGGGCAAACATTAAACTTTTCAAATGGTTTCCACAAAAATGTACAATCACTACACTAAAAACTTTGTGAGCTTCAATAGTATTATTGAAAAGTTTCAGATCCCCCTCTCCATCTTTCCCTTCTTTCCCTTCTCTCTCTCTCCTTCATTCTTCTCCCTCCTTATCAAAAGCAAATATGTCTATCTTTTTTCTTGCCTCCTGTAGAATATTTTTAATCCCCTTCTTGAAATACAGACACAGCTCAACTTCCTTGATCTTGCAGGATTCCATAACCTAATAGAGATTTTATTAAAAAAAAAAAACAAAAAAAAAAAAACAACTGTGTTCTTCCTCAGGGGAATTTATAAAGTGGTAAGACAGTAGAATTGCATTAATCTTATGTCATTCCTTGAGAATTCTACTTCTTTCAATTAAAGTTTAATTGCTCTGTTCTGAACAAACAAATGGTTAGTCAGACAGATAGCTTACGGTGACCTGTATCTCTTACTAGTTATAAGCCTAACTTGAGGTCAGAATTTTGACATTTTAATCTAGTACTGGACATAATAGTAAACAAATAAAGATATCTACATCACAAAGATTTGTAGTATAACTTTCAGAAGTTTTACCCCAAATCCTTGAGTCATTTTACAGAAAAATCTGTAATAATACCTCTATAAAAGGGCAAATGCTAGGATGAAAAGAGTTAGTACCAATAACGTCCTCTGGATGCTCTCTGTCACTCTCATCCCCAACATTTACTAACTGTTATCTGTAGCCTTGGGCAGGACCTGAACACTAAAACATCTTGAATCTTCATAATAACAACAGTGCAAATAGCTGTTTTCACCAATTCACAGAGTAAGACACTTAGGTATTGTGGGTTATCAAGCACCTTTTTAAAAAAAAAATCCAGGCAACATGTAGAGGAGCCAGAATTACAATGTGACTATTTATGAACTTAAGGTCCCCTGACTTTTATGCATGGCTTTTAAAGTATAGAAGAATATATATACAGCTAATTTCATGAAACATTGATATAGACCTTTATTTTTATAAAAAGCTGTCCCTTGCCTAGTCATCAAGATTTACAGAAATAGATTATTCTGTAATCTTTAGAAGCTTCCTAGTGACCTTCCTCTTCATGAAAACTACCCAACCTTAAAACGCAGTATCATAAGACATATCAATCTTATACATTTACCTGTACATTTACCAAATACTATACATTTTTAAATAACACAGACTTTTTTTCCTGTTTGGGAATATTATATAATTGAAATCATAGAATTCTTAATTGCTACCTTTGCCATAAATCAAATTTTAAATGTCTACAAATAGATAAATTATTCTGAATTTTCTATTTTCTTCTGTTGGTCTATTAAGTTACCGTAAAGCAATAATCAATTTTAAAAAAACTATTTTAATTAACAGAGTTTTACAGTAGAATTTATTTTCTGAATTTTAATTTCAACCATCTTATTATTTCTTCTCTAAGAATGTATGAATAATTTTCTATATTTTGCCTTATCACATGTATTTTAAAACCATTTTGATAACCTTTTAAATGCTGTCAAAATATAATACTGAGATTATTTAGATTTTGTTTGGTGTTTCATGGTTCTATAAATTAAGGATAATTGAGATCTATAAAATATTAATCTCTCAATTTGTAAAACTTGATCAATTTTTGTTACACTCAGATTATCTTGATTATGTCTCAGTAGTAATTCTTGGTTGTCTCTATAGAGGTTTAGCACACAATATGCTAAATTATTTTTGTAAGTTTAATGTTTATGGTGTTCTAGATAGCAAAATCTTGAAGTTTCATCTGTATGTTCTGTAAACATGCAAAACATGCAAAATACAATTAATTTTTTGATACTAATAACTTGGTGAAATGCTTATTAAATATAATAGTTTCTATAGATTCTTTTGGACTTTCAGTATATAAAACTCAAACAATATGAGTTTTACTTCTTTTTACTTCCTTATACATCATTTCTTATTCATTTGTGTGGTTATGCAAATATATGCATATTTATGCATACACATGTATGTATCTCATTTCACTGCCTCATATTATCCAAATTTAATTCTTAGTTTCTTGGGGAATGCTCTTTGTTAACAGTATGATTTTTATGATGTGTTATTGTGTATCTGTTACCTTTTTATAGAGAACCTTTATTAAACAAAGGCAGTATAGTCCAGATTAATTCTTTTCTAATTTAAATTTGTTATTATGAGTGGCTTTTAAATGTATCAGTTTTCTCCATATTTATTCATATATTTGTGTGTATGTTTGTATATCACATATTCTCTTTAATTAAAAAAAAGAAAAATTTGATTGATTTATTTTAAATATTATCAATATTTTGCCATGTATAATGTACACTTCTGCCCAAATTTTTGAGGCAAAAATAAGGATTCTCATTTATAAGTGAGTGGGACTAAGATTGTATCTATATAAATATTTATAATATTTTTATTTATGTTTATGTGTTAAAAGTGCAACTCTAGAGAGCATCAATGATATCTGTATGTAAAATAACATCCTGGAATATGATAATTTGTTTTATTGAACTTATGAATTTGCAACAAAAGAATATTTTGGCCAGTGAAGGGTGACGTATGTCTCTCTGTACACATTAGACAGGATCTAGCAATCTTGCAGATATTTACCTTTAGAATACAAAAGCAAGTGCCCATATATAAACAAATAAAATTTTTAATTAAAAAACTAAAATGAAGTCTTTTCCTGAAAGTTTGAACCAAAAATGTGGGTGTGTGTTACACTCAGGAGCATGTTACACATGGCAAAATATGGTACTCTGACCTTACATTCCTGAGGTGAAATGAATTTGTTAATGATCCTTTGCTGCTTTTATGTATTATTCAATACAGTTTTCTAACATTTTGTTATTTTTTCAAATTGTATTTGTGAGATATATTGCCTTTACTTTTTCTTCTTTTGAATTGTCATAAATTTTAGTATCAAGATTAGGATAGTTTACTAAAAGATATTATGGAATGCACCTTGTTTTTCCATTCTCTTGATAAGTCATAATAATACTGGAATTATTAAATATAATAATTTCTATTATAATATTTCTATTATAGAGGTTTAATAGAATAAAAGAAGTAGGCTCAGATTCTGGATGCTTTTTTATCTTTTTCATTATAAAATTATATTTAATTATAAATTTAATATTTTTAAGAATTGGAAGGTGATTATACATTATAATTATGCTTTAGTATGCTTTGGTTAGTAATTAAATTTATCTACTTATCATCACTTTCAATTCATTAACATAACTTTGTTCATAATGCCCTGTTATTGTTTAGTGTCCATAAAGTCTATGTCTGTGGTGAAATCTCACTTATTATTTCTGGAATAAGTTAATTAAGCTTTTGTCTTTATTAAAGAGTATTGTCCGAAGTTATTAGTCTATTCATAGAACAGTTCTGGGCTTTGACAAAACTTTATAATGCAATAAATAATTTATATTGTATTAATTTATGCTCTATATTTACATTTATTATTTTATTTTATTTTTGTATTTTGCTATTCTTTTATAGAATCCTTGAGAGTCATGCTTGCCTCATTAATTTGTAGTATTTCTTGTTTGTAATGTATGCACTGAAAAATATGTATTACTCTTTAAGTTTCTTATAAAGTTAAACACTTATTAAATGACTCAACTTTCTTTGGCTTAGACAACAAGACAAATGGGAAAGTGTCAAATTTACACAGTTCTGTTATTCAAAAATATTTCAAGTTATATAAAACTCAGCAAAAAATATATATGTAACTATCCCTGAGAGAAGTTATTTGCAAAATACATAGGTAATTAAGGACTTGTATTCAGAATACGTGAATTATTTTACAATTTAGTAATAAGAATATTATCTGATTTTTACATTAGCAAAACAATAGCATAAGCACCTCTTCAAAGAAGTTATATGAACAATATAAATGCATGTTGAAATAATTTCACATCATTAGCCATAAAAAATTAAAATCATAATAAAATAAAATTTATACACAGCAGAATGGACAATAAAAAAACAAATAGAAAATACCAAATGTTTCTGAGTATATGGAAAACGTAGAATTTTAATATGCTAGTGGGGGAGAAAATGAATTTGTAAATAGTTTTAGAAAACTGCTTGGCAATTTCTCATAAAATTTTATACATTTTGTATAATCTATGAATCCCACTCCTAGGCATTTTCCAAGATGAACAAAAATATATGTTCAAACAAAAAGATATACTAAATTGGCCTAATAACTTTATTATAATAGCAAAGATGCAAACACTAGAACCACCTCAACGCTGATCACCTGTTGAAGGGATTAATAAATTGTGGCATATTTATTAAATGGTATATTACTAAGCAATTAAAAAGAATGAACTATCAATAGATAGCTGAATCTCTGGAGCTTTATACTAAATAAAGAAGAAAAACGTAACGGATAAAACATCTGTTTCCATTATTTTGATATTAACGAATACTAAAACTGTAGGGATTGTGAACTGGTCAGTTGTTAACAGACACTGAAGGAGGGAAGGAAGCTGAGCAAAGGGGCACCAGGGAATTTGCAGGGAGATTCAGAAAAATTCTCTATCTGATTATGGTGGTCTTTATATGACACAGTGAAATAAATGTGATTATGAAAAGTATTTCATTATTATACTTCAGGAGGTAGGTCAATGTAGGTAAATAATAGTGAATACACAGGAAATAATGTTAGATAACTCACTATTTTTATAAATTTTCAGAAAATATTTTTAATGTTCTATATGGGTTCTAACAGAGTAGAAAAATAGAGTTGATATGTGTTGAAGCAAACTAATCTTTTTTGTTTCATTAAATCATAGCTGTGTACATTAATGTGATCATGGGGCAAAATACACTAGTTTCATAGACCATTTGACATATTTTCATCATACTGGTTAACATAGCCTTCCTGGCATTTTCTTAGTTACTGTGCTAAGACATTTATATTCCACATTTACTAAGTTTGACATATAGCCTTGTAAGACGCACCACAGGTGTAATCCCACCAATCCCCCTCCCTCTGCCACCTCCCCCCGCCCTCCCTTCCCTTTCTCCCTTCCCCCTATTCTCAGGTTGTAAAGGGGTTATAGCTTTCATGTGAAAGCCATAAATTAGTTTCATAGTAGGGCTGAGTACATTGGATACTTTTTCTTCCATCCTTGGGATACTTTACTAAGAAGAATATGCTCCAGCTCCATCCATATAAACATGAAAGAGGTAAAGTCTCCATCTTTCTTTAAGGCTGCATAATATTCCATGGTGTACATACACCACAATTTATTAATCCATTCGTGGATTAATGGGCACATGGGCTTTTTCCATGACTTAGCAATTATGAATAGGGCTGCAATAAACATTCTGGTACAAATATCTTTGTTGTGATGTGATTTTTGGTCTTCTGGGTATATGCCTAGTAGAAGAATTATAGGATTGAATGGCAGATTTATTTTTAGATTTCTAAGTGTTCTCCAAACATCTTTCCAAAAGGAATGTATTAATTTGCATTCCCACCAGCAGTGTAGAAGTGTTCCCTTTTCTCCACATCCATGCCAACATCTCTGGTATTGGGATTTTGTGATATAGGCTAGTCTTACTGGAGTTAGATGATATCTCAAAGTAGTTTTGATTTGCATTTCTCTGATGATTACAGATAATGAGCATTTTTTCATGTCTGTAGGCCTTGTGCCTGTCTTCTTCAGAGAAGTTTCTCTTCAAGTCCCTTGCCCACACTGTGATGGGATCACTTGTTCTTTTCTTACTTATACATTTGAGTTCTCTGTGGATTCTGGTTATTAAACGTTTGTCGGAGACATAACCTGCAAATATCTTCTCCCATTCTGAGGGCTGTTTGCTTGCTTTACTTACTGTGTACTTGGCTGTGCAGAAGCTTTTTAGTTTGATCAGGTCCTAGTAGTGTATTTTTGAAGCTGCTTCAATTGCCCGGGGGGGTCCTCCTCATAAAATGCTCACCCAGGACAATTTCTTCAAGGGTTTTTCCTGCACTCTCTTCTAGTATTTTTATAATTTCATGTCTTAAGTTTAAATCTTTAATCCAGTGGTGAGAGTCTATCTTAGCAACACATCAAACAAATTATACATCATGACCAAGTCAGTTTTATCCCAGGGTCTCAAGGCTGGTTCAATATACGTAAATCTATAAATGTAATCCAGCACATAAACAAATTAAAAAACAAAGACCATATGATTCTCTCAATCGATTCAGAAAAAGCTTTTGACAATATCCAGCATCCCTTCATTATCAAAACACTTAAGAAAATTGGTATAGAAGGGACATTTCTTTTTTTTTTTTTTTTTTTTTGTAGAGACAGAGTCTCACTGCACCGCCCTCGGGTAGAGTGCCGTGGCGTCACACGGTTCACAGCAACCTCTAACTCTTGAGCTTACGCAATTCTCTTGCCTCAGCCTCCCGAGTAGCTGGGACTACAGGCGCCCGCCACAACGCCTGGCTAAGAAGGGACATTTCTTAAACTGATAGAGGCCATCTACAGCAAAACCACAGCCAATATCATTTTGAATGGAGTTAAATTAAATCATTTCCACTCAGATCAGGAACCAGACAAGGATGCCCATTGTCTCCATTGCTCTTTAACATTGTAATGGAAGTTTTCGCCACCGCAATTAGGGAAGAAAAGGCAATTAAGGGTATCCATATAGGATCAGAAGAGATCAAACTTTCACTCTTCGCAGATGGTATGATGGTAAATCTGGAAAACACTAGGGATTCTATTCAAAAACTCTTAGAAGTGATCAAGGAATACAGCAGCGTCTCAGGTTACAAAATCAACATTCATAAATCGGTAGCCTTTATATATACCAACAATAGTCAAGTTGAAAAAACAGTTAAGGACTCTATCCCATTCACAGTAGTGCCAAAGAAGATGAAATATTTGGGAGTTTATCTAACAAAGGACGTGAAAGATCTCTATAAAGAGAACTATGAAACTCTAAGAAAAGAAATAGCTGAAAATATTAACAAATGGACAAACATACCATGCTCATGGCTGTGAAGAATCAACATCATTAAAATGTCCATACTACCCAAAGCAATATATAATTTCAACGCAATCCCTATTAAAGCTCCACTGTCATACTTTAAAGATCTTGAAAAAACAATACTTTGTTTTATATGGAATCAGAAAAAACCTTGAATAGCCAAAACATTACTCAGAAATAAAAACAAAGCAGGAGGAATTACGCTACCAGACCTCAGACTTTACTACAAATCGATAGTGATCAAAACAGCATGGTATTGGCATAAAAACAGAGAAGTAGATGTCTGGAACAGAATAGAGAACCAAGAGATGAATCCAGCTACTTACCATTATTTAATTTTTTACAAGCCTATTAAAACCATTCAGTGGGGAAAAGATTCCCTATTTAACAAATGGTGCTGGGTGAACTGGCTGGCAACCTGCAGAAGACTGAAACTGGACCCACACCTTTCACCATTAATCTTACATAATTCCTTCCTATCACTTCTTGGCCTTTTGGCTAAAATCAAATGCATAATTCACTCCTAAGCTTCTATGATACCATAGACATAATGGTTTACTTTTTACCATAATGAATTGATGCCTTTAATATCTATTTGTTTTTGACTCAGTTACAATACTATAACAGAATTTAGGTCTGTGTTTCCTTTCATCAATTACTTACTAACAAAAATTTCTTCTAAGTAGCAGTTTCAATAAATGGAATCTAAGAACATGATTTCAACTAACTGGGCATTCTATTCAACCCAAGGTATAGCAACTGTGGTAGTTTGTGTCACATCAACTTGGTTTGTTTGGAATTACACCTCTTGAAACACTGTCCCTGTATGGTGCCAGATCAGAGTTGCCTGAAAAGAGGAAATTACATTAAAGTTGGGAGGGGGAAGAGAAGCATCTGCCATTATGCTCTGAAAAGTAATGGTTACATTTGGTGAGAGGCAGGTGCAGAGGTGGTGGTAGACTCTAGCTGTTCTTTTTTTTTTAACTCACATCTATCACTTTTTCTTCACAATTGACTTTGTTGATCAACATTATCCTAAGGCCCATATCCATGTGCGTGGGGGCACACCTATAGAAATATGGTTATATCTCAATTTTGATGTATTTTTCTTTATTGTGCTTTGCAGATACCACATTATTTTACAAACTAAAGATTTGTGGCTTCCTTGTATCAAGTAAATCTATCACCACAAATTTTCTAACAGCATGTGCTGACTCCATGTATCTATGTCACATTTTGGTAATTCTTACGATATTTTAAACTTTTTAATTATTATTTTATCTGATGTAGTGATCTGTGATTGGTGATCTTTGATGTTACTATTGTTAATTGAATATCATGAATCAAATAAGATGGCAAACTTAATTGATAAATGTTATTTGTATTCTAAACACTCCACTAACTGGCTATTTCCCCATCTCTCTCCCTCTCAGTGGGTCTCCTTATTCCCTGAGATATGACAATAAGGCCAATAAGAAGCCCCCCACAGTCTATAAGCGTTCAAGTGAAATGAAGATCACACATCTCTCGCTTTCAATCAAAAGTTAGAAACAATAAAGCTCCATGAGGAAGGTATATTGAAAGCTGAGACAGGCCAAGAGCTTGGCCTCTTGCACCAAACTGTTAGCAAAGTTGTGAGTGCAAAGTAAAAGTTCTTGAAGCAAATTAAAAATGTTATGTGTTCTATTTGAACACATAAATGATAACATTTATTACTAATATGGAGAAAGTTAGAGTGGTCTGGAAGAAAGTAAAACCAGCTACACTGTCCCCTCAAGCCAAATTCTTATCCAACACAAAGTCTTAATGCTCTTCAATTGTGGGGAAGCTGAATGAGATGAGGAAGCTGCAGAAGAAAAGTTATCAGCATAGTCCATGAAGTTTAGGGAAAGAAGCCATCTCTATAACATGAAAGTGGAAAGTGCAAGGGGAAGCATCAAGTGCGATGTGGAAACCATAGCAAATTATTCAGAAGATCTAGCTGAGAGGGTTGAAGAAGGCAGCTACACTAAACAAGACTTTCATTGTACTAGCCTTATCCTGGAAGAAGATGTCACCTAAAACTCTCATAGCTAGACAGGATAAGTCAATTTCTGACTTCGAAGCTTCAAAGGAATAAGCTGACTCTCTTGTTAGGGGATAATGCAGCTTGTAACTCTAAGTTGAAGAAAATTATATGGTCTTACCCAGTGATATAAGGGATTGTTGGCTCTTTTATGTTGATTAATTTGAGTTCTCTGTAGATCCTAGTTATCAAGCTTTTGTCTGAATCATAATATAAAAATATCTGAAGATATCACCTAACCCCAGTGAGAATGTCCCACATCACAAAATCTCAAAACTACAGATGCTGGCATGGATGTGGAGAGAAGGGAACACTTTTACATTGCTAGTGGCACTGCAAACTAATACAACCTTTTTGGCAGAAAATATGGAGAACCCTCTAAGAACTCAAACTAGACCTCCCATTTGATCCTGCAATCCCATACTAGGCATCTACCCAGAAGGAAAAATTCTTTTATAATAAGGACATTTACACTAGATGTTTATCACAGCTCAATTTACAATTGCCAAAATGTGGAAATAACCTAAATGTCCACCAACCCCGGAATGGTTTCACAAGCTGTGGTAGATGTATACCATGGAATACTATTCAGCCGTTGAAAAAGATGGAGACTTTATATCATTTGTATTAACGTGTATGGAAGTGGAACACATTATTCTTAGTAAAGAATCACAAGAATGGAGAAGCAAGAATCCTATGTACTCAATCTTGATATGAGGACAACAGGTGACCTAATATAGGGTGGCGAGGAAGGGGTGCATGAAGAGGGAAGGAGGGAGGGGATGGGGAGTCATAGTGTGTGACATTCTTTCTGGGGATGGGACACAATTATAAGAGGGACTTTACCTATCAAATGCAATCAATGTCACCTGGTTCTTTGTACCCTCAATGAATCCCCAACAACAATAAAAAAAAAATTATATGGCTTTTAAGATTAGCTAAAACTACTCTGCTTTTGCTCTATGGATGAAACAACAAAGCCCTGATGATGGCATACTTTTTTTTTTTTTCTTTTTTATTGTTGGGGATTCATTGAGGGTACAATAAGCCAGGTTACACTGATTGTAATTGTTAGGTAAAGTTCCTCTTGCCATCATGTCTTGCCCCCATAAAGTTTGACACACACCAACGCCCCACCCCCCTCCCTCCGTCCCTCTTTCTGCTTCCCCCCCCATAACCTTAAGACATTATTCTTAGTAAAGCATCACAAGAATGGAGAAGCATGAACCCTATGTACTCAATTTTGATATGAGGACAATTAATGGCATACCTTTTTATGGCATGGTTTACTTAGTACTTTAAGCCCACTGGTGAGACCTATTGCTCAGAAAAACTACATTTTCTTTAAAAACATTATTGCTCATTGATAATGTGCCTCATCACCGAAGAGCTCTCACGAGATGTTCGTGGAGACTCACGGGGTTTGCATGCCTGCTAACACACTATCCATTCTGTGGTCCGTGAATCAAGGAATAACTTTGACTTTAAGTCTCATAATTCAATGTATTTACATTTTATAATAAGCTATAGCTGCCATATATAGTGACTCCCCTGATGGAGCTGGGCAAAGTAAATTAAAAACTTTCTTGAAAGGATTTACCATTCTTAATGCCATTAAAAACCTTTTTGAAGATGAGAAGATCAAAATAGCAACATTAATAGGAAGAAGTTGATGCCAACCCCCATGTAAAACTTTAAAGGGGCTCAAGACTTCAGGGAAGGAAGTAATTGCAGATGTGGTGAAAATAGAAAGAGAACTAGAATTAGAGTTGGAGCCTGACGATGTGACTGAGTTGCTACAATCTCATGCTATAATTTGAACAAATAAATATTTGCTTCTTTTTTTTAATTTATTTATTTTTGTAGAGACAGAGCCTCACTTTTTTTGCACTCGGGTGAGTGCCGTGGCATCCTACAGCTCACAGCAACCTCCAACTCCTGGGCTTAGGTGATTCTCTTGCCTCAGACTCCTGAGTAGCTGGGACTACAGGTGCCTGCCACAACACCCGGCTATTTTTTGTTGTTGCATTTTGGCCGGGGCCAGGTTTGAACCTGCCACCCTGGGTATATGGGGCCGGTGCCCTACTCACTGAAACACAGGTGCTACCCAAATATTTGCTTCTTCTTTTTTTTTTTTTTTATTGTTGGGGATTCATTGAGGGTACAATAAGCCAGGTTACACTGATTGCAATTGTTAGGTAAAGTCCCTCTTGCAATCATGTCTTGCCCCCATAAAGTGTGACATACAGATGAGCAAAGCAAGTGTTTTATTGAGAGAGAATCCTGGTAAAATCTAATTATAATTCTATGGACACTGATGAAATAACAACAAATGATCTACAATACTAAATAAACATAGTTGATAAATTAATGATATGGTTAAAGAAGATTGACTCCAATTTTGAAAGAAATTCTAGTGTGGGTAAAATGCAATCAAACAGCATCAGGTCTTACAAAAAACTCATTTGTGAAAATAAGACTCAATTGATCTGGCAAAAGTCATCCTTGTCTTATTTTTTTTTTTTTTTTGTAGAGACAGAGTCTCACTTTATGGCCCTCGGTAGAGTGCCGTGGCCTCACACAGCTCACAGCAACCTCCAACTCCTGGGCTTAAGCGATTCTCTTGCCTCGGCCTCCCGAATAGCTGGGACTACAGGCGCCCGCCACCACGCCCGGCTATTTTTTGGTTGCAGTTTGGCCGGGGCTGCGTTTGAACCGGTCACCCTCGGTATATGGGGCCGGCGCCTTACCGACTGAGCCACAGGCGCCGCCCATCCTTGTCTTATTTTTAAAAGTTGCTGACTCCACCCAATCTTCAGTAGCTATCATCTTGTTCAGTCAATCAGCTATCAACTGTGCAGCAAAGCTTTTCACTGGTGAAAAGATTACTACTGGCTGAAGTCCCAAATGATCATTAGCATTTTTTAGCAATGATGTATTTTTCAATTAAAGTATTAATTAAGCACATTATTTTTTAGACATGATGCTAAAGCACACTTAATAGTGTAGTAGTATAGTATAAACATAACTTTTATATGCACAAAGAAATAATAATTTTGTGTGACTTGCTTTATTGAGATGGTCTGGAACCATTCAGGCCCTCAATATCCCCAAGGGATACTATGTCCCAAAGACCTACATATTGGCCTTGCGTCCACTGTTCCCTCTGGTGGCTTGTCATCTCAGATTAATTGATTGGTGACTCTTTTTTTAATTCTCTACTTACCCTCCTGTACCTTCCCCTGTGCAGCTCCTCCCACAATTCAATAAGATGTAATTCTTATAATCACTTACCTTATAACTCATACAAGCTCTGCTTTAATGATTGACCTTGACAAATATGGTGACTTCAGATATCTAAGACTATTGCACTATTTCAAAGAAATCCATAATATTTAGGCCTTCCTTTCTTTTCTTGTCAATTTCAGCATCATTTGAATGGAGAAATTATCAAATGACATGAGTGGACTCCATGACAATGCAAAGATTACATCATCAAGCAAAGAAGGCTTCACTCTCCCATTTATTCTCTTAAATCTGTATTATTTAGTCTAAAACTTGGTTAATGACAAAACTCACATTTTATCTTCATTATATACTAAGTTTGGAGTTTTCAAATGGCTGATGCTATTTGGTGAATAAATATTTCAATGTATTTTTATCCTCTAAAGAATTCTACCTCTGGATCATATCACAAAGTTGTGTGTGCATGTATGAGTGCTTTATGTTGCTACCTTTGTTAGCCCACTGACCCTCCAGGGCACTGTCTTCTAAGATGTTAGTTGGCAGGGCAGCACTTGCGGCTCAAAGGAATAGGGCACTGGCCCCATGTACTGGAGGTGGCGGGTTCAAACCTGGACCTGGCCAAAAACTGCAAAAAAAAAAGTTAGTTGGCAGTGGAAGTCTTTGCAGTGAGGCCAAACTGGGCATGCAGAGCCATCAGCTCTACCAGATCAGGTTTTTCCTAACCTCCTAAATTTCTTTACTCAACTTTTGGGAACTAGATTTGTAAATCATTGTTCAGATGTGGAAATTCCTTCCACTACCTACTCCCTCCTCCAGTTTTCACCTGGTGATGGGTCTTACTGGTTTAAATCATTAGCTCTCAAAATATGATTTGGATCTCCTCACTTGGCTTCTTTGTATTCAATGCTAACCCTAATATCCCTCTGATAATAGAATTTTGGGTTTTCTGATTTATTTTTGGCTCAGGTGGCCAAAAATGGTCTAAACATCATCAGTTATCTCTGGAGAGAAGCCCCAAACCTCCAACTTCTGGCTGTCAAAATGCAACCTCTAAATCTAATCTTGGTTCATATCTGTATTGGAGAGGATGATGTTGTTATTCCCTACAAAGCATAAACTCCACTTAAACAAAGACTATGCATGTTATGTTTTCTATGGTATTCCCAGCATCTATCACAATGTCAAGATATCATAAAAATACATTGATTGGTAGGGTGATAAATTTATACATGATTCATTAATTGGGAAATTTCACCTTTATATCCAACTAGGTAAGCTGTACTTGGAATAGATTGTATAACGAAGTACTATGTCTATTTTGTTCATTAGTTTATATCCATTTCTAGCACACTGCCTATTCCAGTGTAAGTATAAATATGTGCTTTTTCGATAAATAAATTAATAGATATGCAACTGTTTTCACTGATTACTGAATCTATAGAGATAGCTATCTATGCGGCTTAGAGGAAACAAGGGCCTGGTGATTTATTCTGTGGAGAATCTGCATTAATCTTTTATATCTAAGCATCTATGTATTGCTAAAGGTCAAGTGAAAGAAAATGATATGTTGATAATTTATTGTGATATAAAATATTTTCACTTTATCAGTATAAAAATGCATTCTTTTTTTTTTCTGTGTGTATTTTGTTTTGTTTTTTTATTTTTATTAAATCATATCTGTGTACATTAGTATGATCATGGGGCACCATACACTTGGTTCATAGATCGTTTGACACATTTTCATCACACTAGTTAACATAGCTTTCGTAGCATTTTCTTAGTTATTTTGCTAAGACCTTTACATTCCACATTTACTAGGATTCACATATACCCTTGTAAGATACACCGCAGGTGTAATCCCATTAATCCCCCTCCCTCCACCCACCTTCCCCCTTCTCCCTATTCTTAGGTTGTAACTGGGTTATAGCTTTCATGTGAAGGTCCTACATTAGTTTCATAATAAGGGTGAGTACATTGGGTACTTTTTCTTCCATTCTTGAGACACTTTACTAAGAAGAATATGTTCCAGCTCCATCCATGTAAACATGAAAGAGGTAATGCATTCTAAAAATTCACATTTATCGAAGGAACATTTGTGTATGTTAAAAATTGATTGTCTATATCAGTTAGCATTCACTGCAACACAATCTCAAAATTTAATAACTTCTTATAAAAGCAATTATTTATTTAACTATTTTTGGTTGACTATTATACGAATTGAAATGATGGGCTATTATCAGGTAGCTGGACCTTGTGACTGTTAAGATGACAAGAGACTGATTGGTCTAGAATGGACCTTGCATGTGTCCTTTTAAACCTAGTCCACATTGTCTTTTATTTTCCATTAGATTAGCACACAATGGTCAAGATAATAGTAGAGTTCCAAAAGGATGAAGAGAAGCATGCAAAGCCTCTTGCGGTATAGGCTCAAAATCACACAACTTTCTCTTCTTGCATTCCGTTGGATAACACAATTCACAAAGTCAACCCAGATTCAAGAGTGGAGAAACCAATTCTGTTGCTTAATGAAAAAAATTCAAGCTTTTTCAGCTGTACCACAGTATTTGCAAAGTATCAGAGTATTTTTCATAGTGAGTTATTTTTTGAGTGGGATAGAAAAAGCAGATTGAAAAGAAAAAAGTATGTTTAGTAGATGAATGATTTCTAATTGAGTTCAGCCCTTCTCCACCTTGGGAGAAAAATTAGAAGTTCTTCTTCCTGTCCTACAGTTCAATTTCTCACCTCCTCTATCACTGCACTCTCAACCTCCTGCCCCCACATTCTACTCTAAACTAACATACATAATAGGTGTTAGAGAAAATTTTGGAAAAAAGAGAAACTACATTAATCTTTTCTATATACTTCCTTGCCTATTATTGAACCTAAAATTTATGCCCACTCAGAGTGGAATAAACAAAAGTCTGAGTTTGTTTGATAACTTAATGGCTTTCTCTCTACCTGTGTCAGCAGTGATGACTCTAAAACAAAGACTTTCAAATCTCACTGATGAGTAGATAAGATACAGCCAGGGATTTTGAGCCACAACCCCATACACACTGACATAAAAGCTTTATGAATATGGTCAAATGTTGTTTTTTTTTTTAACAACATTGATAAATAAAGAACATATGCTATAAATAATTCAAGTTATTTTGTTCAAAATCAACACCCATCCTTGAAAAAGCCAGCACCAAACTCTGAGAATCTGGACTTCAGACCAATTTCTCAATTCACTGAGTATTCACATGGAATTAAATTCACTTTATTCATATTGGAATCTTTTAATGAAATTCCAAATAACTCTGATAACCTGTCTTTGATTATACATCATTAATGTGATATGATACAGCAGAATTCCAGAATATATTATCTAAAGGTAATCTGCCATCCATGTATATTGATTTTGCAACTTTTAATCTTTGCTCTGGTTCTATACCTAAAGGTATTTTCTGGAAATTTACCATGATTGGAAAAATTTAATAGACCTATGATATGACATGCTAAATTTATTATTTATATGATACCTTTTAAATAGAAAAGACAAAATATTGTAACTTAGGTTACTTTGGACTATTTTCAATATTGTCAGTGTCTGACAGAGTCTTGCCCTCTTTCTCTTTCACTTTCATTCCCTATCCTTCAAGTAAAATTGCCCTTTTATTCATTTTTTCTCTACCCAAGACTGGCAGCTGTTTTTGAAGTGTCGGACCATTATTGGTTTTTTTTTTTTTTTTGGATGTTACCATTTATTGCAAGGAGGATAAAATCAATGTAACATTTCCAGAACAATGATAGATGACAATAGTGAGTGGTCTTTAAATGCAGAGGATTAATTTTTAAAAATGTCACCAGTGTACTATTTCAGATGTTGTCAAAGATAAGGCAGTAAAACTTATAGACCTAAAAACTAATAATATTTCACCATGTTACTTGCAGATAAAGATTCTATAGCTACATTGGTATAGGTCTATCTAAATGCTTTCCTACTACTAGGTAGGATAACTATAGCTGTAATATCATAGATGTCCACTGATTTGGGCCATTCAAAACCAAAATTATAGATGTTTTACTTCAGTAAGTGTGAGTGTGTGTGTGTGTGCGGGAGTGCGTGTGCGCACACATGCCTATATAAATATGACATGGATAGGAGAGATTTAAACCTGTATACATGGAAATAAATAATTTTTCCCTCTCATTATCTGAATGACACTGTGTAAGCTACACACCCTCCCTTTGCTTCTCTATCCTGGACTTCCAAACAAACATATCACTGAAAATTAACCCACTAGTTGGATGAGAAAGATATACAATAATCTTGGAACAGTGCCTGGTACACAGTAAGCACTCAATACATGTAGCTATTATTGCCATTTTATTATTAATATTGTTATAAAATGGTGCAACAATGTTGATGCTCAATTGTTCCTACTAGCCTAGATTCTTATGTTACCATTTTGATATCATTGTTGTAATTGCTGTTTATATTTATTTCATGCAGTGCCTAGTTCACCTGTGTTTTAGTGAGTCTAGAGTAAAAATTTGTGTGTCTTCTGAGAACTCCTAGACTGATAGTCAAGACATAGTTTAACAGAAAACCAGGAAGGAACTTCTTGGTTCCCATTGGTGATTCATTTTTAGAAAGTTGACATGTAGTATGGAGAAATTAAGAGCAATTGAAGGTCCACTGTTTTACTAGGATAGTTAAAAGATAGACCTGCTGGTCAAAAGATAAAGTGTGCAAAAGGTGAGCAAGCCAAACAAAAAGAAACAGATTTGTTGTAATACCTGCTGAAAAGTTGCCTGGTAGGAGAAATCTGGACATATTACCAACTCATGACCCATACAGAAATTCTAAAAAGAGTCCAGACATTTTAATGAAAACCTTACCTCTTTTAATGAAAGCCTTACCTCTAACATTCTGGCACAATTGAAAAAAAAAAAAAACTAAACTAAATAAACACACACACACACATTTTTCTGTCCTTTATGATTTACTCCACTGATAAAAGCCAGGTCATGAGAGCCACCCATAATGCCCACAGGAGAACCAAGACAAACAGTTCGAGGAAGATTGCTGCACATTTCTCAGCCACAGTGGACTTCTTCTTTTTTTTTTCTTTTTAGCATTAGTAAAGTGGGTTGAATGATGGCTTTCTAAAAAAATGTTCTCATGTCACAATCTCCAGGACCTAAGAATGGTACTTTACTGTGGATGGGACAAGAAGTGGCATGGTAGAAGTTTACATTAAGAATTTGTAAATTAGGAGGTCACCCTGGATTTTCTGGATAGGTCTTAAACTCTTTATCTAATGGCAAATTTTCTTATGGGAATAATACAGGGAGAATTTGAGATAAAAAATGACAAGACACAGAGATGAGGAGGAGGCAATATAGCTATGGATGCAGAGATGGACATGACACAGCCAAAAGTCATGAGAAACTGAGCCAGAAAAGGCAAGGATAAGAATCTCCCCTAGAGCATTCAGGTGAATAGCAGCCCTTCAACTCCTTGATTTTTGATTTCTGGCTTCCAGAGCATTGAGAGAATAAATGTCTACTGTTTTATGCCATCAGTTTATGATAATTTGTTATAGTATCCTTAGGAAACTAAAAGGTCAAGTGGAAACCTAACTTTGAAAACATCCTATGATTATTTTATTGTAACATTATTGGAGACAAATCTGACCACTAGAAAAAGGATAAAGGTGAACTATCTCTAATGTTCTCCACCCATTCACAGAGCCACCTCTATGTCTGGGTATGGTTCAACCTCTTAACACTGTGACATACTCCTTGCTGCATCTTTCCAAGCAAAGGTGTGACCATCACCCAAAGATTGACAACATTAAAATAAATCATAAATTATCAACTCTTTTGCAAATATTTGGTAGCCACTAATGATTATCATTTTGTTTTTTTTTATTATCTCTTTCTCTGTATTTGATAAGTAAATAAATTATTGAAGCAAAAAGAAACAGAGCCATTAGAAGTCCAAGGTTTGTTTGAGTCTAAACAGCTCAAGTTCTCTTTTAGAAGCACCAATTCTTGCAAATATTAAGCCTCATGTTTCATTTATCTAATTAAAAGTCTTCATGTATTTGGCTTTCAAACCCATTAAAATAATTTTGTAGACATAAATTTCTCTTTCCAAATTCTTATGTTTTCATCTAAAAACATCTTGACGTAAGTTGGAAAGGATGTTGTTTTCAATCTATTGTAAAATTTGACATTTCAAAATAGTATACACTTTGATTTGTATTTAAATGCATCTAATGAAATCTCAATATCATTTGGGATAGTTTTATTTAAAAATACATGAAAGGGGGGCAGAGGCAAGATGGATGACTGGAGCCAGCTTTCCACAGAAGCTCCCATCCAGAAGGACAGTTAAATGACAGAATTTTAGCAAGTAAGCTGATGGTTTGGTGCTGAGCCAAGAGAGAAGGTTGAAGAATTCACATCAACCCTACTGAGTCAAGTTGCAACCTCAAGGATACAAATAAAAAGTACAAAATCCATCACCAAGTGGATGGGATTCCCCTCTCCCATGAGAAGGTCTCACAGCACTCCATAAAAACAAGCAAGCAGAGTTCAAAAGTCCTCCCATTTTACCCCATGGGAGAGACCCTCTGAAAACCAGACCTACTTCCCCTGCTAGGGTGCCATAGTGCTCTCCTGCCAGGCATAAAACATTATAAAATTGTATATATTCTCTATCTGCAATTCTGAACTCTCAGCACTCCTCTCCACTCTCACCCTGAAGTCTGGAAGCCTGTCCCCCATGGAGTCCAGATTCTTGGGTATTTTCTCAAGAGGTGTGGACAGGACATGGACTGCTGCTGGTCAGTGCTGATTCTGTGGCACCAAAGTAGAAAGAAGAGGGTAAGCTGAGAGAGAATCATACAGAAGCGGCAATGCACCTAGGCACAAAGCAGCAGCCATGGTGGAAACAATAAAGCTCACAACCCTTGGGTTATTCTGGAGTCACATTGTGTCTCTCTGGGCAACCAGAGGAGGCTGGGCATATTCTCTGGTGGCAGGCACTGGTGAAACATATCTGGGACAGAAACACAGACCATGTGAGTAAAGCATACACCTAAGGCAGTACCAGCCTGGGTGGAGCGCGGGGACTAGAATATGCACACGCAGAGACACCAGACTCCCAGGGTGGGGTTGACCTAGAGGACTGCTTTACTGAGCCTAAGACATACCCAGCCCTCAGGGGATCATAGCTGAAACAAAGGTGGGCAGGCAGAGGCTGTAACTGACAGCTGAGTCTGAGCATAACTGGCCCACCCCAACACAAACAGCAGCTGAGACTGGGCAGCAGCACAGACTGGGGCTGAGTCACAGTTTCTGTGAACGTAAACAGCATCTGATCTGCTGGGGAATACAGCCAGGACAAAAACAAATTCTGTGAAGTTGTTGTGTTCTGCCCGCAACATCCATCAGTGGTGGGGCTGGAACTGAGTGAAACACCCAGGCCTCCATTAAGCACCTGAGGTTGTCAGGCCCCTCCTCCCCCTGCCAGATAGTGGCAAAGAACAGCAGCCTGGCAGAGGAGACATAGATCTCCCTGTGACTCAGGCAGGAGCAAATCCCTAGACCATCTGCTCATTGGAGGGTCACAGCCCTGTGGGGTTATCAGTGACTGGGAGTGACAGAGGTGCAAGGTGGGGAAGGAGTCATCAACCTTCCCAGACTAATCTATTTACTGGGTGTGTCCTCCTGACCTCACGGAGAACCAGAGCGAGTCATATTTGAGTTGTCAACAGACCCCTGCAATCTAGTTACCAGAGACCTTTTGAACTCCCCACCTGAGACAGGTGCTGACTGAGACAATTGATTTGGACCACTTGAACTGGGCCAATCGCCCAAGGACTATCCAAGTAGTACCCTGGGTGTGTGGTTGTGGGAAGGTTTGATTTTCTGTTTCCAGTTGCTGCCTGTGGGGGATGGGGTGACATAATTGCTGGTAGTTCTCCACGGCTGAGACTTCAACCCAGAGTAACTGATTCACTAGGGTCAGAAAGAAACCAGGTGAAAACAAGACAGAGCCACTTAGCCCCACCACACCAATCAGGTTCCCAGGCCATAGCACCATTTGAGTCCTTGGCAAAGCTCTAGGGGAAAATGTACAGACACCAGTCTCAGCTTTTGGGCAAAGGACTGGTTAATCACTAATCCTGGAGCCCCCAACCCAACTTCTCTTTATCTGCTTATCTAGTGAAAATGGTGTAAAATAATTATGGGGTGGAATAAGTGGAAAAACTGGTAATATGAATAACCAGAGTAGATAAACCCCCCCAGGGAAAGATATGGCAGATGCAACTGAAGATCCCATTCATAAACAGATAGGCAAGATCTGTTTGATTTCTGTTAGATTCAGAAATCTAATTTAGAGTTTGGATTGTAAAAAAGATTAATAGAATAGAGGAAAAGTTGGAATTAGAAATTCCAGGAGCATTTCAAAAGTTGTCTGAGGAATTCAATGAATTCAAAGACAAAATCACCAAATATTTTGACACATTGAGACAAGAATTTGCAGCCCTCAAAGAGCTGAAAAATACAGTACAGTCCCTCAGTAACAGAGTGGAGTAAGCAGAAGAAAGGATTTCTGAGTTTGAAGACAAAGCTTTTGAACACTCCAAAACTCTCAAAGAAGAAGAGAAATGGAGAATAAAAAGGATTCATTCTCTCAGAGAGCTCTGGGATCATTTGAAGAAAACTAGTATTTGCCTCATAGGAATTCCTGAAGGTGATGAAGTGGCTTTGCAAGGCACAGAGGTTCTTCTTCATGAAATTATGAAAGAGAACTTTCTGGACATGCCAAGAGTTTCTGAAATTCAGAAAGAAGACAGTTTCAGAAACCCAGCACAACTCAACATGAATAAGACATCCCCCAAGCACATCACAATTAACTTCACTAAAGAGAAGATTATGAAAGTTGCCAGAAGTAAGAAAACCATAACCTAGAAGGGGGAAAATAGTAGAATGACTGCAGATCTCTCTGCTGAAACCTTTCTAGGTGGAAGAAGTTGGTCATTGACTTTTAATCTCCTAAAACTAAATGACTTTCAACCCAGGATCCTGTATCTAGCTAAATTGAGTTTCATTTATGATGGAGAAATTAAATACATTTGCCATAACTAAACCAGCTCTCTAGGATGTTCTCAGACCTATCTTCCATAATGACCAGTGCAATCGTCCATGACAAAAGTAAACTTACACAGAAAGTTTTGATCAAACTCCAACTTCCCCAGTGGCGAAAAAATTAAAAATGTTTACTGTACTTCAAAAAACTCAATACCCCAAATTCTACCATGTTTATCAATATTCTCCATTACTGTGAATGGATTAAAGTCTCCTCTAAAGAGGAACAGGTTGGCAGACTGTATACCAAAAACTCAGGCCTGATATCTGCTGCATTCAAGAAACTCATCTTACCTTTAAAGATAAATATAGAATCAGGGTGAAGGAATGGTCATCTATATTCTAGGCAAATGGAAATCAGAAAAAAGCAGGTGTAGCAATTTTATTTGCAGATACAATAGGATTTAAAACAACAAAAGTAAAGAGGATAAGAATGGTCATTTCATATTTGTTAAGGGTAATACTCACTATGATGAGATTTCAATTATTAACATTTATACACCCAACCAGAATGCGCCTCAATTTATAAGAGGAACTCTAACAGATATGAGCAGCTTGATTTCCTCCATATGCATTATATTCAGAGATTTTAACAGTACTATGGAGATGTTGGATAGATCCTCCAATAAGAAGCTAAGCAAAGAAATTTTAAATTTAAATTTAACCATTAAACATTTGGATTTAACAGACATCTGCATAACATTTCATCCCAACAAAACTGAATACATTTTCTATTCAACAGCCCATGGAACATACTCCAAAATCAGTCACATCATAGGTCACAAGTCTAATCTCAGTAAATTTAAAGGATAGAAATTATTCCTTGCATCTTCTCAGACCACCATGGAATAAAAGTTGAACTCAGCAAAAAACGAAATCTGCATACTCATACAAAAACATGGAAGCTAACTTTATGTTGAATGATAGCAGGGTCATAGGTGAGATCAAGAAGAAAATTACAAATTTGTTGGAACAAAATGAAGACAGGAATTATCTGAAATTCTTAGATACCACAAAGGCAGTCCTAAGAGGGAAATTTATAGCACTGCAAGCCTTCCTCAAGAGAATGGAAAGAGAGGAAGTTAACACCTTAATGGGACATATCAAGCAACTGGAAAAGGAAGAACATTCTAATCCCAAAGACAGCAGAAGAAAAGAAATAACCAAATTAGAGCAGAATTAAATGAAGTTGAAACAAAATGATAATACAACAGATCAACCAATCAAAATGTTGTTTTTTTGAAAAGATCAATAAAATAGATAAACCTTTGGCTAACCTAACCAGAAAAAAATAGAGTAAAATATCTAATTTCATCAATCAGAAATGGTAAAGATGAAATAACAACAGACTCCTTGGAAATTCAAAAAATCCTTAATGAATATTATAAGAAATTATTCTGAGAAATATGAAAATCTGAAGGAAATTGACCAATACTTGGAACCACGCCATCTTCTAAGACTTAGCCAGAATCAACTGGAAATGTTGAACAGGCATTTATCAAGTTCTGAAATAGCATCAACCATACAAAATCTCCATTAAAAAAAAAAAAAAAAAGTCCGGAACTGGATGGATTCACATCACAATTCTACGAAACCTTTAAGGAGGAACTAGTATCTATATTACTCAACCTTTTCCAAAATATAGAAAAAGAAGGAATACTACCCAACACATTCTATGATGCAGACATCACCCTGATCCCCAAACCAGGAAAAGACCCAATGAGAAAAGAAAATTATAGATCAACATCACTAATGAATAGAGATGCAAAAATATTCAACAAGTTCCTAACAAACAGAATCCAGCAACACATCAAACAAATTTTTTTTCTTTTTTTTTTTTTTGGACAGGGCTGGGTTTGAACCCACGACCCCCGGCATATGGGACTGAAGCCCTACTCCTTGAGCCACAGGCGCCGCCCACATCAAACAAATTATACATCATGACCAAGTTGGTTTTATCCCAGGGTCTCAAGGCTAGTTCAATAGACGTAAATCTATAAGTATAATTCAGCACATAAACAAATTAAAAAACAAAGACCATATGATTCTCTCAATTGATGCAAAAAAAGCTTTTCATAATATCCAGCATCTCTTCATGATCAGAACACTTAAGAAAATTGGTATAGAAGGGACATTTCTTAAACTGATAGAGGCCATCTACAGCAAACCCACAGCCAATATCAAATTGAATGGAGTTAAATTGAAATCATTTCCACTCAGATCAAAACCAGGCAAGGTTGCCCATTATTTCCACTGCTCTTTAACATTGTAATGGAAGTTTTAGCCATCACAATTAGGGAAGAAAAGGCGATCAAGGTTATCCATATAGGGTTAGAAGAGACCAAACTTTTATTCTTCGTACATGATATGATTGTATATCTGGAAAACACCAGGAATTATACTACAAAACTGTTAGAAGTAAACAAGGAACACAGCAGCGTCTCAGGTTACAAAATCAACATTCATAAATCAGTAGCCTTTATATATACTGACAATAATCAAGCTAAAAAAGCAATCAAGGACTCTATTCCATTCACAGTAGTGCCAAAGAAGATGAAATATTTGGGAGTTTACATAACCAAGGACATGAAAGATCTCTATAATGAGAACTATGAAACTATAAGAAAAGAAATAGCTGAAGGTGTTAACAAATGGAAAAACATACCATTCTCATGGCTGGGAACAATCAACATTGTTAAGATGTCAATACTACCCAAAGCAATATACAATTTTAATGCAATCCCTATTAAATCTCCACTGTCATACTTTAAAGATCTCGAAAAAATAATACTTAATTTTATATGGAATCAGAAGAAACCTCGAATAGCCAAGACATTACTAATAAATAAAAACAAAGCAGGAGGAATCATGCTACTAGACCTCAGACTATACTATAAATTGATAGTGATGAAAACAGCATGGTACTGGAACAAAGATAGAGAGGTGATATATGGAACTGAATAGAGAACCAAGAAAACAACCCAGCTACTTACCATTATTTGATCTTTGACAAGGCAATTAAAAACATTCAGCAGGGAAAAGATACCCTATTTAACAAATGGTGCTGGGTGAACTGGCTGGCAACCTGTAGAAGACTCAAACTGGACCCACACCTTTCACATAGACTCTTGCTGGATTAAAGATTTAAACTTAAGACATGAAACTATAAAAATACTAAAAGAAAGTACAGGGAAGACTCTCGAAGAAATCAGCCTGGGTGAATATTTTATGAAGAGGACCCTTCAGGCAATTGAAGCAGCATGAAAAATACACTACTGGGACCTGATCCAACTATAAAGCTTCTGCACGGCCAAAAACACAGTTAAGTAAAGCAAGCAGAAAGCCCTCAGAATGGGAGATGATATTTGCAGGTTATTTCTCTGACAAAGGTTTAATAACCAGAATCCACAGAGAACTCAAACATATTAGCAAGAAAAGAACATCTCAGGGTGGACAAGGGACTTGAAGAGAAAATTCTCTGAAGAAGACAAATGCATGGCCTACAGACATATGAAAAAATGCTCATCATCCTTTATCATCAGAGAAATGCAAATCAAAACTACATTGAGATATCATCTAAGTCCAATAAGATTAGCGCAAAATCCCAAAACCAGAGATGTTGGTGTGGGTGTGGAGAAAAGGGAACACTTCTACACTGCTTGTGGGAATGCAAAGTAATATGTTCCTTTTGGAAAGATGTTTGGAGAACACTTAGAGTTCTAAAAATAGACCTTCCATTCAATCCTACAATTCCCGTACCAGGTATGTATCCAGGAGATCAAAAATCACATTATAACAAAGTTATTTGTACCAGAATGTTTATTGTAGCCCAGTTCATAATTGCTAAACCGTGGAAGAAGCCCAAGTGCCCATCAACCCACAAATAGATTAACAAATTGTGGTATATGTACACCATGCAATATTATGCAGCCTTAAAGAAAGATGGAGACTTTACCTCTTGCATGTTAACGTGGATTATGCTAGAGCATATTGTTCTTAGCAAGGTATCTCAAGAAAGGAAGAAAAAGTATCCAATGAACTCAGCCCTGCAATGAAAGCTATAACCCAAGAATATGGGGAAAGGGGATAGGGAGGGGAGCGGATGAGGGAGGATGAGTGGAGGGAGGGAAATTGGTGGGACCACACCTACGATGCATCTTACAAGTGTACATGTGAAACTTACTAAATATAATACCTTAACACAATAACTAAGAAAATGCTGGGAAGGCTATGGTAACCAGTTTGATGACAATATTTCAAATTGTACATAAAAGCAGTGCATGATACCCCATGATTGCATTAATGTACACTTCTATGATTTAATGATAAAAAAATTAAGCATTGTAAAAAATAAATAAATAAATAAAATAAAAATACATGAGAAATCTTTTAAGAGTTGGAGAGGCTACATATTTTTCTTTTTACCCATTCTGCTACACTCACCACATATTTTCATATATAAATATATTTTGTATTTTATATTATTATTATTAAAATATATTATGTTATACTGAAAAAACTATTATTTATTATCTTATCATATCACAAATTATACACAATATATAAATTGATATATAATATTTTCTGTATACAACCATATTTCTAAGTGCTATGCGATTTATTTTAATAGAGTTAGACAGCTGTTAATAGATAATTGTTCATAATTCAAACAATATCATAAATTTTAATAAATAAATGTTAATCTTTACAATTTAAATATTACTTACTGTCTTTTCTCTACCAGTAAGATAGATAAAGCTACTTCCCTAGATGACTGTTATTCATCATTATTTCTATTCTTTTATTTTTCTTTATTTTTATTAGCATAGTATGTAGAAACAGAGCACCAATTAGAAAAAAGCAGCTATTGAGAGGGAATTAGCAACCTCAAAGTTTTAGTGGCTATCACAAGTAAGCAAGCAAAGAAAAAAACAAAACTATCAATTTCTTTCACACAAATGTATTCTATTCATTTGTGAGTTCTGGTTCACATCTTTTGACCCAGAATTCAGGCTGTGAGAGTTGCTACCACCTGAAAAGTTGCTAGAGTGGCAAAAGAAAAAATATTACAAGCAATAAATGTTCCATCCCAGAATGATGTGTGTCACTTTGATTTCCAAATCATTGGCAAGATGGAATCCCTAGTACATGCTTGATGTTGGGCCTCTGCGAATTCTCCGTGAATTAACATTCTGGTAGTAATAATTCATTCTTTTGGCCACTAGAATTTGGCTCACTCTCTCTTTCACAAGCAAAATACTCTCATAACTTTTCTAAAGCACAAAACTTGGAATTATATTTATTAGGTTTGGGGTTAATGAGAAATATTACTTTCTTTTGTAAATTAAAAAAGGTATGACTATGAAAGAGAAAATAGGAAAGGAGAAACTGAATGAGTCTCTAATTGTAGTTGCCTATTTGGAGAGAAAGCAATGCTTACAATTTGAAAATTTGACTACTGATTTTCTTAAAATTCCCCATGGCCAGGTGCCCTCCAGATAGTCTTCACAGAGCTGAAGATAAAATGAGAAGTTTGATGAATACCGTTTCTAGCCAATGGAAAGGAAAGCAGCAACATGTGAGTTTGAGGCTTTCCATATGCTGTCTTTTGTTTTTAAAAATTAAAAAATAAATCATAAATTTTGAAAAAGTAAATAATTTTTCAAAATCTCATGATGAATGATCTATAAACTGTCATGCAAAAAAGTGAGATTAGCATGTTTTATTATAGGTGTGTATTTGTGTGAAAAATGGAGACAGAGAGACAAATAGATACAGACAGAAAAGCATAAACTAAGAAAAATATGTAGATAGGTAGATGACACATAAATAATTTTTAGTTGTTGAATTCATAATTCCTAATGTTTTTCTTTAGCAAAATGACTTTCTTTCACAACGGCATCTTGATTCCAGAAGGTATGGCTGAACACAAAGCACACCCACCATCATACCATAATGTATCATATGCATAAGATGCTATAATACTATCACCATCCTACAAGCCAAAATTCTTCTCCAGACCTACATTTGTCTGGTTGGAATGGTGAGGCAATGTGACATTTAAAAAACTTTTCTTTAATTATCTGTGTTTTTTATTATTATGAGTAAGCAAGTACATACCTTTGTCAGTTCCCCCATTTTCTCCCTGAATTATTGCTAAAACAGCAGGTGCCTGCAAAGCAAGACTTAGGGCAATGACTTCCCGCCATAATATAAAGCATTCATAATTGTTTCCTTGAGTGTTTCAGGACCCTAGCTCCCAAGATCATCTATTATCTGCACTTGCCATCTGAACATTTATCTAGTGTATTGGGATTGTCACTTCAAAGAACTGACTTTGCATTTTGATGATGCAACTACATATGAAAAAGTAAAGAAACTTTTCTTAAGGATGAGTAAATTGCTGATGTAGAAATATAAGAAAAAAGTATTAATTGCATGTAAGCAAGTTATTATTTATCTATCCATAGGTCTCTATGGTTTAAGTTTTAAAATAAACTGACAAGGTTTGACAGATGCAGAACTGCTGGAAACTTTTATTAGTAGGTAAGGATGAATCATTTTTCTTTTTGTTACAGGAAAATACTCTCCCCATAGGGGGGAAAATGACCTCATTTCAAACGACAAGATCAATAGGCCAAAAAGAAAAAAAAAAAAAGAAAAAAAGTTAAGAAAAATTCAATGGTCCATATTTCACATAGGAAAATGGTGCCACTGATGTATTATCAATAATACATGCTCTTTGAACTTCTTTACTAGGGAGAGAAAGTTTTCAGTATATTACCCATAGTTAATTCATTTACTTTCTTTTTGTTGAACAGAGTCTTTCTTAAGCTGGCAACATCATTCTCTATGCAAATTAAATCAATTATCTTCATTAATTTAACTCTAATCCATTGATCCTGCAAGACCCAGTAAGTGCCCCACCTTCTCCATGTTATCTTATATGGATGAAAAGTCCACTGAGTTCCTATGTAGTTATACTTGGTAATCTAATATGCTGCTTGCTTTTAATTACCTTGTTTTGTTTACTAACTGATCGTATGTACTCTAAATGTGGAAACCATCTCAATCTTTTGAATTGAGCACAGATACATAGTGTCACCACAAGAAAAGCAGCTTACATTTTCTAGCTAGTTTCCCAAACTCCTAAAGGGTCTCCTACCAAGTCAGATTGGAGAGAAAGCAACAGTGAGCTGGGAAGGCCTGGAATAAAGAGGGATGAAAGATTGACTCCTGTTCTCTGAACCTCACCCCAAGACCCCCTTGACCTAATAAGGATGTGTCACCAAAGTAGGTTGAGTTAAGACACTTAATTGCTACATTATCTTTAAGGGAATGATGAGTTATATCCCCAAAATCCTCTTCATATAGAGAAGTGTTGTAGTGTCTAGCTCCTTCTATCATCTTCCCTTGTATCATTAAGGTATAAGGTGCACACTATGTATAAATGCTTTTATTTAATCATCTTTTCTTATATTCTATTATTCATATCAAAGTGTTCATCCAAAATCTGAAATAGCATATATTTATCTTTGCTTTGCTTTTTGTTCCTACTCTCAAGAATCCTTAAGAATTCTTAAGAGTAAGAGGAAACAGATGCAGGAGGTTGAGGCAGAAGGATTGCTTGAGCCCAGGAATTTGAGGCTGTAGTGAACTATGGGCCTACCACTGCACTCCAGGCTGGGCATCAAAGTGAGACCAAAAGAATAGTAAACAAGCCTGTTTCACTTCCAATTGTACATCCACTTCTAACTCAGCATCTGATGCCATAGCATTACAATGAAAATGTGGTAAATAAATGACTAAATGTATAAATGAACCCTTCATATATTAGAGCATCTCTGTATTATTGAGGCCTCTCTAGAATTTTGATGAACTCATACCATGCTTCCATATTACATCCGTTCACATACCTCAGTTAATTGACTAGTTTGTCCTATGTTTTAATAGAATTCTGTCTTTTTCTTTCAAATAAAGAGATCAAGATCAGTATCAGATAAAGTCTAACGAAGGTGTACAAAAGAATGACCTATTTATTAATCTATTTGCCTGAAACTGCAGAGAACAGCATCTCACATTCATAACTGGATGTTTCTTTTTTTCAATATTGTACACAGGAGCTTCTAAAATGATGTAGGATTTTTGCGTAATTACTAGCATTTTCTGATCCTTAGGATATAAAGTGCATACCTAAGAATGACTTGGGAAGTTATTACATTATATACACATCAATATCCAAAACCAGGTGCTGGATTCAGATTTAAAAGGGAGCATCAAAAATGATTCCAATAATCACTAACAGATAGACAGTATTACAAATGAAATGATGAATAACCATATAGTTTTGTTTCCCATTTTAAATTACACCCAGATATATTACTCAACAATGCCCATGTTATTAATCTTTATAAAAAATTCAGCCTTTTTAATTTTATTTTGAATACTTGTTGGGATAAGGTCGTGGTTTTTAATTACCAAATGTTTGTTGGAGATTTGCATTTTTTAATTTCAACAATTTCTAATTTTATCTTTATTAATTTTTCCCTATTCACTCTTTATGTTTATCTTTTATAGTTCTTTATAAATCAAATAAAACTGCATATATTTTCAATTTTTCTTCTTTATTATATATATACTTTTTAAAATGAATATACTTAAAACTATAAAAGTATCTTTTAATATTGCTTTGACTGAACAAAGTAGGCATTTAATATGTATTTCTATTTTTCATAATGTTATTTTTGCTTTTTTATTTATTTCCAGATATTTGTTTTTATTTATTGTTTCGACTTATTATTTTGTTGTACTGAACAAAGCATTATGATGTCAAATCTTTGTACACATTCGATATTTCCTTTAGGGAGTGGTAAACTTTTTCCATGATTTTGTTGAGCACGATGTCTTAGTATTATGTTTTCTGTCTAAATTTCAACAATATTCTTACTTCAGATCTACTTATCTGTTAGTTTCTAATTATGTTTTGTAGATTTTTAGATCTTTCTTTGCTGTTCAGGTTTTTGCCTTTTATATTTCTTATCTCAAAACTATTTTGTTAGATAAGTAAAGGAGTTTATTTGTGGATTAGATTTTAATCCAAATTAACTATCCATTTCCACTCTTTTTAATACTTTTCGCACAAATGTACTGTGCTTTTTAGTAATACAACCATTTGGGGCTTCTTTATGTCCTTTTACTTTTTTTCACTCTTACTAGCCTACATTCTGATCATCAATCATGCTGTTTTAAGACAGAAATATATTCTATGTAGTTACTTATTTTTCATAGTTTTCATTTCTATTGCTATTATAACAAATTACCATAAACTGAGTAGATAAGACAATACAAACTTATTGTTTCAACTTCCATTAGTCAAAGTCCTGGGTGCTAGGCAAGGTATGGTGCTTGAGATTGATGATGTGAATATCAAGGCATTGGCTGGCCTGTGGTACTTGCTGGAAGATAAGGGAAGAAGTCACTTCCAGGCTCATTCAGGTTGCCAGAATTCAGTTCCTAGTGGCAGTAGGTCTAGAGTCCTTGTTTCATTGAAAACGGTCTGCCAAGGACAACCTCTAGAGGTTGTCCACCTCACCAGGCTCATGAGCTGCTTCCTCTTCTAAGCTACCAAGTGAGTGAAGCATTTTTCACAGTTTTAATCTTTTGGACTTCCACTTCTGTTTCACCTCTCCTGACTCCAGCTGGAAAAAGTTCTATGCTTTCAAGGACTCATGTGATTGTTTACCCTTGATTATACTTGCAAAGTCCTTTCAGCCTAAAACTCGGGGTATTCACACATTTCAGTGATTAGGATGTACATACCTTTTGTTATTATTATTATTAAGTCATAGCTGTGTACATTAATGTGATCGTGGGGCACCATATACTGGTTTTATAAACAGTTTGACACATTTTCATCACACTGGTTCACATAGCCTTCCTGGCATTTTCTTAGTTATTGTGTTAAGACATTTATATTCTACATTTACTAAGTTTCACATGTACCCATGTAAGATGCACCACTTTGGGGGACCATTTTGTTTAGTAGCGTCTTTAACTTTAAAACTATATAGCTTCGTCAGAAAACATATAATGGTATTACTCTAACATTAGTCTCCTATGTGTCTTATAATTCTAATGTCTTAGAGTTCACCTATAACAATTATTCACCAAACCTACAAGCCAATATGTGTATATATATATTAATTTAAGTAACATTAAATTAGACCAAAATCTGCTAAACAGAAGTTAAAAAGGAAAAGCCTACAGAATAGATATAAAATCCTAAATATTGTCAGATAAATTAATACATCTAGATAATACAGGTTATGATTACTCCTATAAAATATATTCCAATTTTCTTAAACAATGTTAATTTTAAAATAAAACTTTTCTTTCCATAACTCAAGATATCACAAAAGTTAGGCCAATATTTCTGTTTTTTAGCCATATAATAGAAAAAATTAGTTTATTTGCTAGAATGAACTGGGAAAAAATGAGAAAAAAATAATGGAAAAAGAAAGGCTTTATATTTTCAACTTTTCAGTCCTTGTGTAAAGTTTGTAGAAACTTAAAAATAAAATAGGGCAAAACTTTCATCAAGAGGTTATATTTCCTATCTCAATTGTGATTGGGAACATTACTCACAGAATTGTCTAACAAATTGCTGTTAGAGATGTTACGTTTACTTCATGAAGAGACAACCTGTATCTTCAATTGCTCAAATGAAGGTTTTTTTATTCTCTTTCTGTTTTGAGGTTTAATATCTCATAATCTGAAAATAACAATTAGCATCAATTTTTCACTATCCAATAATTACATTGGGTATACCTAAAAATGTTGTATGAAGTGTTATAAGCAGAAATTTTCTTGTTCTTATTTATTAGTGATAATGGCTATAATATTTCTATATTAAATATAGTGGTTGGTATGCAGATTTTATATTATTCTTAATATTTAGGGATTTATATGTAAATTTCACCAAATGCTTTTAGAATCTCTTGAGACAATAATATGTTTTCTAGTTTAGGCGTATGAAAATGATAAATTATGTGAACAGAGTTACCTTTTGCTTATTGAGATTTATTTCTCTTCTGTCATTGTGAATTATCTGGAAGTATTCGTTTATTTGGCAATATTTTATTTAGGATTTCTACATCTATTCTGTTAGCTTTTCCTTTTTAACTTCTATTTAGCAGAATTTCCTATCACTTCATCCAACCCATTTATTAATTTAATAATGCTTAAATTAATATATACATATGCACATTAGGAGGATTTCCCACTTATTCTCAACTCCAGAAATGTTTGAATCACATGAAAACTATATATTATTTTAAAATATTACATAAAGTATTCATAATTCAAAAGTATGGAGCTGTGAGATTATCTGGATTATAAATTTTTGGTGGGGGGTTCATAAATTGCAAATATTGGCAAGTGATTTTAATAATTATATTTCATCAAAATATTAAAATTACAATTTTTCTTTTAGGCACTATTTACTTGCATCCTTTTTTTAATACATTCTATATTTATTACCATATCTTCTAAATATTTCCTGATTTCTTTTGTAAACTTTATTTATATGGAGGTCATCTAAAAGTGTGACATTTATTTGGCAGTCATTTGGAGCTTTTCTGAGTCCATACTAGTAGTTTCTTATTTTATTTTATGAATGTCAGAAAATATTCTGTACATAATTTCTTATTTTTAAAATACATTGAGCCTTACTTTGTGTATTAGCATATGATATATTTTGGTAAAAACACCATGTGCATTTTGTAAAGTGTGCATTTTGCAGTTATTTTCTATGAATGTCAAATAAATCTTAGTGCCTGTGATATTCATTATTTCAATCTTCATGGAAGTTACATGTCTAATTATTCTATATTAATTACTGAGAGAAATGTGTTAAAATATTTAATTATAATTTTATATATTAATCTATCTTTTTTACATTTATTTTAAAATTCTGTAATTAAATGTATATATTTTTATAATTGTTACACATTCTTTTTTTTTTTTTTTTTTTTTTTTGTAGAGACAGAGTCTCACTTTATGGCCCTCGGTAGAGTGCCGTGGCCTCACACAGCTCACAGCAACCTCCAACTCCTGGGCTTAAGTGATTCTCTTGCCTCAGCCTCCCGAGTAGCTGGGACTACAGGCGCCCGCCACAACGCCCGGCTATTTTTTGGTTGCAGTTTGGCCGGGGCCGAGTTTGAACCCGCCACCCTCGGTATATGGGGCCGGCGCCTTACCGACTGAGCCACAGGCGCCGCCCTGTTACACATTCTTAAGTAAATTTTATTATTATGTGTTTTTTCTTTATCTCTTGCAATAATGTTTGTCTAGTATTTTTTTAATCTAATTATTAGGATAGTATTCCAACTGTGGGAAGCCCAAGACCAGCCTTTTTACATTTTCATTGGTTGCCTTTTTTTGTTCTTTTATTTTCAAACTATCTATTTCATATTTTAGAATGCACTGAGATGAATGTTGACTTATATCCAGTTTTGGAATATGTACCCTATAACTGTAGTTTTACCTCAATTATGTACTGTGTTTTTATTGATACTGTTGTATATAATTTTTCTATTTTACTACTTATTTCTAATTTTTTTATTCATCTATTCCACTTTCTTTTGAGCAAAAACAATATCACTTTTATATTATATTGTAATCTGTCCATTGGACTTTAGCTACAACTCATTGCAATCTTTAGAATTGTTCTGGAAATTCTAAAGTTAATCTTTAACTAATTGAATACTATTTAGAGTAAATATTGTAGAACTTTATGTATTATAGGAAATGTAGATGGTATTGTTACACTGACCACTGCTTTTACTCTTTGTGCTAATGTTGTCATATGCATCACATATATATATATATATGTTAGAAACTTCATCACTCACAAAAGATTAATACGTATTTTTTATAAACTGTCACACGTTCTTTAAGAAATTATTTCATCTGAAGAGAATATCTGATGAAAATACGAATCTATAAAAATGCATGAAGAACGCTAACAATTGAATATGAAAGAATACGATCTGTTAATCTTATTAATTTATTTTCTTCAGATGTATGCCAAATCCATCCAAAGATTTTTTTTCCTCAAACATACTTTTCTTTCTTTTTTTTGAGGCAGAGCCTCAAGCTGTCACCCTAGGTAGAGGGCGGCAGCATCACAGCTCACAGCAACCTCCAACTCCTGGGCTCAAGCAATTCTCCTACCTCCGCCTCCCAAGTAGCTGGGACTACAGGTGCCTGCCACAACACCTGGCTATTTTTTCTTTTGGTTGCAGCCCTCATTGTTTTTTGGCGGCCCCAGGCTGGATTCGAACCCCCCAGCTCAGGTGTATGTGGCTAGCTCCTTAGCCATTTGAGCCACAGGCACCAAGCCCTCTCAAACATACCCTGTTTCTCCAAAAATAAGATAGTGTCTTATTTTAAGGTGTGCTCCCAAAGATGCGCTAGGTCTTATTTTCAGGGGACGCCTTATCTTTCCTGTAAGTAGGTCTTATTTTCGGTGGATGTCTTATTTTCGGGAAAACAGGGTACTTTTCATTCTGGCAATTCCCATTTCTTTTCTTTTCTTAGACATGTACTTTCTGGGTTTTTTTTGTTTTTTTTTGTAGAGACAGAGTCTCACTTTATGGCCCTCAGTAGAGTGCCATGGCCTCACACAGCTCACAGCAACCTCCAACTCCTGGGCTTAAGCGATTCTCTTGCCTCAGCCTCCCGAGTAGCTGGGACTACATGCGCCCGCCACAACGCTCGGCTATTTTTTGGTTGCAGTTCAGCCGGGGCGGGGTTTGAACCCACCACCCTCGGTATATGGGGCCGGCACCTTACCGACTGAGCCACAGGCGCCGCCCGTACTTTCTGTTTATACTTACCATTCTCTTTGAGATTCCTCATCTGATCATTCATTAAAATCACATTTGCATTTAATTCCTTGAGCATGTTCATAATAGCAACTTTAATATTTTCGGCTATTAATTTCAAAGTCTGGGTCATTTCAGCATTACGTTCTAGTACCTACCTTTGCTCTAGAAAATTGGTCACATTTTATTGTTTCCTCAGATATTTAGAATTATAGATTGAATAGTAGAAAATGTGTATATATTTTAAAGACTCTGTATTTTGACATTTCTTCTGAAACATTTTAATTTTTAATCTAATGGATGGTTAACCTGACTGTATCTAAATTCCAAACTCTTGTCATCTTTGTGGTGATCAGTAGCTAAAGTTTCTGTTCACTGCTTTTAGCTGCTCTTTTCTGCTTTCCACCTGGGTTCTTCTCTGTATATCTATAAGGTAAAAGTCACTTACAAAGTTAAGTTGAGGTTCATGCAAATTTGAAGACATCTATCTCTGTAGCCACTTTCTTTCTGAGATATACCCCTACATTTCCACACACTTTGGCAACCCTGATTTTTGTTTTCTTACTGCTCCTTCCAATATGAATGTGTTTCTGCTTTAGTCCCAGCCTCTTAACATATCAGAGAATTTTATTCTCAAATACGTTATGGCATGTGTGTGAAATTAATGACTACATAACTTCAATCACGCAAATAAAGAGGCTAGAAAGTTGTGTAAAATATTTTCAAGTTACTGGTCATTAATATCATCATTACAGCAGGAGGAAGTATCTTTAAAAGCTATATCACATCTTCTTATATGTACAGTAATTTATAATTATGCAGTATATGCACATATAATATAATATGTAAAATAATTTATAAGAAAATGAATTTTTAAGATCTATAAGGAAACAAAAACTAACATATACATTTTTTATAAAGTTGAGTTTGTTAACTTGGGGAATAGAGAATGGAAGTTTGGAAGAGAGGTTTCAGTTAAGAAACTGTAAGGTTAGGGGACAATTTCTGAAAAAAACAGTCGGTACTTGTTCAGAAAATTAGCATCAAGTCATCATTGAGAGCAACTTACTACTTAACTTTATTCCACAGGATACCAATAACTAGATAATTCACTCTGTAAGTATACTACTGTAATTGCTATGTAATTTGAATAACCGCCCTTAGGGGATAAGATATATACTTATGCTAGGTTGTGATTTGACACAATAGTCAGCCTTGGCAATTTGGTCTTCATATGTTGAAAACTTAAGAATAGGTCGAGATTTCTTTTTAGCTTTAGCTACAGATATCTTTCTCATTTCTAAACTGACATTGTTTTAAAAGTTCTGTTGAGGTGCTTGATTCCAGAGTGTCTTATCACTATAACAACATCAGCCTTTGGGAGTGAATGTGCTAAAGCCACATTCACTCTCTCTATGTTATCACATCTCTCTATGTTATCAATATTTGTTTCTATTCAGTGTTTCTTCTAAAGTCTATTTATAATTCAGGCCTGGGAGGCGCCTGTGGCTCAGTGAGTAGGGTGCTGGCCTCATATACCAAGGGTAGCAGGTTCAGACCCTGCCCCAGCCAAACTGCAACAACAACGACAACAACAAAAATATCTGGGCATTGTGGTGGGTGCCTTAGTCCCAACTACTTGGGAGGCTGAGGCAAGAGAATTGCCTAAGCCCCAAAGCTGGAGGATGCTGTGAGCTGTGACACCATAGCACTCTACCGAGGGCGACAAAGTAAGACTCTGTCTCCAAAAAAAAAAAAATATATATATATATAAAATTCACGGCTGTCCAACTTTTTCTTCCCCCCACTCTGGGCACAGATTGGAAGAATAAGAGTTATCTTTGGCCACATGGTACCTGCACAAACACTAAAGGAAGCTGATTAGCAAAAAAAGAGAAAAAGGAAAAGAATGGTCCTTGTGTACTTTACATGACATCTGACACCCCAGACAAGCCAAAAGCTCTTCAAAAAATCAGTATGCAGCCAGCGGGCTACAAGTTGGACACCCCATTTGTACGCGTTTTGCTGCCAAATTTGTATATTTCTACTTTGACTTTTCTCCTGAGCTGCAGACTTAACTATTCCTATGTCTTCTCAATGTCTTCCACATAAACATCTGATAGGCATATCAGAATTAACTTGCCTAAATTTCTGTATTCCTCTTAACACATCCTAATGTATGTTTCCCACTCTCTTCCATAGCAATATATTATTTTTAACCCAGAAGCTTAGTTTCAAAAACTATAGATGATTTTTGGTTCTTTTATCTTTGTTCCCTCATTTTTGCATAAAATATGTAACCATATATGTCTCAAACCTGAAGAATTTTGCCATCTCTATTACTACTTACTTAAGTCTCTAGTTCTCTCTCTCTCTCTCTCTCCCCTGTTGGTGTCTCTTCCTGTCTCTCTCTCTCTCTTTGTTTGTTTGTTTTTACTACTAGAAAACAACTTTTAACTTTCTTTTGTCTTCAGTATTTCCCCTTTTATAGTCTTCTCTCCACTCAAATGGCCAATGACCCATAAAATACATAAATAGTATCACAAAGTTACCTGTTAAAAACCTACCATTTATTTCTCATAATATTGGAAATTAAGTTCTAATTTCTTATCATGGTCTAGAGACACCCATAATCATGCCTCTGCTTATTTCTATAACATCATGTCCTCATGACATACCTCTTGCTGTGCATAGTCACAATGTCTCCCTTCTAACTAGTTTTTTTAGAACACAATAACTTGATTCTGCCTTAGAGTTTTATGCTTCTGTTTTACCGCTTGAAATTCTTTTATTCTTTTCCCAATCTTTACCACCCTGCTTCCTTCAGTTTTATTTCTTTCAAATGTTAATACATAAGAGACACCTTCACTGTCTAGTTTCCCTGACCCCATCCTCTTCTATCAGGCTCCATTTACTATGGTCCCTCGTATTTTTAATCACAGAATTTGCAACTTGGTATTAAAGATAAATATATAGATGAATAGATGATAGATAGATAGATAGATAGATAAAGTAGACATAGTTTTGAAGTTTTGCTAAACTTATTCTTTTGAAACTCCCTTACTAGAATGTAAATTCCACAAAACCTTAAGCTTCGTCTTTAAGACAACTGTTTCCTCAGTTCCAAAGAGTAGGTAAGAAATAAGAGATTATGCATAATTCCTTTAAAAAATCAGAAAGAATTGTGAAATGTTTTGAGCAAAAAATTTAAGTGGATAATTAATAAGCAAAATTAATGTCTTCATATTAAAAAGTAGCATCAGTACCCAAATGGAAATCAAAGATAACCTCTGATTCATTTCTCCAAAACATGAAGATAAGAATTAAATAATCTGGCGCCGCCTTTGGCTCAGTGAGTAGGGCGCTGGTCCCATATACCGAGGGTGGCAGGTTCAAACCTGGCCCTGGTCAAACTGCAACAAAAAATAGCCAGGCATGGTGGTGGACACATGCAGTCTCAGCTACTTGGGAGCTGAGGCAAGAGAATCGCGTAACCCCAAGAGCTGGAGGTTGCTGTAAGCTATGACGCCAAGGGTGAAAAAGTGAGACTCTATCTCTAAAAAAAAAAAAAAAGAAAGAAATAATCCACCCACACATTTTCTTATTTAACATACACTATAGTTAATTTAGCACTATTCATATGTGCATATATGAATATATTAATATATATCAATAGCTTTTATAATTACAAATGTAATTTTCACTTGTAAAAAAAATTTCAAAAAATGTAAAACTGAGTAGAGCCAGGAGGAAGAAGAATGTAATCTCATGATTTAGAGATAACCAATGTTATAAAGGCCCTATATTTTTAGTAATTTTAATGCATTATTAGTAAATATTACAATACACATTAATTTTAATCCCATGTTATCAATGCAATTTTGTATCATAATCAGTGCCTTATGTGTTATAAGTTTTTTTTATACTTAAAGTATAAGTTTTGATGAAAATTACCCCATCATATCGATTTTATCTACCTCAATGCAATTTTGTATCATAATTAGTGCCTTATGTATTATGTTTTTTTTATACTTAAAGTATAAGTTTTGATGAAAATTACCCCATCGTATGGATTTTATCTACCTCTGTTTTTTTTCTCCTTTATTTAAGGGTATTTAGGTTGTTTCTAAATTTTTACAAGTGAGAATAGAAAAAACAATTTTTTTTTTTTTTTTTTTTTGCAGTTTTTGGCCAGGGCTGGGTTTGAACCCACCAAGCTCTGGCATATGGAGCTGGCACCTTACTCCTTTGAGCCACAGGGACACCCTAAAAAAAAAAAACAAATAAAAACAAATTTTAATAAATCTTCCTAAGAATGTGTATTTGTGAAAACTTAATTGAAATTATTAGTTTATTCTGAATGTCAATATTAAAGTACATGTAAATGTGCATATGCACACAAATATGTGTGTGTCCATGTACATATTATTTTACAATAAACCTCACATTTCTAATTAGGTTGAAGAAATGAGAGTCCAATCTTTTTAACTTAAGCTTGTTGGAATTTGCTGATTTTTAAGTGACTTACAAGTGACAGGACCTTGATGAATAGCATCTTTATTTGTATTGTTACTTGTGGGCATATGCCTTTTATTCGCCTGGCCCTTAGTAACCTTTTGTCTGTCACTTAGATGAGAATTTGCCAAATATTGAATAGTGGAAAAATACACAACATTTTTCTGTAGTTTCTACTCATAATCATAAATGCCTTACCTTATTTGTTAAAAATTGAAATAGACATTCTTCTTTCATAAACGTGCAATTCTTCTTGCATGTTTCATGCAACATGAAAATTCTTTCCCTCTATGAAGCTATATTTGATTTAAATATAAGAAAATAGAAATAGGAAATAACAGATTTTTTTTTCCACCTAGGCTCTCAATGAACAATAACTTTCCTATGTTTCTTACACCTGCTGAATACTATTCCAAAGTTTTAGACATCATATGCTAAATTTTATAAATGCAATTCTAACCTAAAGCCTTGGAAACAAAAAGATGCAAACAATATATTGTGTTTATTATAATGATGATCCTGTAATGTTTAATTTCCAAAAGCTCTATTGAGTTATGTATGAGATTATACATCAGTTTTATGCTTTTCATGATATTTCATCAGTAGCAATTTGTTTATCAATATATCAATATTAACCTAGTTACACCTGACTCAACATAACTGTGAAGTAAATAAAGAACTTAAATATCAACAAAAGGATATAAAGGAACCCCACTGAGCTAAAATGTGTGTTTTACACTGTGGGATGCTCTGTGCTAATAGAGCTTGGAGAGGAGTCTATATATAATCTCTGAAGAAGCCAGTGAATTATGTTGAAATGAAACCAAAAAATCATCTTTATGATGATGATGAAATCTGAGAATCTATTGGGTCTCTAAGTTTTGCTTCTTCGGAGAAGGTTTTGACAGATCACATTTATGACACATTGCAGGTCTCTCTGTACATGATGCCTATTTGCCTCTTTTCTAAGGCAAGTTGCAGGCCTGGTTGCATCAGAAATAAGGTTTGCAAATTTTGGAGCTCTCCTATGTTATGTTCTAGTTAAGTGGTTCCCTACACATAAGTTTCTCTAGAGTGGCTCAATGACACATAATGTGTCTGCAGTTAGGTCAGGAATTATGCAGAATGATGGGAAATTGAGCTTTCCTTCTCTCACTCCAAGGCAGAGCCTAACAAAGACACCTAACGCAACTCTTTCCAGTGGGTCTTCTTTTCCCTGATTGACTATTTTGAACATCTGTGTAAGACCCTAAAATACACAAATCACTATTGCAGTGTTTAGATTTTTATATCATGTGTATGACAATGAAAAACTTCTTAGGTTCATCATTTCAGTAAAATACCATATGAATTCAGACAACAGTAGTCAAAATGATTGAATGCATTGATTATCACTTGAGCGAGTGGCTGACTTATTTCTTTTTTACAATAGAAATTAATACAATTAACACAGGATTTCATGGCCCCAGGCACATTATATTAAATTGCAATGTGAGCTATATCAGTAAGATCTGAAAGGGAATGCAATAATATTAGTAGTTGAAAAAAAAACCCACAGTTCTCTGTACAATACAATCCTTACCTCTTACTAATTCTGCTTACTGTACTTCTGGAGAGTCTTTTAATTTATTAATCTACTAAAGGTTTTCATGTATTCTTTATTTCCAATAACAACATCAATAAAAAGTCATGTTTAAGAGTGTATAATTAGATAAGAAACAAATTGAAAAACTAAAAAAAAAAAAAAAAAAAAAAAACTGTCTCCTTACTTAAAGAATTGGTACAGATGAGATGAAACGAGCTAGTTTATGGTATTCCAAGTGCCAATGTAATTTTCTTTTAAATTTTGAATTTTTTTTTTAGTTTTATAAAGCTAAATTAAAACTGCAGTAATTCACCATGTTGAAAAGCTAAAAGCTAAAACAATTGCAGAATTAGAGATATGAAGATTCAGAATACATCTGAGGAAAATTATCAGTTTAAAAAAGCAAGAAATATGGTCATTACTGATTTCTCTTGCCTGTCCTACCCATGGTTTCTGCCATGAAAGAGAAATATGTGACTTAAATTCATCAAATCATTGAAAAAAGATAAATTCATCAAATTTTATTGATTTTTTTCCCCTTAAAAATGTTTTGTTTTCATGGTAGTGACAGAAAAATGACTTACTAAAAATCATAGGTAGTAAGCATAGAAAGCAGCAATTTGGGGGAAAACATTTTCACCTTCACCATTTGTTTTTGCCATTCTCCTCCAATGATTGACTTAACAGTTCTACAAAATGACCATCACAAAAGTGGGCAGTTCTGAAATAAAACCATATGGTTAGCCTAATTTCTGGTACAGACCCACAAAATTAACAAATGACTTCTGTCAAATGGGTCCTACTGTGCACTGATCTGCTGCTCCTGAAATAACCACAGTAACCTTCTAGAAAACGCCGACTTCTTCTGATGGTATCTTCAGCACTGCAACAGGACACACATATATGTCAACCAAATTATTCAGAATACCTGATACGTAGAGATAGCACTCAAAGAATTCTAATTGGCTTTTGCCAGCTGCTCCGGGCCTTTCCCTCAACTTGCTTGGAGGCCTTGGAAGTTCAAGAGTACATTCTATTCACTACTTCCTCTCCCAACAAGAACAAAGAAAAATGCATAATGTACGATAATGGTCAAACTAGTAAGAATTAAAGTAAATGGTGTGATATAAAAAGGGTTTCAAACAGGATTAATAATTCTGCAATTTGTTATACCAAGTCAATTTTTTCCACTTGCAGAGCAAAGTTGCCCAGTGGGTTTATTGGTTCAGTCATTATTAGGTATATATCACTTTTATTGTTTTACATTTTTATACTTTATTAAAAAAAGACATTATTCATGAATAAAACATTTTGGCTTCAGGCTGTCGTACACTGAGGTTGGTCAGAGAGATTATACCATCTCTGATTTAAAATAATAAGCAAAGCACAAAGTAGAAATTGCATATGATAACAGTAGAGCAGTGTAGAGGGGGAGACTCTCACGTACAAAGACAAGCTTGTGTTTCATGTGGGTTTCACAGGGTGACTCTACGCTGCTATACTGTCATCATATGCAATTTCTACTTTGTGCTTTGTGACTCTGTTTCTTTTCCTCATTCACTCCCTGGACAAGACATCCTCAAATGTAGCTTCTATATCTTTCCTCAACATTGACAGTGCCAAGGATAATAAAACCAGGGCCTAAAGTGCCCTTGTGATTACCCTGCACCCAATACACACCACTGTGGATTATAATTAACATATTTAATTATGTTTTTCTTTATGACATGGTGAATTCCTTTAAAGAACAGCACTTGTGGTTTTCATCCAAGTATCCCCAGAGTTTAGCACAATGAATGACACGTCACATAGCATGTGTTCAATATACATTTGTAATATTTATAAATAAAAGGACTTGTCCATTACAAAACAAAACCACATGTTGATCTATGTGAAGAGAAATGATGAAGAGAATGATGAAGAGAAAACTAACAACATAATATCACCCAAATTAAGCTATCAACTTTATGTTTTAAGATGGAGCATCTCAAATACTTGGGATTGAGAAGAGAAGGAATTTGGCCAGTTCATTGACATTAATGAGGATTTTCACATCAGCTTCTGGATTACTGGGACTATAGTCTTCTTAAAAGAAGCTTAAGCATCTTGAAGCTTAGCAGAAGGGAAAAACTAAGTTTTAGCAGCCATACTAGGAATGATTTTGAAAGTTCAATGTGTCCCATAATCAGAAATGTGTATTTAGATGGCAAACATTGAACAAATCTACTGAAAATACGTTGCTGCAGAACTAGTTAACAAGTTAATGTATTCATATAATACTACGAATAAAGTCCAAGAACACATACCCCATATCTAAGATTTGTCCCTATTATAATATCAGACCTTCCCGGATATAGAAACCTTTCTGGAATGAGCATTGGGTCTCAGTCATTATGCCATTCCTCCTGTCCTCATGCAACACAGAGCATCTTTCCCATGCCTCTTGCTTTCTTAAATGTCTCAGTCCTGGACTTCAATTGTCTCTTCTTCATCCAGTGGAAACTTGGATGGAAAAAGAGAAGATATTTTCCAGCATCACACATACACACTCACACAAATGCACACATACCTACATACTTTGCAATCTAATAATATGTAAGGTGCAGGGTTGATCTGACTTTTCAGAATAGAATTTGTGAGAAAGATACTACAGCAAATAAACAATATTCTATAGCAGCCTAAAAGGTACAGATTTACTCATTTTACTTTCTAACATTCATTGCCAAACAGCTGGGGTAGAGAAACATAAGCACCTTCATTTTAATGACGGCCTTGAGAAGGTATTTATTTAACTTTCCAAAGAGACAGACGTGAGGATGACATTCATTTGCATGAACTGCTAAAGATTTAAGGGCCTGAATATATTCCTTGATTGGTTTCATTTTTGCATCTGATAGTTTTCTATATCCCACGTTGGCCACCATCAGGGTATCCTGAGGAAGGGACAGAGCTAAATAATGTAAGACAGTGACTTTGCCCCTGGCCAGAGGTGGTTCAGCACCTTGTACCACCCACAACTAGAGTGATTTGCATGTATATTCCCCTGGATGGAGTGAGCAGCTGGCAATGCCTGATGCATATTAATCGCTCCTGGCACACTCGTCTGCTCAGGTACAACAAATATATTTTAAAACCTTTGGCATATCAATCATAGAAAAACCCTGTTATATTATTTGAGGAGTATTGACAAGTACTACTAAGTGATACATTAGAACTCTAAACTCTTTGAGGGATAGGTACTGGGGAGTCTGCCTTGCTGGAAGTTGAAGGATACCACGCTATTTTGTGGTAGCAAAACCAAAATGCTTTATGGTACTCAAAGTTCCTAAGGGGCTTATGATTAAACTCTGGATATTCTTTCTTTCTTTTTTTCATAATTTTTTTTATTAAATCATAGCTGTGTACATTAATGCAATCATGGGGTACAATGTGCTGGTTTTATATGCCATTTGAAATATTTTCAACAAACAGGAAGTTATTTCTTATCTACATTACTAGAGGAGTAGAATAGAAGGTATTTAATACTTTCCCTTTCAGGAAAGTTTGTAGCATTTCAAAGTCTTTTGTGTCTCCAGTTTCAACTAAATAGGTGGTATAGCCATAAAAAGATACCTCCTCCTCCACAAAGCTTTATATTGGCCATTTTAAAACTTCCTGCAGTGTGTAGCCTGGAGAATTTAAGACATTTTATGTGTTTGGACAATGAGCTTGGATTCAGAGCTTTATAAGGCTAGAAAGCTACATGAATTAGTAACCTTATAATTTTATCAACTCAGTAAGAAAGGTGGAGACATGGATCATAGCAAGAGAATTCATGACCTAGCTTTAAATTCCAGATTTGGGATGTCACTCCCACATGAGAGGATAGCACAAACACAAGCCATGGAGAAAATCACGTGTTGGAGTTATTTATAAATTAATTTCAGACCAAACTTTCTGAAACACTTCAATGAATTTAAACTGCATTTTTTCTTCCAGTGGCTTTATACCAGTGAAGGAAGAGACAGGTTTGGAGTAGTGAAATGTAGAGAAATATTTCCAACATCTCTAAAACCTGATTCTGTTTAACTGAACCTATTTGCTTCCTGTTCTCCTCCTGGTAGTCCACCCTCCTTTTTCATCAAGATGTACTTAATCCATCCATTCCCCTTGCCTCCCATGCAACACACTCATGGAGCACAGAACACATCCAGGTTCCCACTTTGTCTCATGTCTTCCTTGTGATGGTTCTTCTCCATTGAACTCTTTTCTCCTATAAATTAAACACACCCATTGCTTCTTTCTGGGGTCTTCTTAATCATAAGCAAAGCCTCACACATCAAGTATCTACTGACAACCTTCTATATGTAACCACACAAGTATATATTTTCAGGTAGTTATTATGGAATAAAATCTCAGATTATATCTACATAGATATAGATATGCGTATATGTGTATCTGGAGGAGAAGAATTTGTCTTTTATATGCTTCATAGGACAAAGTCTAAGAAGGTACACAAATTTTCTTTATTAAATACTTGCTGATTTAAATGATTAATTGTTCTATATGGCATTATCATGTTGTTATATGAGGAAAGTCTTTTTCAAAGCACGAGCTTTCCTTAACTAATAAAATTAGCATGTTTAGGTGAGTCAGAAAAGAAAACAAAAATTGAACACAAAAGAAATATTTTCAATTATATTTTTTTGGAAAGTCCAAATGGAGACAATATCAAAGTACGTTCCAACATCCTGCTTGATATCATAGAAGGCTAGAATATGTGTGCACTAATTGTCACCACTAAATCACAATGGCAGGATTGGTTACTGGGAAGGTGGAAATATTTGGATTATGGATATGAGCCATGGTTTACACTAGCCCAGATAAAGTTATAAATATTTGAAAAAGTAGCACATGTTGACATTTATGAATCATTTAATTTTACTTTAAACATTGTAACCAGTGAGATACCAGAATGAGGTTCTTCTTGCTTTGTAATATTCATAACAAAGGAAGGATGAATCTAATAAGTGTGCTTATTTCCCTCTTTACAATGTACTAGACGAGTTTAGGGGGGTAGTGAATCTTGACCTGTAAAATATTTATTTACATAAATTTGAATGTACATCAAAACAAAGTAAAACCTTGTGCATCTTAGACCACTAGCTATATAGGCAAGAAAAGGAGCCAAACAAAATTGGAATAATCTTGAAAAAGTTATGGACCTTGAAAATTATCAAGCTGGTATGTGTCTCACAGCAGAAGACAATGTAAGCAAGACTTTTGTCAAATATATCCACTCTGTATGATGGATTATTTAGTTCAGTTTTTCAAAGAAAATCATGGAGAAACTGTGCAATATCTCATTTGTTTATAATAGTATAAAATTATTGTGAGCTACAATGCTTTCTATTCAAAGACTTTAGTCATCACTGGCTATATCCTTGGAGAAAAACATCCATTTCCTTTTAAAAAAAATGACTGGAAGAATATATTGGTGGTAGGATTCTACTGGTACCATCATTGAAAAGCATTTCTTTTTGTGGATTTCTCTGCAAGTAGGAAGTCTGCAGATACCAAGATACATTTAAGATAAATCTGAGTACTTCCGTTTGGAGGACCTCACTGATATTTGTTGACACAGATCAACCCTTATTTCACAAAGTAAGATGTGAGAATTCTTACTATATTTACAGATAATGACTTTATCTTCTTAAATCTTGGGTTTCTATGTTTGCTGCTATTATAGGTAGGCTTAGCATTGATTGACTGTTAGGTAACATGTCAGTTTCTCTGTCAAAGATCATATGAAAATTTTAAAATTTCATTTTTAATTCAGGTTTTACTTTTAGTATAATTGCATCTTATCTTTTTATTTTATATGCATACTCTCATTTTATGCATTTATTTAAAAAATATTCATTTTAAATAAAGACGAGAGTAAGAGAAAAAATGCGTACCTAAAGAAAATGTCAAAAATTAAGATACTAATGAATTTTAATCCACAGAATAAAATGAGTATCTGTGAATACAACATACTCATATATCATAAATGCTGATATATATTTATATGTCTTTACAAATGAGTAAGAGATAAAGGGAAGTTCTTTCTTAGAGAAGGCATCCAATAGATAAACATTAAAGAAAAGAGACATAGGAAATTACTATTGTAACCACAGTAAAAAATGTCACAGATAAGTTTCACTGAAGTCTCAAATTAGTTGAAAAGTTTAAGGTGAAAGCATATACATGTCCTCAAAGTATATATCCCAATGCCTTAACTGTAATGAGAAAGAAAAGTTCATAATACAGAAATCCCTAAGACTGCACCATAATCAAGTGATTAAAATTAACACCACTTGTTCAATGTTAACATAATAAATTCTTGATAAGAGACACTGAGAAGGACGAAACATAATTTATGGGGTTTTATTGCTAAAAACATATGATTTCATTCCAATCATAAAAAAATCATAAAAATACAATTTTAGAGGCATTATATAAAATAAATGCTTGATACACTTAAAAGTGCTAACATCATGGAAGACAAAAAAGGTGAAGAAATGTTACAAATTGGAGACAATGAAAAATATTGATAAATACAGTATGGAAATCTAGACAGAATCTTAAACCAGAGCAATAGCATTAGAGGAAAAACTGGTAAAATTCAATGGTGTCAAGCCCTATAGTTTAATTAATAGTTTGATATTAGGATGGCACCTGTGGCTCAGTGAGTAGGTCTCAGGTCCCATATATGGCGGGTGGTGGGTTCAAACCAGCCCAGCCAAACTGCAACAATAAATAGCTGGGTGTTGTGATGGGCACCTGTACTCCCAGCTACTAGGGAGACTGAGGCAAGAGAATCGCCTAAGCCCAAGAGCTGGAGGTTGCTGTAAGCTGTGATGCCACGGCACTCTACCGAGGGTGATAAAGTGAAACTCTGTCTCTAAAATAAATAAATAAATAAATAAAATAGTTTGATATCAATTCTAATTTCCAGATTTGGAGCATCATGCAATTGTTTCATAAAATGTGCATATCAGGTGAAGCTAAGAAAAGATATATATGACCTCCTTATTATGTTTTAGGACATTCACTAGATTTTAGAAGTTGACTCAAAAAGTTTTAAAAATCACTTCTCTAAAATTTTAAGATAACCTTATTGGGTTTACAGAGCAACTTTCCACATTCTTCAATTTTTCTCAGTTTTTCCCTCAGTCCTCAAGTAATTTCTCATATTTGACCTTACAAATTGTTAAACCTAGTCCAATGAAGGAACTACAGATCAATTTGTATTTTATTATTTGTAATTTCCAGAATGGGTTGGAGTCTGAAAATACACATGGCTTGAGAGAAGGCCAAGTGCATCCACAACAAATTCTTTTGGTGTCAGAAAGCAAGGAAAGTCAATTATGAATCAGAACTCCTAGAATTCAGTTTTAGCTCTACCTCAATTTGCCTTTTAATGAAAAAAAAAATCTCTTGGCTCTTTCTACATTACTAAGAAACTTCCAACATCTTATAATTCTCCAATAGAAATGAGAAGTTAGAAAAAGAGCAGTGGTAAGTATCCAGTATTCGACAGTATCTCCATTTGGTATTATTAAAGATAAACCAAGTCAAAAACCAAATTAATAAAGTCTGAGGGGATTTCCTAATTGGTCCTTGGGTATATTCAGCAACACTTGGTTGTATGCAATATGACAGGCGAGCTATGTTATTGTCAAAAGAGAAAAAAGGTTGTTACATGTCAGGGTTAAGAGTTTTGTGGGATGGAACATGTTCTGGAACAAGCGGGAATTTGTCTAGTACTTTTATATGGTCAAACTATTTTTATTATTCTTATGGAATTTTTTGCCCTGTCAGGAATCTTCTCAGTGTCCTCTTTTGGTCATCAACTCAGGTTGATGACCTTGACTGTGTCATCATCTCCGATTATTTTAGTGTCAAAGTAGGTGCTGCTCTTGAGATTTTATTTGATTGTCTGGTTGGATGATAGTCTGCCATACAGACCTTTGAAATAGAAGCTCCCTGTAGCATTTAACACCCTGGAAATGACACACTGAATGACTGATGTGCACCTTTAAATGTAGTCCTGCATTTTTATCTTCAGGTTTAAGATAAGGCTTTCTTCCATGGCTCTTCTCATAAACTTTTGTTTGACAATCATGAAAAAACTCAGTGGAAGATGTTATTGGAGGGTGGCTTTAACCTTTTAGTAATAAATCTGGTATGATACAAGAGTTCCTTATGTGTTTGCCATGTCCACATGTGACAGAACACAGTCTAGCATGGGAGGAAAAGTTCCATATGCATCTATCTTCCCGTCATAAATTCATAGGGAGATAATCCACATGGGGGCTGAGATGTGGACAGACACAAAAGCTAGGCACTATACAGTTATTTAAGAGTTTCTGGAAACTTTAATTGTTTAGCTTAAAGTATCATTGGATCTTTCAACCTTTACAGAAGGCAGTGGGTGATAAGGGCAGTATAGCTTCTAAGGAAAAGATAACACTTTTCAGAGTTATTCTATAATAGTTTGTGTATAAAGTATACCTCTTATAATTGGTATAAAAGTTTGTATGTCTCGGGTGGCGCCTGTGGCTCAGTCGGTAAGGCGCCAGCCCCATATACCGAGGGTGGCGGGTTCAAACCCGCCCCGGCCAAATTGGAACCAAAAAATAGCCGGGCGTTGTGGCGGGCGCCTGTAGTCCCAGCTACTCGGGAGGCTGAGGCAAGAGAATCACTTAAGCCCAGGAGTTGGAGGTTGCTGTGAGCTGTGTGATGCCACGGCACTCTACCGAGGGCCATAAAGTGAGACTCTGTCGCTACAAAAAAAAAAAAAGTTTGTATGTCTCAAGTTGGAATCACAAAGTAAAAGAGCTTTTTAGCTCCCAAGAGGCTGTGGATTTTCAGCATAGAAATGCTTCAGTCCACTCATACCTTAGCATTTAAGTTGCTTACTAATATATAGATTAATTGATCCAAGTCTGGTAAGCTGGAGTAACAGACCATGAGGGAGATTCTATGTTTTCCACTGAGTTTTTGTCTGTTTTATCAGTATATAGGAAAACCCCTAATAATGGCTGTTAATTGTTCTCATGACTGAAGTTCAGTTGTGAAGAACATTCCACCTTCACATGTTGAATAGATTCATAAGGTGAATTGGCATAAACACTAGAAGGCTTGTGAGGAAAAGTTTCCAGAGAAGGAAATAAAGAAGGCTTGCCTAACAAGTTAGAAGCACAGCAAGAAGTGCCAGGGATAAAAAAGTTTATGTACACAGGAGCGTATGGTTTTAATGAGAAAAGACTCTTCCTTGTTAATATCATCAAACTCTTTTAGAGAAGCTAATTTGAGATTGAAATTTCACCTTTGAACCTCAGTGTATTAATTAAAAATCGTACTCATTGGGAATCAGAAATTCTGTTACTGATCTTAGTTTCTTATGAGTTTAAATGCTGTTTAGTCAGATAAAGGAGAATCATGAGGTCTGAGTTTGCTGTTTCAGCCATCTTCCTGGGCTGTGGAGTTTGTGGTTTTCCCCAGACCCATGTCCTCTGAATGCAGACTTTTCTTTTTTTTCCTAAGTCATCTTTCAAATTTGATTTTGATAAATCAAATGTTCCCTAGAGTTGTACTAAGGACCCACTTATTGAGATTCCCTATGGAGCAGTGGTGAAATTTTTGTCATTTAGAGAAATAAGCACAATAATTTGGATTATAGAGAGTATAGGTAAAAAGCAGGAGATTTTTTGGAGAAGTGGAGGAAGTTTTGATGAGAAGACCCAGTCACAGCTGGTTACAACCAGTTGAAAGTTCTACTCATGCATCTGGTGTCTCAAACTCCTGGTGTACAGGCCAGTTACCTCTGATCACAGGTCTAACACTCTCTACCTCATCCCACCCCCACCCTGTAGGTAGAAAATTAAAGAGTATGTTCTTTGTGGATTAAAACCGAACTCTTAGGATGAAGAATCAAATTGCTATAGGAGAATCTCATCCAGTTTTATTGGTAATCAACAGAAAAGTTTGCCTTCAGAAAAAAAGAAAACCACAAACTCCACAACCCAGGATGGTGGCTGAAACAGCAAACTCAGACCTCAGGACTCTCCTTTTTATGACTAAACAGCATTTAAATTCATAAAAAAAATAAATAAATAAGGCAGATCAGCAAGAATATAAACTCAACAGGGAAATTCCCACAGATGCAAATACTTAGGAGTTACACAAGGATAAAACAGCAGAGAGAGTTGTAGTGGACCCAGTGAAGAGTACTTACTGTTTTGAGCAGATGAAAGAGCTTGTATGAGTGGGTGCTACTCCAGTTCAAAGCCAAAGTCAGAGGCCAGCCACCAGCAGTCATGGGGGGTGGGGTGGGGATGTCAAAGTATAGCAGGGAAATAAGTGCCAAAGACAAAGTGAGTTGGACATAAAACTAAAGAAAGCCATTTATTCATAAACTTCCTGCCATGGAACCTGTCTTAAATCACTTAGGTTTCATAGGAGTTCAAAGTTGTTAGGAGAGTAGATTTTATAAAGCAAAAGGAAGCAATACTGAGATGGTCTCTGATTGGCAAGTGCCCTATTATAGTGGGATTTTTAGGAATGGGGAAGATATTGTAATGGATTTTCAGGAGCATTCAGTTGTCCTTAGTTGGGTGCAGGGAGGCAAACAAGCAGGTTGAGAATGTTTCAAAAGAGAAAAAAATTATTAGTAGAACAGAGGATTTGGGGGCCAGCCAGTGCCTGGGACAAGTAGGAGTTGATGTGGGGCTTGTTTGCACTGTTCTAATGGTCTTCATGGGACAGGCTGAGATGTCAGGTTAACTGTTTCTTAATATCCTATTATTGTAATATTAAATGTAGTTACAGAGGAGACATAAACACCCAGAATATCAACTCCCTCATTGAGGATAATTAGAAAACACACTTATCTTTATCCCTTGGACTGCATCCTTTATTCCATCTAGATGAACTTGTCACATCCTTTCTAAATTAAAGTCTTCTATTGGATCAGTTTTTATCTTAAAAGAGGATTAACTGGTTTTCAGGGCATCTGGTTAGCTCCTCTCCATATTCTGGGAGTTTGTATAGACTTTTCAAAGAGCAATATCACCAAGTTCTGAGAAATCCTGTGACCACAGCTCAGATGTAGGATACCTTCCAGCCCACTTTCAATTAAAACTAACCTGATCATAAATAAGAGAATAAGCTTTGCTAATGTTCTCCTTAAATACTCCATCTTAAAGTGATATATTCTGGAGGCTACATTTGTTGGACAACACATACCTTTCCTGAATGATGAATCCCCCAACTATAATGTCACAGTAGGATTTATTCATAATACTATTTTACGTTTACTGTCATTTCATGATATTTTGGCTTTTTTTCTTAATAAACAGAGGCTTGTTTAAACCATTTATCTCACAATGTTTACCAAAATAATACCTATTCTGGAAAAAAGAAAAAAACAATGTATAGGGAGAAAAATAATGTAATAATATTAATTCTTACTTGTTCTGTCACTTTTTTTTCTATTGACTTAATATAATTAGCTTTCCTCCCCTATTCAGCTTGATAAAATAGATGACTACAACTAAGATTGATTTTTTCTTTAAAATATTCAACTACATCATAGTTCTTTACACTTCACAGATGAATCCTGTCTCTCTAGTGTATGTGTGTGGGAACTAAGTTTTTGTAATCAATGTTAGAGCAGAAAGTGACTGTATCTGGTTGGTATAGAGACTGAATAAGTTACAGTTATCGGTTCGTGTTACTCACAGACAATTCCAAATTTTCAATTGTTAACTTCTCTTTCTTTTAGTTTAACAATTTGTGCTCTTTAAAAAAATAAATAAATAAATGCTACTCGGTGAAGTAATGATTGAAGAGCAAGGAATACACTCTTCAGTCAGATGGACAGGGCACAAACCTCATATCTTCTTTGTGCCTAGTACAAAGTTATTCAATGTCTCCTGAAGTTTTCTTATCGGCAGAGATTCTACCCATTCCTACATAATAGAACAGTTGTGCTAGTTAATAAATGTAAATAAAAATAATTTGTTTAAATTGCTTAGAACAGTGGCTGACATGTAAGAAGTGTTTGTGACAGATATTTAATGCTATTCACCAGCATTTCTAGAATTTCTCTTTTCAGCATATAGACTTGGCCTTACCACTCCTTGAATGTAATCCTGGTTGCATCACTTTCTGTGGCTGATACAATGTAAACTCAAGCTAAGTGTGCCTTTTACAGGCAGACATGTCTTAGAGCTGGTGCAAGAATATCTTTCTTCATAAAAATCATTGAAATATATGATTGACCTGGTGCATACAATAAAACTAAAGTAGCCTGGAATACAGAGCTATGGTTTATCTAGTTGTGTATCCTGAAGAGTTACATAGTCCCATAGCAAACTTGGACTGATAAAAAATTATTAATCCTTTTTCCTTTGTAGTCAGGCCACAAAGATTTTAGGATTGTTTGTCACCCCAGCATTATCTTTTCTGTCATAATTAATGTTTTCATAAATAAAAGCTATTTCATTTACAGAGTAAGTTTTTAAAAGAAAGAACAAACGGAAAGGATGTGTGGATAAGAAGTAAAAAGTGAAGACATAAAAGTCTGAGTCCTTCAGACATGAATTTCTTTTACATCAAGACGGCTTTCAATGCTTATTACACTTGTATTCTGTTCCAATAATGCCATCTAATTAGTAATTAATCACTTAATCAGGAGAAATTGTTGGTAGTTATATGACCTAAAACAGTTTCGCACCTTGCTAGATTTTTCCCTCCTATATTTATGTTCATTAAAATCTCCTTCTTTCAGTCTTTTTCACGTCCTTTTCTCTGTGCTAAACATAACTTTAGGAGGAATCTATACCTAATTTTATTTCTAGGTGAAGAAAGTAACATCCTACTCACAAAACTGTAATTTTTCACTGGTGACAATAGGACAAATTCCAAACTCTTCAACCTTTTATGCAAAGTCTTTTATAACCTCCAGACCGCCAACTTGTCTTCCAAATTCTACTTCCAGTTACACACATTCAATGTCTTCTCACTTGAACTCACAACACTTTTTGCAACAATCTTACTAGCATTAGACAATGTATAATCCCTTTTGTTATATCTCTTGTTTTAATGACTATGTTGTCTCATATTTGATTTTTTCATCTTTCTAAGTAAGCTATCTTGGTATCTTATCACTTTGTATGTTTTTTTCATGTCTAGCAACAATCACTTGGATTTAATAGTGTTTTTAATTTTAAAACTATGTGTTGTATGCCACACTTGCTATCAATTGAATGAATAAATTAAGTTAATTAATAAATAGAAGAATGAATAGATTTAAAATTTTCCATAAACTCCTCTGATTACAGTAAAAAATGCAGCCATAGTATTAACAAGTACTTCTCCCAATTTAAAATGTACATCCCATTCATTGAAATTTACGTGGCAGAAATTGCTGCAATGTTCATGAAGGAATAAGCAAAAATCATTGATTCTAAGAGATATGAAAGAAATATACGAGAATATATCCTTTCTTATATTTCAATATCTGAAGTCATATACATTCAAACTGAATTATGCCATTTGACCCACAAGTCACATGCCTGCATGGATAGTAGCATATCAAATAGAAACTAAGGGTTTTTTGCAGGTCTGTGTTCTCTTTGTAATACAATGTTTTCTTTCATAATTGTTTTTTTCTTAAAATACACAATTGATTACATTTGACAAAGCCAATAATTCATTTGATTTAAAACAGCCATGAGCACCTACTCTGGAGGAAATTTATTCCCATTTTCCAGCTAAAGATGAAAATTCAAAGATATCAAAGTCCTTGTCTGAATATCCATAGGCAATACCCATGACTATCTTTATAACCACATCTGGTACCCTGAAACAGGACCATTGTTTTTTCTATTGTGTCAATCTACCTGACTGTACGTAGACAATTATTTCTATCTAAGGAATAAAGGGGGAAGATTCAGCTCCTGGAAAACCAAAATTTATAATGAAGGCTGGCCACAAAGATTACTCTTCTATCGTTTCAGAAATTCACTATAGGAAAATTTTAATTTACAGTATTGTATTGTGTGCTTGTATTACATAATCATATTGTTTTGGATTTATTTGTAGAAAAAAATTTTAAGCTGTTGGCCACCTAGGAGGAACCACTATGGCTGCCCCTCCATTTCTCATTGAGTCAATGCAAACTCAGTGACCAAACAAGATTGAATCAGGAAGGCAAGACTCTTACAGCAAAGGTGATATAACACAATCAAAGATAATTGTAAATTATCTCTTTTTTGAATCAGGAAGGCAAGACTCTTGCAGCAAAGGTGATATAACACAATCAAAGATAATTGTAAATTATCTCTTTCTTTGAATCATGCATGCAACTGTTTTTGCCTATTAACACATGTAATTGAGAGTAAAATATTATGTTCAGAGTGACTATTTCAACACTGAAATACTGAATTTCTCAAGAATGCTTTTTGGAATAAAATAAAAAGACATCATATAGTCACCAACACATGTAAAATAAAGAATAAGCAGGGCAGCGCCTGTGGCTCAGTCAGTGGGGCGCCGGCCCCATATACCGAGGGTGGCGGGTTCAAACCCGGCCCCGGCCAAACTGCAACCAAAAAATAGCCGGGCGTTGTGGCGGGTGCCTGTAGTCCCAGCTACTCGGGAGGCTGAGGCAAGAGAATCGCTTAAGCCCAGGAGTTGGAGGTTGCTGTGAGCCGTGTGAGGCCACAGCACTCTACCGAGGGCCATAAAGTGAAACTCTGTCTCTACAAAAAAAATAAATGAATAAAAATAAAGAATAAGCAAATTTCAATTAGAATTAAAGACTTGGTCTTTCAGAAACTGCTCAATAAAAAGTATTTACTCCAGGTGGCGCCTGTGACTCAGTCGGTAAGGTGCTGGCCCCATATACTGAGGGTGGCGGGTTCAAACCCGGCCCCGGCCAAACTGCAACCAAAAAATAGCTGGGTGTTGTGGCGGGCGCCTGTAGTCCCAGCTACTCAGGAGGCTGAGGCAAGAGAATCGCTTAAGCCCAGGAGTTGGAGGTTGCTGTGAGCTGTGTGAGGCCACGGCACTCTACCGAGGGCCATAAAGTGAGACTCTGTCTCTACAAAAAAAAAAAAAAAAAAAAAAAAAGTATTTACTCCTAGCTTCTGAGGAACTAAAAATAACTTATTCTTATTAGTTTTGTGGACTAAATGAAAAATGTAATTTCTCTCAATATTTTCTAAAAGTGTGAAACTCAGACCATAGGCCTTCAGAAAGAACCTATGACATTTTTGTATCCAAATTTTCTGTACCTCTGTCTGTCCTCTTTCCATAAGATATAGAATGTTAATTTCTTGTCTTTCATTTAAAACTAGGTTAACACCCTTTCAATCAAGGGTATTGTAGATGAAAACAAAAACTCTTATAACACATGAAAATGGTTACTTATAATCTTTCAAAGGAAATATGCTTTAAACAAAGATTACCATACCCCTTTAAAATTCAGATTTATTTATGATTTATTGATATAATTGGCAAGTTCTACGGTACTTCAAGTGTTTAAAAATGAAAGGGGGAAAAAAAAGAAAAAGCAGCAGCTCAAGGATGATTTTGCATAATTTCACAGAACAAGTAGGTGTTTGCAAGATCAGTTTACAACAGGGGCCCCTGTACCCACCTAGCTTGGATGACTTTCAACCTATTTCCAATTAAAACTTACCTAATCATAAATAAGAGATAAAAGCTTACTAACCAACATGGTAAATAATAGATCTTAAAATAATGTAGTTGAGGCTATGTTTAGAGACAGTAAATGAATTCCCTTTAGGTTATAAAATGTTAGAAGGGGACTTGAGGTCAGGTTCTCCAGAAAGCCAATAAAATATTGTCTTTTTAGGTACTAACTGACATTTTACATTATAAACTGTTGAATCACTAACACGTTTACAATGTGGCCTGTGCCTTGCCAAATACTGCAACAAGGTATCTATTTTTCAGCCTCCATGAAAGATTCAATTTAACATATTTGACTGGCAATAAACAGGTTTGGAATGAGCAGCATGAAATAGCTTGGTCAAGTTGGGCAAAAGGCCAGAACATATTGATTGTGTTAGACCAGGAGGTCCTCACATTTTTGATTCCTTACTCAAAGTAAGAGTTCTTATTATTTTCATGGAGGAATTTCAAGGAACTTTGTTAATGATAAAGAACTAGGGGAGAAACATGCAGAGAAAATCTGTCTGATCTTCATTAACAGGAAAAGAGGTTTCAAAGTTGAAGGTAACAGTAAGTATATAAGTAGGAAAAAACAGAAGGAAATGAGAATCTTGCAACTTCCACATCTCTCCTATTACAAGTGGAACTGTGTCCTCCAAAAAGATATGTTGAAAATGCTAAGTCTATTATTTATAAATATGAACTTATCTGGAAATACAGTCTTTGCAGTAGTAATCTAGTTAAAAGGATGTCTTTAAGGTGACCCTAATACAATATGACTATTCAGAAAATATTTGAACACAGACAATGGAGTGATGGACATGTAAAGATGGGACAGATTGGAGTTATGTTGCCACAAGGTAAGAAAAACCTAAGGTTATAAGATCTGGAAGAGGCATTGAAGCATTTTCTGTTTAGAGAAACTATGGCACTGAAAATACCTGAATTTCAGACTTATATCTTCCAGTACCAAAAGACAATAATATTGTGTTGTTTAGTCACCTAATTTTTACTGTGTTGTTACAATAGCCCTAGGAAGTGAATGAAACTCTGTTTAACAGTCTATACAACATGGAAATACTGGCCTCATAAGCCACCCTGCTTTGCCAAAGCATTTTAAAGTATCTTAATTCCACAAGTCTTGGTTTTCACTACTTTAGAAGTATAAAATCACAGGTTACTATCAAAGAAGATTCCATCACTGATGTCTCTAGGGAGGGTCTGCTCTTTTACCTTTCTCCAACAAAACTTTGTAATTGAAGACAAAGTGCCCAAAACCCTTGTATCAGCCAAAGGCGCCATCTTGAAAACATAAACACTTGTGTGATGCAATGTTGAAAATACGTAACTTTATTAAATCAAGAGAATTTAAATAAGAGAAATCTGTTCCACAAGAAATGGAAGAGATTAGCCAGGCATAGTGTTGCATCCTGTAGTCCCAGCTACTTGGGAGGCTGAAAGGGGATTGCTCAAGCCCAGGAGATTGAGGTGGCTGTGAGCTATGATGCTACAGCACTCTACCTAGGGGAGACAGAATGAGACTCTGTCTCAATAAAAAAAAGAAAAAGAAAGAAAAAGTAATAGAAGAGTTAAGGTGCAAATCAGAGGGTAGTGAGGTAATCCAGATACTGGCAACAGCGGAAACCACCAACAACTCAAGGCCTTTAGGGACAATTGAAGAGGTGGTGTCACCAGGGACCAGGTGCAGAGGTCCTACTTAGTAAGAGCTGGAACCATTACAGAGGAGCAAAAAGAGTGAGACATCTGGCTGCTCCAATTCTTTCAGCTATGCCTCCTGTTGACAATCCTACCCAGAAAACATTTGAGTTTGGAAAACGTAATGTTTAGTGTTACACTTCAATGTAAGAATGATGCAGGGGAATTGCAGGGAATGGATATGAAGGCAAACTTGTAATGAATCACACATTCTGTCTTCCATAATGACATTGCTGGCTCTTTAATTTGTACATTAATTTTTTTAACATTTATTGAGTGCATATTTTAGACAAGGCAATGACAATTTCAGTAATAAGAATATATGTACACCTACATGTATGGTTGTGTGTGTGTGTGTGTGTGTGTGTTAGGATATATATATATATATAATATCTTTTCTCATGGATTTAAATATCTAGTGAAAAAGGGAGACAGTAAATAAATGAACATACTAAAGAATAAATGCCTAACTGTGAGGTAAACAATGCTTACTATTTATGATAGTAAATATGAGGTACTTCGGAAGTAGATAACTTAAAAAACTGAAGGGGCATTGGAGATTCAGGAATATCAGTGAACATGGGTTATCCCACCAATGGTTTAGCAAGCAGAGGAAGGATGCTGAATTGAGAAATGTGATGATTAATTTTCTGCGTCAATTTGATTGTACTACAAGATGCCCTGGCTTTACTATAAGGCCATAGTGGTTAAAACAGCATGGTACTGGCACAAAAATAGAGACATAGACATTTGGAATTGAATATAAAACCAGGAAATGAAACTAACATCTTACAGCCACCTAATCTTTAATAAACCAAACAAGATTGGAGGAAAGATTCCCTATTCAATAAATGGTGCTGGGAGAATTGGATATCCACATGTAAAAAAAAACTGAAACAGGACCAGCACCTTTCTCTACTCACAAAAATTGATTCAAGTAGGATAAAAGATATAAATTTAAGAAATGAAATGATAAAAATCTTCAAAGAAAACATGGGAAAAACACTTGATGATATAGGCCTGGGAAAAGACTTTATGAAGAAGTCTTCCATGGCAATTGCAACAACAACAAAAATTAACAAATGGTACTTAATTAAACTGAAAGGCTTCTGTACAGCTAAGGAGAGAACTAAAGCAAATAGACAACCTACACAATGGGAAAGGATATTTGCATATTTTGAATCAGTCCAAAGCATGATAACTAGGATCTATAGAGAACTCAAATTAATCCACATGAAAAAAAATCCAACAATCCCATATATAAATGGGCAAGAGACATGAAAAGAACCTTCTCTAAAGAAGACAGATGAATGGCTAGCAAAGATATGAAAAAATGCTCCTTGTCCCTAATTATTAGAGAAATGCAAATCAAAACACCACCCTGAGATATTATCTAACCCCAGCAAGAATGGCCCATATCACAAAATCTCAAAACTGCAGATGCTGGCATGGATGTGGAGACAAGGGAACACTTTTACACTGCTGGGACTAATACAAACTAATACAAACTTTTTGGAAGGAAGTATGGAGAAACCTCAAAGCACTCAATCTAGACCTCCCATTTGTTCCTCCAATCCTATTACTGGGCATCTACCCAAAAGTAAAAAAAAAAAAAAAAAAAAAAAATCCTTTTACCATAAGGAAACTTTTACTAGATTGTTTATTGCCAAAATGTGGAAACAGCCTAAATGCCCACCAACCAAGGAATGGATTAACAACCTGTGGTATATGTCTATCATAGGATACTATTCAGCCATTAAAAAGGATGGAGACTTTATATGCTTTGTATTAACCTGAATGGAAGTGGAAAACATTATTCTTAGTAAAGCATCACAAGAATGTAGAAGCATGAATCCTATGTACTCAATTTTGATATGAGGACAATTAATGACCTAGTACACGGTGGGGAGTGGGAGAAGGGAACAGCAGAGAGAGGGAAGGAGGGGCGGGGTGGAGGTCTTGGTGTGTGACAATTTTTGGGGGGCAAGACACAATTATAAGAGGGAATTTATCTACAAATGCAATCAGTGTAACCTGGTTTCTTGTACCCTCAGTGAATCCCCAAGATTAAAAAAAAAAATTAAAAATAGACCTTCCCTGAATAAAAGCATTTCTTTCTTTTACTGCCTTAGAGCTGGGTTATCATTTATTCCCCCAACTTCACATTCAAATTGAAACATTGTCTCTTCCAAGATCTCAACACACTAGTCTATGGACTGAAATTTACACCCTCAGATCTCCTGGTCCTCCTGGACTTCAGACTTTTCTGTAACTGAACCATTGGATCTTCTGTCTCCGGTTTGTGCAACGTAGATCTTGAGACTTCTCAGGTTCCATAAGTGCGTAAACTAGATCTTTTTAATAAATCTTTCTTTCCTTTCTTCCTTCTTTCCTTCCTTCCCCTTGTAGGGGAAGAAGGTAAGGAATTATAACAAACAGACCAGATCTGAGATACTTCAATTGTCCAGGGAGTGATACTGGGGAAAATTAGAGTGTAGGACATGGAAAAATATGAATATAGTTGCAACATATTTTTTAGGTAAAATTAACAGAACTAGATGAATCAAAATGGATTTCATATAGTCATCAATACACAGCCAAAAATTTCTTATTTCTGTGAAAATTCTAGGGTTGCCAACTCCCTGAAATCCCTGAAGTGAGTGCCTTTGGGGAAAATGAAGATACTCTTTCCTTGCCCTGGTACCAGCTTCCCAGCAGATACAGTCAGTTTAATCAGATTATTAGTCTTATCAGAGGTATTTTCTGGACCAACCAACCATTTCAATGACTGCATTTAGTTTGCAAATAGTAGACTCTTAATAAATATTTGCTGGATTGAACCAAATTAATTTCTGAAATGTTTGCTTATATGGATAGCAATGCCCCAGGTCCTTACCTTGAAAAATATCATCAGTCTAAAGGTCTGTGCATCTCACAACAGGATAATTCAAATACCATAGGTTCTATATAATGGAGGAATCAAACTTGCAGCTAAATGCATTTTATTTCAAGCATCTTTTGGCTGTGAAGGCTTTTTCAACCACTGACAAAGTAGTTATTTTTGAGCATAATAAACAGCAAATATCGCAAATGCAGTAAAATGTTGAAAGTGCTAACTGGGTTCAGGGCCTCTTACCCTTCCTGCTCTTGTGTTCTTATCCAATTCCTTGTTCCTGTTGTCATACTTTTTTAAAAACAAAATTAATTGTAGACTCGATGATCAAAATCATTAATACCATCTCTTTCTCTTCCAACACAATTAGGGTTAGTTAGCTGCCATGCCACCTGAGTTCTCTGATGGATTCAAGACAATTTGTTACTTTGCGGAACTCAATTTTTTGGTACGTATGGGAGCAAATATCATTTTTAACTCTCTACACCTCTAAATTAAAACCAGGACACAGGATACCTTTTTAATCTCCATTTAGAGACAACAGAAAGAGTTTATACATTCTATTTTCAGATAAAAGATCTTGGTAAGATGACTTCTAACACTTGTTGCAGCACAATTCACAGCTGTAAAGATATGGAGTCAGTCCAAGTGTCCAGAAATAAGTGAGTAGATTTTAAAAATGTAGTATGTGTATGTTTTTGAATACTCCTCTGACATGAAGAAGTATGAATTAAAGTATTTTGCAAAAATTTGGACTGAACTGGAGACCATTTTTGTAAGTGAAGTATCTAAAGAATGGGAAAAAAAGAAACACCACATATATTTGCTATTAAACTAACTAACTGATGAGCGCTATGCACACAGGGAAGTAAAACTCAGTGGAACTCAAGAAGGGTGTAGGGTGATGAAGAAGGAATGGATAAAAACCTACCTGACGGGTACAATGGACACTGAGCAATGGACACACTAATAACTCTGACTCGAGCATCAGACTAAAACATGTAAGCAAAAACATTTGTATCCCTGTAATATTTTGAAATAAAAAAAAAGAGTTTTTGATACCAAAAAGACTCACAAGTTTAGTGTTTCTTCTACCACCCCATTTGTGTTCACATTTGAGCAAGCCAGAAATCGCACAGCCTGGTACGAAAATCTTCCCCAAACATTTGCTTTTCCCTGTCCTCGGGTTGCTTATCTCTCTTTTCTCTATGAAATCATTCAATGCCTGTCAGTCACAGTAATGGAGAATAGAAGAACTGAGAGGTGCCGTTTATTTAAAGAAAGCAGAGCTGCTTTGCTCTGGCATCTCCAATCTCCTAGATAGTGTTTGGTCAAAGCCTGATGACCCTGCAGTTTTCTCTGATTTTTGTTCATGCCCACACACACAATTTCAATGCAGAGGCCAAAGGAAGTCTAGGGGTCAAAAAAACTTTTAGCAACAAAAATTTAATTTTACTAAGTGTTTTTTCAGTCAGTTATAGACATTCAAAAGATATGTTAGGTTTGGCCAGATGGTATAAAAACACCATCAAGGGCTTTCTAGTATGTTCTTTTCTTCTAATAGAAAATAGAAATGATTGATTCAATAGTTAATACATGAGGGTTTTGAGAGTTTTATCCTGTAACGAGAAAAGACCGACTGAATCATCTATACTTTCTCAACTTATCTTTCTGTAATTTTTTTAAAAAGGAACAATGGCTTATTATATTTGTCTTTGTTATTTAAAATATTAATAAATGCTATTGTCACATGGATACCTTGTATAAAGCTTAAGTCAGAGCTTTTAGTATGTTCATCACCAGGATATTATTCATTGTATCTGATATGTAAGTTTAAGGACTATAAATTAGTACAACCTCTATGGAAAACAGTGCAGAGATTCCTCAAAGAAATCAATGAAGATATACCATTTGATCCAGCAATCCTACTTCTGGGTATCTATCCAAAGAAAATGATGTCATTTTATCAAAAAGACACTTGCACTCCAATGCTTATATTGCAACACAATTCATAATTATAAAGATAAAGAATCAACCTAAGTGCCTATCAATTTGTGAGTAGATAAGAAAAGGTATATGTAATTCTCAACTTATTTTTAATGTGACCTCTGTCATCTGTGGTCAGGAATAGTATGTTCATATTCATGAAAGAGAGAAAAATGAAACTACTACCATAATGGGAATCAAACTATGGCTGTTATTTCATAAGACTCATGAAAGTATCTTCAAAATGAGCATTAAAATTAAAACTTAAAAAAATGCCAATTGTGTCAAAGTTGAAGTCATCATGTTCAGACCTTAATTTTATTTTTGGTTTTAAACAGCCTCAGAAATTTAATTAATTAATTTAATTAATCACTATTTACTGTTCATTAAAACTGATCAAATAAAAAAAATATTTACTATCTCTTCTGTGTCTTATACATCTTATATATATGATGCTGAAAATCTGGCTGGAGAACAAAATATGAAAAATACATATGTTTTAAGCACTTATGCATGGTAATTTGTAGATTCAAACTCCTATTCCTATTCAGTGAAAGCTTAAGTCATGCAATTTTTGGTAAAATTAGGACACAGTTTGAAACTAGTTATCAGTCTGGATTCCTGGTCAGTCAAAAGTCTAGAGACTTGTCAGAAAGGAAATTAGAGGTCTAAAGATGTATGTAAAAATCTTAATTCCAGTTATAGTAAAAGGGAGAATATTAATATAAATGAATGAAAATCTATGTATTTATTATCAAAAAACTATACAGTTTGAGAAAACATGGTGGAAAATAATAACTAAACGTAAAATGTTGCATTGTGATGTTTCACAACTATATTTGATTTTCATAAGCTACTGAGGAAGAGAGGGAAATTAACCCTAAAGGTATGATCCTGCCATATTGAATACACTCATCCCCACAGCACTATATCCAATGTTACTATCTTCTGATCCCAAACCTGGCTATGCCACTTAATATTGTGATCTTTGCTGGAGCAAAACAAACCTTCCAAAGGAAGAAAAGTGAATAATAGGTGGAAGTCATTTGTGCTGACAGTATCAAGTCATGATATTTATTCATTTATTTTTTATTATTTATTTTATTATTTTTTTATTAAGTCATAGCTGTGTACATTAATGTGATCATGGGGCACCATACCCTGATTTCATAGACTGTTTGACACATTTTCATCACACTGGTTAACATAGCCTTCCTGGCATTTTCTTAGTTATCATGTTAAGACATTTATTCCAGATTTACTAAGTTTCACATATACCCTTGTAAGATACACCGCAGGTACAAACCCACCCCAAATGACTATGCTTTATCTTTAGTACACACACTATGAAGAAAAATCCTCGCCTTTTTCCATGGGACCATGATTGATGGGCCAATCACTTCTGGGAGCTTGTTGATGTTTGCTGTCATGGCGGAACCTCTGTGAAGTTTGTAACAGAGTGGCAGGAAGCATTTCAGTTTCTTGGTGGCTTTCCTTAAATAAGGTCCTTAAATAAGTAAAAAATTGGACATAAACCAGAGGAAGCACCATAAACTACAATGGAAGCACCCTCAAACCAAGCACCCATTCATACTTAAACTGTACTAAGTTCTCAGGATGAAGAATCTTTTAGCACTACTTACTGATAGCAAAGAAGTGAACTATTTTCTTGGCATTTTGAAAACTTTGATTCATGAAGTGAGTACCTCATGACCTTTGTATGTTCTACAGGGCTTATTTACTTGACTCTTCACCCATTATGTATTTATCAACAGCAAATTTAAAAGGCCATTATACTTAGCTTTTATTGAACAATTTTTAACTGGGATAATAATTGTTCTTTACATATCAGGGACTATTACAGATACTTTGGCAAATACGTATAAGGCATAATCTTTGTCTTCTAGGCATTAATAATCCAGTAGTTTATGAGGCATATATAGATACATGGGATGATACATACACATCTCTATGAGAGTATAGAATAGGTGCCATGTGTTTTCCCACAGAAATTAGAAAGGTTTCCATGATTATTCAGTATTTGAGATGAATTAAAAAGGTTTGAAAGGGTTTGCTAAGTAGTATATGGTGTATGCATATTTGACCTATAGGAGCATTATAATTTAAAATATAAGGGTCAAAATTTGCATATGTGAGGAATAGTAAGTTAAAATTGTATGAAAAGCACATATAAATCATAAATGTATATTGCCATATATAATCTAAGCTTTTTCTAGATTTAAGAGCTAAATTTCATTGTCAGGTCAAATTCGTGTTTGCTGTTTAGGAAAAAAAATGGATTTGAATGACAAGAAGATAATGGGCCGTGAGGCTAAAATAGTAGTCTAGAATTAGATTGTGAAAACCCTTGACTTCCATTCCAAGGATTTTATTTTTAATTTAATTCTGCAGTTAATGGGCAGGATAATTAAAAAAGAAATTTTGGCTTTATTGCCACTATTTTCTAATATGAAATCTCTGCTCTTATAAGTTCTGTCAATTAAAAAAAAGGCACCTGTTGCTTCAAAATCTAATATAATAATTTCTTTCTTCATACTTTTGATCATACTTTCTGCTGTGTTTAAAATAAAGTCCTCTTTTCAGTGAATCTCAAACCCTACGTATCTTTTGGAGTCTGCTTCAGTCTTCAATACAACCAGAAATCTGATCTCTCCTCCAGATTCCTCCTCCAGAATGTAGCCCCTACCTCCAACATGCATACTGAGCAAAGACTAGCTGTTGATAGAGCTGTGAAAGGAGCTTGGCTATTTGGGTTGGGTGATAATTATATGCCTGCAGAAGAGGTGTTACTTGGGGTATGATCCAAAGCCAGGTATGAATAGAAACAGAGCAAATTGCAGAAGATGGGCTGTTAGTGGCTCCCTCTTAGCCCAATATTCTAGTGGCCAAAAAAGGACTTCAGAACCCCAAATTTAAAATTGGTCCTTCGGGTTGTTATGAAGGTTTATAACTTTTATTTTTTTATTTATTTTTTTTTATTGTTGGGGATTCATTGAGGGTACAATAAGCCAGTTACACTGATTGCAATTGTTAGGTAAAGTCCCTCTTGCAATCATGTCTTGCCCCCATAAAGTGTGACGCACACTAAGGCCCCACCCCCTCCCTCCATCCCTCTTTCTGTTCCCCCCCCCATAACCTTAATTGTCATTAATTGTCCTCATATCAAAATTGAGTACATAGGATTCATGCTTCTCCATTCTTGTGATGCTTTACTAAGAATAATGTCTTCCACTTCCATCCAGGTTAATACGAAGGATGTAAAGTCTCCATTTTTTTTAATGGCTGAATAGTATTCCATGGTATACATATACCACAGCTTGTTAATCCATTCCTGGGTTGGTGGACATTTAGGCTGTTTCCACATTTTGGCGATTGTAAATTGATCTGCAATAAACAGTCTAGTACAAGTGTCCTTATGATAAAAGGATTTCTTTCCTTCTGGGTAGATGCCCAGTAATGGGATTGCAGGATCGAATGGGAGGTCTAGGTTGAGTGCTTTGAGGTTTCTCCATACTTCCTTCCAGAAAGGTTGTACTAGTTTGCAGTCCCACCAGCAGTGTAAAAGTGTTCCCTTCTCTCCACATCCACGCCAGCATCTGCAGTTTTGAGATTTTGTGATGTGGGCCATTCTCACTGGGGTTAGATGATATCTCAGGGTTGTTTTGATTTGCATTTCTCTAATACATAGAGATGATGAACATTTTTTCATGTGTTTGTTAGCCATTCGTCTATCATCTTTAGAGAAAGTTCTAAATACTCACATACATAATATGTAGGTCATCATCTGTATACTTGCCCAGGGCCTTGCAAATGTTAGGTTATTTGTTTCTGTAAATAACCAATAACCTATAATATTTATTTTTACACTTCTTTATGTGATGTTAAGTGATTCTGTTATAATATCTTATTTCCTCAGGTAGAGTTTATGTTCTTTTAAGGTGGATATTATACTATGAAAAACCTAGCAGAATATTAATCATATATTTCTTAATCAATAGCTACTATTCTGAATGGAGAAAATAAAATTATTTCACTAGTCAATATTCTAAATTTTACAATTGTAGATTGTGTTGATGTCTTATAATACTGAGAACTTTCTCTATTTTATAAATAGGTAGGAATATTTCCTATAAATATTGCATTCAAGAAAATTCCTTAATTATTTAAAAAAATAAACACAGGTCCTCTGTTATCTTAGGGCCTTGAACATATAAAAAAGAATCTTCATAGTATGAATCAAGGCTTCTAAGTCAGGAGAACAGTACATAGATTCACATTCTTTTCAGTTTGATGGAATGAATAGTTAGATTAGTAAAGACATGGTTTTATTAAAATTCAGACTCATTCATAATACATCCTTAGTTTCTATTAGGATCGTTTTATATATAATCAGAGGAACTAGGTATCTCTGTGGGGTCGTTTCAGGGACATTCTGAAGGACTGTTTATTTCAGCAACGTGTCATGGTGTCTAAAATTTTACTATTTCATTTCACAGTTAATCATTGTCTTTTTTGTGTGGCCCTTCTTAAAAATACAAATAGACCCAAGACAATACACTATGATGCTACTCTAAGCTTGGTTTCAGTTCGCTTATCATATGTTCTCTATACCTCGAGGAAATTAGAGAATGGTGTGCTCAAGTTGTCATGATTCATCACATTGTCATCCCAGAATATACACAAAGGTGGCAGTTAAGTCCAATATACCTTGGACGAATTAATATTACTTTTAATATTTGAGATACACAGGATTGAGTAACATATGTGACTAACAATTAGAAGATATTTTTGTATAGCTTTAGCAAATGGGCTCAACAAACACAATCTTGCATGGTTGATGATTTTTTTAGGGATTGAAAATGAACATAATGTCTTAGCATTAATGCAACCAAAATGTGATCTTGCCAGTGAGTTCAAAATGGAAGAGTTTCCTTCCTTGTTCTATGTGTGCCACTTCTATTATGATACCCGAAGACCAGAATCCTCTTTCTTCTTCTTTCCTTTGCTGCTATAATTACCTGCGCTTCAAGCTTTCCATTAATGCCCCTATCTATAGAGCTCGTATACTCCAGTCCCTAATAACTATATCTGAAGTCATTTTTCTTTTTTTTAATTAGTGTAAACATTCATTATTATTTTTTATTTTTTTATTTTTTATTAAGTCATAGCTGTGTACATTGACATGATCATGGGGCATCATACACTAGCTTCATAAACCGTTTGACACATTTTCATCACACTGCTTGACATAGCCTTCCTGTCGTTTTTTTAGTTATTGTGCTAAGACATTTACATTCTACATTTACTAAGTTTCACATATATCCTTGTAAGATGCACCGCTGGTGTGATCCCGCTTGTCCCCCTCCCTCTACCCCCCTCCCTCCCCTCCATTTCCCCCTTCCCCCAATTCTTAGGTTGTAACTGGCTTATAGTTTTCATGTGAAAGCCCTAAATTAGTTTCATAGTAGGGGTGAGTACATTGGGTACTTTTTTTCCATTCTTGAGATACTTTACTAAGAAGAATATTTTCCAGTTCCATCCATGTAAACATAAAAGAGGTAAAGTCTCCATCTTTCTTTAAGGCTGCATAATATTCCATGGTGTACATATACCAAAATTTATTAATCCATTCGTGGATCAATGGGCACTTAGGCTTTTTCCATGACTTAGCAATTATGAATAGGGCTGCAATAAACATTCTGGTGCAAATATCTTTGTTATGATGTGATTTTTGGTCTTCTGGGTATATGCCCAGTAGAGGAATTACAGGATTGAATAGCAGTTCTATTTTTAGATCTCTAAGTGTTCTCCATGTATCTTTCCAAAATGAATGTAATAATTTGCATTCCCACCAGCAGTGCAAAAGTGTTCCCTTTTCTCCTCATCCACACCAACATCTCTGGTCTTGGGATTTTGTGATATAGGCTAGTCTTACTGGAGTTAGATGATATCTCAAAGTAGTTTTGATTTGCATTTCTCTGATGATTAAAGATGATGAGCATTTTTTCGTATGTCTGAAGGCTGTGTACCTGTCTTCTTCAGAGAAGTTTCTCTTCAAATCCCTTGCCCAGCCTGCAATGGGATCCCTTGTTCTTTTCTTGCTACTTTGTTTTATATGGAATCAGAAAAAACCTCTAATAGCCAAGACATTACTCAGAAATAAAAACAAGTCTGGAGGAATCACGCTACCAGACCTCAGACTATACTACAAATCGATAGTAATCAAAACAGCATGGTATTGGCACAAAAATAGAGAAGTAGATGTCTGGAACAGAATATAGAACCAAGAGATGAATCCAGCTACTTACCATTATTTAATCTTTGACAAGCCAATTAAAAATATTTAGTGGGGAAAAGATTCCCTATTTAACAAATGGTGCTGGGTGAACTGGCTGGCAACCTGCAGAAGACTAAAACTGGACCCACACCTTTCACCATTAACTGAGATAGACTCTCACTGGATTAAAGATTTAAACCTAAGACATGAAACTATAAAAATACTAGAGGAGAGTGCAGGGAAAACCCTTGAAGAAATCGGTCTGGGCGAGTATTTTATGAGGAGGACCCCCTGGGCAATTGAAGCAGCTTCAAAAATACATTACTGGGACTTGATCAAACTAAAAAGCTTCTGCACAGCAAAGAGCACAGTAAGTAAAGCAGGCAAACAGCCCTCAGAATGGTAGAAGATATTTGCAGGTTATGTCTCTGACAAAGTTTTAATAACCAGAATCCACAGAGAACTAAAGTCATTTTTCAATGGCTTCTACTACTGAATAAGACTTAATGAGATTCCCCTTTCACAGACAGAATCACAACTGATCATAAAAAAAGAATTTTCAAGTTATTTCCTGAGTTTCTTTCTACTTTATTTTTAGGAACATAAAAACGTACACACATTTTATTCTCCCCATATACAAATGTTATTCTGTCTTATTGAATAATAATTCTTTAAAATTTCACTTAGAAAATGTTGACACATCTTCACCAGTGCTGTGACAGCTAATTTTATGTGTTACCTTACAGAGGTGATAAGCCCAATATCCCTTGAAATAGTTGCACTTGCTTGCCCATAGGGATAATAAAGTTTATAGTAATGTCCTTGGTACACATGTATTCAGCCAGGTATTATAGACAACTTCAGACACTGCAAGTGTGACAATGCGAGTGTGCCACAGCTACCACTGAGTGACAAGAAAATAAGCCATGTTGCCTTATTCTGACCTTAATTGATACTGCAGACTTTTCTTTTTCCTTGTAGAAAAAGGAAATATTGCATTTCTGAGAAGATGGCTAAAGAGGTGTTTTTTGTTTGTTTGTTTGTCTGTTTTTTTTTAACTCAGAGTCTTACTCTGTTACCAGGCTAGACTGCCATGGCATCAACCTAGCTCAATGCAACCTCAAATCCTTGGGTTCAAGTGATCTTCTGCCTCAGCATCCCAAGTAACTAGGACTACCTGCTTCCATCATGTTACCCAGTTTATTTTTCTCTATTTTTAGTAGAGACAGGGTCTCGCTCTTGCTTAGGTAGGTCTCAAACTCCTGAGCTCAAGGGATCCTCCTACCTCAGCTTTTCAGAGTCCCAGTTGTGAGCCACTCCACCTGGCTTGATGGCTAAAGAGTTTTGAGTCACCCAAGTCCAAACTGTGAGCTGTATTATCTTCCTCCATGTCTGGAAACTTATATGTTGGTTGTTTCTGAGCCATTCTTCCTCCTTACCTTTCCCTTACAGTACTGCCCAGCTGTATTCACCTGCCTGGCTATGCCACCACAGGTAGTTTCTACATTTGGGTCATTTTTTCCATAAATGCCTTGACACAAAAGGTAGGCACCACATCAGGCTTTATATAACTACTCTTCCTTCCCTGACTGTGTTTCAAGCTTAAAATAGAACATAATGCCCTGTGCGTGAATCCGCAAAGCATCCCCTTTTCAAGAAGTAATTTTGCACACTTGGCACATGTTGAGGATCTGAGGAATTAAAGGTCTTTGTCTTTCCAGCCTTCCACCCTTATGATGTGCTTTTGTAGTTTGTATTTTAACTAAGTAATTTTGCTGTGATAACATTTTATTCATCCAAGCATTCCAGCCTGAAAGAAGTTTCGTTCTGCCTGCACTTTTACTGCCCATCTGAGCAAGCCTCATGCCTGGAGAAAGAGCTCAGTTGAATTCAGACTCAAGTTGTGTGTCCACCACTGACTAGCCAGAACCTTTAAAACATTACCTCTCATGTTTGAATTGTTCTTTGTCTTTAAAAGAGGAATAATGCTATGAACTCCACAAGGTTTGTACCAAGCTCATATGAGACAACACTTTCATAACACTAACCAAAATAACTACTTAATAGTGAAAAGAGTGACAAGCCAACATATATGCATACAACCAAAATAGCATGTTTCTAAAACTCTACACAATTCTGCAAAATATGATCTGCTGTCCTGATTTTAATGATGGCAATACAGTCATGTAGCTTAACAATGGGGATATCACCAGAGAAATGTGTTGACTGGCGATTTTGTTGTGTGATCATTATAGAATGATTTAATGAGCATGGATGGTATAGTCTACTACACACCTATATGTCTGAATGGGATGCTATATGGGATAGTCTATTGCTCTTAGGTTACAAATCTGTTCAGCATATTACTGTAGGCACTTGTAACATGATGTTAAGTATTGGTAAACATGTCTGAACAAAACAAAAGTACAGTAAAAATACAGTACTGTAATCTCAAGGGATCATTGTCATATATGTAGTGTGTGGTCCATCATTGACCAGTTCATCATTATGGGGCACTTGTCCATATATATCCCTTGGCACAATGGCTTTCTCTTTCTTCACACATGAGGTCTCTACCTCCTTGCTAATATTCACAGTCTCCTTTGATATTATTGCTTTCCTTTTACTATTAAATTCAAATTTTTGTGTCCTTCAGGAAAAATTGTAGACCTTTATTGGTCCTGGATTCTCTCTCTCATCATCTAAGCTTATTTAGGTGTTCCTCATTTAATGCTAAAATGAACAACTACTAAGTTCTATAAGGAGGGAAAAATAGGAAAATGATGTCCAAGAGGATTTTCAGACCTGATGATCACATGTCAGATGTTATGTATTTATTGAAGTCTAGTCTTACTTCTAGTCTTCTTATGACTTTTTCTGACATTGTAACTTTTGACAAAGACTCTCCATTTGATCAAACTTAACCTACCAAAACTTCTCTTAGGCCCCTCTGTACACTTTCTTATAAAATCCAGTTTCAAACAAAGAACACTGCTAAATAAGTTTAGCAAGAATGTCCCACCCTTGATATTTTATTGGGTTCCTTATTGACCATCATCCCTCAGGTAATTTTTAAAACCCCTAGCCAGGGCTCGGTGCCTACAGCTCATTGGCTAGGGCACCAGCCACATACACTGGAGCTGGCGGGCTCAAACCCAGCCCAGGCCTGCCAAACAACAATGACAACTACAAGCAAAAAATAGCCGGGTGTTGTGGTGGGTGCCTGTAGTCCCAGCTACTTGGGAGGCTGAGATGAGTGAATCACTTAAGCCCAAGATTTAGAGGTTGCTGTGGGCTGTGAAACTCTGTCTCAAAAACAAATGAAACAAACAAACAAACAAAAAACCCTGGCCTGTCTTAGCAAGAATACTGAGGTCAGTTTAGACAGTACCCCTGTTACCTACCCCTGAGGTTTTCTCTTAGTAATTTTCCATCCACTGCCCCCAAAACTGCTTTATTTTTTTGAATTTATGATTAATATGAGGGCACAATTAGGTTACATTGTTTGCGTTTTTAGGTAAAGTCCCTGTTGTAGCTGTGCCCCTCACTCAGGAGGTGTGCCACATACCCTCGCATTGTGCCTGTTAGGTAAGAGAACATCAATCTCCCTCCCTCTTCCCCTCTTCCCTCTGTCCCCTCACTCATCTCCTCACTTGAGTTTGTGTTTTTCTCTTGTGTATGCATGTATTAGGATATCCATTCCCACTTCCCCATGTGGTATTTGGTGTTGAGCTCAATTTCTCTGTTGAAACTCCATCGCGATAATCTCTTTACCTATCACATGTAGTTGTGTAAAATTCTCATCGTGCTTTTGCAAAGTAGCATTGAATATACAGTAGAACCTGTGTAAATTGACCACCTAAGAGACTGTAACAAACTCACCAACACAAGGAGGTGGCCAACATAAAGAACTAGGACTACTGTCCTGATACATACATGTGCTGCATGTTCAACTTAAGGAGGTGGTGAATGTAGGAAGGTGGTCAATGTTTCATTCTACTTTCCATAATAGGTAATAGTATGAAAATTTCCAGTATTTTTACTGTCTAATTGGAAAACATCACATCTCTCACAATTGAGAGCCCTTCATGAAAACTGTGGTAATAGAGAGATACAGGTACAACTGAATGAACTGTGAACCTGAGGCTTCCTTCATCATACACATACCTTATCCTCATCCAGAGATTGTAATGACATCTGTGTAAATGACTTTGTCCTCTTTTTTCTTTTACTCAGTGTATATCTTTTTTTATAGAGTATACTGTGTGCCTGTGCAGCTTTTGAAGATATAGAATTATTTTCTTACATGAGCATTAATGAAAGGAAAATGCATTACTCTTCATCAACCGATGGAGTGAAAATTGCTGACAGCAAACGTTAATAAAGCCACATTAAATAGAGAGAATTAATTTATCAGTTAAGTGAATGATTCTTAGTAGCAGGGAAGCCTTATTTTGTGGGATGACTGTAGAAATTGACATTTATCATAAACACACTGACGATAAAAATAAACCCAAAGAGGGCTGCTCCCCCCACCCCTGCCTCCACTGTATGTATAGATGGAGAACAAGAACATCGCCTGGGAAATGATAACTCAAATCTCATTTGTTGTCATTGTTGTAGCTATTTCTTTCAAAATGTGTTCCACATGAGAGCTAGAAATCCCTCCCCACCCTGAACTATCAAATTCCAGACTACAAGTTTTCAATGGCAGCCAATCTGGAGAGCTGCATATATCTACCCCTCGACAGCTGCATTATGGAACCAAAAGAACTGCATCTAAATTTATGAGCTGATAAAAAGTAATCTGCTTACAGTCTTTCTTTGTACCAGAATATACAATGATAATCACACCCCCTAGAATTAAATATGTTCCGTAACCATTCGAACTGGTACTGAATTACTGACATTATTTGAAGTAATGACATAATAAAACACTTTTTAAAAGACAAATCCATAATTTACATACTTCTCACTTAAAAAGTGTTTCAGAAATTTTTTGAGATCATAATTGATAGAATATCATGATTTGATAGAGCATCAAGCATTTGAATAGGTTTGAATAAACCAATAGAATTTAAATGGTTGCTTTATGTAACCTTGCTATATGTATTTTCCACCTTCTCCTAGCCTTTGTAACAAATTATGGCAAAGTTAATTGAAATTTACAGTGACCCAAAGCTTTTTTAATTAACTTTTTTTTAGAAACAAAGCAGTAAATCACAAATATTTCTATTCTCCGTTTAAATGATTGTTTGGGGGTACATTTGTAGAAGGTCTCTAGTGTAGAAAAAAATAAGCATCTTGGTACCCAGGAGCATGGACTTAATAAATTGAAATGCAAAGGAGAATATTAAAAGACTACTCTTAACCTGCATACTATTTTTATGATTAGCAAGTCAAACGTTAGTGTTAAATTATCTTTAAAATGGCAAGTCACAGTTTTGTATTACTAGTCACAGAGTGTGGAGATTTGCTCAGTACCTTCATTGAATTCACTGCCTGGTTGAGCTAATCAATTGTTTAGAAACACATTTAATTGTAATTATCTGGGATTTATTTTATTGTATTAAGGTGAAAATATTGTTTCAAATACTCTTTCTTACCATTATAAATAAACTCAATTAAACAAAATTATCTTCACTAAAGTGTCAACCCTTGCAATATATGCATGGCTCTAGTGACTAGACTTTGTTATATTCAAAATATGTAAGGTAAGCACTTAATATAGGTGAACTTCAAAAATAAAATGTGTAATGTGAAAGTTAGTTATCCAAGATCATTCATTAAAAATAATAATATACATATAAACCAAATAAATATATGAGAAGTTGACATCAGGGATTTTGAGCAAGGACTATTAAAATATAAAAAAGCAAATGTCTGTTCAAGCTTAAACTCTTCTTTTGAGTAGTATGAAAGCAATCAACTAAGGCTTAAGAATACCCAAAAATACTTGGTTAAATATGACTTGGGAAAGAAAAGCAGAAGAAATCAAAATAAAGAAACCCAGAATTAGCCTTTTGAGGCCAAAATGAAATGGATAAAATGTGAACATAGAAAGGATAAAATTTTGTAAAGGGCAGTCAATAAATAGTATAGACCTCAGATGGGACAGGATCAATGCTCTCATTTATTTCCAGGAAGATGAGTGTTCAACTTCCCTTAAGCTAGCCCAAGAATTACAAGTTTCACAGACCAGGTAAATGTGATACCTCCAAAATTAAAAAAGAAAAAAAAGAAAGAAAGAAAAAAATCCAAGCAGAAAACTGACCCTCTTTACTAAGTAAATAATTAGATATGAATTTCAGCCATAAAATGGTAGCCAAGAACTAAACATCACTTACCATAATACATATAACTGAACAGAGGAAATGAAAAAAAATGACTCTAAGATCTAACAAAAACTGAAAAGTATAGATTTTAGAGACAAACCAATCCAATTCTCTCTTTTCACAAATAAAGTAACTGAAACTTAGCCAATGGAATGAATGTTAATATCAGAGACTTGACTGGATCTCATTTGAGTCACTGTTTCAGTCACAGAATTTATGGCATAAAATTGCAATCAAGTTTTTGAGCATAATAAAATTGCCTTCCAGTGTAGGCTTTCTTCTTCAAAATAAATCATAAAATCTGTGAATTACTTAAGTATTTCTCTCCTATTTATTTTGCTTGTAGCTAGTACAATGATGGGTATAAATGTAATTCTCAATTATTCTTCAGCGAATGGTACAAAGGAAAATAGAGACACTAAAGCAGGTGACAGGATGTCACAGAAAACAAAATGCCAATTCAGAAAGGAATAAGGATCATAAATACCCTTATTGAAAGTAAACAGTAAGCTCAGGTCTACCAGGTGGTGTTTCAAGTACAGGTCTTTAATTGTTTTTAAACAAAAACTCTGCATCCACAGTCATCTACCTTCCAGTTTTTTCTTTTATAAGAAAAAACTTTTAAGTTTTTAAGATAAACTTATAAGATAAACTTTTCACTTTATCGCCCTCGGTAGAGTGCCGTGGTGTCACACAGCTCACAACAACCTCCAAATTCCTGGGCTTAGGTGATTCTCTAGCCTCAGCCTCCTCAGTAGCTGGGACTGCAGGCACAATGCCCGTCTATTTTTTGGTGCAGTTTGGTCACACCGGAACCCGCCACCCTCGGTATACGGGGCCGGCACCCTATCCACTGATCCACAGGCACCACCCACACTTTCCAGTTCTTTATAGATGTAAGTTTGGAAATATTCTTATATTGCAGTTTTTTCTTCTGTGGGTGTGACAGTTTTAGATCTCATGATGTTTCTCCAGCAGCCTCAACACATGGGCTGTCTAGAGACTGTCCCTGAGACAAAGTAGAAGTCAGCAATTAAGAGCATAGGCTCTGGAACCTGAATCTGCCTAGAAGTCACAGCTTGTAACTAACTCACTGTGCACTCTGGGACGTGTTACTTTAAGGCCAGTGCCTCAGGCCTATCATCTGTAAAATGAGAATAACAGCACTAGACTCATGGAATTGTTGTGCAGAGTAATACTCATGAAGTAGCACATTCTAAGCTTTCGGCAAATTTTAGTTGCTGTCTTTCAATATTTCCTAAAATCTCTTGGAGTTCCAGTGGCAACTTTCATTATTTCTAGGACTACCAGGAATTTAAATTTATAAATTAATCTTTCTATAGTATACAAGGATTGTAGTAAATGAGATGGGAGAGAGATAGAGCCACTTATTGGAGGAGAAGAGAGACAGATCTTTCAGTCAAATATTTTTGTGTTTGTTCATTTTTGCCAGATGATGGAACAAGCTCAAAGACATTCATGAGTAAGTTAAATGACCCAATTAGTGGCAGAGCTTTCTCCCATAAGACACAGTCTCTTAACAGGATCACAGTAAATTGCTGATTTCAGTATCAAGTTTTATTAAACATAAGAGATTGACTAAAGCTAAATTCACAAATCAAGTAAAAATGAGAATAACTCTGGACTTCTGGGAGTTAAGGAAATTGAGTTTTTATTTTATGGGACTAATATAGAAAAAGAAAAACCTTAGGTGTTCCTGGCTACCAAAAATATTGACATGGTGATGACAATTGGAACCCTCTCGTGGATTTCACTGGGAGAAGAATTATACATTGCTTGTGTGGACCTCTTGTTCATATGATATTCAGAAATTAAGACTTTGCTGAAAGAAAAGAAAATCACTGGGTGAAGATAAGTTGTAAAGGAATGGATAACCCCAACTGAATCCTAAACAGATTGAGATTCTGTGAAAAAATAGATCTGGCATAAACAAAATGGTCAGGATTTGACTCCAGAAACCCCTCCAGGGCAATGGCATATTTTTTTCAACAAAAAAGAGGTACCCCTTCATTTATCTATTTTTATATACAACTAGTAATTTCACTGTATCCTGCTCTACTTTGTCTCAGGTGATCTAGGCTGTTTATAAAAGACATTTATATTTTTATGTATAAAATTTAACAGACATGTAATAGGTATTTACTTTATACACAAAACTTTAGGGAATAAGAAAAGATGAATGGAGTTTTTAGGTAAGTGGGCAAAACATTGTGCTACCAGTCAGGAAATCTAAACTGTAGTCCCAAGACCGCAAGAATTAACTCAAAATATCACTTTGGCAACTATTTCATAGCTTCTCTTGGCTTCAGTTTTCTATTCTATAAATTGAGGAAGTTAAATTACTAATACCCATTTCATCTCTAATATGTGATGAAAGTTACAGTGGAGAACACTATAAAGAGGAGTATATTTTAAGCCAGGAACTCTATTTCTGGCCCTTCAAACAGAATTATTGTTTGACATTTAAGCAGTTATTTAACTTCCACCAGACTCTTTTTATCTCAATTATATCAAACTATTTGATCTCTAAAGTTTCTTCAAGGTGTAAAAATCTATGACTCAATTATTGACCCTGTCCTCAAGGAGCATTCCATCCAGTTAGAAAGACAAGATATGTACATTAAAAAGTCAACAGTAATACCAGCCAAAAATAGAGCAGACGTCACAAGGCAATGGATGCTTTAATGCCAAATAAATGTGGCAGATGGTAAGTAATATAAATTGGAGGCAGGATAGATGATTCTGGCTTGAAATAGTAAGAAAATCCTTCACAGAAGGGTCATTCTAACAAATTCTTATAGGGTAGGTTAAGGTCTACCAGAGGAGAGAAGCCAAAGGGAATCTGGGCATTATGGGGAACAGAATCCCAACGGTAGGAAAAATATGTCCAGAAGGAAAAAAAGTGACCAGTATGGTATAAAAGGGGGATTATAATATGGATAATTTGAATGCTTATTTTGGGGGATTTTTGAAAATGGAATTTAGAAGGAATCATCTGAAAGTAATAGTAGCATGGACACATATTTCTCTTCTTGATTAAACAATTTTATATTCAGTACCTATTATGTGAAAGGACTGGATACAAAAGGTGGAGGTTATAGCCTCATTTGTCAATCTAATATGCTTCCATAGTATTTCCTCCAAAATATGTAAAATTAATTTTTACCACAAAGTATAGTCAATTCAAATGTCATTTTCAGGCAGCTTCAAACCAAGGCAAATGGCAAATCTTTTCAGGCTGGGGAAGTCTACTTTTTGAAGCACAATATACACTAGACAATTTTATAAAGGTATATTTACCTGACACACAAAAAGGCCATGAAGGCCTGGGGTTTATGGTTATGACTTCAGAGCTAGTGGCCCTGAAGTTTTACATCACAGGGAATGTTTTAAAGCAATACTTAATAATATTGGTACAAAAGTCACAGTGTTTGCATCAGTTTCTTGAAAAAATGTTCTCACACCTGTCTGGAAGGAGGGCAGTAGAGATTTGAATGCCATATGCTAAAGCTTGGCTGCAGCTTGTCAGATGCCACACAGGATAAAAGCATTTTATACACTTCTCTGTCTCCAAATCAGGCCCTTTATTCAATAACTGATCTCAATCAGAAATATCAAAAGTTTTCTCCTGCCCTAGAGTATAAATTGAACTTCCAACCTCAGAAGCTGTCCATTCCATTAACAATGTATTCAAATTACTATCAACCATTTAATGAATGCTGAATTTCAGAGCAACAGCATGAAGACTGGGGGAGCCTTAGGAGCTGTTGAAATGAAAGGACTCATCTCTTAATTTCAAATATCAGAAGACTTGAACAGTACATGGCATCTTAGCCATCTGAGCTTTTCAAATATGACATTGGCAGACATACAATGCTCAGCTCTATGGTACCTGAATAATTGAGGTTTTGAAACATCAAAGTGTTGACACCTTCGAACACTCAAGTAGCTTTATTTGAAAGATTCTTCTCACAAAAGACTAACTCTGCCATTTGAGATCAATGCATTTATCACAAACAGTGTCCCCACTTTATATTGAAACTAGCTTGTTTATTGCATATTGACTAGCTGTGTCCCATGTGCACAAAGTATTTGATTAAATGCATTTCTTTGTGATAACAACATATCCAACAGAATTAAGGATGATGTTTGGGGGAGCAAGCAGGAGGATAGCATTCATTATTCTCTAAGCAGTAATTTTTTTCAGGTCTCATGTCATTGTAAGGAGTCAGGATGAGAATTAGAGGATAATCAAGGTCACATTAAGTATCATATATTGAAGAATAGCAGTGATAACAAAAACAATATGATTCCTTTTGTTCATTCTTTCACAAGTGTTGTGAAAGCAATATTTAGTGAGCATCCACTATGTTCTGGGCACTGTACTAGGAGCAGTAAATGCAGAAGGGAACAAGGTAAAAGTAAGTATTGTTCAAATTGAGGTTGGGCTCTGTTAGTGGCTATGAAAAAGTACATAATCAGTTTCTATATGGGGTAATGTGCTCTAGTTAGCTGTGTATAGTAATGCGGGAACAACTTTGCTCCAGCAGATCACATAGGAATCTTAAATATAGAATTAGAGCATCAAGTAGGCTACCCAAAGGAAATAAAATCAAAGCTATAATACAAAGTATGAGAAGAAACTATTCAGTCAAAAGAAAAAGGAAAAATGGATAGTGGCTCAGAAAAAGTTATAATCTTGTGAAAAAATACTGGGTTACGGAAGAGATGAGACAACATTCCATAAAATATCAATATAATTAGGCCAGTAGTACAAAGCAGATGGTACAAGGGATGAGACCTGAGGATTAAATAAAGGTCACATCGAGAATGAACGCGTACATTGTGATTAGTACATATATTTATTATTCGATCATTACAGTCTTTTTTTCTTGTATATTTTCTTTCTTTAATTTCAGATTAATATGAGGGTACAAATGTTTATGTTATATTATTTTCGTTTTTAAGGTGCAGTTGAGCCCTTCACTCAGGGGGTGTGCCAAACAACATAACATTGTGCATATTATGTGAGATCCTGCCAATTACCCTCCCTCCTTCCCTGCCCGCTCCATTTTCCCTTCTCTTCCCTCCCTTTCACTAGGCTATACTTGTATTTTTCTTTCCTGTGGGAGTGTAGTTGTTTAGATACTGGTTTCATATTAGTATTGAGCATATTGGATACTTTTTCCCCCTATTCATGTGATACTTCACTAAAAAAAAAAAATGTGTTTCAATTCCATTCAGATAGAATAGCCAAGACATGAAAGCAATTCAAGTGCCTATCATTAGTTCATTAATGCATTAAAAAACTGTGGTATATGGGTTCCATGGAGTACTATTTAGCTGTAAAGAAAGATGAAGACTTTACCATCTTTTAATAGTAGCTATGATTTGAATGTTTTCCCTTCCAAAATTCATGTTGATATTGCACAGATGTAGGGCCATTAAGAGGTAATTATGTAATTAGTTCATTCATTCACAAATGAATGAATTTAAGTTATCCTCATACTGTGTTAGTTATTATGATATTGGGTTTGTTGTGAAAGCAAGTTCAGCCAAATTTCCTCTGTCTGCCTCTTGAATTTGCTGCTAACTTCCATTCTTCTCCAATGGAATGATTCAGATGCCAAGTTTTTGGACTTTTCACCCTCCAGAATGATTAGAAATAAATTTATTTTCTTTATAAATTACCTCTTCTATGGTATTCTGTTATAGCAGCAGAAAACAAACAGTTGTGATAGAATTAAGACCACATTTACATATTGTACAAAGATCACTCAATTTCATATACAGAAAAGGATAGAAGTGAGACAGGTCTGGATGAATGAACACAAGTGAAAAATCTTTTTTAAAATTTCAGAATATTATAGGGGTATACATGTACTGATTACATAAATACTCAGTAGTGGTGTTTCTGGATCAAATGATAGTTCTTTAAGCTATTTCCATACTAATCTTCATAAGGATTGCTCTAGTTTGCAGTCCCACCAACAGTGTATGAGCATTCCTACCTCCTGATGCCTAAGGAGATACCTAGTGGTCCTGGAAAGAGGACCACTTACTCGGTGGTGGTGGGGAGAGTAGGATATTTCAATGGTACAGGTGAATGGGAGATGAGGAGGCAGAAAGGACACTTTCTGACAAGATGAGAGAGAAATAAAAAATAAAGTTTTATGAGGAAATATGTGGGTGGAGGAAGAGAATTTCAACGTTTCAAAATTGTTGTGTTTTCCCCTTTCCAATAGCTCTTTTATCCTAAACAAGAGCAGACTTGAAGTGGAAAAGAACTGAGGAATCCAGCCACAACTGATAGACATATGAAATGCAGAATATTTTTCACCATGCCATTTTAAGACTTGACACTGCCAAAATTGAATATAAGTTTACGGTGTAGTCAACATAGCTTTCCTTTCATGGATTTCAAGGGTATAATGTTTCCACGTGTATTATGTCAAGATCAGCCTGAAGATGTTGATATCCTGGGAAGGCTTCTGTACAGTAAATCTTTATTTTCTTTTTAAATTTTTTTATTAAATCATAACTGTATACAATGATATGATTATGGGGCATCATACACTCACTACATAAACCATTTGACACATTTTTATCACAGTGGTTAACATAGCCTTTCCGGCGTTATCTCAGTTACTGTGCCAAAACATTTACATTCTACATTTACCAAGTTTCGCAAATCTTTAATTCTTAATTTAAAAAGACCTTTACAAGCAAATGATAATGAATGGAGTAGGCTTAAAGCATTAACCTTAAAACAAATCATTTTCTTAAAAGATAGGCATTTATACCAGTTTTGAACTAGTGACCCTTAATTTTTTTGAGCATCTCATATCACCACCATCATTAACATGCTCAAAAACGAATTCATTAAATTAATAATTGAATTAAACTTTTTCTTTTTCTTTTTTTTTTCTTTTGCTTTATATACAGAATGCTTTATGAAGTAGACAGTGCTAAACTAGAGTGGCAATAGGGGCCTGGTAAAATTTAAAGTTTTGTCCTTTACTTTTGTTTTTTTGTTGTTGTAGTAGTAATTTTTTTTGTTTGTTTGTTTTGTTTTACCATTACATTTTCTTATTTATACTTTCTGATACTCTTGAGATGTCATGATGAAACCTATAGGTAACCAAAAGTATACAGTTCCCCCTTCCAAGCAGCCTATTATATTTAATAGAAGAATCTGGCAAGAGCCAGACTTAACTTGAATATATCTGTGCAGTAGCTTTCTGTCTCCTCTGAATCTGAGAAATAAAACTTTCTCCAGAAATATACTTTTTAGTGTATGCATAAGAAGAAACTTTCAGAAAGTTTCTGAAGGCCAAATGACCACTTTCATCTGTCCTTATTTTTGGCAGGAGGTAGGGTTGACTGCCCTGGCTCTCTCTGTGTCTCAGTGATGCTCACTAAGGACTTGTTTTAAAGACTGAATCTGAGGGAAAGGAATGGAACACACATTTTCAAACCACCACCTTGAAGTCCCCTTGCTTATATTTTTTTGTGTGTCTGTCTTATTTTTATAAATAAAAAAGAAACCCATATCAAATATCTAAAAATAGGTTAAACAGATCAACAAAAATTGTTTTATAAGATGGTCCCTGCAGAAACTATTATATCCAGGCAATTCCTTGGTTATGTCTTAATTTGGGAGATAAGTTTGTTAAGATAATTAAAGCATATTCCTATTATGGCAAAAGCTAAAGCAATTTGGACATTAGCTAGATATTATTTGGTGTTACATTTGAGAAAGAATGAAAGAAGGCTGCAGCATTTGTCCAATCAATATTGTGTCCTTGTCATAGGATTTTTATTTAAGGGAATTAAAAAAAAAAAAAGAGTGAAAGTATTGCCCTCAGAGATGGGGCACCTGTAGTCTAGGCTGCCCTCTACATATTACCTAGGAAGATTACATTCAGTCCATCTTGGAATTACATTCTTCACATGAAGTACCTATAGACATTATCAGATAACACTGATATGAAAAAATACAAGGCAATAAACAAAATGTCTGGCAGCATCATCAGGCAATGATCTGAGTGTTTTATAAGAAAAAGATAATTTCAAGTCACTTTTATTAAGAAAGTAGAGGAAATGTAAGTTCAGCTTAGTCTTGTGTAATTGTAATTTCAATCAATGAAAATAGTAATCTGGAGAAATGTGCAACCTGAAATTATTCTGTTTGCTTTCAGCTGAAGTAATGGAGCCCTCCTCTGTGCTGACATAATGTTAGGTGCTATTTTTTTCATGGTGTATATCAAAATCTTAACCTTGGTATAGTTATTTTCTATTTGATAATATAAGATATTCCTTGCTTGTTTTATTATTCGTGGTAGATAGACTTAAACATAATAAATACATCACAGCAGTTACTATATGTTGAATCGTCAATTTTCATGGTCCCCTTATGGCAAAGTGAAGCGGAGATACATGTGTAGAAAGTCAAATACAATCCATTTTGAGTTTTGTATGTCTAAGATATATGCTAATATTTTATCTTAAACAGCATTAAATTATTCTATATATGGTCTCCACATAGGTTTGCAAGAAAGACTTTCACCGCTTTGGATAAGACCAAGGTAGTGATGGTGGTAAATAGAAAAATCTGTGTCTGAGGCAGGTGGGTTGTGTGGGAGATGGAAGCCACTGTGTTTTACTTCAGTTATAAAAGACAGGAAAGAGGCAAAATTTAGATTAAAAATTAAAAGAAAAAATATTAGCCTCAGTGGGAAGCTGAGTTGAGACTGTTTAGCCAGAGAAACAGGAAAGTTATGTCATAATCTAATAAGAGAAACAATTTTATAAAAGGACCTGCAGAAATGTATTTTCCAGAACCTTAAGATGACCTGAATAAGAAAGAACAGAAGGGGAGGCTGAGCCATGTTGTCAAGTTTCAAAAACGAGTGAGGAAAAAAGTGAAGTATATTGGACATTTGAGCCTAGTGGTTTCCAGGTGAGCTGCTACTATTAACTAGGTGAATGTTTTTGGGAAAAAGTACCTATTTTTCATAGACTCAGTTCAACTGCTCATAAAATATTAGGTTGATGTAGATTGGCTGCAACATTACTTTAAGCTTTAAAATTGTTTGAATCTATGACAAGGGCAATGTGGTTTCTGCATTGTCCATAGAGTCATTCTGAGAAATAGTAGAAAATCTAAGATTAGTAAATTAGTTAGATTTAGTTTCTGGGAGAAAAAATATTTCTAGTAACTAGTTTTAAATTATATTTTGCAAAAAATGAAAGTTATGCAATATAAGTGTTTCCTTTTTTATCTCAGTTTCTGAAAAACTTAGATACTAGATTAGGTCTTATAAACTTCGGAGCAAAATGCATCTTCTAATGACCCTAAGAACAATTTCTCAGGAACCACCTGCTGCTGCTTCAGAAGATAAGATTTTACATTTTCAAGTGTGTATGTGTGAGTGTTTGTGTGCTTTATATTTAGTTTTAAAGTGTCTAAATGGAAAAAAAAAAAAAAAAGGCGACACCTGTGGCTCAGTGAGTAGGGCGCCGGCCCCATATGCCAAGGGTGGTGGGTTCAAACCCAGCCCGGGCCAAACTGCAACAAAAAATAGCCGGGCGTTGTGGCGGGCGCCTGTAGTCCCCGCTGCTTGGGAGGCTGAGGCAAGAGAATTGCGTAAGCCCAACAGTTAGAGGTTGCTGTGAGCTGTGTGGCGCCACGGCACTCTACCCGAGGGTGGTACAGTGAGACTCTGTCTCTACAAAAAAATAAATAAATAAATAAAGTGTCTAAATGTTTAAGAAAAATGTTGAAATACAAATAATAAGTGAATAATTAGCAGTAAATAACCTGTCATAGAAAAAGGATGAGTCAAAAAAATTATCACATTGCTAGTGATGCTTCCTACCACTTTTCTATATTTTACAATTTTTCATGGTGATGGGTGGCCTAATGTATTAATAAAATTATGTTTCTATAAAGGACCTTAAATCCAATTTCTGATCCATAAGCATTTATCTCTAAGACACCACGAGTAAGTCAGAGCTTTAATCTGCAATGCTATAAATCACCTGATGTTAAGCTGTAGGAAATGCAGAGCTTTAAAATAAAAGCTTTATTTTATGTCAATATTTACATAGACAATTTTTTAATCTAAGCCATTTTGATGATGGAAAATTGTTTTATTTGCCCTAGTCCCCAACCCGTGCAAATAGCCTTTCTTAGCACATCAAATAATTCCCCATTCTGAAGTTCTATTTGGTTATGTATTGATGAAACATGTAAAAATGATGAGTTGCAAGTTATTATACTGGATTCATGCAATTTTAAATTTTCTAATTTGTCCACAACTTACATAGACTTCTATTCATTTATGAATTATTCTTTTACTTGAAAGTGGTTACCCTCTCTGACATATGACTGACTTGGAGATTCCATGCCATAATGTTCATTTTGCTGGATTATAATTTTTATTTCATGATTCATTAATTTCTATTCAGAATTTTGGGTCAACTTATTTTGTGTATCATGATATTAATACAAACTCTGTTGTCTGTGCACATTGATATGGAATCCCTCGAATGGTTTATCCAACATACAGTGTGCTCTATCTTCTAATTTTTATGTTCTACAAATAAAGGCAAAACACCTAGAATTTACTAATTAAACTGACTGAACAGCCTGAAGTACATATGTGTGTGTGTATATATATATATATATACATATATATATTATTTTATCTTCTCAAATAGAGGAGTCCCAGCTAAAATAAAATACTTTCTTTTTCATCTTTTTTAATTTCAAATATATTCACTGGATTTTCATGTTTCTCGAATTTAGAGAAAAAAAATAAACTGAAGGTGCTCATTTTCAATACAGTTGATATTATTGATTAACTGATAGTCCCCAGGAATTATTTTCATTGTGCAAAATAAGCATAAAAATACTACAAGCAATTAATTGTCTGCTTTTCATATCATGCTTGGCGATGGCCTATCAGCCTTTTATTAATATTAATGAGAAGAATTAGCACAGAAGATCAGGGAGCCATGATAGTGCCAGGAACCTGTGAGGACCCTACGGCTCTCATGCTTTATTATTTTTTTAATCAAAGTAGCTGACTTGAAGGCACAAAATTAAAGAACTGAGTCTTTTATGATTCCACAATGATTCAAATTAAAATGATCTATACTTGCATAATTCCCATGAACCATTTTGTGCTTGTTAAAAACAGTTAAAAATTGCATAAATTCATGATTTAGGGGCTGCAGTTTTCTTTCCTTAATGAACAGTCCATGTTATGTGTATCACCCAACTCACATATGTAGCAAAAGAGGATGGGCAGAATGAAATTTAAGTATATGCCTTATGCTAACTAAAAATAATATGCTCATTTGCTACTATTTCTAGACTCACTGGACATATGCACAGCTTCACTGAACACCCCTGGAAAACTTGTGTTAAGGAAGTGTGCTGGTAGAGCCCATGTGTGAGTTGGGTGATATTCATAACATGGATTGTTTATTAAGGAAAGAAAACTGCAGTCCCTAAATCATGAATAAAGCATATCAAAAAAATTATCCACCATGATCAAGTTGGTTTTATTCCAGGGTTACAAGTTTGGTTCAACATACATAAATCTATAAATATAACACATGACATAAATAAAATAAAAAATAAAGACCATATGATTCTCTCAATTGATGCAGAAAAAAGCTGATGATAATATCTAGCAACTTTCATGCTCAGAACACTTAAGAAAATAGGCTCAGATGGGTCATTTCTTAAACTGATAGAGGCCATCTTCAGCAAACCCAGCTAATATAATATCGAATGAAGTAAAATTGAAAACATTTCCACTCAGATCTGGAACTAGACAAGGATTCCCATTGTCTTCACTGCTATTCAACATAGTAATGGAAGTCTTAGCCATCACAATCAGGTGAGAGAAGGTGATCAAGGGCATCCAAATGGGGTCAGAGGAGATCAAACTCTCACTTTTCATGGATGATATGATCTTACCTGGAAAGCCCCAGAAACTCAACTATAAAACTCTTTGAAGTGATCAAGGAATACGGTAGTGTCTCAGGATACAAAATCAATACTTATAAATTAGTAACTTTTACAGATATTAATAATATTCAAGGTGAAAATATAGTCAAGGACTCTATTCCTTTTTCCATAGTGCCAAAGAAGATGAAATATCTCAAAATTTACCTAACAAAGGATGTGAATGATCTCTAAAATGAGAACTATGAAACTCTGAGAAAAAAAAATAGCTGAAGATTTTAACAAATGAAAAAACATACCATGCTCATGGATGGGAAAAATCATTGTTAAAATGTCCATACTACCCAAAGCAATCTACAGATTTAATGTAATCCCTAATAAAGCACCATTGTCATACTTTGAAGAGCTTGAAAAAATAGTACTTCATTTATATGGAATCAGAAAATACCTTGAATAGCCAATACATTACTCAGAAAAACAAATCAGGAGGTTTTCACGTTACCAGACTTTAGGCTATACTATAAATCTATAGTGATCAAAACATCGTGGTATTGGCACAAAAATAGAGGAACAGAATGTAGAACCAAGAGATGAACCCAGTCACTTACTATCTTTTGATCTTTGATAAGCCTATCAAAAGTATTCATTGGGGGAAAGAGTCTCTATTTAACAAATTGTACTGGGTGAACTGGCTGGTGACCTGTAGAAGACTGAAACTGGATCCTTACCTTTCACCATTAACAAAAATTGATTCTCACTGGATACAAGATTTAAATTTAAGACATGAAATTATAAAAATACTAGAAGAGAGTACAAGGAAAATGCTTAAAGAAATTGGCCTGGGAGAATATTTTATGAGGAAGATCCCCTTGGCAATTGAAGCAACACGAAAAATATATTACTGGGATCTGATCAAACTAAAAAGTTTTTGCACAGCCAACAGCACGGTCCATAAAGCAAACAGATAGCCTTCAGAATGGGAGAAGATATTTGCAGGATTTTTCAGACAAATGTCTGATAACTAGAATCCACAGAGAACTCAAACTGATCCATAAGAAAAGAACAAATAACCCCATTCCTTTGTGGGCAAGAGACTTGAACAGAAGCTTCTCTGAAGAAGAGAGGCATGTGGCCTACAAACACATAAAAAAATGCTCATCATCTTTAATCATCATAGAAATGCAAATCAAATCATCTAACTACAGTAATATTAGCCCACATCACAAAATCCCAAAACTACAGATGTTGGCATGGATGTGGCAAGCAGGGACACTTCTACACTGCTGGTGGGAATACAAGCTAATACGACCCTTTTGGAAAGAAGTTTGGTGAATACTCAAGGAACTAAAAGTAGACCTACCATTTTATTGTGAGCCAGCATGGGGAAGGGGAATGAACCAGAGTGGAAGTGGTGAGGATTGAGGAAAATAGAGCACAAGAGAAGACACAGAGATGAAAGATGGGATCAGGAGGTCTGACTGAGCTGATGGCTGCAGCCAGCACCAAAGCAAAAAAATCAGCTTTATTTATAGTATCTCAACAGAGTTGTCTACGAGGAAGTAGCATAGACAATATGGGGAAGTAGCATAGACAAAAGACATGTCTTTGGTCTTACAGTATGATTGGAAAATGTAAATGACTTTAATGGTTTCTTCTCAACTTTGTTAACATATGGTAAAAAGTGAAAAGGATCACAAGGATCTCTGCATAGATCTTAAAAATTAACTAGACAAAGAAAGAGGGGGGGTGGTGGGTAGAGGGAGGGGGATCGGTGCGATCACACCTGTGGTGCATCTTACAGGGGTATTTGCGAAACTTGGTCAATGTAGAATGTAAATGTTTTGGCACAGTAACTGAGATAACGCCGGAAAGGCTATGTTAACCATTGTGATAAAAATGTGTCAAATGGTCTGTGAAGTGAGTGTATGATGCCCCATGATCATATCAATGTATACAGTATGATTTAATAAAAAAAAAAAAGAAAGAAAGAGCTCCGTGACTTCTGGCAAAGGGAACATGAAGAAAGGAAGGCGGTTGTTTTGGGAAAGGAGGAGAAGCAGTTCCCCAGGTTGTGAGGTCCCTGCCACTTCACAGCCTGCTCTCCACACTGTTTGATCCTGCAATTCCTCTACTTGGTATAAACCTAGATGATAAAAATCATTATACAACAAAGATATTTGCACCAGAACATTTATTGCAGCCAAATTCATAATTTCCGAGTCATGGAAGCAGCCCAAGTGCTCAGCAACCCATGAATGTATTAACAAATTGTGGTCTATATATACCATGGAATGCTATGCAGCCATAAAAATATGAAGAGTTTACATGTTTATGTTTACCTGGATGGCACTGGAGCATATTATTTTTAATAAAGTATCCCAAGATTGGAAGAAAAAGTATCCAATGTACTCAATATTATTATGAAACCAATATTTAATCACCTACATATTCATATGAATAATAAAACACAACTTAGTCCAGAAAGAAGGAGGGAAGAAAAGGGAGAGGGAAAGGAAAGGGGGTGTCTTGGAGGAGGGAGGGTATTTGATAGGACCTCACCTAATGTGCACAATGCAATGGTACATTTCAAAACTATTAAGAGAATAAATGTCTTACCATAACAAATAAGTAAGTGAGATGATGGTTATTTTAACCAGTTTGATGTAAACATTCCACATGGTATATCAAATCAGTACATTGTACTCCATAAATGAGTTATTGTGCACAGTTATGATTTAATAAAAAATAAAAATAAAAAGATGATCTCTCCAGTATTTTTCAAAGTGTGTACCTTTATCACTGTCAACCAAAGAGCTTATTCAAAAGGATAACAAAAAAAACAAAACAGACTTTTGAACCCACCTTAGACTTCTGAACTAGAATTTTGAGAAATGTGACCTTTACATTTTTTGTTTGTTTGTTTGTTTTGTTATTGGCCGGGGCTGGGTTTGAACCCGCCACCTCTGGCATATGGGACCGGCGCCTTACTCCTTGAGCCACAGGCGCCGCCCGACCTTTACATTTTTAATAAATGTTTTAAATAATTCTCAGATGAGAAGTCAGGATGAGTTGTTGACCTTTTTTTTTTCTTTTTGAAGTAATAGCGGTTTTGTTTTTCTTTTCTGACTTTAATATAAGCATAAGAATAATCATATCTATATCTGAAAAGACAAGAAAACTAGCTTTGCTCCCCTGGAAGTGTGAAGGGGGATTGATCTTCATATTCTTGACCTTCTCCTCTACTATATCTCAAAATCTCAAGACACCTTTTTGGGTGTAATTGTCCCTCATTTCAAGAATTTTTTTCCCTCCTCTTCCCTGAATTCTGTTCAATCTTCACTTTTTAGTTACTGATCATAGAGAAAAAAGTGATCTACATCTAATTTACCTGGATTGTATTTAAAAATTTTTAATCATACCACTCTTCACACCAACATTATAGATGCTATTCAAAATATTCTTGAGTGGAAAGTTTAGTATGTCGACCCTATTCTTATAAAAAAGTTTACATCTGACAGGGGTCCTCAAACTGCGGCCTGCGGGCCACATGAGGTGATGTGATTGTATTTGTTCCCGTTTTGTTTTTTTAGTTCAAAATAAGATATGTGCAGTGTGTGTGGGAATTTGTTCATAGTTTTTTTGTTTGTTTGTTTGTTTGTTTTTGACTATAGTCTGTCCCTCCAATGGTCTGAGGGACAGTGAACTGGTCCCCTGCTTAAAAAGTTTGAGGACCTCCGATAGGACATGCATTTAGTTTGTTAAACATCTCCATGGATGGTATTTCTTCTCCCCTGGAGGACCTTCAGAGCAAATTTCTCTGGTCCTAACAAATAGTCACTTTGTAGAAAAGTACAATTTTTTAAAAAAAATTGCTTTTGTGTTAAACTTTGTCTTTATAAAACCCAGGAAAAAATGTGCTATCTTATATTGTGCTGTTGAAGATTCTTTTTCTCTACTTTGAATGATATCATACTGAATTTTCATGCAAGATTTTCAATGCAAAATGCTTGTCTGAAGTTAAGGTGAAAACATACCCCTGGATTGTGTCTGAGATGGAATTATAAAATGTGGGTGAACTAAAGGACTGGAACAACTACCAGACAGTCTGATGTGCAACACTTCAATGTGTTGTTGTTACTATATTACACTTAAGATTTAAAACTGACTACCTGGCCGGGCGTGGTGGCTTCACGCCTGTAGTCCCAGCGCTGTGGGAGGCCGAGGCCAGTGGATTGACTGAGCTCAGAGGTTCAAGACCTGTATGTAACAGCAGTGAGCCAGAGTAAGACCCTGTCTCTACTCACATCAAGAACATCGCCAGACGAAGACAAAAAAGAGTACTTCAAACGAAGAAGAATGAACAAGGAAGTTGAAATTAAAAATAAAAAAAATTAAAAATAAATAAATAAATAAATAAAACCGACTACCTAGTAGTCCAGTGTGGGAGAGTAGTGGGTATTCACAGAGCTTCTTTGATAGGTAGAGGTTGGCACACTCCTATCAGCTCCTAAAGTGTTGGTAATCCATAAACACTGAGACGTCTTCTCAGAGTAGACCTACTGCCTAATGTATCTGAGACCTGACAATACAAATAAACTTCATGATAAATTCTCAGGGCCTAGCTTAATTTTTCAAACAGTATTTTGCATTTTGATGAGGGGGAAAAAAGTCTGAGCTGAGGCCGAAGCACAGAGAGCAATGGTGGTATGTGGGCCACATTTTTCATCTTAAACAGCATGGTTTACTTCAGCCATTTCTAGAGTAACAAATCCTATAACTGAAATCATGCTTGGAATGCCTTAAAGGGATGCAAAAGGAATTTATTTTTCAACCTAAAAAGCTATTCTGTTTAATTTGGTCTTGTTAGGGGTGAAGGGAGGTTGGGACATCAATTGTGGATAAAATACCTTTATCTCTCTATTTGAGGTTCCAGACCTGAATCTCATTCTAGGTTAAAGGCATGTGTAAAGTACCTATAAATTACTCACTCTTCCTAGCAAGGACTTCTTAAGTAACAAGTCATATTACGAAAACACTGTACCAAAATCTGAGCATCATTGGTATCACCTCTGAACATTAGTGAGATTAGTGAGGGTTTTTTTTTTATTTTAATTTTTTAAAAAATACAGCTAATAAAATATGTAAAAATTACTTAAAATCCTGCTATCCCGAGACAGTCGCCATGAATATTTCATAGTATCTTTCACACATCCTCAGGACTAAAATTACACACATTATTGTTATCTGGATTACTTAGCTTTGTTGTTTTGTTTACCCTCCCAGGCATTAACTTCATCTGCCAGGTAACCATCATTTACTGCTATATGTTCTTCTGTTCCTCATAAAATTTTACAAATGCATTTATGTATGTATGTAGACATAAATAAACACACTCCCCCTATATATATACAGAATCTTTTTATTCCTTATCGTTTCATCTATCAAAATGGAATATTCTACCTACATCTTTATTTCTTTTCTTAATCATAAATGTGAATATCTTCTCGCATCAAGTGATTGAAATTTATTTCAGTCATTTAAATGATTGGATAATACTCTGTCACATCTTACCACAATCTCTTCAATATTTATTTATATTTGTTTATATGGATATCTATTTTGATAGTAGCATTTTGTGACTAATATAACTTTTCATTTGTAGGGAATGGGTTTCCAGGTGTGGATAGCTAGATAGAAGAATACCAATATATTAATTGTAAGAAATATTGCAAGGCTTCTCTTGCTTGTTTTCTCACCATAGCACTATAATTGTCTTTTATCTTCTATCCTTTAATTATTTTTCATTTCTCTTACTAGTGAAAATAGTTTTATAAGAAGCCAAGATCAGGTCACTCATTCATTGCAGTGCTTGGTATATACCAAATATGCAATTAATAATTGTTGAATACTTTTTTTTTTTTTTTAGATCTCTAAGTGTTCTCCAAACATCTTTCCAAAAGAAATGTATTAATTTGCATTCCAACCAGCAGTGTAGATGTGTTCCCTTTTCTCCACATCCATGCCAACATCTCTGGTCTTGGGATTTTGTGATATGGGCTAATCTTACTGGAATTAGATGATTATCTCAAAGTAGTTTTGATTTGCATTTCTCTGATGATTAAGGATGATGAGCATTTTTCATATGTCTGTAGGCCTTGCTCCTGTCTTCTTCAGAGAAGTTTCTCTTCAAGTCCTTTGCCCAGCCTGAGATGGGATCACTTTTTCTTTCCTCGCTAATAAGTTTGAGTTCTCTGTGGATTCTTGTTATTAAACCTTTGTCGGAGACATAAGGTGCAAATACCTTCTCCCATTCTGAGGGCTGTTTGCTTTACTTACTGTGTTCTTGGCTGTGCAGAAGCTTTTTAGTTTGATCAGGTCGAAGTAGTGTATTTTTGAAGCTGCTTTAATTGCCTGAAGGGTCCTCTTCATAAAATATTCACCCAGACTGATTTCTTCAAGAGTTTTCTCTGCAATTTCTTCTAGTATTTTTATAGTTTCATGTCTTAAGTTTAAATCTTTAATCCAGTGAGAGTCAATCTTAGTTAATGATGAAAGATGTGGGTCCAGGTTGCCAGCCAGTTCACCCAGCACCATTTGTTAAATAGGGAATCTTTTCCCCACTGAATTTTTTGCTTTTACCTTATTTATTTAGTTTCTATTTTAACATTTTTTTTTGTTAAACCACTGAATATTTTTAATTGGCTTGTCAAATCAAATAACGGTAAGTAGCTGGGTTCATCTCTTGGTTCTCTATTCTGTTCCATACATCTACCTCTCTATTTTTGTGAAAGTCCCATGCTGTTTTGATCACTATTGATTTATAGTATAGTCTGAGGTCTGGTAGTGTGATTCCTTCTGCTTTGTTTTTATTTCTGAATAATGTCTTGGCTATTTGAGGTTTCTTCTGATTCCATATAAAACAAAGTATTATTTTTGGAGGGATCATTAAAGTATGACAGTGAAGCTTTAATAGGGATTGCATTAAAATCGTATATTGCTTGGGGTAGTATGGACATTTTAACAATGTTGATTCTTCCCAGCCATGAGCATGATGTTTTTTCCATTTGTTAGCATTTTCAGCTATTTCTTTTCTTAGAGTTTCATAGTTCTTTTTATAGAAATCTTTCAGATCCTTTGTTAGATAAACTCCCAAATATTTCATCTTCTTTGGCAGTACTTGGAAAACACTTAGATATCTAAAATTAGACCTGCCATTCAATCCTATAATTCCTCTACTAGGTATATACCCAGAAGAACAAAAATCACATTATAAGATAGATATTTGTACCAGAATGTTTATTGCAGCCCAATTCATAATTGCTAAGTCATGGAAAAAGGCCAAGTGCCCATCGATCCACGAATGGATTAATAAACTGTGGTATATGTACACCATGGAATATTATGCAGCCTTAAAGAAAGATGGAGACTTTACCTCTTACTTTTTTACATGGATGGAGCTGGAACATATTCTTCTTAGTAAAGTATCTCAAGAAAGGAAGAAAATGTATCCAATGTACTTGGCCCTACTATGAAACTAATTTATGGCTCTCATACGAAAGCTATAACCCAATTATAACCTAAGAATATGGGGAACGGGGAGAGGGAGGGGAGGGACTTGGGAGGATGGGCAGAGGGAGGGTTATTGGTGGGATTACACCTGTGGTGCATCTAACAAGGGTACATGTGAAACTTAGTAAATGTAGAATATAAATGTCTTAATGCAATAACTAAGAAAATGCCAGGAAGGCTATGTTAATCAGTGTGATGAAAATATGTCAAATGGTATATAAAACCAGTGTATGGTGCCCCATAATTGCATTAATGTACACAGCTATAATTTAATAATTAAAATATATATATTTGTTGAATACATAAATGATTACTTTAGAATTTATAAAACCATAAATGATGTTTTAATCATTGTTAATGATGGCCTCTCTATATTGTACTGATTCAAGAAAATTGCATAGCTTCTATAGAAAAGAGAATGTTTAATTATATGATGAAAGCTATTTATAAAAATTGACTTTATTTTTGTTACTATTTCCCTGGAGGGGTTTTCTGGAGGGGAGGGTTATTTATTTATTTCAATTAGGAAAGACTGATGAATATCATGAAATTACTTTTCAATGCTTGCTATTTATTTATATATTTCTCCTTGAATTTCCTTATATTTTGCATGCAATGTTTGATTTTCTAATACTAAATCATTCTTGCATTCCTGGAAGAAATAATGTTTAGATATAGCATTTTTATGTGCCATTGCATTATGCTTTGTAATATTGTACAATTAATAGTTTCATCAATACTTCTAATTAAGATTGTTTGGAAAGTTTATTTTTGTATATTTTGGTATTTTATTTTTGTTTAAGTTTGGATTAGAATCATACTGGCATAATAAAATGACAAGATATCCATCTTCTTATAACACCTACAATAACTTAAATATTATTAAAATAATGTGATTATGAAGGCTTAGAATTTCCAATAAAAAAACCTCACCTGGTCTTTGGCTCCTTTAATTAGCAGGCCTTAATTCAGTAGTCCAGTACTTTTATGGTAGTTAAAGATAATTGTTTTATATATGTTACCTCTTCTTAAATTTAATTTGCTGATTATTTTGTTTTTAGAAAGTTGTTGACTCTTTGTAAGTTTTCCTTCTTTCTTTCTTTTTTTTTTAATTTCAGGTTAATATGACTGTACTAGCCAGGTCACAATATTTGAATTTGTTAGGTAGTCTCTCTTGTAGTTGTATCTTGTACCCAAAAGATGTGCCATACACCCAGATATTGTGCCCATTAAGTCAGAGCACCCCAACTATCCTCTTCATTTCTCCTCCTTTCCCCATTCGCCTTTCCCCCAAATTGAATTGAAATGAGATTTTTTTCCTTTGTGGGTGTGAATTAGATCATTTACTGGCTTCATATTAGTATTTAGTACATTGGATTAATCCATTTCCATTCCTGTGAGACTTTACCAAGAAGAATGTGTTTCAATTTCAACCAGGTTAATACAAAAAATGTAAAATCACAATCTTTTCTATGGCTGACTAGTATTCCATGGTATATATACACCATAGTTTGTTAATCCGTCCCTGAGTTGGTGGGCTACAATAAACAATCTAGTTCAAATGTCTTTTTATTCTTCTAGGTAGATGCCTAGTAGTGAGATTGTGGGGTCAAGTGAGAAGTCTAATTTGAGTTTTCTGAGGATTCACCATACTTCTTACCAAAGAGGCTATATTACTTTGCAGTCTCACCAACAATGTAAAAGTGTTCCCCTCTCTCCATATCCATGCCAACATATGCAACTTTGGGACTTTGTGATGTGGGCTATTTTTACTGGGGTTAAGTTGTTATCTCAGGGCGGTTTTGATTTATAGTTCTTTGAAGATTAGGGTCAATGAGCATTTTCTCATGTATTTCTCAGCTATTCATCTGTCTTCCATGGAGAAGGTTCTGTTACTGTCTCCTGCCCAGTGATAGATAGGATTGTTTTCACTTTTGTTGTTGTTGATTAATTTGAGTTGTCTATAGGTCCTACTATCAAACCTTTGTCAGTTCATAACATACAAATATGTTCTCCTATTCTCAAGGTTTACTATTTGCTTTGACTGTGGTGTCCCTATCTGTGCAGAAGCTTTTTGATTTAATTACATCCCATTTATTTATTTTTTGTTGTTGCAATTGCCATGGAAGCCTTCTTCATTAGATCTTTCCCCAAGCTGACATCCTCAAAAGTTTTTACCATACCTTCTTTTAGAATTTTTATCATTTCATGTCTTAAAGTTAAATCTTTCATCCATTTTGAATGAATTTTGGTAAGGGGTGAAAGGTATGGGCCCATTTTCAGTCTTCTGCATAAGACTGAAAGAGGGCCCGGTTCTCCCAGCACCATTTATTGAATAGGAATTATTTTCCAAAGTGTATGCTCTTGTTTGGTTATCAAATGTCTGATGGTTATAAGAGACTGATTTCATATAAAAAGAAAAAGAGAGAGAGAGAGAGAGAGAGACTGGTTTCATCTCTTGGTTTTATATTCGGTTTCAAATGTCTATGTCTCTATTTTTGAGCTAATAGCATGCTGTTTTGATCACCGTGGACTTGTAAGTAAAGTCTGGTGCACTGATGGCTCTGGCTTTGTTTTTGTTACTAAGAAATGTCTTGGCTATACAGGGTTTTTCCTGGTTACAAACAAAATGAAAAATGATTTTTCTACATCTTCAAACTATGATTTGGTATTTTAGCGGGAATTGCATTATATTTATAGATTGCTTTGAGAAGTGCAGACATTTTAACAATGTTAATTCTTCCCAGACAGGAGTGTGGTATGCCCTTCCTCTATTAAAGCCTTCTGCTATTTCTTTTCTTAGTTTTTCATAATAATCTCTGTCAACTTCCTTCATCTCTTTTGTTATGTATATTTCTAGGTATTTAATTTTCTTTGAAGCTACTTTGAAGAGAATTGTGTCTTCGATTAGCTCCTCAATTTGGCTACTGTTGGCAGATACAAAGCCTACTGATTTGTGGACATTTGACTTTATACCCTGAGACATTATTGTACTTCATCATCACTTCCAGGAGTGTTGGAGTTCTCTAACTATAAGATCATATAATCAATCATCAAAAAAGTGAGAGTTTGATCTCCTTGGCTCCCATATGGATGCCCTGTATATCATTCTCTTGCTTGATGGTATTGGTTAGAATTTCCAGCACTATGTTGAATAGTAGTGGTGATAGTGGACATGCTTTTCTTGTTCCAGATCAATGTGGAAGTTTTCAGTTTTACTCCATTCAGTATTATATTAGCTATGAGCTTGCTGTAGATGACTTCAATCAGTTTAAGAAATGCACTGCCAATGCCTCTATTCTGAAATGTTTTTTTTTTTTTTTTTTTTAGACAAGGATGGTGAATTTTGTCAAATTCATTTTCTACAACTGTTTAGAGGATCATGTGGTCTTTGTTTTTACTTCCATTGATATTGTGAATTACTTTCATGAATTTGTGTATGTTAAACCATCCTTGCATACCTGAGATGAAGCCAACTTCATCAGGATATATAATTTTTTTAATATGTGGCTATAATCTATTGGCTAACATTTTAATGAGTACTTTCGTAACATTGTTCATTAGACAAATTGGCCTGTATTTTTCCTTTTCTCTTGGGTTCTTTTCTGGGTTTTGTGTCAGGGCAATATTTGCCTCATAGAATGTGTTGAAGAAAGTTCCTTCCTCCTCAAAGTTTTGTAATAGTTTCTTCAGTATAGGTACAAGCTCTCTCTGAATATTTGATAGAATTCTGGTGTGAAGCCATCTGGTCCAGGGCTTTTATTTTATCTTTTTTTGGAACATTTTAAATTGTTTCTTCAATTAAAATCAATTTCAGTACTTGAAATTGGTCTGCTCAATAGGTCTATTTCTTTCTGGTTAAGACTAGGGAGAGAGTGTTATTCCAAGTATTGATCCATTTCCTCCACATTGTTAAATTTCTGGGCATAGTGTTACTTGTTGGAGAGAATCCCTTGCATGTCTGTGATGTATTTTGTTATTTACCATTTTGCATTTCTGATTTAGCTTTTTAGAGATTTTATTTGTCTGTTTCTAATTAATTTGGCCAAAGGTTTATAAATTTTGTTAATTTTTTCAGAGAACCAACTTTTTGTTTCATTCATTTTCTGAATGATTCTTTTGTTTTCAATATCACTTATTTCTAAATTAATTTAGGTTCTTTCTTTTCTTTTTCTAGGATTGGAATTAGATTGTTCTTCCTTTTCCATTTCTTTGAGGTGAGTCATTTGGTTGTTGATGTGCTCTCTTTCTGTTTTTTTGGTTAGACATCTAATTTGATTTCTCTCTTAAGACTGCTTTTGCAATATTTCAGAAGTTTTGGTAACTTGTAGCTTCATTGTTGTTATATTTGAGGAATTCAACAATTTCTTTGTTTATCTCTTTCTTGATCCAACTGTTATTTAGCTTAAAGTTTTTTTTTTTTGTTTGTTTGTTTTCATTTTAATGTCTCTGTGTGGGAATGACAATTTTTGTTGGAGTTGAATTACACATTTATTGCCCGGTTGTCTGAGAAGATACATGGCTTAATTTTAAGTCTTTTAATTTTTTGAGATTTGATTTTATTATATGATATGATCTATCTTGGAGTATGTTCCCTGGGTTAATGAGAAGAATGTATATTGCCTCAATATGGAATGATATTCTGTACATGTCTATTAAGCCCATTTTTTTCTAGGGTCACATTTAAGTCTCTTGTATCTTTGTTTAGTTTCTGTTTAGATGGTCAGTCCATTTCTGCCAGAGGGGTGTTAAAGATCTCAGCTATTACGGTGTTATAGGATATCATATTGCTCAGACCAATGAAGGTCTGTTTCACAAATCTTGGAGGCTTTATAAAATTTATACAGTTTTTTATACAATCAGACAGCCCATGACTCCTCAATGGGGAATTCAAGCCATTAGCATTTATTGAGAGAATTTGTAAGTGTGGTGGAGTTCTAGTCATCTTATTTTGTGAATGTCCATTGCTTCATTTTATCCTTTGCACCATTGTGGAAACAAGGTTTTGTCCTTTATTTTCTGAATGCTTAGTTTGTTTGTGGTCCCTTATGATGTTCAGTGTGTAGAATAGGTGTAAGCATTTCCTGTAGAGCTGGTCTAGTTGTGGTGAACTTTCTCAGTGTTTGTATAACAATAAAAGATTTGATTTCTCCATCAATTTTGACACCTAGTTTATCAGGATACAGAATTCTGAGCTGAAAATTATTTTATTTAAGAAGGTTAAAAGTAGACCATTACCTTCTGGCTTGGAAAGATTCAACTGAGAAGTCTGCTATCACCCTGATGGATTTACCCCCGTAGGTCAGTTGGTACTTACTTTGGACTGCTTGCAGAATTTTCTTTCTTATCCTGACTTTAGACAGGTTTATCACAATATGTCTTGGAGATACTCTGTTTTGAGACAACTCAGGTTTTGATTTCTCTCTGAAAGGAGTGTTTTGAAATGTTTAGTGAATCATGGGAAGTTTTCATTTATAATGTCCTCCAGATAGGCTTCCATTTCTTGAGACCTTCTTCTTGCACTTCAGGGATCCCTATTCATATGTTTGAAAGCTTCATTAAGTCCTATAATTCTCTGAGTGAAGAAAATGTTCTGTTTTCTATCTTTTCTTATATGCCTTTTTAACTACCCAGGTTAGCTCAAGAACTTTATCCTCTAGCTGTGAGATTTTTTTCTTCTCCATTGTTTAATCTGTTATTGATACTCTCTACTGAATCTTGAAATTCCCTGACTGACTCTTTTAATTCCTTTAGCTCTGTGAAATCCTATCTATATTCTTTCATTCCTTTCATCCATATTTTCATTCTATTTTATCTCTTTCTCATTAATTATCTTTATTACCTTTTCCATCTATATTTTAAATTTCTTTCCTGTCATTTTCATTAATTCTTTGTAAGTAGAATCTTCTGTGGTAGATGCTTCATGGTTCCTTGAGTGGTTTGCTCTGTTTTGGTTCCTCCTCATATTTTATTCTTATTGACTTCCTTCCCCTATTTCTTTTGGTTCCTCCTTGTGTATGTCTTCTTCTTATTCACCCCCACCCCACTTTTTCCTTTTCCTTACCTCCTTCACTTTAAATTACCTTATCTCAGACCTTAAGTGTGAAGTGGCCTTCTTTGCTGGTTTTCCTCAGGTCCAGATCTCCTCATTGGTTACTGTAGTCCACTATTGCTTTACTGTGCCCTTGGAGTGATGTCCTATCTCTGGTGGGCTTCTCCAGCCAGAGGTAGTTGGAAAATTTTTTCTACCACCTCATTATGAGTAGCTAATGAGATGTTTGTAGCATGACATCTTGCTGTGCCCTGTTTTTCTTTCTTTCTTTCTTTCTTTTTTTAGAGATAGAGTTTCACTTGCTCTCCCTCAGTAGAATGCCATGGCATCAGAGCTTACAGCAACCTCCAACACTTGGGCTTAGGCAATTCTCTTGCCTCAGCCTCCTGAGTAGCTTAGACTACAGGCACCCACTACAACATCCAGCTATTTTTTGTTGCAGTTTGGCCAGGGTCAGGCTTGAACCTGCCACCCTCAGTATATGGGGCTGGTACCCCACTCACAGAGCCACAGCCACTGCCTCCTATTTGTAAATTGTAAAAGTTATTGCCATAAAATTGTGTGCATCTTATTTTATTTATGTCATTTTATGTCTTTTTTCATTCCAAAGTTTTCTGACTTTTTGTTGTTTTTCCCCAAAGTAGGATAGAAAGGGATTATGCATAAAACTGCTCTTTCAAAGGCCTATATTTTAATTTTTTGCACACACATCATACAAACACATGTATATATGGATTTCTATATGTCTCTGCATCTGGAACCTATAGGGAGAACAAAAAAATTTGTACCATTATAAGTTCAAAGATAATATTATATAAATGTTTGTGTGGGCACATCTGATGCACATTTTTAATTAAAGTACTCTTAAATCATTTAGATAGTATTTAGACTTATGGGAGAGACAGTTTGTATATAATATTTACATACTCACATATCTCAAACAAATGTCCCTCCTTTGAAAACTCAGCTTACTGATACTTTTCTGTGGAAGATGGTAAAACACATGTAAAAGGAAAAAAAAAGAAGAAAAAAACCTCACTCAAAGTTGGTTAAAACAGTGAAGGTGATTTTATTGTATATAGTTTTTAACAAAATACTATGCCTCCCCCCTACTTCGTTAAATGAAGAAGTGACAATAGGTAGCATCATAAAAAAAAAAATCATCTCTTTGGAGATGTGAACCTTGATAGAATGGCTTACTGGGTCATTGTGCCAACATCTTTAAGTGATAGGATTTGCTAAATTCATTATAGTGAATTTCTATCTATCTTTAATTTTGCTGAGAAATGAGGATATAGTATAAATATTCTGTAGGGTTTGTTTTAGTGCAGAAAAAAATATTTAATTGACAGATTAAAAAAAGGCATAGAAAGGGTGATTTCATTTTGCATCAATAGGATTAAGTTTTTATTGTTGAGATTTAAATTAACAGCACATGAAATTCGCTTTGCCTAAATTCATATGTTTTAACAATGACACAAAAATATGAAGGAAAGAGGACACCAAAAGCCTAGGCAACAAAAGAAAATAAGTTGTATTGCATTAAACTATAAAGCTTCTTCTGCACAGCAAAGGAAATGATCAAAAATATTAAAAGGCAACCTATGGAATAGTAGGAAAGCAAACAATATATGTGACAAGGAGTAAATATCCAAAATATAAAATAAACTCATATGATTCAATAGCACACACACAAAAAATGTTGACTGTAAAATGAAGAAAGGACTGGAATATGCATTTTTTCAAAGAAGACATAAAGATGGCCAACAAATACATAAAAGATGCTTGGTATCAATAGTCATGAGAAAGACACAAATCAAAATCACAATGAGATATCTCTTCACAACTGTTTGGATAGCTGTTATCAAAAAGATAAGAAACAACAAATGTTGACAAGGATATGGAGAAAAGAGATCCCTTGTACACTGCTGGTAGAAACGTATATTGCTACAGTCATGGAAAACAGTATGGAAAGTAAGACTTTGTACTTTATTTATAATAAACATCTACCTTTAAAATTAAAAGTATACCGACACATGATTTAGAATCTCACTTCTGGTATACATCCAAAGAAATGGAGTCAGTACCTTGTAGATATACCTGCATTCCCATATTGATGCAATATTGTACACAATATTTAATTGTTAATGGATGAATAGAAAAAGACATGTCACACACAAGGAGACACACCAGGGAACATTATTCAGAAATTAAAAAAAAAAAGTGAAAAATTGTGCCATTTGCAGCAAGACGGATGAACCTGGAAGACATTATGCTAAGTGGAATCAGCCAGACATAGGTAGACAAATAGTATATGATCCACTATTTATTAAGAGACTGTTTTGTCACCACCATATGTTTTTGGCAACTTTTCCCTGTAGATGCATGGATTTATTTGGGGGTTCTCTTTTAGGTTCTATTGTTCTGGGTGTCTGTTTTTATGCCACTACTACGCTCTTTTGCTTACTATGATTCTACAGTATAATTTAAAGTCAGGGAATGTGGTCTTTTTACTCAGGATGGCTTTGGCTATTCTGGGTCTCCTATGGTACCACAGAAATTTTAGGATTATTTTTCCTAATGCTGTAAAGAATGTCAAGTTTTTCTTTTTTTTAAAGATTGGATTAGAAAAAGAAGAAGAAAGAAAAAATCCTACCGTGAACAAGGACTCAGGAAAAAAAAAAAAAAAGAAAGAGTGCATTGAATGTGTAGATTCCTTTGGATAGTAGTACATTTGAGCAACATTAATTCTTCCAATTCAACCCATGAGCATGGAATAGCATTCCCTTTGTTGTGTCTTTTCTTCAATAACTTTCATCAATGTTTATTGTTTACTTCTTCAGATAAGCTTATTCCTAGGTATTTTATTTCTCTTATAGTTATTGTACATTGCAAATGAGATTTTGTTCTTTGTTTTTCAGATTATTTACTGTTGTTATATATAAATGCTACTGATTTTTTGAATGGCAATTTTGTATCCTGCAATAATATTGGATCTGTTTGTCTTGACCAATGTTTTTTTTTTTTGTGGAGTACTTAACATTTCTCTAGATATAAAATGTTATCATCTATAAACAAGGATAGAATGACTGTTATTTTCTTCTCTTGCCCATTCTAGCTAGAATGTCTAGTACTATGTTGAATAACAGTGGTGAAAGTGGGTGACTTTGCCTTTGCCAGTCCTATAGGAAGGCTTCCCAGTTTTGCTCATTCAGTATGATACTAGTTATGGTTCTGTGGTATGTGGCTTTTATCATGTTTATATAGATTTTTTCTTTACCCAGCTTTTTGAGAGTGAGTTTTTATCACAAAAGGATGTTGAATTTTATAAAATGTTTTTTTCAGCATCAATTGAAATAATCATATGGCTTATGTCCCTTGTTCTGTTGATATGATTATCATACTGATTGATTTGCATGTTTGTTGCACCATCTTTGTATCTTTGGGATGAATTCCACTTGATCATGATGAGGAATTCTTTTAATGTACTATTGAATTTGGTTTGTTAGCATTTTGTTTAGGATTTCTGCTTCTATGTTCATCAGAGAAAATAGCCTATAGTTTTCTTGTTTGGTTCTGGTTTTGGTATTAGGGTGATCCTGGCCTTGTAAAATGAGTTTGAGAATATTTTATTTCCTTCCTTTTAATTTTTTGTAATAGTCTAAGTAGCAGTATTTAAATGCTTGATGGAACTCACAGTAAAGCCATTGGGTCCTTGGATTTTTTTCTTTTTTTTGGTGGGAGATGTTTTATTACATGCCTTTATCTCATGTCTTTTGTTGTTGGTTTATTTAGGTTTGGGGTTTCTTCCTCATTCATCCTTGGCAGCTTGTAAGGGATTGGGGAAGAGGTGGTGTAGGGAGTATAGCAATGTATTATTGTCTTTTCTGCTCTCTCCCATGCCTCTTTTCTTCATAATAATGTTAAAATCTGATAGTAAAACAGCTCACCTGATTGTTCCCCTGAAGGTGCTTGCTTGTGTTGACGTTTGTTGAGTTTGATATTTGTGTGGAGAGACTGTTTCTGGAGGTTTCAATTTGGCCATCCCCACTTCTAGAGAATCAAGTTTAAAATTAAAATTTTATCACATTAACATAGCTAACCTTTACAAAGCAGGCATAGAACAGAAAGACATTTAGGAACAAAGTCTCAAACTTTTCCTTGTAAATTACAAATGGCACTACATAATCACTAACATCCCCCTTAGTTCTACGATTACACAATAATAATTTTAAATAAGCTCTGTAAAACCCAAAATTACTATAGAAAATTATTAAGCAATTTCAGTATCCACAAAAATGTTCATAGAGTATTTGTGAAGTAAATCCAACTTTGAAAGACAAATCAATTTAGTTTATGTGAACTTCAGGACGTAGGTAATTCCAGGAAAATTAACAATAGTAAACTCGGGCAAAGTAAAATTCAACTAAGCCAAGATCTTTGTAGCAAACATTACAGGTATGAAAAATTATATTAAAATAACTTTAATGATAATTCTTTTTTTTTTTTTTTTTTTGTAGAGACAGAGTTTCACTTTATCGCCCTCGGTAGAGTGCTGTGGCGTCACACAGCTCACAGCAACCTCCAACTCCTGGACCTAGGCGATTCTCCTGCCTCAGCCTCCCGAGTAGCTGGGACTACAGGCGGCCGCCTCAACACCCGGCTTTTTTTTTGTTGCAGTTTGGCCGGGGCCAGGTTTGAACCCACCACCCTCGGTATATGGGGCCAGCACCCTGCTCACTGAGCCACAGGGGCCGCCCTTTAATGATAATTCTTAAAGCATTTCTCTCCGTATTAATAACTGAACATTTTAAATTTGCCAAAGATATAAACACATCTTTATAAGTTTAAGGGAAATGCTTCAAAACATTCTTCTCATTCAGATCATATTTCATTCAAAATATTTATCTGATATAGACACTAACTAATAAATAGTTTTCGACGCTAGTGGGAGATGTGAGAAGGGGAAACTTGCCCTTCAACATTATGTCAGTTTCAAAAGGTTAATTCTTCCCATATACCATTGATCAATTACAACTCTTGTTTTTATTTAAAGGAGGCATTCACAAACAAGAAATCATATAAATTGTACATGAAGTAACATTATAGGAATGGCATTCACTTTCACTCAGGCTGATTCAATAAGCTGCTAACTTCTCAAAGCAGAAACCTTCTTATCATCACTATTCCATAAAATTTCTAAGAGCCATGCTTATAAACGAAACTCTGTTGTTAATCATATTAGCCATAGATGAGAACTTTGTCCTCAATAAATGCCTCAGTTTTTAAATAAAATTGGTCCATTGAAAAGGAAACATTTTCATTTCCCTTGCTTTGTTAAATTATTCTGGCAAAGTTAAACATTTTAACACACTGGTGTATATTTTGAAATATAATAGGAAATATATTTTTAACCTTGCATAGTGTAATTGGTAACAGAGACCACAGACCCAAGTATAATAATTAGTATAAAAAGTGCATTTAAATACATTTGAAATTTCAGTTAAATATTCCAACTGAAGTCCAGATTACCAGGTGTGGAGGCCTTAGGTCAAGCTTAGAATCTCAGATACTATAATAAAAAGAACAGAATTCAAGTCACATGAAATTTATAGATATTCAACATCTATTTAAAAAAAATTAAGCCAGTGTGGTGGCTGATGCCTGTAATCTTAGCACTTTAGGAGGCGGAGGTGGGTGGATCACTTGAGCTCAGTAGTTTGAGATTAGGCTGAGCAAGAACAAGACCCTATCTCTACTAAAAAACTAGCTGGGTATTGTGGCAGGTGCCTGTAGTCCCAGTTACTGGGGTGGTTGAGGCAACAACATGGCTTAAGCCCAAGAGTTTGAGGTTATAGTGAGCTATGACACCATAGCATTCTACCCAGGGCCTCTGAAATATAAATAAATAAATGAATATATAAATAAATAATTCAGATATCATAATTTTAATTAAGTGAATTTATCATTTTCCAATACCCTACATTCAAAAAGTAAGATTAAAATAATAGTACAGACCCTCTTAAGAAATCAAATAAAAGTAAATTACAATTAAATTCAGAGAAGACCATAAAAAATATGGTTAGTGCTGAATAGAATAACAACAAAAACAGGATGCCTTCAATGTAATATTTGGAACACATTTTCTTATAGTTTTCTAGAACATTATGGCTGAATGCCTTTATAAACATATTCAAGAATGAAATGTAAAAGTTACTCAAAAATTTAAGCATTCATTAAACCTCCATTATGTGTCAGACATTGTACAAAGTATGGGGATACAAGGATATAATACCATTTACCTGAACTTTGATAAGTGTGAAAGCTCTTAATAATTAGACCCTGTAAGAAGAAGTGTCTAGATTTTGAAATTAGTTAACATGATGTATAAACTAGATACATAGATAATAATGGTGATTTTGTCTTAATCCAGAGAAACAAGCAATTGAAATTTTATTATATGTTTACTCTACTACTTACTAACATAGCTTGAGAAGGAAGGAACTGAAAATGGTATCTTTTAGTTATCTACCCAACATTCACAACTTTTCTTCATAAACTCTCTATTTCAACTCATAAAAAAGGGCCCAGTAACCATGTCAGTAAATAAGATTTTTGTCCTGGCCACATGTGGTTGACATGAAAGAGGGCAGCAGACATAAGGAAAGCTAATCCATTGTATAGGCTGAGCCAAGCATATTCCCTCATCTAGGAATTTCAAGTGAACCCAGGAAATACCTCAGTGGCTATGAACAATGGATTTAGCAGGTGGACATGAGAGTAAGGGAAGAGTCATATCTTGATGTGCTTGCATTGCTAGAAATGCTGATTTAATAAGCTTAAAACCAATTTTCAGTTTTTTTATTATAAATAGGTTAGGAATTGAATTAGGAAAATAATTGCAGATGAGCAAAAGGAAACAGAGACAGAAAAAAAGTGGATCAGAGAAACCCAAAATCTGTTGCAAAGTGTGACAGCTAAGTTAAGCCTGGCTTTTTCAAATAGAGAAACTGTTTTTCTGGAGCTTCACCCCTCCCCCAGTATGACTTGGCTCAGAGGTCACTGAGCACTGAGAAACAAGGCTCGCTACCCTCTTAGGGAGAGTGTGTGCATTTGGGGAGTTAGGAAAATAGAGAGGAGGTAATGAACTTGCTGGAGACAAGGAGGGTGCCTAAATCTTGATAAAAGAGAAAAAGTCTCTCAGGAAGATAAGGAAGAAAATATTTCCTTTGTTCTGTCATTTTGGTATTGGCAGCATTGTTAGTTTGGCTTCTTCCTGGGGAGTTAATCGCCACTCTTGAGATGTGTGCATGATCTAATTGGGGTCTGCTTTCACATCCTGCTCCTGGACTGTGTTCCCTGTCCCATGCTCTATTTGCGTTAAGATCACAAATAATTCAGAGTAATAAAAGTAAGAGGTAAGTCAGTTTAATTAACATAGTTAGTTAGAGAAATCGTTTGGTTAGAAAATGCAAACCAAGAAAGAACTATGATATAAGGGTTAGCCTTCCCCTGTTAGATTGATGATTAAAACAGTGGTGTGTGTAATAAAAACAGAGCTAGCCCAGAACTAGGGGCTTCCACTGGTCCTCACACTTGGAGGTGGACAGTCCCCTGACCATCTTTCTAAAGCTTTCTTCTTGTGCCTTCAAATATTCATTTTTCCCTCATCCTCTGGTCTCCACCAGTTACTGGAAAAGAACTCATGGTATAGTTTGTGGCTGGTCCCCAACAGATTTATAAGAATTTTTGGAGCTGAGGGTGGAGCAGTTGTGCTTGGGTTATACTCAAGTATAAGAACGAGTAGTCTGCAGGAACAGAGAGTATTAAAACAGAAGGAGTTGGGTAAGCATATTTCTATCAAAACGTATTTTCCATAGTCAAGATGGCCTCTAGCCTCTAAATCTTTGGTCAGTTCAAGCATGTCAAAAGCTAAGTCTACAGTCACTAAGGGAAAAAAACAAACAAATCTGTCACTGGACACAGTTATTATAGTCTTGCTACTATCTGTGATCATTAAATGTTATTATCAAAGGGACTAAAATTGCCTATGGAAAAAATACTCTCTGGATTTTTCATTTAATGAAGAATGTTCTATAATATCTCTTTAGGACTGAATCCTTACTTCACAACATCAGTTCTTCTAAGTAAGAGGACCATCCTTGGCAAACAGAAAAACAGAGGTCAAGCATATACTTGTATGTTAAATAAGTTTTATACTGCCATAATAGAATGCAGTGGGAACAAAAAATTACTCATAAGCCAATATTAACTCTAGATTTAGAATACTTGTAGTTTGAAAAGTGGCTCATTGATTTCTGCAGAAGGAAGTTGCTCTTCAGCAGCTCTGATGTTCAAGTTGTGTTAGGTTTCCTAAACATGAAGATGCATTGTACAATCTACTCTGAGGACAAAGAATTTCATCTGAAACAATTTATTTTCAATCTGAGAATCAATGAGGAGATTGTGTAAAAGGATGCTAGGTAATACGATGAGAAGCTGGGCATTCATTCCTGTTCTTTCTGTGTTATCTGTAGGCAAGATATTAGTTTCAATGAGCTTGCCAAAGGACATAGACGATCATCCTCCTCCTCTTCTAAAACATCTGTGGGTGATCCATTCCCCCCGAATGATAGCATCTGTCTTCCTGATAGCTGGCTGGAAAGCTCGTATGCCAGACTCTCACAGCTGTGGGGGCACAGCTGACTATCCATCTTCAAAATGCACCACATGCCAGTCGTTTGAAGTAGCTTGGAAAAGTCACTTCTTACAAAGAAAACTTTATGTAAGAGCTAATCTCATAAGGACTATGTTTCCGCTTTTGCATCCACATGTACACATAAAGGTGACAGCACAGGTAGGAAGTTCCCTACATCAGATAATGACCTTGCCTCTAAGGGCTCTTTCTATCAGCTTTTAACAGCCTGACTGAGTCACCTGGGCTGAGTGGTTTGAGGACCTTTATTTAGGGTGGTGCTTTATTCACCAACCTGAATAAAGGTCATCCTCATTTTGCAATGCATGATGGCAGCTAGACACTTTGACAATTACAAGTTATCATCTATAAAAAAAATTCTCCCATTTTTACTCATAGAAAGAGTATGAATTTGTAAAATTTCACTTCTGCTGATGAATAAATTCTAGGTATTCATTCATTTATTATTTACTATTTCAAATTCTAAGTTATATTTGGGGACTACTTTGTATGTTTATATGTTTTAAACATTAATGTACATAGGAACTAATTTAGCAAAATGTGTCCAATGGCGTCTAACCAAACAACAGGAAAAAATGAGTATTATAGATCCATAGATATTCACATACCCATATACACACATATACATAAATGCACAATAAATACATATGGTCACATAGTGTGTATGTGCATACAGGCCTACACAGATCCCTATGTACTATGTAATTTGCATGAAATATGTTTTATTAAGTAATATGATACTAATATTCTAATTATATGACTCATGTGAAGGTTTTATATGGATTTTCATATCAATATATCTCTACCCACTTTTGAGTATGAATACACAGATGTGCAATCTGCCAATAGCAAGTATCTATTATAATTTTAAGTGCCTTTAATTATGTCTGGATTCATAAGATTGACAAATGTGTTCGATTGGCATTTCTCTCATTTAACCTGTCCTTTGAGAGAGTTGATGAAGTATGCCCATCAACCGAGAGTGACTTCTCTTCCTAGCCCATCTTACAATGTCCTTTAACTTACCTAGGGACTATGATTTCTCTGGTTCATATATCAGATTATTTACAGATGGACCATGATATCTAGTGCACATTTATTAATAGAATAAAAACGCACTTAAGTTTGTCATAAATATTTTTTAGTTTGATATAGCTTTAAAAAAAATTAAAAAGCTATTATTTATAAATGACTTAGTATAGTTCCCAGCACACACTAAGAGTTAAATGAATATTAATTATTGTTTTATCAAAATTATGAAGTACCACAATAGCCATTTCTGATATGCTAAATTTAAATATGTTTCTTTTTCTGTGCTAGGGGAATTGGTGAGCAGAGGGACATATGTAGACCCATTGTGTCCCAAAAAATTCATATTGGAGTGCCATCATGGAAAAGGGCCAGATCCTAGGAGACAGGGAATCAGGAAAATGAGTTGTTACCTTTAGGAGATAAGTTTGGAAATTATTCAAGATATGGAATAAAAGAAGGAAAGGCCATCCATAATAACTGATTTTAAAATATTTCACTTATCGTCCTCATTGAAAAATACTATTTTTGGATGGTTGAATCTTTTTAAAAATGCATATTTTAGGGCGGCGCCTGTGGCTCAGCGGGTAGGGCGCCGGTCCCATATGCCGGAGGTGGCGGGTTCAAACCCAGCCCCGGCCAAAAAAAAAAAAAAAAAAATGCATATTTTAACATATAACATACAATTTTGTTTATTTTGTGTCTTATGTTTGGGAGATTTCCAGAGACTATTTCAGTAACTGAAAACATTTGTTTGTGCTAAAATATTTGAAAAACTCCGTTCTAAAGACTAGCTTATTGTATTTGTAAGAAGATAATGGTAATAAAAAAAATACATGTGATGTGACATCAGAAGAAAGCAAGGCAGAATAATTTATTTAAGAAGTCATAAGACATAAATTTCTGTTTTTATACATATCTCTTAAAACAAACGTGAATTGATGGAAGATGTTATATAAACAAGTATAAGTCTGCAAAATATGTGTATGTGAATATGTAGTTTAAAAATCAATTATGAGGCTGCTTAGAATAGCATTTTGGGGACTAATTTTATTGATTTCCTAAGGATAATAATTGCATATATTTGTGGATTCATAATGTTCCAAAACAACTTTAAATTTTATTTTTTTCTATTTCTCCAAATAGCCTCACAAAATGAAAATATTTATAAATAATTTTGTTTTTTTTTGTTTTGTTTTTTATTTATTTTTATTAAATCATAGCTGTGTACATTAGTATGATCGTGGGGCACCATACACTTGGTTCATAGATCGTTTGACACATTTTCATCACATTAGTTAATATAGCTTTTGTAGCATTTTCTTAGTTATTTTGCTAAAACCTTTACATTCCACATTTACTAGGATTCACATATACCCTTGTAAGGTGCACCGCAGGTGTAATCCCATTAATCCCCCTCCTTACCCCTCCTTCCCCCTCCCTCCCTCCTCCCTCCCCTCCCTTTCCCCTTTCTCCCTATTCTCAGGTTATAACTGGGTTATAGCTTTCATGTGAAGGTCCTACATTAGTTTCATAATAAGGGTGAGTACATTCGGTACTTTTTCTTCCATTCTTGAGACACTTTACTAAGAAGAATATGTTCCAGCTCCATAATTTTGGATGAAAAATCAGAACTATTCAAAATATACATAGTCTGCCAAAGTTCATAGACAAAATTACTTTCTAGAGAAGTCCTGGGGAGCTGGGAAGAGAGAGGAGCACCTTTCCACCAGAAGTGAGGAGTTCTATTTTGCCCCAACTTGCATCTGCAATGCCTGATTAATGTTCTAAAGTTTTCCCTCTCCAGTCTCTTTTTTTAGATAGCATCTATCAAAAGCTGCCTGGACAAAGCTCAGAAGGAAACTTGTGTATGCAAATTCTTTCATTTGGAAAAGGAGAGAGGGAGGGGAACTATAGGACTTGGGTGTCTTCTCTTTTTCAGAATGTTAACTCTATCTCCATGTTAGCTCTCCTCTGAATAATGAGTGATGCTATCTCAAAGCCAGGTTTTCCTTCTTTGGCTGACCTACAAAAACATCATTGCAACAAATTCTCAGTGAAAAAATGTGTCCTTTTCCTTTTGACTGATAAGTGTTCACAGTATTTTCAAAATAAGCCATAATTTTTTGTTGTCTTTGTTAAGAATGTGCTGAATGAGTGCATGGCAATGAAGAGAGGGATGAACAGAGGAGACAGGGCCACAGGACTTGCTTATGAGAGAAATAGGCTGCCTTTAAGGAAGTGGGTAAGCCAAAAGGTAACCCTTCAGAAAATGATCCTCCCTTCATATGCTGAAAAACTTTCTATAAGAAGAGCTGTTTCACCTCTTTAGCAGTTTAATTTTCTATAATCATCTTTGACGGAATAGCCGATCCACATAGTCACCTCAGGTATTATCTAAGTGGAGACTGAATTACTTTTGTATTACTACCAAATGTTTAAAAAAAAAAGAAAGAAAGAAAAAGAAAACTTCAAAAACTTTATTTTCAACATCATTTTCTTTCCTTATGCTTGTCTGAAATAGTAACTACTTATTTTAATACTATTCAAACTGCCTCTCCACCAATATACTAAATGTAAGGTTTAAATACTTAAAAACTTAAAAGATGCCATTGAGCAAAGCTGTGTTCATTATCTAACCAAAGAAAAGTACTTAGGAAGAAAAAAATTTAAAAATGGCAAGAGTTTGAAGAATCTATTTGTTATCTTTTCCACTCTGTTGATTTTACCCTTCCCCACCAAATTGAAACACCATTTTCTAAACAATAATGTAATACATTTTTGACATCACCAAAGAATGCTTTTAAAGTATAAAATACATTTCCCTTATGTAATCAAAAACAAAAACCTATAAATTATAATGCAATGAACAGTTCAATTTTTCTATTGAATATATTTAAAGGATGTGTGCTGATTAAGCTCTTAGTCGTTTGTGTTAACTGTCTGGTGAAAGCTTTTCGAATCTGGTTTAGCCCATATTAAATTCCCCAGTGGTGACCTTCTAATAAAAGGAGAAGTGGAAAACTATCCTAGCACTTCTTCCCTTCTGTATTTTAATACATGTCATTGCATATTTCTAATGCATTTATGTCTCAAGCAGCATGTTAAATTGTTTGAATCTTTCAATGGAAAAGCCAAGAACAAATATGTACATTAAAATGTGAAACAATTTGACAATGCAAGAAGTGTTTTCTAGAAGATGATGTGATTTCTGCTTCTTCATAACTCTTGATGGTCATTTCAACTTTATATATAGGTAGGCTTTGCTGTAAGTTTGCAGAATACCTTTATTTTTCTTTACTATCCTCTGCACCACTGAGAGTCTTAAAGCTATTGTGTGCATTTGTATATTAATAGATTTCACATCTTTAACATAATGGTTTGTAAGTTGGTAGGGACTTTTGCTAGATAAAGCAAAGGGAGTGTTAATTCTATTATCTTCTGCCATGAAACCTCTGCACAGACAGGAAAACCAATAAATAAATAAACAAATAAATATGTACAAATAAAGAGAAGACTAGTTTCACAGTATAATTAGCATGGATTCACATATGTAATAGAATACCAGAGAATATTACAGTAGTCCATGATGTGGCAATATTGAGGACATATTTAAATTGTGATAACATAAAAGGGGCTGACAAAAAAATGTTGTCAATGGATTGCACAGCATCCAGCTTTCTAGTTGCCAGTACCCCTACTTTCACAAGAAGTAACGGGGGACAACTGTAATGTAGATTTAGTTCTTATATTTAAAAATGTAATTGCCTTTGGGAAACGAAAATGCAGCCATGTCAGCTGATTACAGTTTAATAAGTCTTCCCAGATAGAAAAATAAGTAGGAGGTTCCTTGTCCATGATAAATACCTGTTGCCTACTAACGTGACAGGAGTGGAAATGAAAGCACATACAATGAGTGGATATGTAGAAGAACAAGCACATGAAGACAATTACGACATAGCTCCTGGGCTTTGTGAGTTGGGACACATTATTGTTTAAATGCTCTGGAGCTCTTAATATATTGCAAGGCAAGCAACCATGAAAATGCCTTCCAGCACTGAGATTTTATCTGAGACTATTCCCAATCATTGCTTTGTTGTGTGGTATAATCTGAGGGCCTTTGTTTCACTATGCCTCAATCCCATGTCAAGAGCATAATTTTTGACTTGAAGAACTATAATTTCAATAATGTAAAACATTGATGATGTTCTCCAACCTGACAAACATGCTACATCCATTCTTTCTCCACCCTAGAAATATTTTGCCCATCCACATGTTCTTATGATAGGGGATCTGCTTTTTAGATTGAGCTAAAGTCTACCTTGTTTAATAGATGTAGATGATTCTGGAGCAAAAAAAAAAAATTATTCCCCTTGACTGCTCATTCATCTGTGCTTATAATATGTACCCTACCCTACTTCTTCACTATTTACCAAATTGTTTCTAATTTTAATATGCACATTTACAAAATAAATGTGGTAAGTATTTATAATAAATTCTATTGTACTTAGTGGGCCATCACTTCCATTTTTACAGGGAAAACAGGCTGAGTTTTAGTAGTAGCACAAGAAACCTGATTGTTTTCCTTATGAAAAGATTAATGAAACTAAAATAAAGCATTTTTAAAAGCTAAGAATTAAAGAAGTAAAAATAAATGCATAAGAAATTATATAGTTTTATTTTAATTTACTTCTATGTGTGCACTTAAGTGGTGATTAGTTCCAATTTGATAGTGAGTACATGAGTTTGATTCTCCATTATTGTGATGTTTCACTTAGAAGAATAGTTTCCCCTTCCTTCCAGGTCATCCAAAAAGAGTAGATCACCTCCCCCAAATTGCTTTGCGTAATATGGACATTTTAACAATGTTGATTCTTCCTAGCCATAAGCATGGTATGTTTTTCCATTTATTAACATCTTCAGCTGTTTCTTTGCTCAGAGTTTTCATAATTCTCTTTATAGAGATCTTTCACATCCTTTGTTAGGTAAATTTTCAAATATTTCATGTTCTTTGCCACAACTGTAAAGGGAATAGAGACCTTGACTGTTTCTTCAGCTTAACTATTATAGATATATATATATAAAAGCTACTGATTTGTGAGTATTGATTTTATATCCTGAGACACTACTGTATTCCTTGATCACTTCTAAGAGTTCTGTGGAGATATATAAGCAACTAAGACACCCCCAACCCCCGACAGGAGACAACCGGAAGGGGATAATCCCACACTCCCACAACAACACTACCAGGGTACAACCTTGATGGGTCCCCAGGTGATCAGCCGAGGTCAATTCATACCAATTGTATGGAACTCTTATCTCTTGGATTTTCCAGGTATAAAATTATATCATCTGCAAAGAGTGAAAGTTTGATCTCCTCTAACCCTATTTGTATAACCTTGATCACCTTCTCTTGCCTGATTGCCATGGCTAAGACTTCCAATACAATGTTAAAAAGCAGTGGAGACAATGGAAACCTTGCCTGGTTTCTGATCTGAGTGGAAATGTTTTCAATTTTACTCCATTCAGTATGATATTAGCTGTGGATTTGTTATGGATGGCCTCTATCAATTTAAGAAAAGCACCTGCTATACGTATTTTCTTAACCATTCTAATCAGGAAAGGATGCTGGATATTTCAAAATCTTTTCTGCATCTGTTGAAGAGAATCATATGGCCTTTGTATTTTAGTTTGTTTATGTGATGTATTATATTTATAGATTTATGTATATTGAACCAACTGTGATACCCTGGAATAAAACCCACTTGATCATGGTGTATAATTTGTTTCATGTGTTGCTAGATTCTGTTTGCCTGAATCTTATTGAATATTTTTGCATCTATGTTCATTAAAGACTTTGGTCTATAGTTTTCTTTTCTTGTTGGGTCTTTTCCTGGTTTGAGGATCAGGGAGATATTTGCTTCATAGAATGTGTTGGGAAATATTCTTTCTTTTTCAATGTTTTAGAAAAGGTTATGTAATATAGGTACTAATTCCTCTTTAAAGGTTTGGTAAAAAAAAAAAAAAAAAAGGTTTGGTAGAAGTCTGATGTGAAGCCATCTGGTCCTGTACTCTTCTTTTTTGGGAGATTTCGTATAGTTGATTCTATTTCAGTACTTGATATAGGTCTGTTCAGCATTTCCAATTCATTCTGATTAAGTCTAGGAGGTTGGCATGTTTCCAAGTATTGGTCAATTTCTTTCAGATTTCCATATTTCTGATAATAAAATTTTTTTTACTATTCATTAAAAAATTTGAATTTCTGAGGTGTCTATTGTTATTTCACCTTTGTCATTTCTGATTGATGATACTAAGGACTTTAATTTTCTATTTTTGGTTAGGTTTGCCAAAAGTTTATCAATTTTGTTGAATTTATCAAAAAACAACTTATTGATTCATTGATCTTTTAAATAATTCTTCTGTTTTTGATTTCATTTAATTCTGCTCTAATTTTAGTTATTTCTTTTCTTCTGCATGGTTTGGGGTTGGAATGTTCTTCCTTTTCCAGTTGCTTAAGATGTTCCATTAAGTTATTAAATTCCTCTCTTTCTGTCCTCTTGAGGAAGGCTTGCAATGCTATAAGGACTGCCTTTGCAGTATCCCACAGGTTCTGATAATTCATGTCTTCATTATTGTTTTGTTCCAAAAATTTGGCAATTCCCTTCTTAATCTCATCTATGACCCCGTGATCATTCAGCATAAGGTTATTTAGTTTCCATGTCTTCTGTGAGTGTGCAGATACCTGTTATTGGTGAGTTCAACCCTTATTGCATGATGATCCAAGAAAATATAAGGAATAATTTCTATACCTTTAAATTTGCTGAGGTTAGACTTGTGACATAAGATGTGGTCAATTTTGGAGGATGTTCCATGGGCTGATGAGAAGAAACTCTTATTGCATGATGATCCAAGAAAATACAAGGAATAATTTCTATACTTTTAAATTTGCTGAGGTTAGACTTGTGACCTAAGATTTAATCACTTTTGGAGGATGTTTCATGGGATGATGAGAAGAACGTATATTTAGTTTTGTTAGGATGAAATGTTCTGTAGAGGTCTGTTAAATTAAATTGTTGTATGGTAAAGTTTAAGTCCAAAATTTCTTTGCTTAGTTTCTTATTGGAGGATCTATCCACCACAGCCAAAGGGGTGTTAAAATCTCAAACTTTTATTGTCCTGGAAGATATTAAATTGCTCATGTCTGTTAGGGTCTCCCTTATAAATTTAGGTGCATTCTGATTGGGTACATAAATATTAATAGTTGACATCTCATCATGTTGAGTGTTTCCTTTAACAAATATGAAGTGACCATCCTTGTCTTTCCTTACTTTTGTTGGTTTAAAGCCTAGTATATCTGCAAATAAAATTGCTACCCCTGCTTTTTTCTGATTCCCATTTACCTGGATTACAGATGCCTATCCCTTCACTCTGAGTCCATATTCATCCTTTAAGATAAGATGAGATTCTTGTATGCAGCAGATATCTGGCCTAAGTTTTTGTATCAATCAACCAAATGTGCCTCTTAAGAGGACAGTTTAAGCTGTTCACATTAATTGAGAGTATTGATAAGCCTGGTAGTATTTGGGGTCAAGTTTTTCAAAAGTCCAGTGGACATTTTGAATCTTTTTACCACTATGAAAATTGGGTTTTGGTCAAGAATTTCAGAGTGAGTTTACTTTGTTGGTAGAGTATTATGCTGGTCATTATGGAGGATGGGTCTGAGGGTATCCTGAAGAGCTTATTTGGTTATGGAAAATTCTTCAATGTGTGTATGTCATTAAAGTATTTAACTTCTCCATCATGCATGAAGCTCCATTTAGCTGGATACAGGATCCTGGGCTAAAAGCTGTTTTATTGTAGGAGATTGAAGGTCAATGACCATCCTCTTTTGGCTTGAAAACTTCAGCAGAGAGATCTGCAGTCATTCTAATATTCTTCCCCTTGTAGGTTATGATTTTCTTACGTCTGGCTGCTTGCAGGATTTTCCCCTTCATATTAACTTTGGCAAAAATCAATTAAAATGTGTCTAGAAGATGCTTTATTTGGGTTCTGAAACTGTCTGCTATCTGAATTTTATTATTTCTTGCCATGCTTGGGAAGTTCTCCTCAATTATCTCTTGGAATAGAGTATCTGTGCCTTTCAGACCATCCTATTCTTTGGGGATTCCTATGAGGTGAATGCTTGCTCTTTTGGAGTGGTCCCACAATTCTCTCAGGGAATGATCCATTTTTTTGTCTCCACTTCTCTTCCTCTTTGAGTGTTTGGGGGAGTTCAGAAGCTTTGTATTCAATGTCAGAGATCCTTTCTTTTGCCTGCTCTATTCTGTTACTGAGGGATTCTACTATATTTCTCAGATTTTTGAGGGCTGCAAGTACTTGCCTCAATGTGTCAAAATCTTGGGTGTTTTGTCTTTGAATTCTTGAGACAACTTTTGAATTGCTCCTTGAATTTATAATTCCATCTTTACCTCCATTCTGTTAATCTTATTTGCGATCCAAATTCTGAATTCAATTTCTGACATCTCAGCAATTTGTTTATGAATGGAATTTTCTGTTGTGTCTCCTTTGTCATTCCTTGGGGAAGTTGATCTATTCTGAATATTCATGTTGCCAGAGTTTTTCCACTGATTCTGCCCCATGATTATTTTTCACCATTTGGCTAGAGAAGCTGGCAAGGTGAAATTGAATTGAGGGCTCCTGGAGTTGTAATTAACCAGCCCTTTAACAAAGCCCTTTAACAAAGGTGATTGAGGCTTTTGTAATTAACCAGCCCTTTAACAAAGATGATTGAGGCTTTTCCCTTAGAGCTTTACAAAAGTCCCATTCAGAACTACTGCCTGAAATGCTGGGCATCTGCTTGCTATGGTTGGGCTAGATGGCCCTGACCGGTATTCAGTTACTCTCTGTCCAATCCTAGTGAATCAGTGGCTTTGGGCTGAAATCTCAGCTATGTAGATATATAAGCAACTAAGACCCCCATCCCCCAAACACACACACACACACACAAGAGACAACTGGAAGGGGACAATCCCACACTCCCACAACAACACTACTGGGGTACATACCAATTGTCCCAGTAGAAACAACATGGATCAGGTGGAACAGTTCAAAATATCTTCAGCAGGGGTCCACTGGCAGCTCAATTTGACTCCAGTGGGAGGGACCGTGAAGCTGCCACCACTGTTAGGGGTGATGTTGCCACTGTCAGGGGTGGTGCCACTGGGGATCTGGGGTACTTCTTTGTGCAGGTTGCAGGAACCAGTGGGGAGCTGGAGGGTGTTGCCACTGGTGACAATGGTCATAGGAGCAGGGCAGAAAACTGGAGCATGGAGCTACTGATCCCCAATCTTGTGCTGCAGAAGCCAGGTACCAAGCTGGAGGGTGGAGTCGCAGGAGCCAGGAGCCAGGCAGAAGCCTCAGGAGTCACAGGAGCCAGGCAGGAGCCACTGGCACTGGGTCTTAGGAGCCAGGCCAGGAGCCAAAGGGTGGAGTCATCAGTCCAAGGCCATGGGTCTCAGGAGCTAGTCAGGAGTTGCTGGGTGTGGGCTGCAGTTCACAGGGGCAGTGGGTCACAGAAGCTAGGTGGGAGTCACCAGCCATGGGCTGTGAGTCTCAGGTGCCAGGGGATGGAGTCAATGACAGTGAGCTGCATGAGTCACAGGAGCCCAATGGGAGTTGCAGGCTGGCTGTGGGTGGCAGGTCTCAGGAGCTAGGCAGGGAGCTGAGCCACCCACTGCAAGCTGCCGAGCTGGGGAGCCGGTGGGCCGCAGTCCCCACTGGTCAGTAGCATGTGACCTGAGCTATGCTCTTTCCAACACAGGGCAAATCTCTCTCGCCTTGTGACTCCCCACCTCCATTAGAGTTATAGTTTTAGCGCAACTGTCCAACAACTAATGAGGTGCCCCGCCCTAGCAAAAATCTGCTAAACGCTCCAGATTTTGCAGGAGGTAGTCTTCCAGACCACCAGGAGAGGGAGGAGGGGTGGATTGGGAGTTCAGGAAGGTAGGGAGAATATTAGATCAACTTTTGGCCTGGGCAAGATACTACCTGGGCTTGCAGTGGTACCTCTCCCTGGAGGGAGTCCCAGCCCTCAGTTGTTCTCACCCCCTTGATGAAACAAAAGGTCCTCTGTTCTCTACTTTGCCTCAAGCCACTCTCCTGGGAGGAGAGGGGAAGGATTTCCATCCTTTTTGGGATGGGTTTTGTACCTGAAATTTGTGTCCTTGGAGTCCCAGCTTGTCGCAGCAGGGGTGATGTGAGCCTGTCAATCCTCTCTCAGCTCAGCTTCCGATCTTCCACTTTATTGGGTTATTTCTGGCCATTAGTTCTCCCTCTGCACAGGAGCCTCTGCTGTAAGCTGGCTTCAGTCAGCCATCTTGCCTCCCTCCTCATCTTAAGATTTCGATTTGCATTTTCCAAATGATTAGATATGCTGAACATTTTTTTTAAGTGTTTCTTGTCCATTAACATATCTTCATTTGAGAAGTTTCTGTTCATGTATTTTGGTCACTTCCTAATAGGATTATTTGGTTGTTTCATGCTGATTTGCTTGAGTTTCTTGCAGGTTCTAGTCATGAATCCTTTATGAAATGTATAGCATGAAAATATTTTCTCCTATTTTGTGGATTATCTATTTGCTCTTTTGATTGTGTCCTTGCTTGTGCAGAAGCTTTTTAAGTTGATCAGGTCCCATTTATTTATTTTTGTTGTTGCTGTAATGGCTTTTGGAGTTTTCTTCATGAATTCTTTGCCTAAGCTAATTTCTATGATTTTTTTCCAACATTTTCTAAGATTCTTATAATTTCTTGCTTTAGGTTTAAGTCTTTTATCCATTGTGAGTTCATTTGTGTGAATGGTGAGAGGTTTGGATCCTGTTTCAGTCTTTCACAGGGGGCTATACAGTTTTCCTTGCACCATTTATTAAACAGGGATTCTTTCCAAATGTATTATTTTATCTGTTTTGTCAGAAATCAGATGGGAATATGAGGATGATTTTTTTATCTGGGTTCTCTGTTTTGACCCATAAGTTCATGTCTCTGTTTTTCTTGCCAATGTGAGGAAGAGACAATGGATAAATTCATAGCCATTTTGTATATTGAAAACTAGATGGGTGAATGGCACACTTATGTGTATAACTTTGACTAAATCTGTACAAAAAACAAGTATATAAACAAAACATGCATACTTTCCAATATTCTAAAATTAAAAAAATAATATATTTTATTTAACCCAAAAAAGGAAATATAATGTTTATCTATTTAGAAGATAATTCTACACACACACACTGAGCAGCATACCACATTTTAATGGTGTATTTTTAAACTGTGGATAAGTGTATAAATTTGGGGGTACATTTATGTTTCAATTATGATTTTTCTTCTGGTGATTGGGTGAAAGTTGTTAGTCTAATCACCTCTCTCCTTGCTTCTGGCTTACAAAATGTGGGAAGCCTGAGTATTTCTGAAGTATGTTCATCCATGCATCTCATCCATGTGCTAATAATTGCTATGCCATGGTAAAGAATACACTTTCCCCTCATTTGCACCATATGCTGCCAATGCACAGTTCTATATTTGTTTTTATTATTATTATTTTATTTATTATTATTATTATTTTTTAACTAGACTTCTACAATACACCTCTTTTACACTTCATTGCAACCTCCTTCCCTTATCCTTTTTTTAAATGTTGGTAAAATATAGTTAATATAGAATTTCTCATTTAACCATTTTTAAGTATATCATTCAGTGGCCTTAAGTATATTCATATTTTTATATAACCACCACCCCCATCATCTCCAGAAATTTTTCAACATCTAAAACTGAAACTCTACCTTCACATCAAATAGACAACTCCTTATTTCCATCCATGGGCAACTACCATTTAACTTCCTGTGTTTATGAATTGGACTAATCCAAGTATCTCATATAAATGCAATCCTATAGTACTTGTACTTTTGTGACTGGTTTATTTCATTCAGTACCATGTACTAAAGTTTCATCCAAATAATGCATGTTTATAAGGCTCAATAATACATCATTGTATACATACAGTTATGTGCTTCAGAATAACATTTTGAACAATAATGGACTGCATATATAAGTGTGCTTTCCATTATAATAATTATAATGTGGCTGAAAATTCTTACCATCTAGTGACATTGTAGCTGTCCTAACATGATAGCACAATATATTACTCATTTTTTGTGGTAACGGTCATGTAAATAAACCTAGTATGCTAACAGTTACATAAAAGTATAGAACATTCAATTATGTACAATACACAGTACTTGATAATAAATGACTAGATATTGGTTTATGTATTTACTATATACTATCTTTTTTTTAGAGTATACTACTTCTTCATATATACATGTACATATAAATACTTATATGTGAACACACATACACTTGCACATACACATGTATGAAACATCCTCAGGCACATCCTTTAGGATGTGATGACAGTTCTATGACAATTATGGCCCTTGATGACCTTCAAGTGAGAAAAAATGTGTAGGTTGAAAACAATGATATTGAAGATTCTGATTCTGTGTAGGGCTAGGTGTAATGTTTGTGTATATGCTTTAGTTTTTAACACTCTTAAAAGAAATATATATATATATATATATAAATCCTTCTTAAATTAGGTTATAAAGAAAATATTTTTGTACGGCTATATATTTGTGTTTTAAACAAAGTGTTATTTTAAAATAAAAAATATTTTTACAAAATTTACAATAAGCTAATGTTAATTTAGTATTAAAGAAAGATAATTTTTTTTACAGGTTTAGGGTAGTCTAAATGTATACTGTCTAAAAGTCTACAATAATGTGCAGCATTAAAAAATGTAAGACTCCTAAATTAGAGAAATAAACAATTACAAAAATTTCTACTAGTATAAGAGGTATGTTTTATCTTTTTTCTAGTTAACAACATAAGTTACCCTTGAAGATGCCCTGGTTCTCTTAGAATTCAGCTGTAGCATTCATCTACTGTTCCAACTTAGAAATCTACTTCATGTCTGAAATCCTATCATAAAGAAAAAGACATACCTTTCAAGAGTACCTCTACCTAATCAGCCCTAATGTGAATAAAATACCAATCAGAAAATGAAAGTTGTACATTTTTGTCAGTACCTTGATGGTTAAAATAATGAAATTTTTTGTTGTGGATAATTTGGATTGCAGAATATACTCTCCACTATTTATCTGCTTGATTATTATTTCATATGCAGTTCACAAAAAGAATCAGCAGAGAAATGAGACAAATATCAGTGTCAGTGAAGTCAACTATTTGCCAAGACTGTTTATGGGGAAAAGCAATTGTAAATAGATTAGAAAATACAAGCCAAGAACTTCAATATGCCAGTTTCTCTACATCTCTCTGCTTTCAAGAATGTTCCTTCCAAATTTCTGCAACCACAGCAATAGTAACACAAAGGAATTTTTTAATAAATATCCATCAAAGAAGAAAAGAATTACGATGGAGGAAAAATAGTCCATTCCGTTATGTCCCACCTCATAAATCACTCACTCACTTTTGACATCTGGTGGGTAAGTCACAAATTTCCTCACCAATCAATGAAACACTATTTGCTCATTCCAATACAGAAATCTTTATTTTTCTTAAATGATGTTAGAACAACCCGATTTAAAGGAAAGTGCCTCAGTGATTTTTCATCTTCCAATCTAAACATACAACAACCCTGTAGAGAGCAGAAATCATAGGTGGCATCTCATTATGTTTTAGGAGGACTTCATTGAGTCATGAGCTAAGGTTTCCATAAATTTCTTAATGTTTGTTTTCCTTTTTGGAAAATAATGAAAACCAACATTCAAATGTTTACTTTTTTTTTTTTTTTTTTTTTAGTTTTCAACTTTATTTCAGAAGATCAATGAATTGTAATAATCCCATTACTGGGAAGTCTACATTTTACCTAGTATTTGATTAAGAACTGTTATATATGAATACCTTGGAGATATTATAACCTGGTTGCAGAGCACTATCATAAGCAAATATTATATTGAAGTGATTCATATGAAGTTTCTCTTCTTTTTGGGAAACTAAATTTACCTTAACAATCTCTGAAGTCCCCTTGGATGGGATAAAATAGAGAACAATCTCCATTGAAATTCACATCAAAGGTAGAAACATTCATGCAGACATTACCAATAATAATATTCTAATCGTAACAGTAAAAACACAGAAATACTACCTAAAGAAATACCACAAAGTTAAAAACCAATATATAATATATATTTACTTTTAAATCTATATCTATATAAATTCTCCATGATTATATTTATTTTGTAAAACTTTAATCCAAAAATATTATTTGTCCTAAATAAACTGCTTTTTTAAGTGTATGTCTAGTCATAAAATGCCACAAATAAATATTTGACTCACAAGTATGACTGAGAAATTACAAATACAAAGGAAAAAAAATTAAAAAGCTCCCAAACTCCTTTATATCATTCTAGAAGTTTGCATCAATAGCACTTAAAATCCTAAATCATAACTTTGGCTTAAAATGTACAAAAGCAAGTTATGTAACCAAAACCTATGTACTCCTGTAAAATTCTGAAATTTCACAAAAATTGAAAAAGATATTCTTAAAAATTTGAAAACAAAATATGGTAGACTCTTGAACCTACATTTAGTGTATTTATTTTAACTAAATTTCATTTAAAACTGTAATTCAAAAATAATGTATTTTCTCCTGACACAAAAGGAATATACATATTATTTAATGTAAAATATGTAGATGATCAAATAGAAAAAAAAAAAAAAAACAATTGCTCCTGTATTATTCATGGTTCTCCCGAATAACATAACTGGTATACAAAGGGAGATTTATTTATTTATTTATTTATTTTTGATTTTTTTGTTTGTTTGTTTTTTCTTTTTTGAAGTTTTGCAGTTTTGGGCAGGGCCAGGTTTGAATCTGCCAACTCCATTATATTGGGCCAACACCCTACTCTTTGAGCCACAGGAGCCGCCCTTTTTATTTTTTATTTCTATTTTATTTTACTTTTATAAATGTAGGGGGCACCAGTGCAATTTTGCACTGGATAGATTGTGTAGTGGGTAATAAGGTCTTCTGGGTATCTAAATGTACACAGTACCCATTAAGAAATTTCTCACCATCTATTCCCCCCGCCTTCTAAGTGTCCATTGCCTACTATTCCATACTTTACATGCACGTGTACACATTTTTTTAGCTCCCATTTATAACTGAGAATATGTAGTATTTGTCTTTCTATGTCTAATTTGTTTCACTTAATATAATGGCCTCTGGTTTCATCGGTGTTCCTATAGAAACGTGATTTCATGATTTCTAATGGCTGAATAGTATTCTATTATGTATATATCCCACATTTCTTTATCTAGTCATCTGGTCATTCACACTTAGGTTGATTCCATACCTTTGCTATTATGACTAGTACTGAGATTAATATACTAGTGCTGGTATCAAAGGAGATTTACTATGAAGAATTGGCTCATGTGATTATGGAGGGTGAGAAATTCTATGATCCTGGCAACTCAGGAAAGCCAATAATATAATGCAGTCTAAGATTGAAGGCTTGAGAACCCGGGGAGCCAACCACCACTCATGTTGTCAGTCCCAAAGTACAGGACAAGACAAGATGAAATGTTCTACCTTAATCAATGAGGCAGGAAAGAATGGCTGAATTCCTCTACCTTTTTGTTGTTTCTATCGAGGCCCTCTGAGGGATTGGATGAAGCCCACTTACAACCACATCTACTGAGTCTAAGAAAGTCAAATGCTAATCTCTTATGAGGATATCATCACAGACACACCCAGAAATATTGGGGTCTGGCACCCCTGGTGGCTGCCAGGCTGCTGATTAATTTTCAAGACTACCATGAGCCAGATGGAAAGTGGGTGGCTGTGAGTGGTGGTTAAAAATAAGGAAAGTTGTGCAGGGATCCTCAAACTACTGCCCGTGGACCACATGAGGTGGTGTGATTGTATTTGTTCCTGTTTTTTTTTTTGCTTCAAAGTAAGATATGTGCAGTGTGCATAGGAATTTGTTCATAGTTTTTTGTTGTTGTTGTTGTTCTTTTTTTTTAACTATAGTCCAGTCCTCCAACAGTCTGAGGGACAGTGAACTGGCCCACTGTTTAAAAAGTTTGAGGACACCTGTAATCATACAGTTCTTGACAAGAATTGACAGTTTCTCTTGAGTAGCTAATTGCTTTTTAAAATGTTAGCTTTTAGTTAATTTCTAGCATCCTGAAAAAGTTCATTTGGGCATTCTTGCCAGTTTTCTTTTATTGTGGAGGAGAGAATTTTGAAGGTCTTTAATTGATCATTTTTGATCAATCAACCCAAATACATTTGGGTTTTTTATATTGTACTTTTATTTGTGGAAGGTTCTAGAGTTATTATACTCTAGGTTCTAGAGTTACAATTGGCAAGTAAACATTTTTTGTACTCAGTGTACACTATGATTATTTGATATCCATATACATTGTGAAATTATTACCATAATTAGATTAATTAACACCTCTGTCACCACAGATAATTATCATTTTGTGTTTACATGTGTGATGAGGGACACTTAAGATCTACTCTCTCAGCAAATTTCAAGGAAAGGCTAGAGTATTATTAACTATAGTCACCAATTTGATCTTCAGAATGTATTCATCTTATAACTGAAATTTCTAGAATAAAAATAGAACCATATATCTTACAATATATAAAGTCAAAATAGATCAAAGACTTAAATCTAAGTCCTGAAATTATGAAACTACTAAAAGAAAACTTTGGGGAAATGCTTCAGGACATAAGTCTGAGCATGCACTTTTTGAGTAAAACCCCTAAACATAGACAACCAAAGCAAAATTAGACAAATGGGATCATATCACACTAAAAGTTTTCTGCACAGCAATGAAAACAATCAGAAAAGTGAAGAGAGAAACTAGAATCAGGGAAAAATACTACCCATCTGACAAAGGATTATTAACTAGAATATATAAGGAGCTCCAAAAAAATCAACAGTAAAAAATCAAATAATTCCACTAGAAAGTGCATAAAGGATCTGAATGGATATTTCTCAAAAGAAGACATATAAGTGGCCAACAGGTATATTAAAAAGTGCTCAACATTCTTAGTCTTCAGAAAAATGTAAATCAAAACTACAATGAGATATTATCTCCCTGCAGTTAAAATGGCTTTTTTTTTTGGGGGGGGGGGTATGTTGGGAACACAAAAATGACAAATGGTGGTGAGATTGTGTAGAAAGAGGATCCTTTGTACACTATTGCTTTGAATGTAGCTCAGTGCAACCAGTAGTTAGAACAATATAGAGATTTCCCAAAAAACTAACAATGGAACTATAACATGATTCAGCAATACTAGTAGTGGGCACATATCCAAAGGAGGGAAGTTTGGTGTTTTGAAAAGATTCCTGCACTCTCATGTTTATTGCAGAACTATACACAATAAACCATGATTTAGAATCAACCTAAATGTTCATCAACAGATGAATGGACAAAGAAATCATGATATATATACACAATTGATATTATGTAGCCAAAGAAAACAAAGAAATCCTGCCATTTGCAACAACATGTATGGAACTAGAGAACAGTATGTAAAGTGAATTAAGCCAAGTACAGAAAGACAAATCTCTCGTGTTCTCACTATAGGAGCTAACTATTGATTTCATGGAGACAGAAGTAGAGTGATGGTTACCAGAGGTTGTAAATAGTAGAGGGAGGACAAGATAAAGTAGGTGAAAGGTGTAAACAGTGGTGCCAAGAGACAAGGCTGAGGCCAAAGATGGCCTCTCAACTGGGACAGAGTTAAAGACCACTTTTATATGGGGCCCTGGAGGGTGCACATTCCACATCCATAACCTGTCAGGTTAGAGTCTTCCAGTGTGAACTTCTGGGGCTAGCCAGATGCTTTGTGTCCTTGTCTTAGGAGGAGAGAAGGAGGAAGGGGAGGGGAAAAGGGTTTGAGTGGGGCTGCATTAAGCTCCCCAATATTAGGGATGGTTATTGGATGTACAAATATAGTTAAACAGTTAGAATGTGACTATAATCTAAAATAAGATAGGGTATAGGTTAAAATAACTAAAAGAGTGGAATTGGAATGTTCCTAGCACAAAGAAATGATAAATACCTGAGGTGGCAGATACTCTAATTACCCTAATTTGATTAATTCACATTGTATACCCATATTAAAACATCAATTTTGCCCTATAAAGATACACAACTATTATGTATCCATAATAATTAAAAATAAAATTATAAAATGTTCAGCACTATACTTGTTTCTAAGATGTTTTCTATATATATTACTGTCATTCGTTGATGTATATACATATATGACGTATGTATGTGCATATGTGTGTACAAAGAAATCATGGTATATATACACAATCATAATGAGGAGTTTCCCATCAAGTTAGCATCATTGGTCTCATCAGGTTAGGTAGCCATGAAAGTTCCATGTCTTAAGAAGATCATAAATCTCAGGCAACTGCAAGAGATAATCACCCTACATTAGGTTATTTCATTTTCTTTGGAAAAATAATTTTAATGTACCATTATAATATTGAACAACTTAATCATTCTTCTAATGCAAAATATTAAGATTATTTCCATCCATCCATAATTTCCTGGTTTTCATGTTTTCTTAAGTTTAAAACCTCTAAATTGGATAGCATAGATGATCAAATGGCCAAAATATCTCTCTTATCCCTAAGCAATCTAAGACAGCAACCACAAGGCATATGTGGCTATTGAACATTCAAATTTTCATTAGTCTAAATTTATATGTGTTGCATTCACAAAATACAATTTTGTATTAAAGACTTCACACCACATTAATAATGCAAGATATCCTATTAATATTTTGGTACTGAGTATATATTTAAATGATTATAATTTAAGTATATTAGGTTAAATAAATTACATTATTAAAATTAACTGATTTTACCAGGAAAATTACAGATCTGAAGGACTGATTGGGGTTTAACAAGGATCAAGAATCTGGGAAAGGGTAAGTAGTCCTGATTACAAAAGGACAACAGGAAGGGTTCTTTAGTGGGTAGAACCCTTGTGTCTTAACTGTTGTAGTGAACACATAAACAATGTATTGTAAAATTACATAAAACTAAATTTATCCCCACACATGAAAGTGAGGACAGGTGAAACTGGAGAAATAACAATAAGTTTGGGGGACTGTGTCAATGTTAATACCCTGATTGAGATATTGTACTTTCTCAATCAGAAAAGCTTTTGTGAGGTCTTATTTCTGAGGGAAAATGATAAAGGGAGTAGGGATCTTCATACATGTATTATTTCTTACAATTGCATGTGAATTTACTATTCTGTCTGAATAAAGTGTAAAAACTATTACTTGTTCCTTTTTTAATTTTTTATATTACTACTATAAAATTTGAAATTTCATGTGGGAAAAAAATTTCATATGGGGATTAGATTATATTTCTATTAGATAGTACTACCTTAGGAATTTTTACCATCAAAAATAGCCCACATATTTTGTGGAAATAAGTTACCCTGTCTTTATTCTTCACCAGTAGTGAAGAATAATAATAATCTACAGTATGAAGAATAAAAATAATCTACAGTATGAAGAGATATATAATATCATTGCTTATTGATAAGTCATTACACAGTGTGAAGGGAAATATTATAAATATTACATTCAGAGGGTATTTGAAAGTGTCTGCCCTTAGAGTTTGTTGTCTTTTTAAAAAATTTCAGATTAATATGAGGATACAAATGTTTACATTACCTTGTTTTCATTTCTAAGGTGAAGTTCAAGTTGTAGTTGAGCCCTTCACTCAGGGAGCATGCTGAACATCTTCACATTGTGCACATTAGGTGAGATCCCACCAATCACCCTGTCTTCTCCTCTCTCCCTTCTCTTTCTCCTCTCCCCCCCCTTGCTAGACTACACTTGTGTATTTTCATTCATGAGGGCTTGTAGCTGTTTATATATCAGTTTCATATCAGTGTTGAGTACATTGAATAAGTTTTTGTCCCCATTCTTGAGTTCCTTTCCTTAGAAGAATGTGTTTCAACTCATAGAGTACTATTTATTCATAAGAAAAGATGGAAAATTTACATCTTTGTGTTTACCTGGGTAGAGTTCACCCTAGGTTTTATATCAATAAGTCAAGAATTTATTTCATTTCCTATTCGTCTAAAAGTTCTAGAAATGAGGGGATCTGAAATCATCTCTGTAGCCTGACACGTAAAAACCTATATAACCCATTTGAAACCTTGCAATTTCAGAGCCTTACTAATGGTACAAACTTTCATCCTTACTCCATGTAGGAGAGTTTGCAGGATTTTTTGAGTCATTGCCAACTCCTGAGGTGCTGTGCTAATCTTTCAGTAGCAAAAAGAACAGAACATTGTTCTGAAAAGACTCAAACCCTGCATTAAGGCTCCAGTACTAATGTCTCCAACTTGATGATATTCTTATTCAAAACTTCCTATTAATTTTACTTTGTGGATCAACCCATAACCATGAGATGCTTGTTTCATTGGTATATACAGTCCAGTAGTTTTTCTCATTAAATGGCTGTATGCCTTATCACTGTCTCAAAATATGATTATTTCCAAATTTCTCCTTTACTAGGGGCTTAGATTATTTGAATATTTCTTACTAATATTCCCAATGGAACTGAACAGAACTACTTCTGCCAGTAAATTACCTTATACTTTATCTCTGTTATGAAAAGAAATTCTTGGATCTCCTCTATATAATGTTTTGGTTGAAACAACTAGCCCAATTCTGTGATTCTTCCTCAGGTATCACCTATGTTTTTATATAGTCATAAATCTTTAAAAATTGTCTTTTTGTAGCTTTGGCATATTCCCTGGAACGTTGTTCCACATCAGTATATTCATTATTTTGAACAGTAACACAATATCATTATATAAATGTGAAGATCCTGACTCATTATATTATTTGACTAAAAGACATAAAATATAATTCACACACTCATCTTCAAAAATACTTTAACCCCCACTTTTTTTAACCATTGTAAGGCAAAATGAATAACATAAAACAAAATAAAATATATCAAAACAAATAGCAAGAAACATTATGGCAAAAGAAAGAAAAAGTAGATTATATTTGCATCATTTAATGAGATTCAAGTCTTACATAGTTCCAATTTGCAGCAACTCTACAGTAAGATGGAAACAATATAAAGTAAAGTTTATATTACATCTGCAAATGTGAGTACAAAGTTTCAAGGTATCAAATTGTCAAGGCTGACTTAACTTGGCAGCCTTCTGTTTATGTACCAAATAACTGATTAATTATAGATATTTAACCATCTGGTTAGTAATGACACCCTTGATTAAACAAGAGAGATTATTTTTCCCCATGAGCCATTAGAGGCACACACCTGGCCATCCTTGAGTAAAATAATAGCAAATGGCATAAGCTTTGCTTTAAGGTAAGATGCTCTGGAGAGCCCCAAAGACAGCAAACAGTAGCAGGCAGAAACCCTGTATAAGAGAAGGGCAGAGATGACATGGGGTGAGATGGAGAAATTTCACACTTGTCAAGTGTCATCCATGAGCTAAGGATTTGAAAGGATTTTGCTCTTCATTTAATCACCTCAGCAACACACTAAGACCATTCTATCCCCACTCACAGATAAGGAACTGAGCCTTAAATTAAACACAGAACCCAACTAGCGTTTATGTTATAAAAACTCAATTTCTCCCTGACTATAAAGCTTATGCTTTCTCTACTCTATGACAAGATCTAGGGGAAAGATTGTTATGAAGTTAATTCTTCAGGAAGGACAGAAGATCCCTCTGCACCATGGTTGCAAAGGAAGTGGTAACAAGGTAATATACAGTGACTGGAAGAAGTTATTTGTACAACACATGGGAGAGTCTAATCTCCCAGAGAGTCCCATGAGCAGAAAGCAGCAGAGGCAATGACCTTATCAAATGTGGTAGTGTGTTCTGTCAGCTCCTGTATTTCTCGTCTTGCTAGTTTTACTCATGGATGCTTTCCCCACCTCAACTGGATTATAAATGGGAAAATGAATATCAATAGGCTCAGCTCTCCAGATTGTGGGCCCTGTAACCATTCCATAGTGCCGAAGGGTAATACCTTTGCATCTGTGAGTACATAAAGTCACAACCTTCATGAATTTCTCTGTCACATGGCCCAGATATTTTGATTCAACTCTCATTCTCATTTTTCTTGCTTCTCCTTCTAAGAGTAAAGATCTCGACATTCTGTTGAATTTTAATTAGCCTCAGGTCATGTTTTATCATGCTCTGCTTGCTACTAAGTCATTGTTTCCATTCATAATAAAACACAGTGTCCCCATTGCTTAGAATTTGAGCCTAATTTATCCTTTGGACCTCACTGTGCATTTAACTCCCCTCAGGTATTAACTGTTAAATATAAGCAGAATTCACAAACTTTGCACACTAGTTGGCTACCTTTAGGGGCTCTATCTCTAGGTAGACTAATTTCCCTGTCCATCATCCTGCCTCACTCACCTCTCTTTTCTCTTCCCTGCTCACGTGGCTGAGGTCCTAACACTCCACTCAACTTCACCTGAACTGACAAAGCAATGTCAAAACGGTATGAAGTACTGCATTTAAGAGAGGCATGAAAAAAGACTGCCAGCAGTTACCTGTAACCTGCTGTCAGTGTCCTCTGACAAGACACAGCAAACAAATGGCCACTGACAAGGCTACAGGCAACGTTGTTAATTTTTTGTCCTTAAAGTTTTAGGGGAATTTATCTTAAATACTTTCAAGTGGAAATTTCTCAGTACTCTAACAGGTTTTTTTTTTTAATTGTATTTTCCCCCTCTCAGATATTTAGGTGAAGACATTCACCAAAAGACTTTGATGATTGTAATGAGCCTTTATAGAACAGTTCTTAATGACACCCAACAGTTAGGGGAGAAACACTGTCTTCAAGACTACATGTGGCATTCCTTAAGCATTTCACGGATGCTCCCAGCTTTAATTCTAGCACGTTCTGTTCTTCTTTTTTTCACTATAATGGTTCACATGCTGATATTTCCTGCTCCTCATGAGCTTACTCCTACCTCTCATGAGCTTCTATCTGCAATTTGCCTTTTTCACATTTCTTGCCTGCTTTGCCTAATCCTCTCACTATGATACACCTTCACCTTCACCCAAGTAAAAGCTCTAAGGTTGCAGTTATCCCAGCTCCATTGTATTACCTCATCATACACTCCTTACATGATCAATGAACTGAGGTGAAATATGGCAAAAAAATGGGCAGACGAGAAAGTATTTCCAGTATCCAAGCCCCTTTCCATCCAAGTTCTCTGCCTTTCACTGCTGGTTTCTTTTTTTTCATTTTCCTCTTTAAATTAAAGGAAGTTATAAAGTTATCAGGCTTAAATTTATTTTCTCTGTTCATCCAAGACAGTCTTTCTATCCTGAACAGAGACTTTTTTTTCCCTTGGCTCTGTAAAATGAATTATTTGATCTGAGAGTCCATAATGAATTTTTCTTGGTCTTAATTAGATCATTAAACCAGGGGTTGAGATCATAACATGTCATTTTAATGATATCTATTTAATCAAAATGTCCATTTGTTTTCATTACACCAAGTTTAGAGAGCAATTCCGAAGTGCTTTCCAGGGTGTTAATTGGTCTTTTAGGTTTCTTTCTTTCTTTCTTTTTTTTTTTTTCTTGTTAATATGGAGGTAAAGTATGTATTGCAGTGGACAACAAAAGAGTGCTCTTGTTAGGTCACTCACAGAATCTCCTTTTCTATCTCTCAAAATTCTTCTCTTCTTCAATGTTCATATTAAATTCAACATTTTTAAGAAATTTGGACAAGTGTTGCCTATGATTTTCCTACACCATAGGTGATTTCTGAGTTCCCATTGATTTACCCATTAGGAAGATGGCTGGTAAAGAAAACCTCTTCCAGTAGAAGGGACCAGACCATAATGTCCATTTCAGAAATCACCCTAGTTGGGTAGCTTTGTATGCATGTAGGTAGTTCTCCCTGAAAACAGCAGGGTTGTGCCAGGTTGTGCCAAGAGAAATGAACTTACACTAACTATGATGTAAGCCAGATGATGAGTCATGGTTATCCTTGGACACTAAGGCATGGAACATGCTGTAAACCAGGGTTTCTAAGTTTTGTCACCAGTCAATAAAGGCATCATCTAAGAGCCTGTTGTAAAAGCAAATGATCAGTTCCACAGCAGACATGCTGAATCTGAAATTTTGCACATGGTTCCAGTTAATTCTGAGTGCAGGCTAAAGTTTAACAGATTAACAATAAATGCTCAGCAGTTCTCAACATGGGGGTTGTGACCCCTTTGTAACAATGAAAATACATTTCGCATATCAGATGTTTACATTATGATTTATAACAGTAGCAAAATTACAGTTATGAAATAGCAGCGAAAATAATTTTATGGCTGGGGTTCACCACAACATGAGGAACTGTATTAAAGGGTCACTGCATTAGGAATGTTGAGAACAACTGCTTTAGAAGAATGGACCTATTAATCACCTCCAGGCTACTTACGAGTGTTGAGTATGCCTCACTGTGTACATATATATACACACGCACACACATATACACATATATATGGCAAAATATATGTATTTTTTCCTGGAAAATAATAGACACTGACTTTTTTAACAATGAAATAATGGAACTAATTTGAAATGAGCAATCAGAGCAACTAAAGAGTAATTCTTGCTTCTTTCCTTATCTCCTCCAAAGCATGTTTCATCTACTTCTGGGATTTCCTTTTGATAGGAAATAGGTCACTGCTATACATGTAGATATCCTCTTCAATAAAAAACAACAGAAAGAGATGCTCAACCCAAAGTTGAGATGCTTCATTAGGAGTTGTCTTCCTATAAATACAAATTCATTCCCATAGTCTACAGGTGTTGCTCTACATCAGAATCACCTGCATAACTTCTTTTCATTTATTTATTTACTTATTTATTTTTATATTTTTAATTGTTGGCGATTCATTGAGGGTAAAATAAACCAGGTTAAACTGACTGCGTTTGTTAGGCAAAGGCCCTCTTGCAATCGTGTCTTGCCCCCAAAAGTTGTGGCACACACCAATGTCCCACCCCCGAACCTTCTTCCTTCTCTCTGGTCTCTTTTTCTCCACCTCTCCCTCCATCTTTCTCTCTCTGCTCTCCCCTTTCCCCACCCCCACTGTGACCTTAATTGTCATTAATTGTCCTCATATCAAAATTGAGTACATAGGATTCATGCTTCTCCATTCTTGTGATGCTTTACTAAGAATAATGTCTTCCACTTCCATCCAGGTTAATACAAAGGATGTAAAGTCTCCATTTTTTCTAATGGCTCAGTAGTATTCCATGGTGTACATATACCACAGCTTGTTAATCCATTCATGGGTTGGTGGGCATGTAGGCTGTTTCCACATTTTGGCGATTGTAAATTGAACTGCAATAAACAGTTTAGTGCAAGTGTCCTTATGATAAAATGATTTTTTTCCTTCTGGGTAAATGTCCAGTAATGGGATTGCAGGATCAAATGGGAGGTCTAGCTTGAGTGCTTTGAAGTTTCTCCATACTGCCTTCCAAAAAGGTTGTACTAGTTTGCAGTCCCACTAGCAGTATAAAAGTGTTCCCTTCTCTCCACATCCATGCCAGAATCTGCAGTTTTGAGATTTTGTGATGTGGGCCATTATCGCTGGGATTAGATGGTATCTTGGGGTGGTTTTGATTTGTATTTCTCTAATAGATAGGGATGATGAACTTTTTTCCATATGTCTGTTAGCCAACCGTCTGTCTCCTTTAGAGAAGGTTCTATTCGTGTGTCTTGCCATTGATATATGGGATTGTTGGCTTTTTTCATGTGGATTAAATTGAGTTCTCTATACATCCTAGTTTGATAACTAGCTTTTGTCTATTCAAAATATGCAGATATCCTTTCACATTGTGTGGGTTGTCTCTTTGCTTTGGTTGTTGTCTCCTTAGCTGTACAGAAGCATTTCAGTTTAATTAAGTCCCATTTGTTTATTTTTGTTGTTGTTGCAATTGCCCTAGCAGTCTTCTTCATGAAGTCTTTCCCCAGGTCAATATCCTTCTGTGTTTTTCCTATGCTTTCTTTGAAAATTTTTATTGTTTTGTGGTTAAATTTTTATTTATTTATTTATTTTTTTATTGTTGGGGATTCATTGAGGGTACAATAAGCCAGGTTACACTGATTGCAATTGTTAGGTAAAGTCCCTCTTGCAATCATGTCTTGCCCCCATAAAGTGTGACACATACCAAGGCCCCACCCCCATTTAAGTCCTTTATCCATCTTGAATCAATTTTTGTGAGTGGAGAAAGGTATGGGTTCAGTTTCAGTCTTTTACATGTGGATATCCAGTCCTCCCAACACCATTTATTGAATAGCATATGTTCTTGTTTAGTTAATCAAAGATTAGGCAGTTTTAAGATGTTAGTTTCATTTCCTGGTTTTCTATTTGATTCCATGTGTCTATTTCTCTATTTTTGTGCCTGTACCATGCTTTCATGACCACTGTGGCTTTGTACCACAGCCTAGGACCTCTATGAAGAAAATTATGAAATCCTCAGAAAGGAAATAGCAGAGGATATTAACAAATGGAAGAACATACCATGCTCATGTCTAGGAAGAATCAACATTGTTAAAATGTCTATACTTTCCAAAGCAATCTACCTATTCAATGCCATTCCTGTTAAAATACCAACATTGTACTTTTAAGATTTGGAAAAAAAACGATTCTGCATTTTGTATGGAACCAGAAAAAAAACCCATATAGCTAAAGCATTTCTTAGTAATAAAATTTTTTAAAAAGAATTTTTATTACAAGTTTCCATTAGGTATTGATTACTGATTTAGACTTATCAAGATCTATATTAATTACACAAGTTTTCTATCCTAAAAAATGACCACATTATCTGTTATAAAAGTTATTCCCAGCAAAGTGATTCTGGCAGATGTATGGCTAGCAAACTGTTAAAATCAAAGATATTTGACTTCTATGAAGAATATTTTTGTCATATAAACTATTAGAAATGTTAAAGATTAATTCATGTGTGTTTCAGATCAATCCGTGTAGGTAATTTTTTTTTTTATTTTAAAAGAATCTGTGGCAATGTTAAATCCAGTTATTGAAAAAAGAGGAGAGAATGTGAATAGAAAACGAAAGTTTATAAACTCCTAGGGAAGTTGATAATTTAATTATGAAAAGGTATACAAAATATTTGATTATAGGCAGTCTAGGCACAGTGAGGAAAGATCCATTTTATCAATTAAGCCCATTGCTTGCCAATCTTATTTAAACTCGATAACTTTCCAGATTGGAAAGGTGAGTTTCTAATTAGCTTCTTTTTCATCAGTCAAGACTCAATCTCTCTAAACAATCTTTGGGTAATGATCATATCCCCACTTTGATCAACTTCAGGGAAATAGCAGAGCCAAATATTAAACAGGTGCTTATCATATTGTGCTCATCCACCTGTTCTCTTGACCCCTGGATGACCCAGTTAACAAAGACCAGCGTACTTCAATTAGCCCAAGTGATACCAAATATAACCAGCCCCTAATTAATACTGGGCACTTTCCTTTCAATCTTACAATATGATTTTAAATTAGTCTTTAGAATATTTTATTTCTTGATGAAAGAATCACAAAGAAGCTGTAACTTAGTCCTGAGAAAATGTATGAATGTATAATATAATGTATAATAGCATGGTCTATAATCCACCCCACACATTTTGTATTTAATTTGTTTATATCCATATGCCCTGGGGGCTAAAAAACTACCCACGTAAAACTGTTAAAGGATTCTTCTTATGTCAACAATAAAAGTCTCAAACTTTGATGTCCATAAGAAGCATCTTACTAATCAATAGACAAGCAGAATCCCAGGTTCCAGATCCCACTTACAAGCTATGGAACAACCATAGGAGGATGAGGCAAAGCTGTTTGTTGATTTAAGAAGTTATACAGGTTGATTACTTGAGAAAGGGCAGAGACTATAAAACATAAGGCAAAGAGAGATACGAGCAAGATGGTGGCAGTAACAGCTTCCTTGCAACTGGGCATGGTGAGTCTGGGGAGACAAGACTCTAGGCATCTCTGGCTGGTGGGATGTGACTATAATCATCCCTTTGAGGACACAGAGAGTCAGCGAGAGACTTCTGGACCCCAAGAGGAGGAAAAAAGCAGTGGAAAATTAGCAAGTGGTTGCATGTGTTCCTTCGGTCTAATCCCACTAGCAGCTGTAAGTACATCAGCAGTGAGCCTGGAAACTGGAAAGGCCTTACCTGGTGAGCTGTTTTGGTGTCTTTGGACTTGGTATGCAGTTGAACTGCCTTGAGAGAGCTTGGGCAGGAGTGTGGAGAACTTTGGGCATTGTCTAGCGCCGCAGACTGAGCTGCTGAGACCAACAGAGCTAATAGTGTTTGGTTGTGGGCCACGCGGAGCCATTGTGAGAGAACTGCCACTGCAAGCTATGCCCTCAGGGTTGCAGAGCAAGATCTGGTGGGAGCTAGTAATCTAGTGACTGAGCAGCCTAAAGGCAGGGACTGAGCCACCTTACAGCCTTAACCCTTAGGGGCAGAGTGAGACTGGTTTTAGCACACTGGGTAAGTGGATAGCCACTTCAGCCGTGATCCCAGTGACAAGCTGGGATATATATATATATATATATATATATATATATATATATATATATATATAAAATACTGCTTTGTTTTTGGTTTTATTTATTTGTTTGTTTGTTTTGTTGTTGTTTTGTTTTTTAATTTCAACCTTATCCCTATAGATTTTTCTTTTCTTTTTTTTCTTTCTTCTCTTTCTCCAGTTTTCTAGTATAAATATAATTTCCCATTGTTGCCTTTTTCAATAATTAGAACTTCATTTTTGCTAGTGTTTCCACCCCTATTATTTGTTTCCCCCCCCCCCAAATTTAGCCTGTGAAGTTTTCTGTTTGCTTGTTTTGGTTTGATCTATAGCATTTTTGTCTTTCCTCTCTAGCTGGTGGAGGTGGGGTACTGTATCTGATCAGGCTAGCCAAGAGCTGATGATCTCAAGGGAACCACCCAACCTGGAACACCCAGAGGTTTTTTTTTTTTTTTTTTTTTTTTTTAGGTTAGGTAAAAGTACCTTACTGTACACCTATATTGCTCTATCTCCCTCTTTCTGTGCCTCTCTTCTCTTTGTCAATATTCACTTTCCTCACCTCCTCTTCTTTTACTTCTTTCTTTCTTTCTTTCCTTTATCCATTCTTGTACTTCACCCTTCTTATCCTTCTGGTTCTGTACCAAAAGGACTCATCAAAACCCTAGTCCACAGGCATGGCAACTTAAAGAGCAAGAAGAAGTGAAAGGAAAATTAGGGCAAGGAAACAGGTAAAAGAAATCACTCATGAGGAAGAATCAGCAGAAAAAAATACTGGCAACATGAAGAACAAGTCCAGAGCAACCCCTCCAAGGGACCATGAAGTAGCTACTGCAGAGGATTCCACCTATAAAGAAATGTTAGGAATGACATAAAGGGAATTTAGAATACACATGATGAAAACAAAGAAAGAAATGATAGAAACAATGAAGAAAACTGCTGATAAAGTGGAAAATAACCAAAAGGAAATCCAAAACAGAATCAAATAAGAGATGAATGATATGAAGAATATAGAAAGGATATAGCAGAGCTGAAGGAACTGAAGCAGTCAATTAGGGAAATTAAAGATGCATTAGAAAGTATCAGCAATGGGTTAGACGATGCAGAAGAAAGAATTTTGGAGATAGAGGATAAAGTTCTTGAGATAACTCAGATAGCTAAAGAGGCAGAAAAGAAGAGATAGAAAGCAGAATATTTATTGACAGAATTATGGGACTTTATGAAGCATTCAAACATATGAGTTATAGGAATCCCAGAAGGGAGTGAAGAATGCCCCAGGGGAATGGAAGCCATACTAGAGAATATTATAAATGAAAATTTCCCAAATATCACCAAGGATTTTGACACACTCCTTTCAGAGGGATATCGAACCCCAGGTTGCCTCAACTCTAACCGAGCTTCTCCAAGACACATTGTGATAAACCTGTCCAAACTCAAGACAAAAGAAAAGATTCTTTAAGCTGCCAGGAGTGAGTGCCAGTTGATCTACAGGGGAAAATCTGTCAGAGTGACTGCAGACTTCTCTAATGAAACTTTCCAAGCACAATGGTCGTCTACTTTTAATGTACTTAAACAGAACAGTTTCCAGCCCAGAATTTTATATCCTGATAAGCTAAGCTTTAAATTGACAGAGAATATGCAGCCTTAAAGAAAGATGGATACTTTACCTTTCATGTTTACATGGATGGAGCTGGAACATATTTTTCTTAGTAAAGTGTCTCAAGAATGGAAGAAGAAGTACCCAATGTACTCACCCTTATTATGAAACTAATGTAGGACCTTCACATGAAAGCTATATCCCAGTTATAACCTAAGAATAGGGAGAAAGGGGAAAGGGAGGGGAGGGAGGGGGAAAAAGGGGGATTGATGGGATTACATCTGCAGTGCATCTTACAGGGGTATATGTGAATCCTAGTAAATGTGGAATGTAAAGGTCTTAGCAAAATAACTAAGAAAATGCTACATAATCTATGTTGACTAGTGTGATGAAAATCTGTCAAACAATCTATGAACCAAGTGTATGGTGCCCCACGATCATACTAATGTACACAGCTATGGTTTAATAAAAATAAAATAAATTGACAGAGAAATCAGTCATTTACTTATATACAAACATTGAGGAAATTTGCCACAACAAGAAAAGCTCTACAGGAAATACTTCAACCTGTTCTACACACTGACCATCACAATGGAACAGCAGCAAAGTAAGAACTCAGAAATTAAAGGACAGAACCTAACTTCCATACTGATGAAAAATATAAAACTAAGCAATGGACTCACACAAAAATAAGATGAATAGAATTCAACTACACATTATCTATTCTATTAGTAGAATTCAACTACTACAATTATCTCAATAAATGTTAATGGCTTGAATTCCCAACTGAAAAAGCATAGATTGGCTGACTGGATTAAAAAACACAAGCCATCCATTTGCTGTCTGCAGGAAATACACCTGGCTTAAATAGACATATTAAAACTCCGAGTCAAGGGTTGAAAGACAATTTTTCAGGCAAATGAAACTCAGAACAAAAAAGGAGTTTCAATCTTATTTTCAGATACATGTGGATTTAAAGCAACTAAAGTCAAAAAAGACAAAGATGGTCACTTAACGTTGGTCAAGGGAAAAATACAACAAGAAGATGTTCCAATTCTAAATATTTATGCATCCAATATAAATGCTCCCAGATTCTCGAAACAGACCTTGCTCAGTCTGAGCAATATGATATCAGATAATGCTATAATAACAGGGGACTTTAACACTCCTCTTACAGAGCTGGACAGATCCTCTATACTGAAATTAAACAAAGATATAAGAGATTTAAATGAGACCCTAGAACAACTGTGCTTTATAGATGTATATAGAACACTCCATCCCAAAGATAAAGAATACACATTCTTCTCATAGTCCCATAGAACATTCTCCAACATTGATCATATCCTAGGCCACAAAACATATGTCAACAGAATCAAAAGAATTCAAATTTTACCTTGTATCTTCTCAGACCATAAGGCACTAAAGGTGGAACTCAACTCTAACAAAAATATTCAACCCCACACAAAGCCATGGAAATTAAACAATCTTCTGTTGAATAACAGATGGGTGCAGGAAGAAATAAAACAGGAAATCATTAACTTCCTTGAGCATAACATGAAGACACAAGCTACCAAAACCTGTGGGATACTGCAAAAGCAGTTTTGAGAGGAAAATTTATCACTTTAGATGCCTGTGTTTGAAAAACAGAAAGACAGCACATCAACAAACTCCAAGCCATCTTATGGAATTGGAAAAAGAAGAACAATCTAAGCCTAAACCCAGTAGAGGAAAAGAAATATACAGAATCAAATCAGAGATCAATGAAATTGAAAACAAAAGAATAATTCAAAAAAATTAATGAAACAAGGAGGTGGTTTTTTGAAAAAATAAATAAAATAGATAAAACTTTGGCCAGAATAACTAGAAACAGATAAGTAAAATCTCTAGTAACCTCAATCAGAAATGATAAAGGGGAAATAACAACTGATGCCTCAGAGATACAAAAGATCATCTCTGAATACTACCAGAAACTCTGTGCCCAAAAATTTGACAATGTGAATGAAATGGGTCAATATTTGGAATCACACCCTCTACCTAGACTTAGCCAGGAAGAAATAGACCTCCTGAACAGACCAATTTCAAGCACTGAGATTAAAGAAATAAAAAAACTTCCAACCAAAAAATGCCCTGGTCCAGATTCCTTCACACCAGAATTCTATCAAACTTTCAAGGAAGAGCTTATTCCCGTACTGCAGAACTTATTCCAAAAAATTGAAGAGGAAGGAATCTTCCTCAACATGTTCTATGAAGCAAACATCACCCTGATACCAAAACCAGGAAAAGACCCAACTAAAAAGGAGAATTTCAGACCAGTTCCACTCATGAATATAGATGCAAATATTCTCAACAAAATCCTAGCCAACAGATAACAGCTTATTATCAAAAAAGTCATATATCAGGATCAAGTAGGTTTCATCTCAGGGATGCAAGGCTGGTTTAACATACGCAAGTCCATAAATGTTATTCATCATATTAACAGAGGCAAAAATAAAGACCATATGATCCTCTCAATAGATGCAGAAAAAGCATTTGATAGAATCCAGCATCCTTTTCTAACCAGTACACTGAATAGTATAGGCATAGGTGGCACATTTCTGAAACTGATTGAAGCTATCTATGACAAACCCACAGCTAATATTTTACTGAATGGAGTCAAACTGAAAGCTTTTCCTCTTAGAACTGGAACCAGACACGGTTGTCATCTGTCACCTTTTCTGTTCAACATAATGCTGGAAGTTCTAGCCAATACAATTAGGCAAGACAAGGAAATAAAGGGAATCCAAATGGGAGAAGAGGAGGTCAAACTCTCCCTCTTTGCTGACGACATGATCTTATACTTAGAGAATCCCAAAAACTCAACCACAAGACTCCTGGAAGTAATAAAAAAAATGCAGTAATGTCTCAGGATATAAAATCAATGTCCACAAGTCATTAGCCTTTGTATACGCCAGTAACATTCAAGATGAGAAGCTAATTAAGGACACAATTCCTTTCAACATAGTTTCAAAGAAAATGAAATACCTAACAAAGTAGGTGAAGGACCTCTATAAATAAAATTATGAAATCCTAAGAAAGGAAATAGCAGAGGATATTAACAAATGGAAGAACATACCATACTCATGGCTAGGAAGAACCAACATTGTTAAAATGTCTGTACTTCCCAAAGCAATCTACCTATTCAATGCCATTCCTATTAACATACCAACATCGTACTTTTAAGATTTATAAAAAATGATTCTATGTTTTGAATGGAACCAGAAAAAAAATAGCTAAGGCAGTTCTTTAGTAATAAAAATAAAAGATGGGCGCATCACCATACTGGATTTTAGGCTGTACTACAAAGCCATAGTGGTCAAGACAGCATGGTACTGGCACAAAAATAGAGACATAGACATGTGGAATCGAATAGAAAACCAGGAAATGAACCTAACATTTTACAACCACCTAATCTTTGATGAACAAAACAAGAACATACCTTGGAGAAAAGACTCCCTATTCAAAAAATGGTGTTGGGAGAACTGGATATCCACATGTAAAAGACTGAAACTTTTTCCACAATTTTCTCCACTCACAAAAATTGATTCAAGATGGATAAAGAACTTAAATTTAAGGCATGAAACAATAAAAATCCTCAAAGAAAGCATAGAAAATACACTGAAAGATATTGGCCTGGGGAAAGACTTCATGAAAAAGACTGCCAGGGCAATTGCAACAACAATAATAAACAAGTGGGACTTAATTAAACTGAAAAGCTTCTGTACAGCTAAGGAGACAACAACCAAAGCAAATAGACAACCTATACAATGGGAAAGGATATTTGCATATTTTGAATCAGACAAAAACTTTATAACTAGGATCTATTCAGAACTCAAATTAATCCACATGAAAAAAGCCAACAATCCCATATATCAATGGCAGGACACATGAATAGAACCTTCTCTAAAGAAGACAGACAGTTGGCTAAAAAGGGGAGAGCAGAGAGAGAAAGATGGAGGGACGGGTGGAGAGAGGAAGAGCAGAGAGAGAGAAGGTAGGGAGGTGGGTAGGGCCTTTTTGGGGCAAGACATGATTGCAAGAGGGACTTTGCCTAACAAATGCAATCAGTGTAATCTGGTTTATTGTACCCTCAATGAATTCCCAACAATAAGAAATAATAATAATAATAATAAAGAATGCAAATTTGTACCTAATTTTTTTTTTTTTTTTTTGCAACAGAGTCTTGTTTACAGCAACCTCAAACTCTTGAGCTCAAATGATTCTCTTGCCTCAGCTTCCCAAGTATCTGGGACTACAAGCATCTGCCATGGTGCCTGCCTAGTTTTTCTATTTTAGTATAGATATGATCTCACTCTTGCTCAGGCTACTCCCCTGCTCCTAAGCTCCTGCAACCCACCCAGCTCAGCCTCACAGAGGGCTCAGATTTCACCTGTGCTCACTTTGCCAAGACTGAACAATCTTCCTTAGTTTCAATAACTAGATATGGAAACATATTACAAAAGTATAGCATCTAGATATCTCATCATGAGTTTAAATATTCAGTAAAGAAATTACTGGCAGAAGACTAAATTGAAGATGTAGATGTTTCTCACTGAAATTAATATATTTTTAAACAAGCAGCATACAACATATGATTTAAAATAGCAAATCGTAATAATTATTTTTTTCTAAATAACTAGAACAAATTAGATATGATAATGTTATTCTGCTTTCATCTGCTCCTGAATAAGTTCTAAAAGTAGCCACCATCATTTATCCAAAATTGCTGGGCTTTTAGCAAGGAAACCAGTGAAAAACATCAACTGATGTTTTGTTAAGTTGTTGTTAGAAAATCATACATTAAGCTTCATAAATCATGGAAATTTGAAAATAATAGAAATATCATGAAAAAGATATCACAATAACTAGGATTCCATGCTTACATGGACAACTTCAACAACTTGAACTTCTCATGTCAGGGCTTAAGATGGTAACTGCTGCAAGGAAATTCAAAATAAATTTCATTTAGTTTTTCTTTACTGTTTATTTAATTGCTACAACAAACATTTAGTTAGGGCCAACTCAATGTGGATACATAAGAGAATCAAGAGAAAAAAATAACCTTGTCTTTACAAAACTTATAGACTAGTAGATTAAAAGAAGTAAATTTTATACAGAGAAGGATACAACATTTTTTCAATAGATGCACATTCTTAACCATGATCAAATCAAATATTGGGAGGCAAAATAACCAGCCCACTCAAGGAAATCAAGATAATTTCATAAGACAACCTGACATGGGTCAAATTCATGAAATTCATGGTAGCATAGGGCATATTTCTGGTAAATGATGATAAGATGAGATGCTAGTTCAAAATCACTGAAAGAAATCTTGACAGATATGGGAATATTTATATGGCTCTCCCATGGCCAAAGATGTAAATAAACCAGAATTTATACAAGGAAAGTTGTCTTATTTGCTGTCAAACAATTCTAATGTATATTGAATTGACAAGTATTTAGAGGCAATGCATTATGTGTTCAGAATTGAAATGAAGGGGCTCTTTGGAATAAAAGTAGAATATAGAATATGGTCTCTGATAGAGAAATGATATTACATTTTGGCTCAATATATGGGCACACTCATAAACCAACACTTTTTGTTTGGGCTGGGAAGGCAAGCTCTGAGCGTTTTAGAAAAATGATTGCTTTAAGGGTTGATAAAGTGACAAGTGGTAATGAGGAAGAAAAGTTATTGGTTCTGTTCATGAAAACAGAATAGGACATTCCTAGAGAATATACATCCCTTCAGAGAGAGAAAGAGAACTTTAAATCCTAGGTAAGCAGAGTCTAATGATTCTAAATCCAGAGATGAAGGACTTTCTCTCTTAAAATACAGTGCCTTAGGGGAGGTGATGGGTTTGGAACCAAACTCCAAATCTTCATTTTGCTTTTTCCTCTTTGACCATAATGTGCAGATATTTCCCATCACAGATTTTTACATGATTTTTAGTTTATTATTTTTATCTCGTGTAACTCCCACCCCAACGAGTTCACCTAGTCTTCACTTTCTTCTCTTATAGATTCATGTCTGCCTATGTGTATTTTTAGTATGGCATTATTTTGATTTAAATGTACAATATAAATGTTTTAACACAATAACTAAGAAAAATCCAGAAAGAAGGCTATGTTAACCAGTGTGATGAAAATATTTTCAAATGTTTGCATTTTTGCATTATTGCACATGATTGCATTAATGTGCACACCTATGATTTAATAAAAAAAAAAAGAAGTGGCATCATGCTCTACATTTCAACCGAATTTGTGCTTTTAATACTGAATAAATACTATGTTTTCAATAATTATCTTTGATCCTGTATATGACTGTTTTAGGAATTCTTAAACATTTTTGCTCTATAGACTCTTTTGGGCTTCTTCTCAAAATAATCTCTCAGTGAAATTTATACATGAAAAGCATTTACTCCCTATATAGTGGAATACAAAATAGTCAAATATATAGGATTACAAAATAGACCAAATATACTGAAATCAAATTATCAAAATACAAAAACAAGTGTGTAGCAGAGAAGTATATGTGTTCTTTAGTACATTAAAAATACAATCTAGTGTTCAGGTTAATAATCGTCATTATTTCATTATAATGATTAGTAGATGAAACATTTTGAGATGTGTAAAACAAATTGAATGTGATTTAAAGATAAATGTGACTTCTCTTGGTGATAAAGTCAAGGTACTAGTGACAGAACTATAGTTTGTTGCTTTCATTCATAATTAATAAAAATGGTGAATTTCAACAAGAGTTTTGTGAATATCAGATGTAATTTTTCTCCCTTTAAGCTCATTGGCCCACTGAATCTATCTGGCATTTTACCCTGGGTTAGCAATTTTTGTTTTAATTCACTGATTCTGTGTACATGTACCTCATTTACTAATATTTGATTATCTCATTTGTGGGGTGGGGGAATTAAATGATATATAATAATGTTTATCAAATCAAGTTTTCTAAGGATGTGGAGAAACAGAGCTTTCATACACTGTTGGGGGAAGTGTAAAAAATGGTACATCTATTTTGAAAACTTTGATGGTTTCTTACACAGTTAAATATATAGTTACCACATTATCAGCTATTTCATTTCTAAATATTTAGCTAAGAGAAAAGAGAGTATATATACAGAAATACACTTGTAAATAAATGTTATAGGAACATTATTTCTAATAGCCGCAAACTAGAAATAACTCAAATGTCTTTCAAGAGGTGAATGAATAAACAAAGTTTGATGTTTCCATGTAATACTCATCAGCAATAAAAATAAATTATGGCTCTACACAAATTGGATGTATCTGAAAGTAATTAGGCCATATCATGCTATGCCATTTCTACAAAACTCTAGAAAATGCAAACAATTATATTGTGAACAAAAGCAGATGAATCATTGGTGGGTGGGGTGGAAAAGACACTTCAGATCATTAATGTTATCTGTTTGATTAGGAACACAAGCAGGGGCAACTTCAGCCCACTTTGATGTAACTAATTTGATACACTTCTTTCTCTTTTCTAGTTGCCCTTTCCATTCATGAAATCCATGACTCTTCTATGCAAAAGGTCAGGAAAACACATTATTTATGTGGACAATCTGAGTATTTGTTGATTCCAATGTCAGCGTTTCAAAAGAGAAATAAATGAAACTTTAGCTTTAAACTTTATGCTTTAAATGTCAATCAAACCAAAAAACTCAACTTGTGTTTGACAAATAGAACTTGCATTATCCTGAGTCTATTCTAGACAGAAATCATGAAAGTGAGAAATAAAGTTACATTATAAAGTTTCAAAATATTATTTTATTTATTAGCTTCCCACCTTCATTTCACCTGTGTAGCCATTTCAAGCACTCTCATTCAATTAACCTGAACCTTCTCTTTTTGGAACTCCAGAGTCACTCCCATTAATGTATGAGGAAGCTAACTAGGTACATTGTTACACATACCTCTGCACCTAGAGAGTACAAACTTACATCCCAGATGCTCCAATTCAGTGGACTTTGGTTTGATTTTCCTGATATTAAGTATTTACTTCCTTAAAAAAGGATGCATTAACCCTGTCCCATACCAGCATGACAGAGGGACCTCTGGTGACCCAGAGCGAGTGGGGAGAGTTGACCTGAGTGGAAAGGTGGGAAATGAAAAAATACAAAGCCATGAAAACTGGGAGAGGTGAAAAAAGACAGGAGATGAGAACTAGGCTGGTGTGCAGAGGGCGGGTGCAGCTGATGACTGCAACCAGCCCCTGAACTGTGAAAACAGGTTTATTTATACATCATCTTAACAAGATTGCATAAGTCTTAACACATGAGGTAGAGATCAACCTTAAAGAGGAAAAACTGTGTTCTAGCCGATAACCAGGAAAGTATGCATGGGCCACACGCCTTTTGGCAGGTGAAAACAATGTTGTTAAGGGAGGAGAAGTGGTTGGGAGTCACTCCCTGAGCATTACCCTGGCTGTGACGACCATGCCAGCCACAGCCCACTCCCCACAAACCCCACATAATTTACTCTCTCATTTTTTAAAATTAATTCTTTTTTTATTGTTGGGATTCATTAAGGGTACACAAAAGTAGGTTACATTGATTGTTTTTGTTAGATAAGGACACTCTTATATTTGTGTCCCACCCTCAGAAGGTGAACCCTACCCCTTGACTCCCCCAAGCCTTCTCTCCTTCCCTTTCTCAGCTCTCCCCATCCCCCACCTCCCACTGTGTACTACCCTGTTTCCCCGAATATAAGGCATCCTCCAAAAATAAGACCTACTTACAGGAAAGATAAGACGTCCCCTGAAAATAAGACCTAGCGCATCTTTGGGAGCACACCTTAAAATAAGACACTATCTTATTTTCAGGGAAACAGGGTAGGACCTTAATTGTCCTCATATCAGAATTGAATACATAGGATTCTTATTTCTCCATTCTTGTGATGCTTTACTAAGGATAATGTGTTCCACATCCATCCAGGTTAGTACAAAGGATGTGAAAGGATTAGATACCGTTAAAAGGAACTCTAAGACCTGGTACCTGTAAGTCTATGAATGTAGACCATGTTTTTAGCTTTTTGAACTTTTTGAAACTTTGAAATAGTTTTAAACATGCCAAAAAAATCAAAAAAAGAAGTTTATTTCCATGAATCACTGGTATGTAAAGTGTTAACATAATGTCCCATCAGTCTCAAATACTTCACTTGCATTTATTACAATAATTACTATAGAATGATCAAAACAGGAAGTTAATATGGATATATTACCAAATCCACAAATACTCATTCAGGTTTTGCCAATTTTTCCCAAAATGCCCTATTAAGCCAAAAGTTCTGATCCAGGATCATGTGTTGGCTTGGTCGTAATGTATTATTAATATATATATATTTTTTTTTGCAGTTTTTGGCTGGGGCCAGGTTTGAACCCTCCACCTTTGGTATATGGGGTCAGCACCCTACTCCTTTGAGCCACAGGCACCACCTGTTAATATTTTTTTTCAATCTGAATGAGTCTTCATTCTTTCCTTCACTTGCATAACCTTGATACTTCTGAAGGTTGCAGGCCACTTGTCCTGTATAGTGTGCACAATTTGGGGGTTATTGGCTTAATTCTCATGAAAATAATTAGGTTACACATTTTTTGGTCAGGAATATATCAGGAAAGAGACTGTGTTCTAATTGCAATTTATCAGTTGGTCCATTATTTCTATTTGTCTCTTTACTCAGAATATTTAATTTGACTACTTCATTAAGATGGTCTCTTAAACCAACCTTCTCCACAGTAAAGTTGCTCAATTAGAGAGAATGAAAGAGAGAGAAAGACTACTTATAACTAGACATCTATTTTAGCTGCATGAGGTGGCCCCTGCTGGGTTTCAGACCCTAGCAGAAATACCAAAAGCAAGCCACTGAGCCAAGAAGGCAGGGTTTAAGCAGTTACCAGTCACCCTCAGGATTTGACCCAGACAACTTTTAATCTTACTGGAGAGTATTGATTCTAAAGAGTTGAAGAACTTTCCAGGATGTGCTAGAAACCAGGTTGCCTGATAAGAAGTATGTTTCTGGGTTAGCACTGCAAAACCAGCATCTGCATCCTGTTCCCATTTTTTAATGAGAGGTGTTAAAGACCAATTTTTCAATGAAGTTGGTCAAACTGATAATTAGAAAAATTTAAAAAAAAAGTTTGTACTAGATCCTCATTCTCACTGCTTCCTTAATCACCATATCTTTAAAATAAAGAATCAGCAAAAAGGCTTGAGCTTCAGGCTCCAGCCTTTTCTGGCCATCTAGACATCCAGAGTTGGGCATTTGGAAAGTAAGCTATTAATATGATGTGGGGAAAGAGAGTAGTTGAGATGATGACCTGTGCAGTAACTGAAACTTGACCTCACTCTCCAAACCTTGCCTGAGCAACATCACACTACTGGCTTTGAGGAGAGAATGAAAATGGAGAGGGGAAAGCAAAGGTGAGAGACAGAGAGGGGGGAAAGAAAGAAACAAAGGAAGGAAGGAAGGAAGGAAGGAAGGAAGGAAGGAAGGAAGGAAGGAAGGAAGGAAGGAAGGAAGGAAGGAAGGAAGGAAGGGAGGAAGGAGAAGGGAAGGAGAAGAAAGGAAGAAAGGAAGAAAAGAAAGTGAGTCAGACTCCCTGTTCCATTTGGTTCCTGGCTGAGTCTTCTCTTTCTCCTTAAGGAGGTGGCTTCAAAATAAACTCATACCCTCCAGAACTGCTAGATTCAGACACCTGCTCCAGAAAACCAGACCCATCTAACCCCTTCTTCTCATATCCCACAGGCCAGTTGTCCTTAAAATTCAGCTCAGATATCATAACACAAGAAACATAACTAGCTTAGTGTGAGGAATATTAATAATTCTCCAGTAGCAACTCCACCTTTTGGGAGAGAAGTCCTGAATGTTGCTGCAGATCCCAGCCCAGCTGCTGCCTTACCTATATCCTCTGTCTGTTTCTTCTTAACCCTTACCTACCACTCTGCACTGACTTAGTTCCCCATACTTTCCTTCCCACCCCTATCTCCCTGCTATCTTCTGCAATGAATATGTGTGGTTCATTTAATGTTTCTAATTTTGAACAGATTCTTATGTAGTTGATTAATTTGGCCTCAATTCTTTTTAGAGAACAAGTCTAGTTGTGTTCCTCTGAGTGACTCCAGCCCTCTGAGCAACCTCTCTTAGATGCCGGATGACTCCAGGGTCTTTCCCAGTGCAAAGGCATGAAAAGAAGAAGTAGACAGGTGGGTGTGGTCTTCTGAGGCAGTGAATGGTGGTTGAGAAAGAGAAGGTAAAAAAAAATTAATTATAAGATTGTGACAATGCACCAATTTTAGTTTAAAAAAAATTCCAGCACAGAGATATCAAAGTTTGAACAAAGAATCCTAGACGGTTAGCAGAGAAGAGATAACTCCAGTTTTCAAGTCCAAATTTATTCAAATGGACCACTCTTTGCCTGAGAGCAAGAGATGAGTAGGAAAAGAGCACTGAGATCCAGGAAGGGAAAAGTGAGTGGAAATGGAAGTAATGACACTAAAGGTAGCTTGGTTCATTTCACAGTTTCGCTAAAAGCCAACCAGGTCCATTTATGCTTCAGAAGCCAGGATAGAGCCTGTCACATGTGTAGCTCACATGTTGGAATCAGGGTCTTTCTCTTTTTTGCTTTTGCTTTTTGATACAGAGTCACACTCTGTTGCCCCTGGATAGAGTGGCATCATGACACCAGCCTCACTCACAGCAACTTCACATTCCTGAGTTCAAGTAATTCTCTGTTTCAGCTCCCATGGCAGCAGCACTTCAGGGGTGCACTACCACATCTGTCTAATTTTTCTATTTATAATAGTGACAGGGTCTTGGTCTTGCTTTTGCTCAGGCTGGTCTGGAACTCCTGAGCTCAAATCATCCTCTCACCTTAGCCACCCAGAGTGCCAGGATTATAGGCATGAGCCACAACGCCCAGCCAAGTATTGGCAGTTTTTTATTCCTTTATGGCAGAAGCCATCAGAAAGGCCACATCAGAAAGGTCAATGTGATTATTAAGGGGTATCTCTATCACATCCTGTGGCTCCCAGCACTTCCTCTGGGTTTGGGGCTGAACCCAATTCTTTCACTAATAACTTATGCTAAGGACACTTGGGACTTCTCATTTGCCTAAGAACCTTTTCTGTTTGAGCTTAATATGCTACTTTCCCCTTTTGTACTGGAATTCCCTGTATCTTGTCTCTCTTATTCCTCATTGCCTCCTTCCCTTACATGCCTTTTGAAAGACTGTGTCTAGAAGATTTCATTTTTACTTTGCCTACGGTGGCAAAGAAAAAGGTTTTTTTAGATCCAAAGGTCTCAAGTCCATTTCTTCAAGATCCCCTTTAAGAAGTCATGTTATTGAAAAATGAAATTTAAAAAAAAGATTTTCCTCCAAACTTCATAGGTATTTTTATCAATTACAGTTATTTACCCAGTCATTATAATTTAAAATACAGAGATTTTCTGTATTTTCTGAATACAGAACATTTATTCATTTATTCCAAAATACCAGTAAAACACTGAAGACAAGGATAAAAATAAAGTAATGAAGTTAGCTACTTCCAGGGAATTTATATTTTATGGGGCACACAAATGAATGTTATACAGTGTGATGTAATGTGTACGTATCAATATGGAGATGGCCAGGTAGAAGAAGTAAAAGACTAAAGCTTCCTGGAGCAAATAACATTTAAGCTGGCCTTGGAGTTTTTGCTATAAAAGGTTAAGAGAACCTTTCCGGTATTGTAAGTGCCATAAAGATTGAAGGGACTTGTGAGTTAGTGTGACCTGAGAGGCAGGATGCTTTGCTGCAGTTACAGCAGGGACTGATAAGCCAAGCATTTGGCAAGGGACAGTTGTGGTACTAAGGTAGGGGGACAATAGTGGTGAAACTAGAATCAACATTTGTCATTATTTTCCCTTTCCTTCCTCACTTTATGTCACAATAAGTTATTTTTAACCTAGATGTTTTCACATGGCAATTCCTTCCAAAATGGAGACAGGCTGGGAAAGATTTCATTCTAGGATGCGTTACAAAGAATGGACTTAGCTCTAAGGAATGCAGAAATGAGCCCAGTCCTGTATTTTGCATCTTTCATTATTCTTCATCTTGCTACCAGCATTAATTGCAATATATTAATTTAGAAAATTTTTTATTAAGTCTTTTGTACACAGATCATAAATACATTTATGCCATTTTCAATGTGTTGATTATTTCTACAAATTGGAGTGCTTGCATCATACTAATGAACATAGCTTACACCTCATTTAATCAATTATAGCATTAGGACATTTGTTTAGAAATTTTTAAGTGGTATTCAGTTATTACCCCAGGTAACTTCAAGTACCTTCAATCTATTTACATACTATAAATATATAGATTCATGGGACTATGTTATTGTCAAGTAACTTTTATTTAAAAAAATAAGTTGTCTTTCATTGTCAAAAGGAAACATATACATTTTTTATAGTATGAACTCGTTGGCCTGGTATTAGGATCCTCCACGGGCAGTATTTTCCTTTCCAACTATTTACCTTACTACTACATCTCATCACTTGAGTTTTGATTTGGAGGGAAAAAATTCCCACTGATGCTCTTTTCTACAATCTGCATTTCTTTCCCTTCTCCATTTGTTCAGTTACTTTTTCTCTTCCCCCTCATTATATCATCTGCATTTTCACCTTCCCAAACTTACCCATAGGGGACAGGGTGGTGCACCTGTAATCCTAGCATTCTGGGAGGTCAAGGTGAGTGGATTGACTGAGATCGCGAGTTTGAGACCAGCCTCAGCCAGAGTGAGACCTCGCCTCTAAAAACAGCCCAGCGTTGTGATGGGAGCCTGTAGTCCCAGCTACTTGGGAGGTTGAGGCAGGAGAATCACTTAAGTCCAAGAATTTGAGGTTGCTGTGAGCTGTGACACCACAGCACTCTACCAAGTGTGACAAAGTGAGACTCTGTCTCAAAAAAAAAAAAAAAAAAGTCAGGTTTAGCAATACTTCTGCACTGCACCTCATCAGCCCTGATTTGCTTCCTTGTTTGTCATGTATCTTATCCCTCAAATTATTTAAATGTCTTAAGAGTAAAAACTATGCCTTGCTTGACATCTCCACAATATTTAGCTCACAGTGGAGTCTAATTGAATTTTATTATCAAAACCTTACATATAAATGTCAAACAGTTATTTTGATTAAAAGCATTACTTCTTCATGTTTTTTATTAATTCTGTGCCAGAAATGTCAATCTTGCTGGACACAGTCAGGCTTATACTCTCTTTTTCTCAAAGTCTTTACCTCACTGTGTCCATCATTTTACATGGGTAAAATCAGTTTTGAACCTAAATCCAGCATCCCTATTGCTCAGTCATGATTTGAAAATATAAAAATGAAATAGCCAGATGTCCAAATTCAGGTGTAACAGAGAGATTTGGAGAAGTTATGATCAGAATTCAGTTAAAGTCCTTCAAATTAGGAAATCTTCAAAAATCACTTCATATATATTTTCACCTTAACTCTCTATCTTTCTAAAGGCTATCTCAATATTGGGTCAGATTATGCATGTTAAGGGATTTGTAAAAAGCTGTGAGCATTGCACATTACAAATGACTTTTACCAGAAAAGCCTCTAAGTCTATAAGTGTTTGACTCATCAGCTTCCAAAAACTAGATAAGAAATTGCTAAGTTTAGAAATGAAGTCTTTGTAATATAATAGTAGTTATTTTTTAAAAAAAAATGCGCAATGGCATCATATTACTTCAACAGATCTTAAAGCTCATTGAGTCTTTTCCTCTACCTGCATGTAAAATCTTTCTTGAGAGAAAGCTACTGTTGTCTTTTTATGCATCAACAGGGAACACTCGACATCCTGCCCATGGCTTATGACATTTCATTCGACCATCATGTTAGTTCTATATACCTTCTTTAATTAATACCATCAAAATACATATTCATAATTAACTCAGGAAGGCAGAGATTTAGTAGACTAGCCTAGAACTGAACTCTTGTCTAACAAACAAGGTCTTCAGTAATGGTATCCCAGAACATCTCTTTAGCCTCATTCATCTGGTATTTAACCAGTTATTAAATTCCTACCAGTTTTTAGTCAGCTAGCAAAGAATATACACAAACAAATATGGTGTACATCCACCTGCAAGTTCCTTAGAGTCTAGTGGAGGAGACAGAGGAGTTCTGAAGTGATAGAAATGTAATGTTGAGAAAGCATAAAGAATACATGAGTAAAAAAAGAGTTTTGAAAGAGCCCAGAGGAAAAAGTTTAATGGAGACCATGGCTTCTGGGAAAGCATTAAAGATAAAACATCAGCCAAACCAAATCCTGAATGATGAGTAGATGATAAGAAAGGAGTGATTGGCACCCAAAGAGATAGATATGTGCAGAGGAATATATACCACACATGTTATCCACCTTGGGAATTGCAATTAATTAAGAAAGATTTCATGGGTGGCGCCTGTGGTTCAAGAAGTAGGGCGCCAGCCCCATATATGAGATGTGGCCAAAAACTGCAAAAAAGAGAAAGATTTCAAAATAAATATTCAGTGTGTCAAACAATGGTATTGTGTGTCAGATTGGATTCTCCAAACTTAGCAACAGCTCTTCCATATATTGAACCTGACAAAGACTGTTATTTGTGAAGTATGTGTGGTGGGAAAGGTGGTTGCTGAAATTAATTTTAGACAGGCATTTGAAGTGCCCAACGGTACTTATTCAGAAGGAAGCTGGCTATATAATCTATAAGTCAAGCTACACGTTTTGAATGAAAATGAGGAGTAGGCAAACATGAACATCATGGTGGCAGAGGAAGTCATGAGAATTGAAGGGATCTCTCAAAGTATTTCATATTTGGAAAAGAGAAAATAGCCAAGATGATGACCTTTGAAATACCAACATTAAAAATAAAGATAAAAGAAGAAGAAACACAGAAAAAACGGAAATGTGGCCAGAGAAAAACACTGTGACACTAATAATTTGGTAACTTACAATCTGTACATCAAGAATTTTGGAATATTCCTCTGGATCATTTCATGATGTTGCTGTCATGATGTCATCTGGGGTTGCAGTCATCTGGAAGTTTCAGTAGCCCTAGAAGATCTACTTCCAAGATGTCTCACTTATGAGGCTGATGTCAAGGAAGCCTCAGTTCTTTACTTGCAAACATCTCCACAAACACGAGTTGTGATATAACAGCTAAATTTCTCCAGATTGAGTGATCCAAATAAAAGAAGAAGCTGTAATTGGGGCCTAGTCTGAGAAGTTATACATTTTTCTCTCCTCACTATCATAATGCATGTCACTAATATGCATAATCTGACCCAACTGTTTGTGCAGATCAGCTCCATTCCATGTGATCTGAGACCATCCAAGGTACAAATAACAGAAAATGGGCAAACTTGAGGATAGCTGCCACATCAGGGAAGAAGATAATCTAAAAGGGTGCGTAGCCCTCTGGGTAAAATAGAAATCTTTTTCTACATGGCCACAAATTTTGCCATTCAAAATACTTTATCCATTTTTCTTGATTACATCATACATTTTGACTTTTTTTTAACTATTATTTATTCAATTTCTCTCAACTAAAAGTTCTACTTTTTCCTCTTCTTTCACATTTTTATTTTCCAAATCCCCTTCATACTTCACAGTTGAATTTTAAACAAATAATTTTTATTATTTAATCTGATAAGTCACCGTGATCTCTTCCATCTGTAAGCAACACTATCCATCTCACTTATGCATTTATTCATAAATAGTTATTGAGCATTGCCAATATGCCAGGAACTGGTCTAGGAAGTATGGATACAAAAATAAGCACACAGAAATCTTTTTTACTTATGGATTTTATATTCCAGGGAGGCAGAATAAAATAAATAGTTACCTATAATAACTGGGGTAGAAATATATGCTGTGACAACAAATAAAGCTCAGTTATGAGAAGTAGTGGGGTAGCAGAGTGTTATTTGAGGTAGGGTTATCAGGTACGACCCCTCTAAGAAATAGAATATTGAGATAAACCCAAATTAATGTAAGGAGAGAAAAGCATTTAGAAGCAACAATATCAATAACATCATCAACACAACAAAATAAGATATAAAAACCTGGTAATTCATTTATCTATTGCTACCTAACAAATCATCTCCAAATTTAATGGATTTAAATTTTACATTCTTTTCTTTTCTTTTCTTTTTTCTCTTCTTTTCTCTTCTCTTCTCTTCTTTTCCTTTTCTTCTCACATATTTGAGATTTTGGCAGAGATCTTGACTGTGTTCCATCAATACCATCTCAAGTGTTTGAGGCTAGAGAATCCATTTCTAAGATGGCTCACTCACATGGCCAGCAAATTGGTGCTTCCTGCCAGCTGGGAGCTTGGTTGCACCTTTCAGCTGAGAGCCTTTGTTTTTTTTTTTTTTTTTTTCTACATGAGTTCATTAATGAGGCTGATTGGGTTGATTGGGTTTCCTCTCAGAATGGTGGCTGACTTCCAAGTTTAAGTAAAGAGACAGGAAGTAGAAGCTTCCAGTCTCTTAAAACTCAGGCCCCCAAACTGGAAGTATCAGCTCTATCATACATGTTTTTTTTTTTAAGCAGTCTCAGAGGCCACATGTGCCATAGAAAATACAGTTTTGATCATCTTTAATCTACCAAAGTGAAATACCACTTGTCACTTATAGGTGAAAGAGATCACAGTGACTTATCAGATTAAATAATAAAGATGAATGTGTTTACAAGTTTATTTACAAACTATTCTTTGTCTTTTCTAATCAAAATAGTTCTAAAACTGAACTGTAAATATTTTTCAAAGTATAAATTGCCTTAAATTTGAATGTAATTGAGAATAATATAATAAACACTTCTTTATTTTTTTTTATTTTTTTTTTATTAAATCATAACTGTATACAATGATATGATTATGGGGCATCATACACTCACTTCTAAACAATTTGACACATTTTTATCACAATGGTTAACATAGCCTTTCCGGCGTTATCTCAGTTACTGTGCCAAAACATTTACATTCTACATTTACCAAGTTTCGCAAATACCCCTGTAATATGCACCACAGGTGTGATCCCACCGATTCCCCTCCCTCTACCCACCCCCCCCCTTTCCCACTTCTCCCTATTGTTAATTTGTAGCTGGGTTATAGCTTTCGTGTGAGAGTCCCAAATTAGTTTCATAGTAGGGCTGTGTACATTGGGTATTTTTTCTTCCATTCTTGGGATACTTTACTAAGATGAATATGTTCCAGCTCCATCCATGTAAACATGAAAGAGGTAAAGTCTCCATCTTTCTTTAAGGCTGCATAGTATTCCATGGTATACATATACCACAATTTATTAATCCATTCGTGGATCGATGGGCACTTGGGCTTTTTCCATGACTTAGCTATTATGAATTGGGCTGCAATAAACATTCTGGTACAAATATCTTTGTTATGTTGTGATTTTTGGTCTTCTGGGTATATGCCCAGCAGAGGAATTACAGGATTGAATGGCAGATCTATTTTTAGATCTCTGAGTGTTCTCCATATATCTTTCCAAAAGGAATGAATTAATTTGCATTCCCACCAGCAGTGCAGAAGTGTTCCCTTTTCTCCGCATCCACGCCAACATCTCTGGTCTTGAGATTTTGTGATATAGGCTAGTCTCATTGGAGTTAGATGATATCTCAAAGTAGTTTTGATTTGCATTTCTCTGATGATTAAAGATGATGAGCATTTTTTCATATGTCTGAAGGCCGTGCGCCTGTCTTCTTCAGAGAAGTTTCTCTTCAAATCCCTTGCCCAGCCTGCGATGGGATCCCTTGTTTTTTTCTTGCTGATGCGTTTGAGTTCTCTGTGGATTCTGGTTATTAAACCTTTGTCAGAGATATACCCTGCAAATATCTTCTCCCATTCTGAGGGCTGTCTGCTTGCTCTGCTTACTGTGTTCTTAGCTGTGCAGAAGCTTTTTAGTTTGATCAAGTTCCAGTAGTGTATTTTTGAAGCTGCTTCAATTGCCCGGGGGGTTCTCCTCATGAAATACTTACCCAGACCAATTTCTTCAAGGGTTTTCCCTGCATTCTCCTCTAGTATTTTTATAGTTTCATGTCTTAAGTTTAAATCTTTACTGGGTGAACTGGCTGGCAACCTGCAGAAGACTGAAATTGGACCCACACCTTTCACCATTAACGAAAATAAACACTTCTTTAAATGAACACAAGATGTTTATGTTTCAAAGGGATGTAGGCCTCAAACATGATGTATTGAAATGAACATTCTTTTTTTTTTTTTTGTGGAGACAGAGTTTCACTTTATTGCCCTTGGTAGAGTGCCGTGGCGTCACACAGCTCACAGCAACCTCCAACTCCTGGGCTTAGGCGATTCTCCTGCCTCAGCCTCCCAAGTAGCTGGGACTACAGGCACCTGCCACAACGCCCGGCTATTTTTTGTTTGCAGTTTGGCCGGGGCTGGGAACCGGCCACCCTCAGCATATGGGGCCGGCGCCCTACTCACTGAGCCACAGGCGCCGCCAATATGAACATTCTTAAAAGTACTCATTTGTCTTACTCCCACTCCTCTTTATGAACAAATACAGGGGTATAGAACCTGACAAATAATTTATCAACTATGAAAGAAGATAAGTTCTAATTACGTGCAAAGACATAAAAAAGGGAGTTAAAAACTAGAGAGTGTACTAGAGATTTCAACGTATGAAAGACATCATGTGAAATTGGTTATAATATGATAATCCTGAGCATATAAATTAAACCAGTGTCAAGTAATCCAGAAAATATCATGTAACTGGATGTCCTACAACAAAGAGGGGAGGGCTATATTTGCATTGAGTGTGGAAATTGTGCATTGGCAAGACCAGCAGGCCAATTATGCTGAAAGGTAGGCTGATAAGACATAAACAAAAATAAGTAAGAAAATGTTAGTCAGATAAGGGATGATAAGATAAGGATTACTTATTAGGATGAGTAAAATGAATTGGGAGTTATTAAGATCTAAAGTAGGGAAGACTTTTTATTACTGAAGTAAAATGGTGGGTAAAGGAAGGGGAATGACGTCAAAGAACACAGATTTTAAAAGTGTGATGGCTTGTCAAGAGGATGCCTTTTTTAGGTTATATTTGGTAAAGAAAAATAAGTATTTTGATAAGGAAAAAATTAGTTATATAGTTTTAAGATATCTTTTTTATATCTGCTTTTGTATTTATTTGAAGCAAAAGGTTCTTGAACTACACATTTTTTTTCAAAATAGCACTGTACTTGCATTCTTGAAGGAGGTAACTTTTAAGGTTCTTTTAGCATAAAATCTGTGAGTTTAGGATCAAATTCTGAATATGGTACTTAGCTTGCTAATAGATACTGGGAAAATAATCCCTTAATATTGGGGGCAGCACTTATGGCTCAGTGAGTAGGGTGCCGGCCCCATATACCTACGGTGGCAGGTTTGAACCTGGCTCCAGCCAAACTGAAAAAAAAAAAAAAAAAATCCCTTAATATTTTGGCCTACGATTTCTCACGTATAAGGTAGAAATGATAATAGAGTCCTATCTCAGGAAATGCTGTGAAAACTTAGATTCATAAAAGAATGTGATTATTCTATTAAGTAATCAATACATTTCTTGTTTTTTAGATTTATCTCTTTCAACAAATTCCTTATATGCCAATAGTTGGAGGATAACATTAAGTTCAACAATTCAGTTCTCTATAGGTTGATTCAACCCTATTTATTTAACCACATCTTCTACAGTCTCAAACTAAGTGTTCCATTGTCCCTATGAATCCTGGGAATATGTGATGATGCTTCTTTTGAATCTAAAGTGTCATACTATCTAATTTAATTCTGAATTATAGGCTGTTGAAATATTTAGAATTGAAAAGATCCATAGAAATAATTGTTACACCTCCAAATATTTTGCATCTTTTTAAAAGCAAACAAACATGTAAAACAGAAGTTAGTCATGTTGAGTTGCCCAAGGACAGTTATATAGAATTTAAATCTTCTAATGCCAGATCCAGCACTTTTTCTATTTTATCATGATGTTGATCTTTATTTCCTGCTAGGATTGCATGTAAATCCCTTCAAATAAAATAAAACATAGTAAAATAAAATAAAGACACTATCTGAGTAATTCCTACCTGACCATATATTGTAGCATCAGCTTGTGCCACAATTATAATAAAGATCTATAGTTTCAAACATACAGGCCTTCTGTGGCAGCATCAACTGCTCCACTACCCCTATCTTTTCAAATCAACTTCAGAGAATATTTTTCTGTTTTCTATCTACTTTTATGCATGAGTTTGAGCTTTTAGAATGTGATGTTGAGAAGAAAATATATTTGTCCCATGGTACAGTAGTTTGTTTGATAAGGTAAAGTATGTTCTAGGGCTAGTACCTTTGGTTTTCCCCTCCTGTTCTTGGTCTTCTGAAAGAAGACATCAACTATGTAATTTTGAATGAATCTTTGTTCCGAGCTATGTGCTGATGTTTTCCTTAGGCAGTCTATGAGGATAGAGGCCCCATTTGCATAAGCTCCCTAAGTAAGCAAATAAAACAGAAAACAGGAAGAAGGAGGGAGACTCAGGATAATTTTATTTCCAATAAGTAATCTTTCAGGTACTGAAAAACAAACAAAGCTGTAAGTCCTACTAAATTCAGCCAAATCTATGCTCTCTCAAATATGCTCCTGCTTAAAGCTCTTATTCTGTCATGCAACATTTACAGGTAAAAATTATATATTTCTTGAGTTTAAAAATAAATTCTTGTCATGTTACTGAAGAGTCAGGGGTTTATTTTACCATAGCTCACTTCCCCTTGTGGCTAAGTAACCTCTTTGATGCTGAAATTTCCAGTGGTAATTAGAGTGTTCATGGATTAATTTCAAGAATGTTTGAACACACACTCCTTTTTTTGAGCACCTGCCATTTTTAAAATCTCTCTTAAAAAATACCAGAGATGACCTAGAACTCATATTAAACATGATGTAATCATTCTTTGTTGTTGTCTTTTTTTTTTTTTGTAGAGGCAGAGTCTTACTTTATGGCCCTCGGTAGAGTGCCATGGCCTCACACAGCTCACAGCAACCTCCAACTCCAACTTAAGCGATTCTCTTGCCTCAGCCTCCCGAGTAGCTGGGATGACAGGCGCCCACCACAACGCCCGGCTATTTTTTGGTTGCAGTTTGGCCGGGGCTGGGTTTGAACCCGCCACCCTCGGTATATGGGGCCGGCGCCTTACTGACTGAGCCACAGGCGCCGCCCTTTTTTTTTTTTTTTTTTTTTAAGACGAAGATACTAAGACTTGGAGACACTTCAGGTAACATAGCCAGACATAGCAGAGTTGGAATAAGCAGCCAGGCCTCCACTGTAAAATCTTCAGCTTTCAAGATAAACTGGAAGTGCTCACAGATAAGTAATTCAATTTAATTCATCTGACTAGTGTCCTTCTGTTCTACTCTGACACCAGTTGAGTTCTACCTCATATTTTCAATCAATATTCAGTATTAATCACTGTATATTTCATATTTTCAATGAATATTAACCACTGTATATCACAAAAATCACATTCCTGATTTTTTTGATCATGAAAAACTTTGTGTTCCTAGGACAAATGAGGCATGACCCCTGCTCTCAAGATTTCTAAGATGTAAATTTCCATGTACCCTCTCGGAAGATTAAAAAAGCAAATTCCACATTTTCCTAAGACACTCATATTAATGCAACTATCTCCATTTACCTAGTTCCTTACCATTTCTCTACCACCAGAAGGCCCACCTATTGCCTCATCTGACTCAGACACTTAGTCACACTCTCTTTCTGTTACTTATATAATCTCTTGAAGGCAATTTCTGGCAGCTTTTTTTTTTGCTCAAGATATTTCAGTCTAGAAAAAGTCAAAAGCATGGAAGAGTGTCTTGAGCAATGGTGGCTGCTGTTAAGTGTTTTGGCAGTTTGTCAAGATTCAACCACCTGCCTGGAAGAAGTTTTACACACCAGAAAATTTCACCCCTTCGGTCACCTCCCCACCTTCTTCCCCCAAAACTCAGACACTCATCAACACTGGATAATTTCTGTATGTTATTCATTATGATTTTCATGAAAGTCAAAGGTATTTGACTGTAAAAACCACTATGGCAAAAAAACAGACCTTTTTTTTTTTTTAATCTCCAATTTATTTTCTTCCGGATGGCTGCTTTCCAACATTCCTTCAAACTCAGTATCTGTCTTTGCCAGAACACCTGATGGTTATGTAAGGATAAATCCAAATGTAAACAGAGTCAATCTACATTTTAATTCTCCTCTGCTCCCTAAAGGGGGCAAATGCATAAATAAGTCAAAATAAAAATACATTGTTGAAAAATAATTAAATGAAGTCTCAAGATCTATTAGAAACAACTAAATTTGACTGATGCTGAACAGTTCTCCCCTCTCACTAAACCCTACTCAATCATTTTATTTATTTCATCAAGGAAAGAAAATTATAGAGGAGGAATCTCCTTATAAGCTGGAGGCACTTGAAGTAAACTATATGAAATTTCACAGAAAAGGGGAGATGCAGTCTTAAACTTGGAGCCCTTGGGTTTTATTAAGAAAAAGCTGAACGACAGAGCCCAGTGTCTTGGAGAAGAAAAAGTGAACATTTTAGAGTTGTATCATTCAGTAACCCTGGAAAATTAATTTGTGCTGTGTAGAAATACAACAAATGCTCAATGCTAATGCCACTGTACGTGGAGAATTGGTTCATTAGTACAGATGCAGAGGCTGTACCAGCTCCTCAGTGGATCATGTACATACGTGTACTCATGGCCATGGTCTCAATGGAACCAATTTCACAGAGATGGGAAGGAGGAACAGAAAAGAGGTATAGTCTAAAAAAATAACTTTCGTGGCTTATGCTAGGAATAAGAAGAAGGGAAGGTGACATTTGATATCAGGCCAGAAAAGCGTAGAAAACAGTACCTTGCCTTCTTGACCAGTAGAAACAAACACTCAAGGAAGCAAGGTACTGTTTTCTCTCAAGAAAGTGCACTGAATATTAGCATTTCATAATTCTCAATCAAGTTGAAGCACATTTTCCATTCCCAGTATGTAGACAGTGAACTACATTTTTCAGGATCACACACAGAACTGTAGATGCTAAAGGAAGCAAGTGAATCCAAGAACACAACTTCCTTATTCTGTGGGAGAAATCTCATCTCCATGCACAAAGTCTCACTGTGTCTGTGATGGAGCCAGAACAGTAACTCAAGTCTGAGACCTGTGCTTCTTGAGTGTTGCTTTGATCTTGTTATCCTACCTAGTAGGCTGCAATTGACCCACCCAAGTTACACATTTCCAAATGCAGTATATTCTTTTTACAGAAAGTCCACTCTCTAATGTGGCTGCTTTTCTGTCATATGCCTTTTCAAACATTACTCATTAAAAGACAGAGAAAGCCTCACTTCTTTCCCCCCAAATTTCACCACTCAGTCACATAACACATAGGTATGCCAAACCCCTCACATAATGCATAGGTATTCCTTCATCACAGAAATTGTGCCTGGAGAAATCTTTTTTTCCTACCTGTTGCTGCCACAAGGGGCTGGCTTCTTAGCTTTCCTTACATAATCTTTTCTTCTTTCCATTTTATCTCTAACTGGACTCCTTTCTTATTCATACAAATTAGAAAACAAAGACCAAAAATCACTTTATAACAAAGATATTTGCACCAGATTGTTCAATTCATAATAGCCAAGTGATGGAAGAAGCCCAAATTCCAATCAATCCATGAATGGATTAATAAATTGTGGTATATGTACACCATGGAATATTATACAGCCTTAAAAAAGATGGAGACTTTACATCTTTTGTATTTATATGGATGGAGCTGAAACATATACTACTTAGTAAAGTATTTCAAGAATTGAGGAAAAAGTATCCAATGTACTTAATACTGTTATGAAACAAATTTCCAATCACTCACACTTTCATATGAAGATCACAACTATGGCCCAGGATGAAGGAGGGGGGATGATAAGGGAGGAGGTAGGCCAGATGGAGGGATGGTGAATGATGGGATCACATCTATGGTGCATATTGCAAGGGTACGTGTTGGATCTATTAACTATAGCGTATAAATGCCTTAACACAATAATTAAGTAAATGAGGTGAGGGATATATTAACCAGTACAATGTAAGCATTTCAAATTGCATATAAAATCAGCACCTTGTACCCCATAAATTCATTAATGTATACATTATCTACCTCTTTATGATTTAATAAAGAAAAAACAAACAAAAAGAAAACATCATCTTTTTTTTTTTCTCCTCATCAACACTTTTTCCCTTCTCTTCATTTGGCTAGTTGTCTGATTTCATTAATAACATGTGCAGGTTGTCTTATTTCATTAACAAGATGTGCAGGATAGAAGATTAGAGTAGCCTACAGATGTGTTGATTTTTTTTCCAAAAAGTTAAACCAGTCAGAGCAGATTAAACATTTTCAAAGATAAAGTGTTGGAATAGTATGCTTAGAAAGAAGTAGAAAGAAGAAATGTGTAAAAGGAATCCACTTTTGCCCCCACTTCCCGCAAAAGGAGGCTTTCTCAAGCTCTGATGGAAGGAGGAGAGAAAGTTATGGAAGTCCCAAAACAAAGGACTTGGTTAATGGCAAGATCTTTTAATTAGAATGGCAGTAGGATATATGGGCATTGGGTATAGGGTCCCTAGGCTCAGTCAAAATTTCCAACCCCCAAGCATGAATCTAAAGCAGAAAAGATTTCTTCAAGTGTTTTCCCTGCACTTTCTTTTAGTATTTTAATGGTTTCATATCTTACATTTAAATATTTTATCCAGTGAGAGTTTATCTTTGTTAATGGTGAAAGGTGTGGGTCCAGTGGGAGTTTATCTTTGTTAATGGTGAAAGGTGTGGGTCTTCTACAGGTAGCCAGCCAGTTTACCCAGCACCATTGGTTAAATAGGGAGTCTTTTCACTACTGAATGTTCTTGATAGGCTTATCAAAGATCAAATAACGGTAAGTAGCTAGGTTCATCTCTTGGTTCTCTATTCTGTTCCATACATCTACCTCTCTGTTTTCGTGTCAGTACCATGCTGTTTTGATCTCTATAGTTTTATAGTATAGTCTGAGGTCTGGTAGCGTAATTCCTCCTGATTTGCTTTTATTTCTGAGTAATGTCTTGGCTATTAGTTTTTTTTTTTTCTGATTCCATATAAAATGAAGTATTATTTTTTTGAGGTCTTTAAAGTATGACATTGTTGCTTTAATAGGGATTGCATTAAAATGGTATATTGCTTTGGGTAATATGGACATTTTAACAATGTCGATTCTTCCCACCCATGAGTATGTTATGTTTCTCTATTTGCTGACATCTTCAGCTATTTCTTTTCTCAGAGTTTCACAGTTCTCTTTATAGAGATCTTTCACGTCCTTCTTCAGGTAAACTCCCAAATATTTCATCTTCCTTGGCTCTACTATGAAAGGAATAGAATTCTTGACTATTGTTAGTATATATAAAGGCTGCAGATTTGTGAGTATTGATTTTGTAACCTGAGACACTGCTATATTCCTTGATCCTTTTAAGAGTTTTGTAGTTGAATCCCTGGGGTTTTCCAGATATACAATTATATCATCTGCGAAGAGTGAACGTTTGAACTCCTCTGTTCCTATTGCTTGATCGCCTTTTCTTGCCTGATTGTGATGGCTAAGACTTATATTACAATGTTAAAAAGCAGTGGAGACAATGGGCAACCTTACCTGGTTCCTGATCTGAGTGAAAATGATTTAAATTTTAACACCCTCCAATACGATATTGGCTATAGGTTTGCTGTAGATGGTCTCTATCGGTTTAAGAAATGTCCCCCTTCTATATCTATTATTGTAAGTGTTCTGATCATAAAAGAATGGTGGATATTATCAAAAGCTTTTTTCTGCATCAATTGAGAGAATCATATGGTCTTTGTTTTTTGTTTTGTTTGTGTAATGTATTATATTTATAGATTTACGTATATTGAACAATCCTTAAGACCCTAGGGTAAAACCAACTTGGTCATGGTGTATAATTTATTTGTTGTGTTGCTGGATTCTGTTTGATAGGATCTTATTGGATAATTTTGCATCTATATTCATTAAAGATATTTGTCTATAATTTTCTTTTCATGTTGGGTCTTTTCCTGGTTTGGGGATCAGGGTGATATTTGCTTCATAGAATGTGTTGGGAAGTATTTCTTCTTTTTCTATGCTTTGGAAAAGGTTATGTAATATAGGTACTAGTTCCTCTTTAAAGCTTTGGTAGAATTTTGATGTGAAGCTGTCTGGTCCTGGACTCAAGTGCCCATTGACCCATGAATGGATTAATAAACTGTGGTATATGTAAACCGTGGAATATTATGCAGCTTTAAAAAAGATAGAGACTTTACCACTTTTATGTTTACATGGATGGAGCTGGAACATGTTCTTCTTATCAAAGTATTTCAAGAAGGGAAGAAAAAGTATCCAATGTACTCAACCCTACTATGAAACCAACTTATAAGCACACACACTTAAATATGAATGCTATAACCCAACGACAGCCCAAAATGAATGGGAAAGAGGAGGGGAAGGGGAAGAGGGAGGATGGGTGGAGGGAGGGTAATTGGTGGGACCCAACTTATGGTGCATTTTACAAGGGTACATGTTAAATCTACTAAATGTAAAATATAAATGTCTTAACACAATAACTAAGAAAATGCTGTGAAGGCTATGTTAACCAGTTTGATTAAAGTATTTCAAATTGTGTATAGAACCAGTACATTGTACCCCATAATTGCATTAATGTACACAGCTATGATTTAACAAAAAAATAAAATAAAATGAATAAAGCATCATAGAGCCTAACAACCTGAAGAGGTTTTTGTACTCAGGAGAGATGGATGGCTCTGAGATAATAAATCCATATAGACAGATGATGAGGTATCAGGAATTTCTAAAGCTCTCAACCTGTGCCTAAAATCAGAGAATCACTCAGAACCTTAGGAAATCACTAAGAAAAACTAAGGTAAGTTTTTCAAAACATGGTGGAATGGTGAATAATATTTAGAAAATAATTTGTGTCACAGACAAAGAAAAGACATTTCTTATACACTTAAGGTACTCTGAAAATCTTTCCCTTATTTTACCTTGCTAGAATTTAGTCAATTTGGACTTGCAAGAACTGAATTGAATGTAGCAAACGATTAGGACAAAAGGGAGGACATAGGAGTATCCTTAATAAAATCTTAGCTCTGTTGCTTTGAGTGTCCTGGTCTCAACATTGGCAACCTCAACAGCATTTTTGGCCTCCTGGAACACACTCATCCCTTTCTAAAAAATTGTCATCAATCCTGGGCATTCATTTTTCCTTGTCTATACAGTAGAAATAATAATTGTACTTACCTTTTAGAATTACTGTAAAGAATAAAAGATTTAATACATGCAAATTACCTAAAACACCATTTAGCACATAATAATGCAATCAATAAGTATGAGTAATTGTTTGATTTTATATTGTTGTCTTGTCCCTAAATTTCCTTGGTTGGGAAGGCATGAATGGTTCTGTTAGTTCTTTGATACATAAATTATTTTACAAAGATATAGTTTTTTTTTTGTTTTGTTTTGTTTTTTCTCTAGGGTCTAAGCTACCACATGAGAATAGGCAATGAGGAAACAGGAGAAAGAAGTAGCATGGAGTAGAAAGAGAAAGAGATTTTTCTTAAACATATTCCTTGCTTTTACATAACTGGCTTAAGCAAATAAATAAAAAAGGCTCAAATTTTAAAAATTTTTAAAGAAAGTGTGTTTTTCCTTCAGAGATTGTATAAAAGGAGAGAAATCTTATGAAATCAGTCCTGAGGGATTGCAAGAAAGGGAACCCAATCTTCCTTTGGGCAAGACAGATGAAAAACAACCTAGAACCAAAGGTTCCGCCAGGCCAAGTCATTCCATAGGATTACTCTACACCAGTCACCTCAGTTTCTCAAGACTTCTCACCTTAATGCTCTGACGCTTCCCCACTGCAGCTCCATATCTACTTCTACAAAGCTACAGCACCTGTCCAGGTGGAGGTTTAAGTGTAAATGAAAGGGGCTCTAAGGACTTGCAGCTAAGATAACTCCCCTTCCACCACAGTCTGCGGAGACACATTCCTGCTGATGCAAATTTAAATTCTGGCTGCATTATCCCATAGAAACACTTCCATGCTTTGTATTTAGTTTCCATAGTGTTATTAGAGCATTACTATAGTTCAGATACATTATTACTTAAATAGGCTTTTGTGAGCAGCTGGGGAACCAAAACACCATGTGTAAAACACATTCTGCAGAAAAGAATGTTGCCCAACTTCAAAAATGGACTTGTAAATCAAACTTGTTTTCAAAATATTGGAAGAGAACTATTGGTAATAGTAGTTGTTATGTTTTTATATGAATTTATTGTATATTACAAACTCAATGTAAAGTACTAAAAGATAAATTTTTCTGAAATTTCTTTATAACACTACACTAACCCTACACATATCCCTGAGCCCAGTACACATGCCCAGTAGATTTTTTTTTTAACATAAGTGGTCAATTAATATTAGTTGTAACTTACTTATTATGCTTGCCAGAGCTAGCTTTTCTGAGAAACTGTTCTTTGGATCACCAAAGCAAATTTCCTTTCCAACAAATTTGCTTTGATTAAAATTTGTTGTTATCCAAAGTTATTCTCCTTCTTTCAAATATTCAAAGGGAAACAAAAATAACAGTGACAAAAAAAATTGTGTACTATATTTGTTAGGAATTACTTGCTTATGTAAAAAGCAAATGGCACAGACAGCAGCAAGCCTTGTGCAATCTGAGCACTGGCTGGTGTAAGAACCCAGTAGAAATTACCTCTCATGACATTTTATTTCCTGCTCTTTTATAAAACAGCAAAACCATCACAAGGTCACTTTTGACAAACCTGTTTGTTTTTCCCTTCTTGGTGTTTTTCTCTGCAATTGAGACCCAACCTCATCCCCCTTTCCTCCGTTTAACACCACCTCCCCTTAGTAACCTTTCCCTCCTCTTTCTTTCCTTTTCTACTTTTTTGTGCCCCTCTTTGAAAACTCTAATGACTAGAATAAACTGAAATATCAACATTTGCAATTCTGGTGCTTCATTTAAGCAATAAAAATAATTAAAAGGGTAAAACCTTAGAAAGATTTCTTCATTTTATATGGTTTGCCAGCGATGATACACATTCAAAAATAAAATAAAATAAACTAGTAAAAGAATTAATTAGAAACAGCCAAAGCTCAACAAGCTCTACAAGTTAATGAAGCAGAGAAGAAAATGTTATCTTTGAGACCCAGAGCTGCATTGGCTTGGATAATATCCACTCCTGCCTTACTCTCCTAACTAAACCTCTTTTAATCTCTCCTCCAGAAATCAATGCTAACGACACTGATTTACCACTAAATGACAGCAGCATAATACCACGAGAGTTGGTCCCATTTAATGTAACTTAGTTCTGATGGGAACACTCAGTTTCATTTTGACAGCAAGTTGTTGTTTTGCATATTTCTTATGGGACTCAAAATAATGAAAGAGTTTAATTTAATTTTATTTTTATTCATTCCATTGTGAGTTTGCTTTTTACATTGTTCCCTCAAGCCCTCTAGCTATCTCTCCAAAGCAACTTTCTCTTCTCTGGGCACAAGATTCCTACCCCTGCCATCCTCAGCTGTGTTACACAATTCAGTCATATTTCTTCTAACTTCCTTCAGAATGGTTCTTCTACAGCCACTAATGACATCACAGTGAACATCCCCTCGCCTTTCTTTTTGTGTAAAGGTAATTTATACGCATACTTCTACTTACCTGTGTTTTTATTTTTTTAGTCTATTTGTTTGGTTGCTGTGGCCAAAATATACAGGAAATTTCAAAACTATGTCTAGCATACATAGGATGCCTAAAATTTAAGGCATATCATTACTTTATTAGTAAAAACATGCATGCATTATTCATAATAAATAACAGTGCTGATCTTAAATACTTCACCTGACCAGAGATACAGCCCACAGGGGCTTGCACTTGGAAAAAATTGAACCATAAGCAACTGAGTGTGACTGCTTAGCCACTTACTAGGTGAGTGACGTTGGGAAATAGTATCAGAATTTTTCTCTGTAACAAGTTGTGAATAACATCCACCATGCATTTCTCAGTGCAGGAAGCATCATGAGGAAATGCAAAGGACCAGGCACATACTTGCTCCTTTTATAACCCTGCTTCCACCTGCCCTTCTTCCTTTGTCTGTCTAATCCTTTCTTTTGGGATTACTAAAAAATATTTTATCTCCCTTTTGCTTGTGAGTCCATCAGTCTTTTAAACATGGCCACCATGCTCACAAAGGCTTCCTTTCTTAGGAAGGAAGAGGCATTTCAGTAGAGGCATGGCACATCCATCCAGTGACAAAGATAGCACTGCAAGCAATTTCTCACCGTTCATTTTAATTTTAGGATCCCCAATGAAAATGATAGCTGTATGCGTGAGTAGACTAGTGTAAGCTACAGTGTTCTATGGCTTTGGATTTTCTAGTAATATTTTCAAGAGCATATTACAGTTTCATGGAGCCTAACAAATAATTCGGAGATTTTTATTTTTATTTTTATTTATTTATTTATTTATTTATTTATTTATTTATTTATTTATTGCAGTTTTTGTCTGGGGCTGAGATTGAATCTGCCACTTCCGGCATATGGAGCCGGCATCCTACTCCTTTGAACCACAGGTGCCGCCCTAGAGATGTTTATTTTAACAGAAAACATGCAAATTTAAATACAAAGCCATGGAACTGGACCTGAAGCTTAGCTTCTCTAGTTTCACAGAAAAAACAGCAAGATTCTCCCACCCCCAACACACACACATACACTACATATACCTTCTGTCCAGGGGCATTTGGTGAACCCTTAAAATTAATTGCAATTTGAATTCTAGCCAAAAGGAAGGAGGGAATAGGCAGGGGCATTTCTAAATGTACTGAGATGAAGTTTCTGCCACTTAGTGTAAATGGAATCTAGAACTTTCTTAACAGGAATTCAGTTCAGTTTTAAAAGACAGTATAAAGCAACAATTCTAGAGAAAAGCTATGTATGTGAGTAGGTAGCCACATAAATGATTTCAGGTGTTAATAGATGTTTAAATAAATGCAAAGAGAAAACAAATGGGATGCTATTGATGGAAAGGCTCTCAAGAGATGGTTGGGTTGGAAGGCTGTTATTTAGATAATGAGATTAAGATAAAGAAAGTTTATTCCCTTAAACGATAAGAAGAGTCAGCTATGCTAGAAAGGGAAGGCCCAGCAGAGAGAATGTTGCACAGAGCCCAGAACCCTGGAAAGAGTGAAGAGTATTTACAGAGAAATTTGGCAAATGGTAGGTAGCAGATGAGTTTGATAATATTGTATCTCAGTTGCTCAACAGAACATAAACATCAGAAAGAAAAATGGCCTTTGTTACGTGCATTCTCGATGAATTGTGTTAGAATTCACATACTTCTTACCTTTCTATCAGAAAGAGAATGAGAGGAATAAAACTGATAATGGATTTTAAAATCATGCACATAAATTTATTCACAGTGAATACAGCGAGCGACCTAAAACATAGACACTCTAAACTAGTTATCTCAATAAAGATATGTTAATTTAAGTCAATTCACTGAAAATAGTTGCCATGCCTCTCAGTGTTCCACAAAACTGGAACATAGGAATTGTTGGTGGGCATCAGTGTTGTTCAGATCTTCTCTGCCTTGAAGTCTTTCGGTAGCACCTTCAGTCATTGGTCATGTAGGACAAAATTCAAATCTGAAGGACAGAGCTTCTTTAGGATCTCACATGAAGCTGAGTCCCCTTCAAACTACACTAAGTATATTTAACTCCTATCAATCTTATTTGTAATCAGGAGTTTGACTTTTCTCTTGATACATCAAGATGAGAGAACAGGTGAGTGAAAAGGGTATGTATTAGTTTTATTCTGGAACAAAATATAAAATGTTCAGAAGGAGGTGCTCTACGTATCATGTGGCAGATAAGCTGTTGTCTACCAAAGACTCATGTTTTTCTTTTATGGCATTGAGTTAATGCTAGTTAGCAATACCTGCACAAGAACTTTATTTCTCAGTCCCCTCACTGCTACTCCATGCCTCTGAGGGGGGTGGAATAGATTAGTTTTTGTTTTTTCCTAACAGAATATGAGCATTTCAGTGATGCAACTTCTGGGGCAAACCAATTAAGAAGCCATTGTGCTTTCTCTGTCTCATGCATTGGCAGAAAACACAGGCCCATTGGATGGTAGAGCCACACTGGATCGTCACATGACAAGGAATGACAGTCAGTTGTGTTTGGCCACTGAAAGGTGAGTGTTTGATCTAGCAGATTGTATTACCCAGCTAATACACAGGATCCTCAGAATTCTTGATTTATAGCCAACTGAAATAGCTATCTTATTGTAGGGATAATTGGATTTGATTATTTTATTTGGCTTGTTTTTGCTTTCTCTTCTTGAGTGATAGAGGTGGTAGAAAATCTTCTGGAGATGGCTGGAGGTAGCTCCCCTGGAAAGGTATAGAGTTATTGGAACTATCTTAGAGGATATTCTTTGAAAACGAAATCACTTAAATTCACTGAAATTAGTCTCCTATGAAAGGTACATGCATAGTACCAGGAGCTTAGGAAAAACACTGCTTCCTCCTGAGAACATGAAGTGAAAGGAAAGAAAAAGGATGACAATTCTGGGTCTAGAATGTAGTTGATGGTGGACCTGGGGTTAATGGTGTCCCACAGGCTTGGCTATCCCTATAAATGTTGGAAATGGAAATATTAACTGTGTAAAGAAAGATTAGAGCTCTAGGATGGTACTTTCTGAAAAGCCACCTCAACCTCAGTGGATATCGGCAGTGCTTCAGCACCAGCTAGTAGAATGTATATGATCAAATTTAAGAACAATACCAAGTCACAGCAAAATATTCTGGCACTATCACCTGATGGGATTCCATTTTTTTCCAATATGGAGTGAAAACCAGATTTTAGGATTCTTTATTCCTGTTGACATTGTCCAATGGTTAAAAGGACTGGACTTTTTGCCAGTAATGTAGTTGAGGGATGCCACCATTCATATATTTTTTTTTATTCAGCAAATGCAAGAAGAATTTTTAAGAGGAAACCTATTTGGACATTTGCAACATGTAATATTACTAATATTTGTGTAATGACTTATAATTTATGAAGGATTTTCACAAGCTTCATTTTATTTGACCTTCTAGAAACTCAATAAGGGAGATATTATCACCTAAATTTTATTGATAAGGAGGCTATGGATCTTTGAGATAAAGTAACTTGCTCAAGATTATACTAATACTGAGTTGTATAGGCACAATTCAAATTCTAGATCTTATCTAATGTGTTATTTTAAATTTTTACCTCAAAAACCATGATGTAACCAACTGTAATCCAAATAAACAATGCATCAGAATGCACCTAGAAGTCTTATTGCTGCTGCCTTATAGCAGACTCTGTGGACACTATTCCCTGCAATCTCTTCTTATTCTTAACAGAGAGGAGCTACTGACAACTGCACTCTCTTTTCTCACTCCATTTATCATTTTCCAGAACATGGCTGAATTCTACTTGCATTGATTTAAGGAATTTAAGAAAAGTGAAGAGCAGAAAAAAAAGAAATGATAAAGAGTATCTTCTGCATACTTATATACCCACACCCACATACACTTCCCAAACATAACTGATTTAATGCAAAATAGGCTGATTGTTTGAATTCTATATTGATAAATAATTGACAATGTTGTGTCTAGGTACTGTGGCTCATGTCTATAATATTAGCACTCTGGGAGCCCAAGAAGGGTAGATCCCTTGAGGGCAGGAGTTTGACATCAGCTTGAGAAAGTGAGACACCTGTCTCTACTAAAAATAAGAAAAAAAAAAAAAAAAAAAAGCAGAAACAAAGGTGGATGTTCTCCTTGTTCTCCTGAGTACTTATAGGCCCAGCTACTCAGAAGGATGCGACAGGATTGCTTGAGCCCAGGCAACTGAAGGTTACCCTGAGCTAGACTAAGTCCATGACATTATAGCCTGGGCAACAGAGAGACTCTATCTGAAAAAAAAAAAAGAAGAAGAAATCAACAATTTTGTACCCTTGAATAAATTTAAAATAAACGCCTCTATGCTAGATTCAGATAAAGTACCTGGGCTAGGTAAGTGGTTGAGGGAGTTAAAAAGCAAAATCTTTTTTCTTTTTTTTTTTTTAATCACAGATTTCCCTGCACCAAAAAGAAAAAGAAAAAAAAGAAAAGAAATCAGACACTCACAAGAGCTTTGTGCTATTGGATCCTGAAAGAGCACAATACTTTGTAATATTCAAGGTCACTTTTTCAGTGGTTTGCCCATGGCCCCTTCAGTCTATACCTTTTCTCACAGAAATTGTCTTCTGTTTTCTTCACAAATTAAATAGCTAAATATCTTATATATTTCCCATGTAATACTAGTATTCTAGTAGTTCTGGGTGAGAGATCTAGAGCATAAGCAGAAAAGTTAGATTTCTTCTATGCTAGAGGCCAATGGAAACTGTTTCTCCTTATTGGGAAAGAAAAAAAAAGTTTTATTTCACATTGAGATCAGAACATGGTCTCAATGATGCAATTTCCTCAAATAGTGACCCTTTGGGAAATAATGGTCATAAAACCAATTTACAAAAGCATGAGATAAATATTAAAATGGAAACACTAAAGGTTTAGCCTCCTGCTGGTTTCAAGAAACTTGGAGTAAATATTTACCTTGACTTTTCTGCCATGGAATTATTTTCCGAATCTTACCATGAAGAAGATGACTTATTTCCAGTTATTCTCAATAGCATTTCTCTCAGGGTGATCAGCTGCCTCTTCTCTTTCACACTCTAATGTTATTGAAAATTCTGTAAGCATGCTCACACACTGTAGTGAATTCAAAAGGGTACTTATGCTAAGAAACAAAAGGCATTCTCTTCCCCCTATGGCTTCCATCACACTTACTTGGGGAGATGATAAATTAGCCCTTTATGGAGGTTTTAACAGAAGAAAAATAAAAATGTAGGGATTTTCATGATAGGGGTTAGGATGAAGTCTTAGCTTAATAAAATGAATCTTTTCATCTCTGTCTACAGGACAACCACCCCATCAACTGCAAAATGAAAAATCCAGGTTTGTCAGGCTGCTTTGTCTGTAAGTTACCAGACACCAGGTTAATGGATTTTTTAGCACTGAATAGACTGGCTGCTTTAAAGTTAGGGGCACCAGAGTACTGTCTACAGACACTTGATTATCTTATTCACATGTTCATCATTTAGACCTCTGCTCAGAGTGTGTAGAATTGTGGATCTACTTTACTTGTTTATGTAGAAAGTGTTTTATCTGTGGTGTGTGTAAATGTTTGTGTTTGCATGCCTGTCCTTATCATCCTATGGGCCTTTACACTTTCTTCTCACAATGACTCCTCAAACAATCCCCTATGTAAATAAATTACTCTGACAGTTCAAAGAAATGGTCACTTCTAATCAAAGCAGAAATGTAACAATACTGCTTTAATATTTAAGACGGTAAGTTATAGTTATTAGGGTATGATTTATCCAAATATGAATTTCTCTCCAGTCTGGGCAAAAAAGGAAATGTTCCTCCTAAAAAAGTTAACCGTTTCTTCAACCATTAATACTCTTCAGTTTCTTAACTACAGGTACTTCTACTGTCAGTATTGAAGTAACCCAAATACCTTATCACAGGCAAGTTTCTTGACACAGTGCCCTTCTCTAAGTGTGGCTCAAAATGAAGCAACGTGGCATCCACCAACATTAAAACTGCTTTCACAAAATCTTTCAGTGGCTTCATCCTGCATAAATGCAATACGTTTATCTTTAATGTTCTCTTGAGGCATTTGACATTGTTGACAATTCTGATTATCTTGGAATATTTTTTTACCTTTGGCATATATATCTCCTCTTATTTTTTTCTCAGCCATCTCTATTTCTCCCACTTCTCATTTTCTATTCTTCTATTTATCTCTTAAATTTTATCTTAAAGTCCTTTTTCAGTGTTGATGGGAGACTTGTTCCAGGACACCCTCAAATAAGACAAAAATCTGTAGATGCTCAAGTCCCCTAAAATGGCATAATATTTGTGCCTAACCTATGCACATCCTTCCATATACCTTAAATCTTCTAGATTAATTATAACACATAAGAATAAAAATTCTATGTACATAGTTGTTATAATGTATTTTTTTAATTTTTATTATTTTTAATATTGTATTATTATTGTTGTTTTACCAAATATGTTGATTCCTCATTATTTGAACCCTCAGATGTAGAAGGAGAATAGCACTGTGATTTTTTTTCCTCTTTTCCTCTAATACTAACTGTTCCCTGGACAACCTCAATTCAACTCTTATTGAGTCAGTTATTACTTTTATCACAATTCAGATATCTCTTCTGAAGTATAATAATTTTGTTGTCATAGATATTAAAATGGGAAAGAATCTCAGAAATCATCTATTCTAATTCTCTCTGCTCTTAATTTCTGTTATTTTACAGGTAAATAAACAAAAACTTCAGATTATAAATCACACACCTATTATTTCTGAGTTGAAGTTTAAAACACTGTACACATTTGTCAGACTGCAAGTTTTATGAGTGTGCCTATGACATTAAACATGGGTCTATTTGGCATTTGGCATTTTTCTTAATTTCTCAGCAGTATTTAATCAATTGACTATTGACTGCTTCTTTTTATTAAAACACACTCTTCTCTTAACTTTCATTGATTACACTCTAATTTTCTTTCAATCTTTCTAATCATTGCTTTTTATCCCTCATAGGAATTTTTCTTCATAACTAGAGAGGTTACATTTCACGCTTAGTCTACTGCTTCCTCTTGTTTCTGTCATGGTTGTCTTTATCTTATTCTTCCAGGATTCTTTGAACGTGGCAATGGAAGCCTCATCTATCCTCTTGCACAAAACAAATACTTTAAGGATTTATTTGATGTCTTCATTTTCTTCATTCCTCATATCTAATACTTCAATGATACAATTGATTTTAGGACCTGAAAAAAATATCAAAACTGATGCTCTTCTTTTTTTTGAAGACAGAGTCCCACTATTCTGCCCTCAGTAGAGTGCAGTGGCGTCACAGCTCACAGGAACCTCAAACTCTTGGGCTCAAGTGATTCTCTTGCCTTAGCCTACAAAGTAGCTGGAACCACAGGTGACCACCACAAATCGGACTATTTATTTTGTTGTACTTGTCATTGTTGTTTAGCAGGCCAAAACTGGGTTCGAACTGGGGCCAGCTCCAGTGTATGTGGCCAGCACCCTAACCACTGAGCTATTGGTGCTGACCCTTATGCTCTTCTTTTTATCTCCATTGTTACTATGCTATTTCAAGTCACCAAAGTCCATTCCCAAGACTCTTGCAATGGCCTGGCTGACTTACATCTCCCTCCATCTTTGCCTCCTGGCATTCCATTGCCCAGTTGGACGTCAGAATGAACTTTGGATTACCAGCTCCCTTCACACACACATAAACACACACACACTTATATACCACATTACTCAAACTTCAAAACCTTAAATAGCTTCTTACCAAGACATAAATGGAAATCCTTCACATGGCCAAGTTCATTCACAGTCTCCTTCCTTCATCCCTCTTACCATCATCTTCATATTCCACCTCTCCTTACCTTCTTCTTTTGAGTTTCAGTCAAACATGCCATCTTCTATTGCCATCTTCTATTGCATGCCTATCAGGGCTTGCAATACCTACCCTCTCAGCCTTATTTCTATCATATTTTAGTTCTATTTGGTAGAATAACTATTTTGGAAATTAAAATTTTTGTTTGGAAGGTAGACAAAATACATATTACAGATTCACTCCTTGATACTTTTTGTTCTTTAATCTCCTCACTTGAAGTACAGGGACAAAATAAAAACTAATCAGTTTATTATGAGTATTAAAGGAATTAATTCACATGAAGTGTCCAGGAGAGTGCTTAATACCTATGAATAATTAAATATACATTAGTATCATTAGATTCCTCCATAATATATCATCATTTTGAGCACTATCATCATCATCATCATCTCAGTTTAAGAATAACCTTTCTTTAGAAAACTTCCTGACCCTCTACACTAAGTCAGGATGTCCTCTTCACAGCTCTGTTTTATAGCTATTATCACGGTTGGTTAGATTAAAGGTACATTTCTCCCTGATAAGGAAGTCAATAACTATATCTACATAACTATAACTAAATACCTTAGCATATTTATGGCACTTACTAAATACTTCACTAGATACTGTTAAATACATGAATTAATTAATAAATGGCATATTATCTATCTTAGTCTATTTTTTGTTGCTTTAACTGGGTAATTTACAAAAAAAGGGCTTTACATTTTTATATTTCTGGAGGCTAGGAAGTCTAAGCTCAGTCAGCCACATCTGGCTTCTGTGGAGAGTCTCAAGCTAGTCATGACACGGCAGAGGACACCACAGAGCAAAAACAAACATTGAGAGGCACACTTTCATGATAACTACCCTACTCCCATGATGATGAATGAACCTATTGATCTATGAATGGATTAATACATTTCTGAAAGTAAAGCCCTCATGAACCAATCACCTTTAAAGGCTCTACCTTTTAATATCATTTTATTTGGGAATAAGTAACAACTTGAATCTTGGAGGGACAGACATTCAAATCATACCACTATCTAATACTAATAGTCCCATACATTGTCAAGCCAATGCTATAGTTGTTTCTATATCTGTAACAATGTAAAACATTCTAGTCAATATATCTCAGAAAGTTTCGAATTCAGGAAAGTACCAAAGATTAGATAGAGAAATTATTTATATAGACAGATGGTGGGCCAGGCATGGTGGCTTACACCTGTAATCCTAGCAATTTGGGAAGGTAAGATGGGCAGATTGCTTGAGCTCAGGAGTTCCAGACCAGCCTGAGCAAGAGCAAGACCCCATCCCTAAAAATAGCCAGGCATTGTCATAGGCACCTGTAGTCCCAGGTATTAGGGAAGGTGAGACCAGAGAATCACTTGAGCCCAGGAGTTTGAGGTTGCTATGAGCTATGATGCCAAAGCACTCTACAGAAGACAATATAGTAAGACTCTATCTCAAAAAAAAAAAAAAAAGAAAGAAAGAAAAAGAAAAAAAAAGAAAAGAAAGAGACTTGTATTAAATCTATCTCTGTTCATAGTTCACAAAATTAACAAATAAATAGATAAAAGAAATCCAGAACCAGAGCACTAGCAGAGAGGGAGCCTTTGTACGCATTAAATCTTGAAATCAAATGATAAACCATAGAAGTACTACTTTTCAATTAAGCATATGTAAAACACATAATCCAAGAAGGAATGCAGGTTAAAAACACAGATTTAGAAAATTTTCTGGTGTATCCAGGGATGGTAAAAGTCAACAAATACAGAAAAAAATAAATATGTAAAAAGCGTTCTGATCATCTCATTATGAACAGTCATATACTATTACAAATCATGTTGAGATGATCTGATAGTATTTTCTTAAATTTTCTTATTACACACCTAACTCAGTTAAAATATATTGCACTGTGCTCCCACAAATGTATGTATCTTTTTAAACATATACTGACATAAGCCCTATTTTAATACATATATTATAAAACAGCTACTAAAAAGTCAAAATTTAAAACAAACATAATTTAAAAATTAACTTATGAGTTTTAAATATTTGTTACAATGCCATGATGGATTGTATTGCAAATTTCACACACTAGGTATACCCTACTTTAAAGACCCCTGGGCTACCTTAAGGAGCACTGGGCTGAAATGTGTCCCCGAAATGATTTACAATGACTTTCTTTCTTTTATTTTTTTTCCCCATTTCAATTCACTTCTCAACAGAATCTTATCCAAAGATGTTAATTCCTTTATTACTTTCTTAGCCATTTTTCCACTTTCTATTTGTCTCTGATGAAAAAAGTCATTTAAACTTGAGAGCTGTAGTACATTTTATTCAATATCAGGAATTTATTAAAAAGTATCAAGCTTATACTTTCTTCAAATTAAGATACTCCTTGTGGTTCATTTCCAGTGATAGGTAATCCCCATATCAAATCACTTTGCTGGTAACATTGGTATTTGATAAATACATTTACAGGGAGCACTTATCTTCAAACTCCACTTTCATCAAGCATTGTCCCACTACAAAAACATGATCAAAGATTAAGGACTCGGGGGACTCATGGACTCTGAACTCATCAGCTTTGAATCCTACTATAAATTATCCAGATGAGGCACTTGGCAAGATTTTAACTGATTGTGCTATTCGGAACACCTCCATTTCAATTAGAGGTAACCATGATACATGACAGGGAAGAGCAAAACTAATAATTTTCACTAATGTCATGGAAAGTTACAGGACTTCAGGGAACTATAGCAAGTATTTCAAGAAATGCACTTTCACAGCAGCCTCTTTTCCGTGTGTCTACTTCTTGAATGAGAAGCTTTTATTGTAGTTTTCTAGTTCATAATAGATAGGTTAAGAATATATCTGTATATAAATCTGGCTGGCAGGGGAAAATGGCATGGTAAGGACTAAAAATATGCTACACTCCCAAATTCTAAATCATTCAGGAAACCAGATGTGTCTTCAGCTTTAATCCTGAGTCTGGGCAGACAATACATGAATAGATGAGGACACTAACCACATGTACGACTCAGCAGAAGTTAAAAGACACCTGCGTCACAAATATATGCTCCTCCTGAAGTAGAAGCAATATTGAGATCCACACTTAATGTAACATGGTGAAGCCGATTGAAAGTGGATGTTTCTGAGCACAGTGAAACATCAGCTAACATTCCAGTCTCACTAACTTCCAAAATTACTCTCAGGTTTAGTTTCCTTGATTTTTTGAGGTTTTTCTGAATAAAAAAACTGGTCAGTTCCTTTCAAAAAGCAAACGCTAGTATTTGAGGAACTAAGTGTACCACATATCAATAAAAAAAAGTTTGATTCATTTGTCTTAGCCTAAATATAAAGTCATGAAAACCTGTTTTCTTATGTGAAATTATCTTGATACCAATTTTATGGCTTGAGACTCATCTTTCTTTACTCTAATTAAGATAGCACACTACCTGATCTTTCTTCCAAATAGAACTACTATGAGGAATTATTTGTTTTTCTTTTTTATTATTTATTTATTTTTTATTTTCTCTGTCCATATACATGTGTTTATTTGGTTTCCACTTTTTGCCTTCACAACATTGAAAAGGCTTAAAATTTAATAACAATAACAATGTTTAATATAAGGACTAGAAACAAAACCCTCATAAAGAACAAACGAATATAAATACATTCAGAAAAGAAATCAGACAATTGCAGCAATAAAATATTGAGTAATAATAATAATGCAAAATAATAACATTCACATTGTCAGATAAAAAGTATGTCTATCATAGAATGCTTTGACTCTGAGGTTCAGTATGGAGTCATCAGTTAACTTCTTTTTTTTTTTTCCAAAGTCTCAAAAAATAGACAACTAATATTTATAAATAAAAATAAAAGATAATTAAAAAAAAGATTATGCCAAATCTTATAGACCATAGAAAAAGAAGAAATATTGGGTGCGCCTATGGCTCAGTGAGTGAGGCGCTGGCCTCACATATGAAGGGTGGCCCCGGCCAAACTGCAACAAAAATATAGCTGGGTGTTGTGGCAGGCACCTGTAGTCCCAGCTACTTGGGAGGCTGAGGCAAGAGTACTGTCTAAGCCCAGGAGTTGGAGTGAATGTGAGCTGTGACACTACGGCACTCTACCAAGGGCAATAAAGTGAAGCTCTGTCACTAAAAAAAAAGAAAGAAGAAATACTTCAAAAATCATTCTACTTCATCTGGATATACCTGATATTAAAATTGGAAAACATATATTATTATAAAGGTAAATTACAAACATATTTCACTTATAAATGAGGATGCAATATCCTAAACAACATATTAACAAGTGTACTTTGGTCAAAATTAAATGCGATTTATGTGAGAATTAGTCACTATTTTCTTTTGTTTCTTTTTTCTTTTCCTTTTCCTCACCCCTTCCCTCCTTCTTTCTCTCTTTCTGTCTGCTCTCTCCTTCCCCAACCCCCCACTGTGTCATTAATTGTCATTAATTGTCCTCATATCAAAGTTGAATACATAGGATTCATGTTTCTCCATTTCTGTAATGCTTCACTAAGAATAAAATGTGCCACCTCCATGCAGGTTAATACAAATGCTGCAAAATCTCCATTTTTTAATGGCTGAATAGTATTCCATGGTATATATATACCACAGCTTGCCAATCCATTCCTGGGTTGAGGGTCGTTTAGGCTGTTTCCACATTTTAGCAATTGTAAATTGATCTGCAATGAACAGTCTAGTACAAGTGTCTTTATAATAAAAGGTTCTTTTTTTTTTTTCCTCTGGATAGATGCCCAGTAACAGGATTGCAGAATCAAACAGGAGTTCTAGGTTGAGTTCTTTGAGGTTTCTCCCTACTTCCTTCCAAAAAGGTTGTCTTAGTTTGCAGTTCCACCAGCAGTGTAAAAGTATTCCCTTCTCTCCACATCTGCGCCAGCACCTGCAGTTTTGAGATTTTGTGATATGGGCCATCCTCACTGGGGTTTGATGATATCTCAGGGTGGTTTTGATTTGCATTTTTCTAATAATTAGGGATGATGAGCATTTTTTCATATGTTTGCTAGCCATTCGTCTTCTTTAGAGAAGGTTCTGTTCATCTCTCTTCCCCATTTATGTATGGGATTGTTGGTTTTTTTTCATGTGGAATAATTTAAGTTCTCTATAGATCTTAGGGTTTTTTTTTTGTTTGTTTGTTTGTTTGCAGTTTTTGGCCAAGGCTGGGTTTGAACCTGCCACCTCCGGCATATGGGGCCAGCGCCCTAATCTGTTGAGCCACAGACACCACCTATTGATCCTAGTTATTAAGCTTTATTTCTGATTCAAAATATACAAATATCCTTTCCAATTGTGTAGGTTGTCTATTTGCTTTAGTTGTCTCTAGGATTTATTCATTTTTTTATTAATTCATTACAAAGTATCCAGTTGCTAATAGAGTAGTAACCCCTACGTGCAGTTTTACTTTCTAAGGTTTCACTTACCTGTGGTCAACCACTGTCCAAAATTATTACCTGGGGCGGCGCCTGTGGCTCAGCGGGTAGGGCGCCGGTCCCATATGCCGGAGGTGGCGGGTTCAAACCCAGCCCCGGCCAAAAAAAAATTATTACCTGGAAAATTACATAAATAAACAATCCATGTCCAGCCCCATCCTCCTCTGGAAGTGAACTATCCATTTTTTTCCAGACTATCTACAACATATAGTCAATCTGGCCATGAGCCAATTAGTAGCCATCTCAGTAATCACATTGACTGTCATGATATCACAGTGCTTATAATTTTTTACTTCATAATCACCCCCAAACAATAAGAGAATAATGCTAGCATATTGTTATAACTATTATATTTTATTTTTGTTGTTAATTTCTTAGTGCCTAATTTGTAAATTAAACTTTATCATAGCAAATGAATAACTTGTTTCCAAAACTGCAAAATGTACAAAGTATGTATTATTCTCCCAGTTTCAATGATGACACTACAGGTATGTGTTGCTTAAAGACAAGGGTATGTGATGAGAAATGTATGGTTAGATTATTTGATCATGGTAGGAGTATCGCACAGTGGACTTACACAATCTAGATAACATAGCCTACTACATACTAGGCTACAAGACAGAACCTACTGCTCCTTCACTAAAAACCTACACATGTTAGTGTACTGAGTACTATAAGCAATTGGAACACATGGTATTTGTGTCTCTAAACACAGAAAAGGTACAATAAAAATATCATATTCTAATCTTATGGGATCACTGTGGTATATGTATCCTATTCTTGACCAAAACATCATTATATGGCATGTGACTGAATAGAAATGAATAAAGTAGATAGAGGGTTTGGTACTATTCATGGTTTCAGGTATCCACTGAGGGTCCTGGAATGTTTCTGTTGTGATTAAGGGGGGACTACTGTATGTAGTAATACTACTACATACAGTATTACTACTGTATGTACTACTGTATGTAAAAATTGTGATGAGTATGGAAGGATCCAAAAATGAGTAAGATGTTCTTCCTCATCTCAAAGAGCCATGGCATTGTCTAGACAATTAAAATAAAACAAATAAATAAAACCCAAAACAAAGAAAAACTGGTTCCTCTTGAGAGAACATGAGAGTAACGGCACTTGGTCTCTGTTTTATTTCTCCCTCAAATCTGTGACTCTAGAGTAACCATCAGTCACACAAACCCAAACAGAGGAACATTCTAAAAAGCATCTGATCAAACTGCCAATATCATGAAAAAGAAATGAAACACTAAGAAGTTGTTGTACATTAAAGGATACTAAGGAGATGTAATGATGTGATAATAGACTGGAACAGAGAGGAAAAATAGATTAATGAAAAAAATGAGAAATCCAGATAAAATCTTGTAATGTACAAATACTGGTTTCCTCATTTTGAAAAATATGCCATCAGTAATGTTAGATATTAGCATCAGGGAACCCTAGATGAGAGTTATATTGAAAGTTTCTGTAATGTACTTGGATCTCTTTTTGGAATACAATCCAATATATATACCCCCAAATAACTCTAATACAACGTAAGATATTTCAACTGCTAAAAACAAGATAGAAAAAACTTCTGTTGGATTTTATAATTGAGGAAATCAACTGTGTAAATGGAAAATGAATGCTTTTGTAGCAATCTGAAAAATCTATTTCAAATGCTTACCTCAATCTTATGCCACCTCACTGCAAACACGAACTATCTGGCATTTTCTTTTTTGAATCAAGATGAAAGGTCCACCCTATCCTTTTCCATGATGAGTGTGCTTATGAAATCAGGGTCTATTCTGTGTGTCCAACCTTAGACATATTAGAAAAATGTTTTAGCAACATGCAAGAAACCAGGATTCTGTATTTCTCTAGCTTTAAGTGGAATACCAAGGTATGGTAGGAAGGGTGGGAAGGGCTATACACTGTGGGTACAGATACTACAGTAGTACTATGTCTGTAAATATTTTAGAAAAAACAATAAAAACCTGATTACAAGTTGATATCTACTTTTTTATTATCACCATGCACCAGTAATCTTAAACTATATCAGTGATGAAATGCTTCTTCCCACTAGAGTGGACAACTTTCATCACAACTTTCTCACCTTGAATATTACACTGGCAGGCATTCTGAGATCTCACATTCTTCAACACAAATCAAAGTTTTCTTCTATGTAAAATTTATTTCTCATCATAATATAATCTGCTGGTTTATGGTACTAAAAGAACCTCTTCTCTCAAAGAGTGACGATATGAAGGTAAACTATTGGGGAAGCTAAAAACCTGGGCATCCCAGCTGCAGAATGAAAGCCCCTGTAATAAGGTGTCTGAATCCATTTTTTTATGTTAGCCTGCAGACCGCTATTAACCCTCACCTTCTCTTATGCCCCTCATCTTTGCAAGCTAGTAGGAAAAAAAAAAAAAACTTGATTTTTTGGTACAGATGAGAAGTTCAATCCATGCAAGGCTCAGCACATACATGTCCCTTCCCACTGCCTATGTTCCCTAAACCACATAAAACCCCCAAGCCGGTCTCCTTTTCTTGGTCTTTCAATCCAATCTCATATCCTCTTGGGAGCCACACTGTTGCCCCCCAAAAGCCTCATTTTGTAAGAAATAATTGTTTTCAAATCCTTTTTGAGTGTGTGTATAGTGTGTCAGATAGCCAAGTCAAATATTGCATATGGGTCCGTCCTGTTTAAGTAAAGTGGGTACAGCAGTCCAACAGAATCAAGCACTGAAAATAAACCCTCCTGCTGCCTGTAATTTCACTTCAAGTTTGTTTCCCAAGAGTGCATGGGTTTCCTCTCTGTTCTGCCAACTTCTCTTCCTACTTCATATGTTCAAGGCACCTGCTTCATCATGCCAGATCCCTTATAATTGAATCACCAAGTTCTAGGCATCTTGAAATCTCACATTGTTCAATTCCAGCTTCGCTTTCTTCCCCCCTGGCTAAAACTGAATGCTTATCATCATAAAATCTTTAGTATTCGGTGCCAAACAATCCTCTCCTCTGAAGGAATGAAAATATAAAGATAAAAGTCTGGGCACGTGGTCGAGTGCTTCTCTGTGATCACCCTGTAGGAACCTTCCTGTGTCCCATCCTAACTGGTTATATTTTCCTGAATCCATTTGGCTTATAATATCAACCAAAGTTACAAGGGCAGTAAGCAATCCTAGCCCCTGCTGCCTCACTCTATCTCATTTACTAGAAATTGAAGTATGTGAATGTGTAAATTAGCCAGTATCACCTAATGGAAGATATAAATCTCTTTATATCATACTTGTTGAAGAAAAAAAGAAAAGAGTAAAGGAAAGTAGAAAATACTATATTACATACCTTTAAAATTACTTTTCATCCTTATACAATGGTATGGATAAAGAAAGGATATTTTCCAAAAGATTGATTCCATCAGCTTTGGGTAATTGATAGTAAAATTAACTTTATTTTTGAGAAAATGAGGATGGAGATTTTGAGTGGGGAAACCATATTGTTCCCAAAATGTTCTAGAATTATTGATTCCTTTGAGTTGTTTTCTTTTTTAATTTAAGTTTTTTTGTAGTAAAAGAATAATGACCATAGAAATTGAAATAAATTTCAGATGTAAGAGATAGTGGATAGATAAAATAAACAGAACTTAGTAATGAAGCAAGCTGACCTTCAGGTTTTAAGTATAAATAACTATAACAAAGAACAAGGCAGGGCATGGGAATATTTTGGATGGAAGATTATGAATTCAATATTGGATGTGAGAACTTAAGATCTAAGTTCTTTAACAAGTTAAAATAATTTTAGAATCGTAAAGATATTTTCATCTTTTTCATCTGTGTATTACACATCCCAATAGTATATTCACTACATGGAGGAGAAATTCATTTTATAACAAATGGGTGGATTAGCAAGTATATTAAAGCTGTTACATTCTATTTGTTAACTCCTAATGAAATTGCAGTTTTGCTTTATAAAATGCCCATTGCAATGGTTAAATTTGCCCTAACAAAATTAATTAACCACACTCAAATACAGCAGATCCAGGAATTTTGTTGTTGTTGTTCTTCTTCCAGCCTTCAATTCTCTAGGACTCTGTTTATAGGTATAAAAATATCAAAGGCCAGATTTCAGCCTAAGACAGCGCCCCTTCTTTGCCCATCTATATTACTAACCATTATAGAAAGAAAGTGAAAGGGGAGATTAGTCTACAGCTTTTAGGTGTGGTGATGTGAGGTCTTTCAAGGCATTTTATGAAAGTCTATGAATGACTTGATCATCAAAACACCAAGAAAGCTATGCCATTCTTTTATTAGATAAATAGGCCAAATGGTCTAGCAAAGGAATACATATCTATTCGTAAAGCCAACACGGGGAGTCTTAAATAGAGTCTTAAATAGAGATAAAAAAAAATAGAACTTAGAACAATCTAAGCTACTTAGATTATATTTATGTTTATATTCTGTAGCCTAGTTTTAAGGTCATTTCTTACCTTTACACAGAAAATGCTGAAAACATGTTCTTTGATAGTGAGGATATAAAGAAGGTTAATATGTGTTTCATATCTTCATGTTAGTTATGGAGAAAATGTCTAAGTCACCTACCATGTGACATAAGAAAATATATTGCATGATGCAACATTTCCTGACATACTTACACAACAAAACGTTTTAGTTTTATGAGTATTTGGTGGGTAGACATCTGGCTTTGTGCCTCTCTTAAGCAAGTCATAGTACCTCCCTCAGGGCTGGACATTATCATTGCACTAAATGACTGCTAGTCATAAGGGGTGATTAATTAGCATTCTTTCCACATTGTGACCACTCAATAGTAACAACATTGAATCTGAGAAGTACTTGTCGCATGTACGCAGTTTGTAGAACAGATAATAAATAATAAAATATTATTGATTAAAGTTCATTGGGGCAAGTGCAGACAATGGACTGAAATGTTATGTGTTACTGGCTTTGAACTACCAGTACTGCTAGTTCTAGAGTCTAGAACCTATGAGTAGCAACCCCTTTATAACAAAGAAAATACATCCTGCATATCATATATTTACATTATGATTCATAACAGTAGTAAAATTACAGTTATGAAGTAGCAACGAAAATAATTTTGTGGTTGGGGGGTCACCACAACATGAGCAACTGTATTAAAGGGTCACGGCATTAGGAAAGTTGAGAACCACTGTCTCTAGACAATATCTCAAAGAGATCCTGGGAAAAGGAAAAAGGGGTATCTCTGCAAATGTATTTTAAAATACACTAATATCAATAAGATATGTGTCTTATCCATTTTAAAGCATCATAAAAAGCAAAACACACCATCAATTTATTTATAGCTCTTTGGAAAAAAGGGAAGCAGCAGCACATGAAATAAAACACAAGACCTTGCCTACTTTTGGACTATATGTTATTCCAAAATATTTTGAAATGAAAAGCATTTCATGTTATACAGCATGGCCATAAAATCCATGTGCAATTTAAAATTGCATGCCAATTTTACAGACACCCTGTATTTGTTCAGCAACTTTAAGAAGGTAATACCAACACATCACCAATTAATAACACTTAAACATAAGTGCTAATTTAACCCTTGCCCTTGTCCTTTTCTACAAATATTGCCATATCTTCTTATCTGAAATCTGTTGAGTTTTTGAAGAAAATTCAGGCTTTTGTAACTGATGACTTTGACCTTGGTAGAGACTTTGTGTTAGACTTCTCAAAGCTAACTAGACCCCAGAGCCTGCACTATTAAACCTTACACCTACAGTACTGATTTTGCCAAATGTGCAAAAATAAATAAATAAAGGCCTGAGGCCACTGGGGTTGTAGGGTAGGGCTAGGGGGAGAGGCATAAGTTGATGCCATGTTTTCCCTGAGTCTGGGCCACGTTCAAACTCTGCTTGTTCCACTCTCTGCCACATGCCACTGTGCTTTCCCGTCCCCCATTCACACAACTGCTGCAAATGGTATCATTTTGCAACTAATTTACTCACTTAGTTTTGGTCATTAGTCATTCCCAATCTTCAGGTAATTTTCCACATTATTAGTTACCCACCTGTCTTATTAAACTGGACTTTCTGAAACCCTGTGTGCCTGCGTTTTCTGCACCTTTAGATCAAGCAAATAATTGCTCATACCTGGATGGAAGAATTTAATAGGAAGATTATAGTTGATTCCAAAAGTTAATAACTATAGCATCTGGTTTCCCTTTTTAACATTTGAATGACAATGAGGATGCAGTTTTTAAGTAGGAAAATCATACTGCTGCAAATAAATTCAGTGTTCATAGAGAGAGGAGGAACGAGACTGAGGCAGCTCACATGAGACAAAAATCTTTTTGTATTTTGTGGTCATGTAAAATGCAGATGGGCAGAAGGTAGATTTGAATCTTTCCACTAATGTACTTCAACTTTGGCCATCAGAGGCCCATCTTGCTCATCTTAAGGTAAAGAAACTTTTTTTCATTGATAGGAAACTTAACTCCACAAGAAGGAAGATGGCCAAGTCCTCTGCTTTTGCACAGTATCTCAAATATCTTTAGCTGCACTGAATGAGAGACTATGGCTGCTTTGAGACGTCTTCAACTCATTTTTATTCACATCTCCATAAAACCATCTGTGCAGGATGCCTTTTTAAATATTTCTGGGTGAAACTCAGGACATTATTTTCTAAACCAGGTCAGGAAAATTCAGCACAAAAAAACAAACCTTCAGCACTGAGGGCCAGGATTGCAATTTGCCAGGAGTCTAAGGAGAGAACCTCATTTGCAATTAAATTGACATTCATTTTATCAAAAATAAGTTTGGCCACAATATTTGCTTGGAGTTATAAGTTTGATTTTTAGTTTGAAATGAGCTCCATGTTTGCCAGTAATGAAAACAGAAAGCCAAAATATTTCCAATAATCATCATACATGTATTTTCTTAAACAACGCAACCATCAACCTCTGAGTCTCCCAAGATGTGATATTGAATGGGTAAAATGGAGAAAATGACAATTGTATAATCTTCATATTTAAAGTACTTGTAAGTTCATTTCATCATCATCTTAAATATTAGAAGTCCTTAATTTTCTGGACCTTAGACCTACTTCTTTTCTTTCTTTCTTTTTTTTTTTTTTCTACTTCTTCTAAAGGCAAATGTATCCTCCTTTGTTAGTGAGGAGTACTCACCAAGAAAGAAGATCTACCTAACAGTGAAGAACTTATGATCTACCTAACAGAGAAGAACCTATGATGATAATGTATTTTAGGATATAGACTTTAAACACACACCAGCATTGCTATCCTATGGCTTGTACAAAACATGATTATTATTCTCAAGTATCATTCACTCCCCAGAACTTGTGAATATCTTATTATCTGTATCATAGATTTGTTTTCCCTCATGGTACTGCCTTTGTCACGTTTGTAAGCCTTCCCTTCTGCCTAATGGACTGTAAACTCACTATGGATAGAAACCTAGAACAGGGTACACAAACTGTAGCCAGCATGCTGAATTTAACGGGCTATTTATATAAACAAAGTATTATGTGGAGTTTAGCAACAGCTATTTGTTACATACTACTTGTGGCCGCTTTTGTGCTACAACAAAGCTGAGAGATAGTATGACACACGAAGACTAAAATATTTACTTCTTAGCTTTAAAAAATAAAGTTTGCTGGTTTCTGGCCTAGACTCCTTGGCATTCTTCCAGTGATTACTATAATGCTGCACTTATAGGCACATGGCTTGCTATAAGACATTTGCATTTTAAGAGTCATCAGGCCCTAAGTATCATTCCCTAAGACACAGTCATAACCACAGAGTATCGAATATTTTATTTGCTAAGATATCACCTGTAAAGTATAGGGATTATGGCTAAATTCTAAATTCACCTTTAAATGCAAGTTGGAGAGGGAGATTTCCATCAATATCAGAAGTGCCAGAATCAGTATGCTTTCCCAAGCCATTCTCTGAGGCAAATGTCTGTTTGAGAAAGAGAAGGAGGGCACAGGAACATTGTCAAATAATTTAATCTTTAACTTTGGCCCTGGGAGTTCTCTGATCTTGTCCTTGTGGCCTCTTAAAATTTCGTTAAATTGGTCTCCATATATGAAGAGTTCTAAAAATTATTTTATGGGACATCCTGTCCTTTAACACCACCCATGCCATATCTCTTAAAGCCTGAAGATGTACATAAAAGAGATATTGAAACAGTCCACAAACACATCTACAGCCTTATTTCTAAATATCTGGCAGCACTTTGGTTTGTTTTCTGATAGGTACCATATTCTAACTCCCTTGGGATGGAAAACAAGAAAGGAACACAGAAGTCTCACTATTCAGATTCTTCTCATCCAAAGAGGGTCTCTAACAGGGAATGTGGACATTTGTTCAACTAAGTTCACATCACAGCCTCTCAGGAATAAAACCCGAAAGTGAGACAATCAGAGCCCTTATGGCATAACTGGCACACCCCAGGGAAAGCAGCTACGATGTTTCTTATGCCAGGGAAGATGTACAGGGTAGAGATGTCGATTTCTGGCCTGTGTATTTTTGTAGCTGATTGTTAGACTCTTTTTTTCATTCATTGTAATCTGAAAGTCTTTACGTTTTCTACTTCATAAGAGTTCATGGCTAATTCTCTTTTAATTATTAGATATCAACACATCTAGTATTATAACTTAATATGTATGACCTGAGCTTGTTAGGGAATTTGATTATTTGGTGAGCATATAACAAGGAAATCATTAGTTACAGGACCTTGTTTAGATGGTGTTACACTGAGTGTTTTCGTTTGTTTGTTTGTTTTTTTAATTGATGGAGATGGGTATATGTCTAGAGTTTGCAGGTGTAAGCTTGCCCTCCCCACATTTATAGGCACATGGCAGGAGGTTTCCACCTGGGAGTCAAATATCTATATGTCTTTCTGAAGGTGTCTACATAGAAGGCCTTCCCTTCCATAAAATAATGGCACCTTGACTATAATTCTCATTCTTAGTACTCTTTTTTTCTTTTTCTGACTCTTCTTAAACTAAGGCAACCTGTAGCCAAGAGGCCTCTGACATCCTGCCAGCAGCCAAAACTGAGCAACTGTCAGCCAAAAGCTGGGAGGAAAAGAGCAGAACTTCAAATTAGAAAGCAGTTGTCTGGAGCCACTGGGAATTCATTGGAATGGAACCAGATGAACTAAAATCCACAGGTCTGTTTCCTGCATAAACAGGTGAAGACAGGGCTGGGAGAGGTGTGAAAATACTTCTTCAGCCACACTCCATAATCTACAGTTCCCAAGGTGCCCTCCTGCATCTGTTCTGCATTTTGTCAGAAAGGCATTCCAGGCACTGATGTTCTGCAGCAAAACAGCCACTTTTTCTAAGGAAAAAAGTAGTAAAATCTTGATTATTTTCCCATTCAAAGTTAATGTAATGTAATTCTTTTGAAAATTTTCATTCCATTTCATTTTCAAAGGAATTTAAACATAGTTAAGAACAGTAAATTGTTATCATCCAACTTCTACTGAGTGGAAATTTTTAACTAAAAATAAAAAAAATGGGAACCTCAACACTAAATTTAAGTGTAAGGCTGAAAATTTATATATGCCCTTTTATCTGTAGTCTTTTGGGAAAATATTGTAACTTGGTGGGAAAATAGTTTCTATTTTCTTTCATTTGTCTCATTCAAAGAGAGGAGAAAGAGACAGAGATAGAGTTGGGTGAATGGTATTCAAAGTGAGTAACTCGTGGTTTGTGTCCTCCATGTCTACAGAGTGATGTAGAGTAGCATTTGGTAGTTTTCACCGAAGTGCCTGTGTGGAGGGCAGTCACAAAAACAGCTATTGCAATAGTCTGGTTTAAATAACTGAAACATGAACTAGGACATTAGCAGTTTGATGAGAGAAGGAAAATAATTCAAGGACTTGTTTTCTGATTGTATCAACAACACATGATAACAGATGATCACTGTACGAAAAGTGATAATACACATAAGTTTAAAAAGAAAGTGAATTCTACATTCCACCATCCAGTGACAAAAACTTAGTATGACTGTGTGTACACGTATGAATTTTAGTATTTATATCTTAAACAGAATTGACAAGACTTGAAAATGAGTGTGCAGATTGAGGTACAGATAACAAATAATATGTAGCTATTCAAATCTAAGTTTTAAATGCATAAATAATACCAGTAGGATTTTCAAGCATTATATTGCCTTTAGTATCACAGGACCAAAGTATCTATAATTCCCCTAAAGTGAAATAATAGTAATAAAAATGCCAATTATATCCAACATGAATGGAATGTACACTATTTGGCAGGTACTATGTTAATGCTTTTTTATACATTGTTCCATGCAATCCTCATAATAACCTCATGTGGTAGATATTATTATTATTATTATTATTTTTTATTGTTGGGGATTCATTGAGGGTACAATAAGCCTGTTACACTGATTGCAATTGTTAGGTAAAGTCCCTCTTGCAATCATGTCTTGCCCCCATAAAGTGTGACACACACCAAGGCCCCACCCCCCTCCCTCCATTCCTCTTTCTGCTTCCCCCCCCATAACCTTAATTGTCATTAATTGTCCTCATATCAAGATTGACTACATAGGATTCATGCTTCTCCATTCTTGTGATGCCTTACTAAGAATAATGTCTTCCACTTCCATCCAGGTTAATACGAAGGATGTAAAGTCTCCATTTTTTTTAATGGCTGAATAGTATTCCATGGTATACATATACCACAGCTTGTTAATCCATTCCTGGGTTGGTGGGCATTTAGGCTGTTTCCACATTTTGGCGATTGTAAATTGAGCTGCAATAAACAGTCTAGTACAAGTGTCCTTATGACAAAAGGATTTTTTTCCTTCTGGGTAGATGCCCAGTAATGGGATTGCAGGATCGAATGAGAGGTTTAGGTTGAGTGCTTTGAGGTTTCTCCATACTTCCTTCCAGAAAGGTTGTACTAGTTTGCAGTCCCACCAGCAGTGTAAAAATGTTCCCTTCTCTCCACATCCACGCCAGCATCTGCAGTTTTGAGATTTTGTGATGTGGGCCATTCTCACTGGGGTTAGATGATATCTCAGGGTTGTTTTGATTTGCATTTCTCTAATATATAGAGATGATGAACATTTTTTCATGTGTTTCTTAGCCATTCGTCTGTCATCTTTAGAGAAGGTTCTATTCATGTCTCTTGCCCATTGATATATGGGATTGTTGGCTTTTTTCATGTGGATAAATTTGAGTTCTCTATAGATCCTAGTTATCAAGCTTTTGTCTGATTGAAAATATGCAAATATCCTTTCCCATTGTGTAAGTTGTCTCTTTGCTTTGGTTATTGTCTCCTTAGTTGTACAGAAGCGTTTCAGTTTAATGAAGTCCCATTTGTTTATTTTTGTTGTTGTTGCGATTGCCATGGCAGTCTTCTTCATGAAGTCTTCCCCCAGGCTAATATCTTCCAGTGTTTTTCCTATGCTTTCTTTGAGGATTTTTATTGTTTCATGCCTTAAATTTAAGTCCTTTATCCATCTTGAATCAATTTTTGTGAGTGGGGAAAGGTGTGGGTCCAGTTTCAGTCTTTTACATGTAGACATCCAGTTCTCCCAACACCATTTATTGAATAGGGAGTCTTTCCCCCAAGGTAAGTTCTTGTTTGGTTTATCTAAGATTAGGTGGTTGTAAGATGTTAGTTTCATTTCTTGGTGTTCAATTCGATTCCAAGTGTCTATGTCTCTGTTTTTGTGCCAGTACCATGCTGTCTTGACCACTATGGCTTTGTAGTACAGACTAAAATCTGGTATGCTGATGCCCCCAGCTTTATTTTTATTACTAAGAACTGCCTTAGCTATACGGGGTTTTTTCCGGTTCCATACAAAACGCAGAATCATTTTTTCCAAATCTTGAAAGTACGATGTAGGTACTTTGATAGGAATGGCATTGAATAGGTAGATCGCTTTGGGAAGTATAAACATTTTAACAATGTTGACACTTCCCATCCATGAGCATGGTATGTTCTTCCATTTGTTAATATCCTCTGCTATTTCCTTTCTGAGGATTTCATAGTTCTCTTTATAGAGGTCCTTCACCTCCTTCGTTAGGTATATTCCTAGGTATTTCATTTTCTTTGAGATTACGGTGAAGGGAGTTGTGTCCTTAATTAGCTTCTCATCTTGACTGTTATTGGTGTACACAAAGGCTACTGACTTGTGGACATTGATTTTATATCCTGAAACATTACTGTAGTTTTTGATGACTTCTAGGAGTCTTGTGGTTGAGTCTTTGGGGTTCTCTAAGTATAAGATCATGTCATCAGCAAAGAGGGAGAGTTTGACCTCCTCTGCTCCCATTTGGATTCCCTTGATTTCCTTGTCTTGCCTAATTGTATTGGCTAGAACTTCCAGCACTACGTTGAATAGTAAAGGTGACAGAGGACAACCTTGTCTGGTTCCAGTTCTAAGAGGAAAAGCTTTCAGTTTTACTCCATTCAGTAAAATATTGGCTGTGGGTTTGTCATAGATAGCTTCAATCAGTTTTAGAAATGTGCCACCTATGCCTATACTCTTCAGTGTTCTAATTAGAAAAGGATACTGGATTTTATCAAATGCTTTTTCTGCATCTATTGAGAGGATCATGTGATCTTTATTTTTGCCTCTGTTAATATGGTGGATAACGTTTATGGACTTGCGTATGTTAAACCAGCCTTGCATCCCTGGGATGAAGCCTACTTGATTATGATGAATGACTTTTTTGATGATAAGCTGTAATCTACTGGCTAGAATTTTGTTGAGAATTTTTCCATCTATATTCATGAGTGAGATTGGTCTGAAATTCTCCTTTTTGTTTGGGTCTTTTCCTGGTTTTGGTATTAGGGTGATGTTTGCTTCATAGAATGTGTTGGGGAAGATTCCTTCTTCCTCAGTTTTTTGGAATAATTTCTGCAGTACAGGAATAAGCTCTTCCTTGAAGGTTTGATAGAATTCTGGAGTGAGGCCATCTGGACCAGGGCATTTTTTAGTTGGAAGCTTTTTTATTGTTTCTTTGATCTCGGTGCTTGAAATTGGTCTGTTCAGGAGGTCTATTTCTTCCTGGCTAAGTCTAGGTAGAGGGTGTGATTCCAAATATTGATCCATTTCCTTCACATTGTCAAATTTCTGGGCATAGAGTTTCTGGTAGTATTCAGAGATGATCTCTTGTATCTCTGTGGGATCAGTTGTTGTTTCCCCTTTATCGTTTCTGATTGAGGTTACTAGAGATTTTACTTTTCTATTTCTAGTTAGTCTGGCCAATGGTTTATCCATTGTATTTATTTTTTCAAAAACCAACTCCTTGTTTCATTAATTTTCTGAATGATTCTTTTGTTTTCAATTTCATTGATCTCTGATTTGATTTTGGATATTTCTTTTCTTCTACTGAGTTTAGGCTTAGATTGTTCTTCTTTTTCCAATTCCATAAGATCTCTTGTGAGATTGTTGATGTGCTCTCTTTCTGTTTTTTGAATGTAGGCATCTAAAGCGATGGATTTTCCTCTCAAAACTGCTTTTGCATTATCCCACAGGTTTTGGTAGCTTGTGTCTTCATTGTTGTTATGCTCAAGGAAGTTAATGATTTCCTGTTTTATTTCTTCCTTCACCCATCTGTTATTCAACAGAAGATTGTTTAATTTCCATGCCTTTGGGTGGGGTTGAGCATTTTTGTTAGAGTTGAGTTCCACCTTTAGTGCCTTATGGTCTGAAAAGATACAAGGTAAAATTTCAATTCTTTTGATTCTGTTAATATTTGGTTTGTGTCCCAGGATATGATCAATTTTGGAGAATGTTCCATGGGGTGATGAGAAGAATGTATATTCTTTATCTTTGGGATGGAGTGTTCTATATGCATCTATCAAGCATAGTTGTTCTAGGGTCTCATTTAAATCTCTTATATCTTTGTTTCATTTCTGTTTAGAGGATCTGTCCAGCTGTGTAAGAGGTGTGTTAAAGTCCCCTGTTATGATGGTATTATCAGATATCATATTGCTCAGACTGAGTAAGGTCTGCTTCAAGAATCTGGGAGCATTCAAATTGGGTGCATAGATATTTAGAATTGAAATGTCTTCTTGTTGTATTTTTCCCTTGACCAATATAAAGTGACCATCTTTGTCTTTTTTTACTTTAGTTGCTTTAAATCCACATGTATATGAAAATAAGATTGCAACTCCTCTTTTCTTCTGAATTCCATTTGCCTGAAAAATTGTCTTCCAACCCTTGACTCGGAGCTTTAATTTGTCTTTTGAAGCCTGTTGTGTTTCTTGCAGACAGCAAATAGATGGCTTGTGTTTTTTAATCCAGTCAGCTAATCTATGTCTCTTCAGTGGGGAATTCAAGCCATTAACATTTATTGAGATATTTGATAAGTGTGGTAGTATTCTATTCGTCTTATTTGGTGAGAGTCCATTGCTTAGTTTTATCTTTTGCATCAGTGTGGAGGTTAGGTTCTGTCCTTTGATTTCTGAGTTCTTACTTTGCTGCTGATCCACTGTGGTGGTCAGTGTGCAGAACAGGTTGAAGTATTTCCTGTAGAGCTGTTCTTGTTGTGGCGAATTTCCTCAATGTTTGCATATCCGTAAATGATTTGATTTCTCCATCAATTTTGAAGCTTAGCTTAGCAGGGTACAGAATTCTGGGCTGGAAATTGTTCTGTTTAAGTAGATTAAAGGTAGATGACCATTGTCTTCTTGCTTGGAAAGTTTCATTAGAGAAGTCTGCGGTCACTCTGATGGATTTGCCCCTGTAGGTCAACTGGCGCTTACTCCTGGCAGCTTGCAGAATCTTTTCTTTTGTCTTGACTTTGGACAGCTTCATCACAATGTGTCTTGGAGAAGCTTGGTTAGAGTTGAGGTGCCCTGGGTTCTGATATCCCTCTGAAAGCCGTGTGTCAGAATCTTTGGTGATGTTTGGGAAATTTTCTTTTGTAATATTCTCTAGTATGGCTTCCATTCCTCTGGGGCATTCTTCTTCCCTTTCTGGAATTCCTATAACTCGTATGTTGGAACGCTTCATAAAGTCCCATAATTCTGACAGTGAACGTTCTGCTTTCTCTCTCTTCTTTTCTGCCTCTTTTACTGTCTGAGTTATCTCAAGAACTTTGTCTTCTACCTCTGAAATTCTTTCTTCTGCATGGTCTAATCTGTTGCTGATACTTTCCATTGCATCTTTATGTTCCCTAATTGACTGTTTCAGTTCCTTCAGGTCTGCTATATCCTTTTTATATTCTTCATATTGTTCATCTCTTATTTGATTCTGTTTTTGGATTTCCTTTTGGTTATTTTCCACTTTATTAGGAATTTCCTTCATTGTTTCCATCATTTCTTTCATTGTTTTCAACATGTGTATTCTAAATTCCCTTTCTGTCATTCCTAACATTTCTTTACAGGTGGAATCATCTGCAGTAGCTACCTCATGGTCCCTTGGTGGGGTTGTTCTATAGACTGGTTCTTCATGTTGCCTGGAGTTTTCTGCTGATTCTTCCTCATGAGTGATTTCTTTTATCTGTTTCCTTGCCCTAATTTTCCTTTCACTTCCTCTTCCTCTTTAAGTTCTCGTGCCTGTGGACTAAGGGTTACAGGACCAGAAGGGTGAGAAGGTTGAAGAGCAGAAAATGGATGAAAGAAAGGAGGACCGAGTGATAAGAAAAAAAAAAAGAATGTTAGAGAAAGGAGAGGGGGTGGGTATAAGGAATATTGACAAAAAGAAGAGAGGCACAGAAAGAGGGAGACAGGGCAATATAGGTGTACAGTAGGGTACTTTGACACAACCTTAAAAAACCCCACCTTCTGGGGGTGCCCAGTTGGGTGGTTCCCTTGAAGTCAGCAGCTCTTTGCTAACCTGATCAGACACAGTACCCCACCTCCACCAAGTAGAGAGGAAAGACAAAAATGCTATAAATCAAACCAAAACAAGCAAACAGAAAACTTTACGGGGATAAAATTGGGTGAAATACCAAATGATAGCAGTAGAAACACTAGCAAAAATGAAGTTCTAGTTGTTAAAAAAAGTCAGCAATGGGAAATTATAATTAAACTAGAATAATTGAGAAAGAAAAAGGGATCTGTATGGAAAAGATTGAAATTAAAAAACAAAAGAACATCAACAACGTCAAAATAAACAAAAAAAAACAACCAAACAAAAAAAAAAGATAAAAATACACAACCAAAATCAAAGCAGTTTGTATATGTTATTGAATATTGTCTGGGCAACACGTAGTCTTCTGGGGTATGAGATGTTAATCACAGTTCTGATACGACTGGAGGCTGCTGATTTCTCAAACCCCAGCAGGTAGACACCCTAAATCTCTCTTCAGCTCACTTAAAAGGCACTTTGAACTTGTAAACTTGCTGAGCAGAAGCTTTCCCAGCTTTCTTGCTGGAATCACTGCTGAAGTGGCTATCCACTTACCCAGTGTGCCAAAACCAGTCTCACTCTGCCCCTGAGGGTTAGGGCTGCAAGACGGCTCAGACCCCACCCTTAGGCTACTTGGTTGCTGGGTTACCAGCCCCCACCCGTTTCTAGCTCTGCGACCCTGAGGGCAGAGCTTGCCGGGGCAGATCACTGACAATGTTTCCGTGTGACCCACCACCAAACACTATTAGCTCCGTCTGGCTCAGCGGCTCAGACTGGGGCCCTAGACAACGGCCAAAGTTCTCCGCACTCCCACTCAGGCCTTCCCCAAGGCAGTTCAACTCAGTGCCAAGTCCAAGGACATCAAAACAGTTCACAGGTAAGGCCTTTCTGGTTTGCAGTCTCGCTGCTACTGAACTTACAGTTGTGGGCGGGTTTAGACAGATTGGACACACGCGACCACTTGCCGGTTTTCCACTGTTTTAGTCCTCCTCTTGTGGTCCAGAAGTCTCTCGCTGACTCCCTGTATCTTCATAGGAGTGATGATAGGCAGTTCCCACCAGCCAGAGATGCCTGGAGTTCTATCTCCCCAGACTCACGGTGCCCAGATGCAAGGAAGCTGTTACTCGGCCGCCATCTTGGTCCACCTCCGTGGTAGATATTATTATAATCATTCTACAGGTGAAAAAAAAAAACCCTTGGTTTAAAGTAATTTACATAAGAATATATGGCTATCAAGTGGCAAGCCATTATTGCCATGTGGTTAATACTACTTCACAGTCTAATTTCTGAACAACTATTCTTAACGGCCTAGAATATATATTATTTATATTATTTTCTCCTTTCTTCCCTTCTTTACACTTTTTTAATATTATTTTATAGTTTCTCCTCAGTGACTTTGTAAGTTTCTTTATTTCAATAACCATATTCTGTATTTCTCTCTCATCCTCCAACCATGCCTGAGAAAAGAGAAAATTTTGGAGAATTGAACTCTTCATTGGCAAAGATCAAATATGGTTGGGATACCTACAAAGAATCTAAGAATTTTAACCTTGACATTTTGACTACTGGAAAAAAATGTTATTTTTAATTAGTGCCTTATTCCTATCACCATGCAGCACGAAGTACAATGGAAAACTATATATTTTCTGGCAAATTTAAATAACAAAAATATTCATCAAATTTAAGTTAAGTCACAGAATCCATAAAATTGTGAGACGGATTTGCTATCACTGCTCATGAATTGTTATTTTGTGTTGGCTCGTATAACCAAAAATTCATAAAGGACTTAAATGGAGACATTTTCTTTTTCTCTTCTCTGAATCTGTTAATACTCATAAGGTGGGAGGGCAGAGTCTCTCCGGCTTTTATTCAAAAGCAGAGTCAGTAATACTCTTCCTAATCTTGTAGCAAGAAAGCCAGAGAGGTGAGATTACATGAGGTGGTGTTCAATGATGCACAGCTCCAGTAGGTGGGGCTACTCGTGCCCGCCACAACACCTGGCTATTTGTCTGTTGCATTTATCATTGTTGCTTAGCTGGCTGGGGCTTGGTTCGAACCTGCCAACCTCGGTATATGTGGCTGGTGCCATAACCACTGTGCTATGGGTGCCAAGCCTCATACGAGTATTCTTAAGTATAGAATTATCACTATCTGGTAAGTACATGTGTGGGAAAGTCTAGCAAGTTTCCCTGATCTCTTCAGAAAATAAATATTTATTTAGGTATAATCTCCAATGCTCAACTCTTGTTCTTGGATGACGGTCAATGGGTGGCCCTTCCCACTGACTCATTACCCTGAAAATAAAATCTCCATGACTAAATCCTCCTACAGGTTACTCATGTTGGCACCTTGACTGCTCCCATCTGAAAACATGTCTTGCCATCCAAGAGCCTATCACCTCCTACCTGGACAACAGCTGCTTGAGTTGGGAACACATTATTTAGTTGCGCAATGCTGATGAATACTGGAAGGAACGGTGACAAGCCTAAGTGTTGTTTTACACCCCATTTAACCAGGGCAGACACATCTGTTTACTTTTTTCTAGGGAAGTGCAGGCTTGGTCTTTGTGACAAGGTCACAGTCCAGCCCTGGTGTTCCTTGTTGGGAGATAACCAAACTCCTCCAGACACTCAATAACAGAATGCCAACTGTGAGTTCTTCAAAGAGAGATCCAAGGACACAATTTTGTCTGGCTAAGATGAAACAGACCAATTGAGAACAAGTTTGAACAGTCTTCCTTTGGGGGCTCACAGTCTGTCCTGCTGTTAGCCCTAAAGTTCTCATTTAGCAGAAAGCCACATTCTTACTTCACAGAGAACACTATTTTTTTAAATGTAGAGGGGTATACATGTGCCACTGACTAAAGGAAGGATGATAATGCCTTTTTTTCCATATTTTGTTTCAACATGTATTTCTTGAGAGTCACATCTTTATAATTTCTTACACTTAGAGCTCAGCTGTTGTATGGGCCTTCATGATGCTGTACGCTGACTCTTTGTATCTGTGGGGGCTATGGAGTCAGATACCACCTTCCCGTCTCTAATCTTTTTCCGTGTCTTGGTTTCTTCATTTGTAAAGCAACAAAAATAGGAGCAACTACCTGTCAGGTTAATATAAATATTAAATGAGATAGTGTTTGATAAAGAACTTAAATTGTATCTTAGAGGCCCTGAAATAAAATGTTTCAATGCTATTATTATTAATAGATTCACTTTTATTACTTTACCTTCACAAAGTATGGTTGAATAAATAATTTTTCCTAATCCAAAACAGACGTTATTACTATGATTTGCAATAAAGGATAGCTTAACATAGTCAAAAGCAATGTTATAGGAGAGAAAAAAACTAAGTTCCAATTATTTTTCTGCCACTAATCAATATAGCTTGATTTTTATGTAATGTGAGGCAATGCATTATGAATTTAGGAAGGACAGCAAAAACTCCTTAACTAATTGAAATACTCTTTAATTTCCTAATTTTGAGAACTCCTCCATTAAAGAGGTTTTTGATTTTTTTGTTCTTTTAGGTAAGCACCTTTATGATATGAACTAGTACTTTCTCTAAGAATATTAGTTTAAGCTTTACTGTTTATTCTTGTATATTATTTTACTATCACCTTTTAAAAGAGAAAAAATGGTACATTCTTGATTTTCATATTGGGGGAATTAACGTCTTTTTTTTTTTGGCCGCGGCTGGGTTTGAACCCACCACCTCCGGCATATGGGACCTGCGCCCTACTCCTTGAGCCACAGGCGCCGCCCGGAATTAACGTCTTAATCAATAAAATAAAGACTATAGAAATGAGAACCTTTTGTTAAAGTTGTACAATCTTTACAGCGGCCAATTTTTCCATGAAAATATTTAGTAAATGCCTTTTCCCAGACACTGAACTGAATGGTACCTGCCTAGCAGAGTTAAGATGGGGTTATTGTACCTGAGAGGGCTATTTTTAATCTTCCTGCTTTACCAGAGGATTGGGTGATGTAATAATACCTCATTTGAGTGAGAGAATTCTTCAGCGCTCTTTCATCCAAGGATCTGTGGTGCTTTATAAACATTAATTAATTATCCTAACACCTCTGTGAGGAGAGAATTCTATTTTTTGTACCTGTTAGTCATGCTACCAGCCCTCAGACAGAATCCACCTGTAGAACAAGGACAAACCTTCCATATTAAGGAAAGACGTTCCCTTAATTTGGTTCATGTTAGAGAAGGTGAGTAAAGGGACAGAGATGTTAAATGTGACACAGAAAGGAGTCACAACAAAAGTCATAAATCTCGGGCGGCACCTGTGGCTCAGTGAGTAGGGCGCCGGCCCCATATACCGAGGGTGGTGGGTTCAAACCCAGCCCCGGCCAAACTACAACAAAAAATAGCTGGGCGTTGTGGCGAGAGCCCGTAGTCCCAGCTGCTCTGGAGGCTGAGGCAAGAGAATCACATAAGTCCAAGAGCTGGAGGTTGCTGTGAGCCGTGTGACGCCACGGCACTCTACCGAGGGCAGTAAAGTGAGACTCTGTCTCTACAAAAAATAAAATAAAAAAAGTCATAAATCTCTGGACTCTAGCAACAGAGCTGAGCCTTCTCAGGGTGCCCTTGGTCAGATGCACACAACTGAGTGGTGGCATTATAGAGAAACAATGCACTGAATCTAAAACGGAAGTGAAGAAAAACAACGTAGAATCTAATTTCAAAGCACTTTATAAAATGGCTTTTCATAGCCACCAACAATGCCCTTGCTTTGTGAACCCCAGTTATTGCTGTGGAATATAGCCTGAAACAAATTTCTCTCTTTTAATTCATTTCCTCATATAATAAAGATTTATTTTAGAGATTCCTGCTTTCTCTTTTTGCCTTCATTCTCTTTTTCCCTTACCAAACTCTATTATTTGTCTTCTCTATAAAGTCTTTGCCATTGTTTATGTCTAATCAGTATTTATGACTTTCAGAAGTTTTCCTCATAATCTTTTATATATTTTAAGAAAATCTTCCTTGAATGGGTTATTAAATTTGGTAGAAAATACTAAGAACTATGTCTCAGTTGCAGCAGTGGTGGCTACACATCAGTTGGTGTCTCGCAAATGAACAGACAGAAGTGCTATGGTTCAGACCACACTGGTAACATTGCCTGTTCCAATTCTACTTTAGCAACCAGGCTGGGGACAGGAGGAAAAATAACTCCATTTGCTAACAAGATAAAATAGATATATGCCTTTCTTCTCTAAATTTGAATAAAAGAGAAACTATTTTAGTTATTTTTTCTCTTTTTTTCCATCCCCTCTTTAAGTTTTAACTTTTTAAAAAAAAAATATTTTTCTTTATTTTTAATTTTTGGTCAAGAGTCAGCAATAATTTTCAGAATAGACCAGACTAAGATTACTCATGCCTCCTCTAAATTCCAGCCCAGTCTGCCCCTAATTAGCTGTATCTAAGTTTCCTCACTTGTTTAATATATTATATCACATAGTTCTTATAAATTTAACAAAAGAAGCATATTTTAAAATATTGAAAGAAGAATAAAGGTTCCATTAATAAAAGTAGAAAGCAGTATTTGGTGGCATAGTTACAAATTAAACAGCTGTGTGTGTATGTGTGTGCACATGCATGTGTGTGTGACCCAGGAAACCTGAAGACAGAGCCACCACCCTGCAGAAAAGAAAAAACCGTGATCCCCAAAGTTTATTATTAAATAAATGTTAAAGTCAATTTTCCAATAGAAGATGCCCTCACTGTTGTTCACTGTAGTGTTTCTAGCATTAAACAAAGCAAAACAAATTAAAACAATATACACATACTCTCAAAGCTAGACGAGAGATTGATTGATCTCTTACTGTCTTAATGATCATAATTATAAAAAATTCAATTGTGAATAATTTTCTGGAACCTGGCAAATGTTGGATAACTCAGTGGGGGTCAACTGGTTGAAGAGGTCAGATCCAAGAAGAATGAGGATTTGTCTTTCTGGAAAACTCAGGGAGGAGCTATGTAAATCACACTGGAAAATGTTCTTTGTGGTTCATATTTAGAATGTGATCTGCTGTTCTGATGACAAACCACATACTGTTGTATTCATACCTAGTCTCCCTGGCAAGCATGGCAGCCAAAGAGCAGAAAGGGGTTATATAATTTTTATATCTATTGCTCTCTGTAAGCAAATGTAGCATAACCAGATCATGACCCAGATGGACTAGGAGATTCTTAAATTTGGTTAGATAAAGGTGTGTGGGCTTCTTGGATATGTTCCACTCACGGGCCTAACAAGTTGTTGTAGAGTACATAGTCTCATCCCTTTGAGGAGTTGTGTGAACCTCTTTTTATCACATTATGTCACATAAACATGACCACTGATAGTTCCTATGTCATATGTTTATTAACCATTATCTAACTTTGTACTAGTTAAACATGCTAACAAAACACCACTAGCACTCAAACAGAATCCAGTTTTCTCAAGTTTAAATAACTTGACAAATTCCAACTATCTCACCTTAATGTCTTTTTTTTCCCCTATCATTTGTGGCTAAGATATAGAACTAAAGTAATTTTCAGTACCATGCCTTCATCAGTTAACTATGCATAGAGTTAGAGTATAACAAGTGACTATATACCACCAGTGGAAATCCCTTGTTTAATTGAGGAAAGACCATTTCACAAATAAAAACAATAGGAGGTCTCAACAGACCCAACAAAAAATTGTATATTATACCCATCTCTGACTTTTTTTTTTTTTTTGTAGAGACAGAGTCTCACTGTACCGCCCTTGGGTAGAGTGCAGTGGCGTCACACGGCTCACAGCAACCTCTAACTCTTGGGCTTACGCGATTCTCTTGCCTCAGCCTCCCGAGCGGCTGGGACTACAGGCGCCCGCCACAACGCCCGGCTATTTTTTTGGTTGCAGTTTGGCCGGGCTGGGTCCGAACCCGCCACCCTCGGCATATGGGGCCGGCGCCCTACTCACTGAGCCACAGGCGCCGCTCCCATCTCTGACTTTTTATAGCCCAATTGAGAAGTGTTTGAAATAGTAAAATATTACAGAAGGATTTTATTTATTTTGATTTATTAGAGGAGAATAACCAAACACTATCACATAGCTCTGGCTGCATCCTCACCAGATCAGTGTCCTGATTCCCCCTTGTTCTGTTTTCATCCTGACCCCCAATATATTTGGTCAATCCTTTAAATTCTCTAGAGCTCTCTAATTATGAATTTCACTAAATTGAGAAAAAAAAATTCACTCTTTTCTAACACTCACTTCCTTAATCCCACATCTCCAGGGGTGGTACCGTACCTTTCCAGTAGCAAGAAGAAAATTTTCATGTACCAAGGCAATCATCAGACAGTATGTTTTTGAAGGCTGATCTGAAAGCACATCTTATGTGAAATGTTCACCCTGGATACATTGGACCAGTTCAATTTGTCAGTTAATGTCCTTCTTTATTTTTCCATCCCATTGTGAAATGTATTGTCCTCTTTAATCATATCATATTTTCTACAAAAACATTCACTGCTGTACACCTATAAAGAGCGTGTCTCATCTTATATGCTCTTATAGGTGTATGGCAGTGTAAATGCAGATTTAATAAAAAAAAACTTCTCTTAAAAGATTTACTGAAGTATATGTCTTCTAAAACACGTACCTAACAGAATTTGTAAAATAATATACTGTATATTCTCTTCTGAAGCAGAACTAGGAGGTCACATCTTTGGCACATGCTTTACATTTGAGCATTGTAAAGCCCATAACAAATACTAGGGGTGCAGAAGACCAAATATAAATTTCAATCTTTATGCTAAAGGCAATAATTCCTTGAGCTTCTTTGAAAATCTTGTGGCTATTTTTCCTGTTTTGAAAAATTTCTAGAATAAATTCTACCACTGACTGATTGCTAACTATATGTGCTAAGTGCTGTCTTTGAATGTTTAATTATCATAATTGCATTGTATATTTAATGATTATTCCAAATATTCTAAGTTGTATAGAATAACTCCAGAAATGATTAACATTTCCCAAATCATCAGATTTTGTTGTGATGTCAGAATTAGAATCAAATTTCCTTAAAAGTCCACATTCTTCACAAATATTATTTATGAACACCACAGTTACTCTTGAGATAAAATTCCAATTCAGTCCTTCAAGTCATTAAAAAGCACAATACAAAGTTCATTGTATTTGTGTTTAAAATTGTATTCAATTTTAAACAAATTGGAAAGAATTTTCATTTATAATATTTAATCTTTCCATTAAAAGCATAATGGGTTTATTCTTTAATTTAAACTCTTTTTAGTGTTAAATGCATTCGAAGTTGAACTCTTAAATTTACTGAGCTTGGCTCATAATATACTCTAATTTGATATATGTTCTATAGGCACTTCAAAGAAATATCCATTCCGAATTTGTTTAATGGAGTAAACTACAAATTCCAGTTTGGTATTATGAAGTAATGGTACTGTTTTCTCCTTTATGTGCTAATTTTCTACATAGTTGTTATTTCTGTTATTGAGAGGGAAAAGTATATTTATTTTTCCATATATACTTATTTATGTATTATGTAAATATAATATAATATTGATAAATAAAATCATATATATTTGCAGATTTCTCTTTTCATTTTTATAAATGTCGTTGCCGTATATTGCAGTTGCGTTTCTGTATGCACACTGAGACTTGCTATGTCTTCCTTGAGGATTAACTCATTATCATTGGACAATGTTGTTTTCTGTCACTGGTAATTTTATTTGTTCTAAAGTCAGCTTTATTTAATGATAATATAGTAGTTTCTGCTTTACTTTGATTGATGTTGAATTAAAAAATCTTTTTCCATCCTTTTACTTTCAATATGCCAGTATTCTTACATTTAAAGTGACTTTCCTACAGACCATATAGATCATATATAATCAGGTCTTGTCTTTTAATCCATTCTTCCAATCTCTGTGTTTCAATTTGTGTGTTTAGACCATTTGCATTTACTGTAATTACCAATATGCTAGAGCTTAACTCTCCCATGTTTTCTCTCCCCTGTGCATATTCCAGCATTCCATCTTTAATTTTTCCTAAAAAGAAATTCCTTTAACCATTATTTTACTATAGGCTTGCTAGCGAAAAGTTTTTATTTTTCTGAGAATATCTTGATTTCTCCTTCATTTCTGAGGATATTTTCCCTGAACATAGAATTCTGTGTTGGCGGTTCTTACTTCTTCTTTTCTCCCACATTTGAAAAATATCGTGTCATTTTCTGTGAAAGTCCATTATTTATTTATTTATTTAATCATAACTCTGTACATTCATGGGGTACAATGTGCTACTTTGATGTACAATGTGGAATGTCCATATTTTTTTTAACAGAAATCCACAATCATTGAAGTATTTTTTCCTGTAGGTATGATATTATTTTTTCTCTGGCTGCTTTCACTTACAGTTTTCAGAACTTTAATTATGATTCATCTTAGTTTCAATTTATTTGTGTTTATCTTGTTTGGAGTTTTCCTAGTTCCTTGAATCTACATGTTTATGTGTCTGGCCACATTTAGAGAGTTTCCAGCCATTATTTTTTCCTTGTACTTTTGCAGCCCCACCTTCTTTCACTTATTCTGAAACTCTGTAATGTATGAATGCTATAGCTTGTATAATGGTCTCACAGCTCCATGAGGCTCAGTTTATCATTTTGCTTCAATCTATGTTCTTTCTGTTCTTCAGACGGGTAATTTCTGTTCTTCTGTCTTCTAGTTAATTTATCCTTTTCTTTGTGGCCTCCATTCTCCTATTGTACCCATCTAATCCACTGAGCTTTTTATTATAAGTATTATATTTTTTTCAGCTCTAAAATTTCTGTTCTGTTCTATTTATCTCCTACTTTGCTGAAGTTTTCATTCATTTGAAGGTATGCATAATTGCTTACATGAATATTTTTATCATAGATAGTTTAAAATATTTTATATGTTAACATCTTTGTCATATTGGTGTTAAAATATATTGATTTTTGTCCTTGGGTTTGAGATCTTCCTAGTACTTTATATGGTAAACGATGATTTTGTTGAACCTGAACACTTTTTTTCAAAACCTGGACATATTGCATAAGTCTTCAGCTTTAACTAGGTTATCTCTGGCACTGCACCTGTAGGGGGCACCATTTCATTGACAACAGGTAGAATAATTCCAGGTTTCCCCCTTTGACTATGATGACTCATTGATAATTTAGTTCTGATTAGATTTCTTATCTAATTAACACCCAGTACAGTTCTTGAGGTATGCAATTACTCGTCAGATTCTCTCGAGTGCTGACAAACATTTATGAACTATAGTTCTACAGAGTTGATAGAAGATAATATTTTAACTCTACTTCAATGTTATTCAGCAGTCTGCATCAATAAATTAATGAAAAATGGGTAACTTTTACATGCACTAATGCCAGGTCCTTCATATTTCTCCATTTCCTCCAGCACTCTACTTACAGAGCTATGTATTTCCATGAGACTTCTTAAAGAAAACTCCTTGGATTATACTGATAGTATGGTATCCATGGTATTAAAAGGTAGCATTTTAAAAGGTTATGGTTTTGAAATGGAAGAGTAAAGAAATGTAATTTATTAGTAGTGAAACTACTTCTTATTGTTCATCGTCTTATTTTAAATAAGTGCTATTTAACTAGATTTTTTAATTAATTAGCTTAGAGAATTGTATTAACTGCCTCGATTGTGTCAACTAAGTGCCAACATTTTTTATTTATAGCTTTTACAAGTGTGCTGAATTTGAACTCTCTTAAATATGAAAAAACTAATTAAGATACTATTTATTAAAAATATTTGAGATCAGACATATCATGCTTCCTTTATTAAATGTTAAGAAAATGTTAAATGTTTTTATAGAATGATTGAGCTGGAGTAAATATTATTTTACAATCTAATTTTATTTTCCAGAGGACATATTAGAAATACACAGTAAATATCCAGTTCAATTTTATAACTCCTTTCCCCCCAGATATGGAAACTAAGGCTCTATGAAGTTAATTGCTTTGTCTAAGTTAACGTAATAATTCAATGACTAAGTAAGATGATATAAAATCCAGGTCTTTTGAGTCCAACTCAAGTGATCTTTTAAATATATTGTTTCAAATTACCAAACAAGCAAACAAATTCCTCTCCAATACATCTTATATTTCATCTCTTAAAAGAAATAACAAAAATATTCACAACAAATGAAAGAGACCTATGGAAGAACACTAGTTTAAATCAGCTTTTGAAGTCATTTAAGTAATTATCTTTCTAAAGCCATAGATTGACAGAATATTTATTCTCTGTGAATTTTGTACATCTCTTACTTTATTTTTTCTAGTATTGTTTTCATTGGTTAATGAATGTATCTTATGTATTGTATTGTGATCTTCTGAAGGTCAGAGACAACATCTATGTAATTTGTTCATTTAACTATTGGTTAACTATTACACAAATGCTTTTGACTAGGATCTATTTTATGCACTGCAAAAGATGATTTTATAAGACGCTAGTGAAAGACATGATTATGACCCTCAAGGGCAGCGGTTCTCAACCTGTTGGTTGTGACATTAAGAAGGTTGAGAAGCACTGCTCAAGGGCTTTCATTTTTGTTGAGATATAAGTCCTGATTAAGAGACAACAATTGAAGAACAATTAAAAACCTATACATGTGCAAAGAATGATGCCCATATACAAGGTTGAACAATTAAGTTCATGCTAGAAAAAATACTCCATAACTCATTGCTGAATATCACTAAAATCACCTTCAGCATATTTTCCCTTGGCCATCTAGTGACTGTAGTGATATTCAGCAATGAGATACAGAACATTTTTTCTAGGATGATTTCAAAAACTTAATTGTTAGACCATGTAGTGGCAAATGTTTCAGAAAATAGAAGGATACATGACAACAGATAAGGTCGGATATTAATGAATGAATGAGAACTCATTTCAGTTAGCATTTGAAACAAGTATGGAATTGTACTGATGGAATGTGAGGGAGCAATGGGTTTATTCAGAGAGAAGGAGCCACTATTACAAAACATTGGAATAAACATAACTTACATAAGAAACAAAGAAAAATTATCTTTAAAGTTTACTTAAAGGTACATATTGGAGACAAAATGGGATTTTCATATCAGGACATTATGATCTCAAGGAATCAAAATCCATCCAAACTTGTTCAACTAAAATTGAGTGTTTTTGAAAGAGTAGAAGACATTCTTACAGAAATAAAGGGAAAAAATAATACTGATGAACTCTGAACCTAAAACTCTGAAAATATAAAGTCCATGTGACATCAATCATGACCCTAGCCAGTGACAGTGATAATGATGTGGATGATGGTATTGGTGAATGTGATAATGGAGATGATGATGGAGATTATAAAGTTCTTATTCAATTGGCTCTTTATTAAGTCATTTATAAGTTCTTATTCAATTGGCTCTTTATTAAGTCATTTATAAACACTTTATTTATTTAAATATTTATAACAACACTCTAAAAATACATTTCTAGTGTTACCATGTTACTGAAAAGATAGGTGAAATTTGAAAAAGTTGAAATCTCAAATCCAAAGCTCAATTCTTAATTAGCATTCTATTCTGCCTATGTTACCAACCAGTTGCCTGCATGGGACTGTATTTCTTTATACTTTATTTCAAAACAGAAAAGAGAAATCTAATGGCTCAAAATCTAACCAGTGAATTAAGTGTCATTTAATGCATTTTCTCACCTGAGCAGTGCCAAGCTAGTCAGACTTTCCCTGTGGTAGGCTTTTCCATTCCCTGTGTGACAATCAATCCATCCCCAAACCCATCTCTTCTCTCTCATTTGAACCTGCATAGCTGGATGTTACCTTGCTTCTCCACATTAATAAATGCACTCTTTATTTTTTTTAACTTATAGCATTTATTCCATATCATTTAAAATGTAATTATTATAATGGCTTAATTGCTTTTGTTTTTGGTTTTATTTTTTTTTCCATTTTTCCCCCTTTCCTGTCTTATTTTGGATTATTTGAAAATTTTTTTTGAGTTATATTTTGATATAATCTTTAGTTTTTTACATGGAAAGCATTTTATTATTTCACAATGGTTTTCCTGAGGATTACATTATATATCCTTAATATTTATCAAACTAGGGTATTTTACCTTTTTATTCAAAATGTAGAAACTCATATCAATATAGGTTTGTTTAACATCCTTCTAGCATTGTATATTCTCTAACTGTCAAATGTATTACTTTGACATTATTATGAAAAGCCCTTGACAACATTTTTAAATCTTATTTTTATTTATGGAAATTAATGTTTTATACACACATACACACACACACATATGAGTTCCAATTTTCTGAAAATCTTAGTTTTCTTTTGCTATCATTTTCCTTTACCCTGGGGAATTTTGTTGAACATTTCTTTTGAGCCAATGTACTGTCACCAACCTGCTTTAGGTTTTCTTTATCTAAAAATATCTTAATTTTTCCTTTATCCTTGGAGTTTATTTTCCTGGATATAGAATTCATGGCTAACATTTTTTTTTTTCTTTTAGCACTCTAATGTCTTCTTCTCTCTATATCTGTTGGGACACCTATGGTCATTTTAATTCTTGCTTTAGGTAATGAATATGTCACTTTTCATCCTACCTAATTTCAAAGTTTAATATTCATATTTGGTTTTCAGCCATTTGACTATGTTGCCCCTAGACATGCTATGGTTTTCATTTATTTTATTTGGATTTAACTCGACTTTTAAAATCTACATATTTGAGCTATTACTAAGTCTGGGAGTTTTAAGCAATTACTTGTTCAACTACTGTTATACTCTATTATCTTCCTCTGCTTCTGCCACTCCAACTTCAATTATATGAGATATATTTTACATTGTCTCACAGGTCCCTGAGGACTTATTCATTTCTTTCAGTCTTTTCTTATTCTCCTTTTTTCATATTTGATAATTCTAATTTAACATCAGGTTCACTGACTCTTTTCTCACTCATTTCCATTAATATTATTAAGTCCACCCAGAGGATATTTGATTTCATATTTCTGTTATACAATTTTCACTTTTTTAGATTGATCTATTTTTATCCTGAAACTTTTTATGTTTTATTAATTCCAAATCTATTTTCTCTTATTCCAGTTAGCATTTTTATCCTGGTTGCTTCTTTATCTGGTAGTTCTAACATCATTTCATATTTGCCTTCTGTTGATTGTCTTTGCCTTTAAAAATAAGTAACATTTTTCTGTTCCTCATGTATTGCATTACTTTAGGTTATACTCTGGATGTTATGATTATTGGGTTGCAAAGATTCTGTATTCTGTTCTACTCTTCCAAACAGGGGTAATTTTTTAGTTTATCAGGAAATTAACTTAGACAAAACTGCAATATCTGCCTCATCTTTAGTAGGCAACTCAATTTTCAGTTGAATTATTCTTATTAACCCCAAGTTGTTTTGAATTTGTTTCATTCATTCAATGTGCAGGGATTAGCTAGATATTTGGACAGAATTTATGCATAGACTTTGAAACTAGGCTTTCCTGCTTCTCTCCTTTAAGGTATTTTATAGTCTGTACATTCAGGTACCTATGTTAAGCCCAGCCCAGTTGTTTCATTCTTTAGACCATAAAGACAACAGATTTTCTATGTGAGTTTTCGCTACTCTGGATAGCTCCATAGCACCTTGCTCCATAGCTAAGATCTGCCTTCATGCTAAAGCTGTAATAATGGGAAACTTACCCCATGACACTATTTTCTTCTAAGTTTAGACTAATGCAAAAATCAACCTGATTTTGTTCATTCTTCAGAGATTTCAGGTTGTCTTTTTATTGTGTTGTTCAGAGCTTATAGTTGTCATCTGTAGTCTCTTAAAAGCTGACACAACCATGCTGGATGCAGAACCAAACGTATTTCTCTTACATTGAAAGCATATCTTCTTATCCATCCTGGCGACATAAGTGTATCTCCTCAGGAGCAGAAAAAAATGATAAAACTTATCAGCAAATATTCTTTTAAATATATTATTTGTCTTTAGAATTAGAGTTTTAAAATTCAATGGACATAAATTAACTTTCTAGGTCATTGATGTTTATGATGTTCTTTAGTAGCCTGTCTTTCCTACAGGAATAAACAGTAGCAGTTTTAAAAGATGGAGATGTTAAGAGAGAAAGTCATGCATGAAAATAATTTATTGACATTTAGAAACATACCCATGAAAATGTATTAAAATATCTCTGGTATACAACTGAATATGTGATGAGGTAAGAATTTATTGTTAATTATGGAAAATTATGAATATAAAAATGTTTCAGAAAAAATAGAATAAGAATGTTTTCATAAAAATGTGTTCATAAAAAAGGAGAATGTTTCACAAATAGCCCTAAGAATTTGGGCTTTTGGAAAAAAAATCAAGACTGGGAGGGGACAAACAATGATTTTTATTTCAGTTAGAAACATTCAAGAAGGTATGTCTCAAAGGCAAATGAAATAGAAGTTTTTTGCCTATGGATCTTAAAACTGATTAAGGTGAAAAAAAAAACAATGCTTTTAGCTAACATAAGCTTTTTGGAAAACTAATGTTTTATAGAAAGTATGGATGCGTAAGGTAAAGGTTAAAAGGTAAAATGGAAAGAATGCTGGCCTAGGAATTTGGATATTTGATAGCCTATGATCTTATCTCTCTGTCTCTGAGCTCTCATTTCCCTACCATTTAAGTGAGCATTTTGAAAACATACATGAAAGTAAGGGAAAGAAACTAGTATTTATTGAAAACATACCTATTAATGATTCTTTTGATGTGGTTTTTTGTCAGTTTTTTTTTTTTTTAATTTCAGAATTTTACCAGGGTATACATGTTTTGATTACATAGTTGGCTTTTGTATATTTTCAGCCAAAGTTATACTTGTGCCCCTCTCTCAGAAAGTGTGCAAGGTACCCCTGAGGGTACCTGTTGGATGGGAACTTATAAATCTTATTCCCCTCCCACCCTCTGGAATTTCACTGAGTTTTGCCTCCATATCAGCACAAAAGTGATGATCAACTAGTTCTAATTTAGTCCTGCACACATGTGGTGTCTCCTTTTCTGTTCTTGTAATACTTCACTTAAGAGAATGGTCTCCAATTCCACCTAAGTTGTTATAAAAGATACTACATTACCATCTTTTTATGGCTAAAAATATTCCATGGTATACATATACCACTTTTTATTGATACATTCATGAATTTATGGGCACTTGGGCTGTTTCCACATCTTTGTGATTGTGAATTCCACTGTTATAAAAATTGAGCACAAGTGTCTTTTTATAAAAAGTGTTTTTTTTTTTTTTTTCTTTTGGGTACATATCTAATAGTGGGATTGAAGGATCAAATGGTAGTATCTGGCAAGGCAGCTACTGTATCCTTGGTTCGTAGAATGCTATTATTCAAAAAATGACTAGACACTCCAAAGTAAGGCATAAGTTAAACAAAGTTTACTGAGGAAGAGAGAGGTAGACCAGCAGAGCAAGATATAGGTTCATAGAATCAGATACATTCACCATAGTGGGCTCCTATTGTCCCAACAAAGGGGCAAAGAGGCATGGGTTATGGACAGTGCTTCTATTTTATCCTGTCTGTGTTGTGCTTTTAAAAATAATTCTGTATACTTTATTTCTTACTTATTTTACCTTACTTACAAAAGCTTTATTAAAAAATTTTATCTGTCCCATGTTATACAAAAAAATTTGGATACCTGTACTCTATTAATGATTTTTTCAAGATCAACTAATGAAGAAAAGAATCTCACAAGGAGTTCAGGAATCCTGATCAGTTTCCTACATTCCTTCTTCCGTCTATCTTTGCCTGTCCACTTCTATTCAAGGTGTAACCATTTAGAATGAAATCACAAACTTTAAAAGAAAACTGAAGGAAAAGCTCAGATTTGTGAGCAGAAATTTCTAGTTTCTTGGGTGGTAGAATCACCCCCAATTAATTTAATCCACCATATCAGGTATTTCTTTTTGTTTGTTTTGTTTTTGAGACAGAGTCTCACTATGTTGCCCTTGGTAGAGTGCTGTGGCGTCACAGCTCACAGCAACCTCAAATTCTTGGACTTAAGTGATTCTTTTGCCTCAGCCTCCCAAATAGTGGGACCACAGGCACCCGCCACAATACTTGGCTATTTTTTGGTTGTAGTTATCACTGCTGTTTGGCAGGCCCGGGCTAGATTGGAACCCGCCAACTCTGGTATATGTGGCTGGCACCCTAGCCACTGAGCCACAGGTGCTGAGCCAATATCATGTATTTCTAATTCATTAAAATATAAAATACAGCAGAATTTAACAGAGGCACCTTTCCCAAATACATGTATTATCCTTTCTCATTAATCTATCTTTTCTTTCTTTGTCAGTTCTTGGTTGATGTGATCTTTTTAAATCCTGAATAGTTCTAATTTACAAGCAAACTTTTATAAAATCCTATATAAAAATGATAAATTAAAAACCAAGGATTTTCATATAGTTTCTTTCCTCAGTTTGTTTTGTGACTGATATAGTTTATGTTTCAAGCATTCATTCTCTCTCTTGTTCATAACAGCATTGTTCTCTCAGCTTCCCTTTCCATATCCTCTTATTATTTGCTATATTCTGTTCAATTAAATTGAATATTAATCAGTTTTTAGGCTTAGAGCTCTTTTAAAATCACGTTTACAAGATAAATTTATAATACCTTTCTTCCATCCTAACAATAGCTGATTTGAAATTGATTTCACTGAATGTATTAAAAAAGGGTTCTAGCCCTTCTCACGAGATTCAAAGTTGGCCATTCTCCATAGCCCCTAAGTCTTTTAATTGTAGATTTGCTTTCTTCTGCTGTAAACTAATGAATAAATGTCTTTAATGTAGTCCGCTGCCCTACCTATATTTTGAATTAAATAATTCTGAACAGGAAAATAGAAATGTTTGTTCTGATGTACACACTTAAGAAGTGTCATGACAACTCTCTTGCTGCCTGAGGTTGAAGGCACAACTACTAATATTTCATCAGAAATCTCTCCAGATTAGGAGGATTTTCCCCAGATTAGGAGGATTTTCTCCCCTGTCACACTACACTTCACTGCCTACCCACCTCCTACTTGCTTTACTCTGTTTTCTCATCTTGTAATCCTATTTTCTTAATTTTTCTCTGCCCAGAACTTCGGATTCATGACTCTCCTTCACTTGCTGTGCACTTTGACTATGTGCACTTTGGCTAAGTGCACTTTGGCTATGTGCACTTGAACCAGGGATTGAGTGATGCCCTAAAAGGGGCATGGACAATGTGAGCACATGCACACACGCACCTGCATGTGGAGCAGGGATGTGTGAAACTGAGTGTGATGGGAGCGGTGTTAGAGTCAACATATCCAGATGCCAAGTATCTGGAATGAAGAGTCAGAACAGAAGCCTCTCCCCCTCTTCCCCATTGTACAAATGATTGTACAATGGAATAGTGTGGGGTTAGTGGGGAGCGGGGGTGAGAGAAAACAAGAGGGAAAGAGGAATTCATATTGACCTCTGTATTTTTTCTTCAGTTTGAGAGGCAATTTGGTGGGTTCTAATGAGGGATTGAATAACAGATTAGAAAGAAGTTACTGATAGATAGTTGGTTCTCTTGAGTAATTGCACTTTGGCTGTTCACTTACTGGTTGTCACTTTGTTTTGAGAAGTTGCAAATTGTCAGAATATTAGGGATATTGCTATTATTTGAAGACAGGTGTCAAGAATTCAATTTCAATTCCTAGTTTTTAAACACAATAATCTAATTTTTTTTTTTTTTTGGTACTTGAGCCCTTGTGTTATTTATTGATGGGGATAGTTACAGATAAATATCTTGCATCTCTGTCAACTATTTCTAAGCTAGATGAAAATTCCATATGTTAAATAAAGTTTCTTGAAATAGAATATATAATTCAGACTAAGCAAGTCTATCTGATCTAGAAATCATTTAAGTCAGCATGTAATGATAAATCCAAGTCTTCTATTAACTATAGAACATTGGAAAAAAAATATATATATACATGTATATATCTAGGAATATCTATTAGAAGATAGATATCTTACTCCATGTGGAGACTACATATTTATACAGTGTAATGCCACATTTTACTTTTAAGTGGAGCATACAAGAATTATTTGATTAAAAATGATTTTTGTTGTTGCTGGCCCTAGTGTCCCCTATGGCCCTGGTCTCCATTGCTGCAGGAAGGAACCAGGCACACTCCTTCTGGGGGCAAGACATGATTGCAAGAGGGACTTTACCTAACAAATGCAATCAGTGTAACCTGGCTTATTGTACCCTCAATGAATCCCCAACAATAAAAAAAGAAAATTAAATTAAATAAAAAATTAAATTAAAAAAAAGAAGTACAAGCTTGCAGGAGGCAGGCTAACCTTGATTGCAGGGTAGCCCCAAGCAACCTCCGTAGTAACCTTTTATTGAGACAAGACAGGACAGGTGAGGGGAGTATTAGACAATGACTATGTCCCTGAGGATTGCCATGGGCTTGGGCTCTTTCTCCTGCGGATGAATTGCCCCAGGGTTCACCTTCCAGCTGCAAATTATCTTTCTCAGAGGTCATCTGGCTCTTGGTGTCCTCTACATTTTGTCAGGTTGGAGAGCTTACAAAATTAAAAAATTTAACTTCAAACAAAATTCAAAAGCAAGCAACTGTGATCTCTTTTCACCCTGTTGGTCTATGATCCAAAAGTATCAACAGATGAAGTTTTTCTTTTTTCTTGTAACTTTCAAAGACCAAAAAGAAATAAAGTTATCTTTTATTTATGAGTTATCATTTCTTCCTCTCTATATTTTGACAAATAACATGACAGAAAAATGATTAAGTTTCTCGTTTCTCAAAATGACTTCTGTGTTATTTATTATCAAAATAAAAGTTACTTTCTGAATCAAAGTTTTTAATCTCTTTTTTTTTTTTTTTCATTTCAATCTAGAAAAATGTTCTCTTGGGAAACTAATTTTTGCAAACCCCCCTCCCCATGACAGGTAAGTCCTCTTAAGTCACTCATTTCTAATTAGTTCAGAGCAACATTACAAAAGAATATTTTATTTTTGGAACATGTTTTATTGATTTTCTGCTCCAATATTGTGACTAATACACACCACAGTTAGAGCTCTGTAAAATGTTTGTCGCAAAACACTAAACCAGGTGATATTTACTTGGTTTCTTGGTTTTACTTGGTTTCTTTCCTTTGTTATCAACCAAATCATCAGGCTCAATTCCTGAAAAAGCATTTTGCTTTTACAAGCATTCCCAACAATACTGAGCATTCCTCTATGTCAAGATCATTTCTCTTGCAAATTCCCAGTATCAATCTCAAAATGAAATGAGATGCTATGGTTCTGGCTGTTCTTTGCTTTTCATTTTTGGTTCAGTGATGCCTGAAGGTCAAAATGAAACTGAAACACAGGCCCTTGGGAACCCGAATGAGTAATTTAGATGATCTCAATGAGTCCAGCACGCTGAGTTTTAGCCCCATAGGCATTGCCAAAACCACAAAGTCTTTAAACCGATAAAGTATGACAACTGAGTTTAAAGACCAGGGTGTAGAATAACACATAGTCTTGTCTATAACAAGCTGAAGCTATAGGATCCTTTCTCTCTGTGAGTCTATTTGAAGCTTCTCATTTTCTAGTATTGCTACTGACTTGGCCACACAGGAAGGTGTTGAGATTTACCAGAATGTTTATCTTGTGATGTTTCCTTCTCCATATTTTCTTTCATACAGTAACTAAATTTAACAGCAGCAACCAAAAAAGTGTAGTGCCTTATACTCAATTTATTTATCACAAAAACATTTATAATTAAGAAAATATAAACATAAACTGATTTATTTAAGATACAATGAACCAGATAAAATATAATATATACCTATTGATTTATGAGTCATAAAACTTTATATTTTGGTGAGAAAAAAATACATCTGGGAGTGGAAGATTTAATTGACCATGGAACTCATTGAAAAACTAATTAAAACTATCGTTTCTTTCAAGAAAAATAACCTGTGTACATCATGCAAAAATACATATCATTTCAGTGGATTAATAAATTCTAGGTTAATAATTCTTTTCCTATAGAGAAAACTCTGTTAATGCCAAAATCAATTGAGATATTTGATAGTCCCCAGTTTGTCAATAGTTTTCTGTTCCCATTCAATTCACTGAGTAACACTAAACAGTTTTTTAAACATTAAATATAACTTAAGTTCCATGTGTACCTTCTCATATAGTGTTTATATATGGAAATAAATCTGTAATTTTTGAAAGAAAGAGGGGTGCGGAATAAAAAATTATCTATTAGATACATTGTATAATATTTGGGTGACAGTTTCACTAAAAGCTCTCACTTCACCACTGGACAATTCATCTACCTAACAGGTACAAGGCACAGTATCTGAGTGATGGGCACACTTATAACTTTGACTCAAACTATACAAAAGCAATTCATGTAGCCAACACATTAGTACCACCATAGTATTCTGAAATTTCAAAAAAATTACTCATGAAACAAACCAAAAAAAAAAAATCCATACCCCAGAAATCTGTTGAAATCAAAAAAACAATATTATGTGACACTAAATTATCCAGCATGAGTAACAGTTTGGAAATACATATTAAACACATAAAGATGTAAATAATTATCATTCATTAGTAACTTGGAAATTCATTACTTTACATACGCTAAGCCAGAGGTTCCCAATCTTGCCAGGAATGAAAATCTATTCCCTCAATAATTTTTTCACAGTACCCCTACCAAAATAAATACTTGATTGGTCCATTTATTGATAAGTTACATCCAAATAAATTGTGAAGAATTTACATTTTAAAAATTTAGTAGTAGCCTGAGAAAAAGAAATACACATAAATCAAAATAAAGAATATTGCATTTCATTCTTAAATAACTACCATGACGTACTAAGGGAAATTTTGCATCAGTAGTGTAATTTCTCAAACCTTGCTTAAAATTGGGTTTACCACTATTTTTCCTTTCCTTTGGCACACTGATTGACATGCAACACTTGCTTTTAATCACAGAATCCACGGAAAAACACAGCTTTACAAAGATATGTATATGATCTAATGTTGAAACTATCAACTACCTCAACCTGATAGATTATGCTGTATTTAATATATGCTCTTGTGTTTCTCTAAAAAAATGTAAAATAATGAAGTGACCCAAGAGCAAGTTGTGACACCTTGAGCACTATGGTACACAGTTATATAAAAGGTTTCAGACAAATGAGTGCTGAATAAATACATATAACTCAAAATATAGAAAGTCATATTGTAAACAAAAGATTGTCTTTTCTATGTTATTAACTTGAAGTTCAGATGTTTTATCAGATTTAGTCTTTTTTTTTTCTTTTTTGAGACAGAGCCTCAAGCTGTCCCCCTGGGTAGAGTGCTGTGGCATCACAGCTCACAGCAAACTCCAACTTCTGGGCTCAAGCGATTCTCTTGCCTCAGCCTCCCAAGTAGCTGGGACTACAGGCGCCTGTTACAAATCCCGGCTATTTTTTGGTTGCAGCCGTCATTGTTCTTTGGCGGGCCCAGGCTGGATTCAAACCTGCCAGCTCAGGTGTATGTGGCTGGTGCCTTAGCCGCTTGAGCCACAGGCACCAAGCCCAGATTTAGTCTTTTTTTTTTTTATTGTTGGAGATTCATTGAGGGTACAATAAGCCAGGTTACACTGATTGCAATTGTTAGGTAAAGTCCCTCTTGCAATCATGTCTTGCCCCCATAAAGTGTGACACACACCAAGGCCCCACCCCACTCCCTCCGTCCCTCTTTCTGCTTTCCCCCCCATAACCTTAATTGTCATTAATTGTCCTCATATCAAAATTGAGTACATAGGATTCATGCTTCTCCATTTTTGTGATGCTTTACTAAGAATAATGTCTTCCACTTCCATCCAGGTTAATAAGAAGGATGTAAAGTCTCCATTTTTTTTAATGGCTGAATAGTATTCCATGGTATACATATACCACAGCTTGTAAATCCATTCCTGGGTTGGTGGGCATTTAGACTGTTTCCACATTTTGGCGATTGTAAATTGAGCTGCAATAAACACTCTAGTACAAGTGTCCTTATGATAAAAGGATTTTTTTCCTTCTGGGTAGATGCCCAGTAATGGGATTGCAGGATCAAATGGGAGGTCTAGCTTGAGTGCTTTGAGGTTTCTCCATACTTCCTTCCAGAAAGATTTTACTAGTTTGCAGTCCCACCAGCAGTGTAAAAGTGTTCCCTTCTCTCCACATCCATGCCAGCATCTGCAGTTTGGAGATTTTGAGATGTGGGCCATTCTCACTGGGGTTAGATGATATCTCGGGGTTGTTTTGATTTGCATTTCTCTAATATACAGAGATGATGAACATTTTTTCATGTGTTTGTTAGTCATTCGTATGTCATCTTTAGAGAAAGTTCTATTCATGTCTCTTGCCCATTGATATAAGGGATTGTTGGCTTTTTTCATGTGGATTAATTTGAGTTCTCTATAGATCCTAGTTATCAAGCTTTTGTCTGATTCAAAATATGCAAATATCCTTTCCCATTGTGTAAGTTGTCTCTTTGCTTTGGTTATTGTCTCCTTAGCTGTACAGAAACTTTTCAGTTTAATGAAGTCCCATTTGTTTATTTTTGTTGTTGTTGCGATCGCCATGGCAGTCTTCTTCATGAAGTCTTCCCCCAGGCTAATATCTTCCAGTGTTTTTCCTATGCTTTCTTTGAGGATTTTTATTGTTTCATGCCTTAAATTTAAGTCCTTTATCCATCTTGAATCAATTTTTGTGAGTGGGGAAAGGTGTGGGTCCAGTTTCAGTCTTTTACATGTAGACATCCAGTTCTCCCAACACCATTTATTGAATAGGGAGCCTTTCCCCCAAGGTATGTTGTTTGGTTTATCAAAGATTAGGTGGTTGTAAAATGTTAGTTTCATTTCTTGGTTTTCAATTCGATTCCAAGTGTCTATGTCTCTGTTTTTGTGCCAGTACCATGCTGTCTTGAGCACTATGGCTTTATAGTACAGACTAAAATCTGGTATGCTGATGCCCCCAGCTTTATTTTTGTTACTAACAACCGCCTTAGCTATATGGGGTTTTTTCCGGTTCCATACAAAACGCAGAATCATTTTTTCCAAATCTTGAAAGTACTATGTTGGTATTTTGATAGGAATGGCATTGAATAGGTAGATTGCTTTGGGAAGTATAAACATTTTAACAAGGTTGATTCTTCCAAGCCATGAGCATGGTATGTTCTTCCATTTGTTAATATCCTCTGCTATTTCCTTTCTGAGGATTTCATAGTTTTCTTTATAGAGGTCCTTCACCTCCTTCGTTAGGTATATTCCCAGGTATTTCATTTTCTTTGAGACTATGGTGAATGGAGTTGTGTCCTTAATTAGCTTCTCATCTTGACCTTTATTGGTGTATACAAAGGCTACTGACTTGTGGACATTGATTTTATATCCTGAAACATTACTGTATTTTTTGATGACTTCTAGGAGTCTTGTGGTTGAGTCTTTGGGTTTCTCTAAGTATAAGATCATGTCGTCAGCAAAGAGGGAGAGTTTGACCTCCTCTGCTCCCATTTGGATTCCCTTGATTTCCTTGTCTTGCCTAATTGTATTGGCTAGAACTTCCAGCACTACGTTGAATAGTAAAGGTGACAGAGGTCAACCTTGTCTGGTTCCAGTTCTAAGAGGAAAAGCTTTCAGTTTTACTCCATTCAGTAAAATATTGGCTGTGGGTTTGTCATAGATAGCTTCAATCAGTTTTAGAAATGTGCCACCTATGCCTATACTCTTCAGTGTTCTAATTAGAAAAGGATACTGGATTTTATCAAATGCTTTTTCTGCATCTATTGAGAGGATCATGTGATCTTTATTTTTGCCTCTGTTAATATGGTGGATAACGTTTAAGGACTTGCGTATGTTAAACCAGCCTTGCATCCCTGGGATGAAGCCTACTTGATCATGATGAATGACTTTTTTGATGATAAGCTATAATCTATTGGCTAGGATTTTGTTGAGGATTTTTGCATCTATATTCATGAGTGAGATTGGTCTGAAATTCTCCTTTTTGTTTGGGTCTTTTCCTGGTTTTGGTATCAGGGTGATGTTTGCTTCATAGTATGTGTTGGGGAAGATTCCTTTTTCCTCAATTTTTTGGAATAATTCCTGCAGTACAGGAATAAGCTCTTACTTGAAGGTTTGATAGAATTCTGGTGTGAAGCCATCTGGACCAGGGCATTTTTTGGTTGGAAGATTTTTTATTGTTTCTTTGATCTCAGTGCTTGAAATTGGTCTGTTCAGGAGGTCTATTTCTTCCTGGCTAAGTCTAGGGAGAGGGTGTGATTCCAAATATTGATCCATTTCCTTCACATTGTCAAATTTCTGGGCATAGAGTTTCTGGTAGTATTCAGAGATGATCTCTTGTATCTCTGTGGGATCAGTTGTTATTTCCCCTTTATCATTTCTGATTGAGGTTACTAGAGATTTTACTTTTCTATTCCTCGTTAGTCTGGCCAATGGTTTATCTATTTTATTTATTTTTTCAAAAAACCAACTCCTTGTTTCATTAATTTTCTGAATGATTCTTTTGTTTTCAATTTCATTGATCTCTGATTTGATTTTGAATATTTCTTTTCTTCTACTGAGTTTAGGCTTAGATTGTTCTTCTTTTTCCAATTCCATAAGTTCTCTTGTGAGATTGTTGATGTGTTCTCTTTCTGTTTTTCGAATGTAGGCATCTAAAGCGATGAATTTTCCTCTCAAAACTGATTTTGCAGTGTCCCACAGGTTTTGGTAGCTTGTGTCTTCATTGTTGTTATGCTCAAGGAGGTTAATGATTTCCTGTTTTATTTCTTCCTGTACCCATCTGTTATTCAAGAGAAGATTGTTCAATTTCCATGTCTTTGGGTGGGGTCGAGCATTTTTGTTAGAGTTGAGTTCCACCTTTAGTGCCTTATGGTCTGAGAAGATACAAGGTAAAATTTCAATTCTTTTGATTCTGTTGATATTTATTTTGTGTCCCAGGATATGATCAATTTTGGAGACTGTTCCATGGGGTGATGAGAAGAATGTATATTCTTTATCTTTGGGGTGGAGTGTTCTATATGCGTCTGTCCAGCACAGTTGTTCTAGGGTCTCATTTAAATCTCTTATATATTTGTTTAATTTCTGTTTAGAGGATCTGTCCAGCTCTGTAAGAGGAGTTTTAAAGTCCCCTGTTATGATGGTATTATCAGCTATCATATTGCTCAGACTGAGTAAGGTCTGTTTCAAGAATCTGGGAGCATTCAAATTGGGTGCATAGATATTTAGAATTGAAATGTCTTCTTGTTGTATTTTTCCCTTGACCAATATAAAGTGACCATCTTTGTCTTTTTTGACTTTAGTTGCTTTTAATCCACATGTATCTGAAAATAAGATTGCAACTCCTCTTTTCTTCTGAATGCCATTTGCCTGAAAAATTGTCTTCCAACCCTTGACTCACAGCTTTAATTTGTCTTTTGAAGCCAGGTGTGTTTCTTGCAGACAGCAAATAGATGGCTTGTGTTTTTTAATCCAGTCAACCAGTCTATGTCTCTTCAGTTGGGAATTCAAGCCATTAGCATTTATTGAGATAATTGATAAGTGTGGTAGTATTCTGTTCATCTTATTTGGTGAGAGTCCATTGCTTAGTTCTATCTTTTGCATCAGTGTAGAGGTTAGGTTGTGTCCTTTAATTTCTGAGTTCTTACTTTGCTGCTGATCCATTGTGGTGGTCAGTGTGCAGAACAGGTTGAAGTATTTCCTGTAGAGCTGGTCTTGTTGTGGCGAATTTCCTCAATGTTTGTATATCCATAAATGATTTGATTTCTCCATCAATTTAGAAGCTTAGTTTAGCAGGGTACAGGATTCTGGGCTGGAAATTGTTCTGTTTAAGTATATTAAAGGTAGATGACCATTGTCTTCTTGCTTGGAAAGTTTCATTAGAGAAGTCTGCGGTCACTCTGATGGATTTGCCCCTGTAGGTCAACTGGCGCTTACTCCTGGCAGCTTGCAGAATCTTTTCTTTTGTCTTGACTTTGGACAATTTCATCACAATGTGTCTTGGAGAAGCTCGGTTAGAGTTGAGGCGACCTGGGGTCCGATATCCCTCTGAAAGCAATGTGTCAGAGTCTTTGGTGATGTTTGGGAAATTTTCTTTTATAATATTCTCTAGTATGGCTTCCATTCCTCTGGGGCATTCTTCTTCCCCTTCTGGGATTCCTATAACTCGTATGTTGGAACGCTTCATCAAGTCCCATATTTCTGACAGTGAACGTTCTGCTTTCTCTCTCTTTTTCTGCCTCTTTTACTATCTGTGTTATCTCAAGAACTTTGTCTTCTACCTGTGAAATTCTTTCTTCTGCATGGTCTAACCTGTTGCTGATACTTTCCATTGCATCTTTAAGTTCCCTAATTGACTGTTTCAGTTCCTTCAGCTCTGCTATATTCTTTTTATATTCTTCATATCGTTCATCTCTTATTTGATTCTGTTTTTGGATTTCCTTTTGGTTATTTTCCACTTTATTAGCAGTTTCCTTCATTGTTTCTATCATTTCTTTCATGGTTTTCAACATGTGTATTCTAAATTCCCTTTCTGTCATTCCTAACATTTCTTCATAGGTGGAATAATCTGCAGTAGCTACCTCATGGTCCCTTGGCAGGGTTGTTCTGGACTGGTTCTTCATGTTGCCTGGAGTTTTCTGCTGATTCTTCCTCATGGGTGATTTCTTTTATCTGTTTCCTTGCCCTAATTTTCCTTTTACTTCCTCTTGCTCTTTAAGTTCTCATGCCTGTGGACTAAGGGTTTCAGGACCAGAGGGGTGAGAAGGTTGAAGAGCAAAAAAGGGATGAAAGAAAGGAGGACTGAGTGATAAGAAAAAAAAAAATAATGTTAGAGAAAGGAGAGGGGGTGGGTAAAAGGAATATTGACAAAAAGAAGAGAGGCACAGAAAGAGGGACACAGAACAATATAGGTGTACAGTAGGGTACTTTGACACAATCTTAAAAAAAACCCCACCTTCTGGGGGTGCCCAGTTGGGTGGTTCCCTTGAGGTCAGCAGCTCTTTGCTAACCTGATCAGACACAGTACCCCATCTCCACCCAGTAGAGAGGAAAGACAAAAATGGTAAAAATCAAACCAAAGCAAGCAAACAGAAAACTTTACGGGATAAAATTGGGTGAAAAACCAAATGATAGCGGTAGAAACACTAGCAAAAATGAATTTCTAATTATTGAAAAAGACAGCAATGGGAAATTATAATTAAACTAGAAAAATTGAGAAATAAAAAGGATCTGTATGGAAAAGGTTGAACTTATAAAACAAAACAACATCAACAACATCAAAATAAACAAAAAAACCCAACCAAACCAAAAAAAAAGGGTAAAAAACACAACCAAAAACAAAGCAGTATGTATATGTTATTGAATATTGTCTGGGCAACACGTGGTCTTCTGGGGTATGAGATGTTAATCACAGTTCCGATACGACTGGAGGGTGCTGATTTCTCAAACCCCAGCAGGTAGACACCCTAAATCTCTCTTCAGCCCACTTAAAAGTCATGTTGAACTTGTTCACTTGCTGAGCAGAAGCTTTCCCAGGAAAGTGCTTGTCGCTGGAATCACTGCTGAAGTGGCTATCCACTTACCCAGTGTGCCAAAACTGGTCTCACTCTGCCTCTGAGGGTTAGGGCTGCAAGGCGGCTCAGACCCCGCCCTTAGGCTACTTGGTCGCTGGGTTACCAGCTCCCACCCAATTCTAGATCTGCGACCCTGAGGGCGGAGCTTGCCGGGGCAGATCGCTCACAATGGCTCCCTGTGACCCAATGCCAAACACCATTAGCTCCGTCTGGCTCAGCAGCTCAGACTGGGGCCCTAGACAACGGCCAAAGTTCTCCGCACTCCTTTTAGGCTCTCCCCAAGGCAGTTCAACTGAGTGCCAAGTCCAAAGACACCAAAACAGTTCACAGGTAAGGCCTTTCTGGTTTGCAGTCTCGCTGCTACTGAACTTACAGTTGTGGGCGGGTTTAGATGGATTGAACACATGCGACCACTTGCCGGTTTTCCACTGTTTTAGTCCTCCTCTTGGGGTCCAGAAGTCTCTCGCTGACTCCCTGTATCCACGCAGGGGTGATGATAGGCAGATCCCACCAGCCAGAGATGCCTGGAGTTCTATCTCCCCAGACTCACGGTGCCCAGATGCAAGAAAGCTGTTACTCGGCTGCCATCTTGCTGCACTTCCCCCAGATTTAGTCTTATTAGACATATTCTTCAAGATAAAATTAAAAATTTTATTAGAGAAAAATGTTAAGAAGTTCTTCTCAGGACTTTTTTTTCTTTTTGTACTTACAAAACTAAAAATGATATTTTATGTATTTTACAAGATAAATACACACTGTTTTTTTATAGATATGTATAACAGTTAAGGTGAAGAATGGAATATAATATAGAACATTCTATATCTTCTGTAACGTCCTTGGTTTTCTCTTTTTTCTTTTTTTTTACTCTCACTATTATGAGAAATCTTAAAAACACATTCACTCCTAGGATATGCCTCAGCTTCTCAGGTTGCTATGATTCTTCATACTATCCAAATGGGCTTTCTTTATTTATATTTCGCTCACCTAAAATATCAGCATATTTGTTATTTTTGTCCCTTTCCATCCTTGCAACCTCAGAGAAAAAAAACTTTCTTCGGTTAACTTTTGCTCATTTCTTCCCCTTTAACACTTTTCCCACTTCTGATTCATTATCAATCTCCTCATCTCTCTGAATCTCTTTATCAGCATGCTCACAACTTTATGGTTCTGTATTTTGTCATCTTACCATTTTTTATTGTTTCATTTTTAATTACACTTTGTATATTTTATTACATGATTGAAAACTATTTCTGATGTCTTCATCACTAGAATGTCAAGATCAGCCCAATGTTTTTTTTCTAAATTCCTTACTTAATAAAATTACCCAAATTTATATCTCTTGAAGGAGTCTCTGGCTCATATAGATACTTCCTACCTGGCCCCTTTATTGTCTCTTCCTCATATTATAAAATATTTCCTGGCTGAAGTTAAAAGAATTAACTTAGTTAATTCTTACAAACTAAATTAAGTTAGTTAAGAATATTCATATTAAAAGTTACAAAGAATATTCACCCAGAAGAAAAAAAAAAAACTGAAAATCAAGATATTCTGTTGTTAATGTGATTTGTGATTATGTCCTATAAACTTTTTGTTCCTGTGAAACAAAAATATCAATAACTGGGGCAGCACCTGTGGTTCAAAGGAATAGGGTGGTGGCCCCATTTGCTGGCGGTGGCAGGTTCAAACCCAGCCCTGGCAAAAAATTGCAATAAAATAAAATATATCAATAACTACAATGCTACATGTCATGTAAAGTCTAACAAAGACACTTTCAAATAGCAAAATGCCATGGATATATGTTATTATTTTGTGATATGTTTACTTTTGTAGTTACGTTGCCTTTCCTTTAAAATATGATGTATGTAACTGGGTGCAGTGGCTCATGCCTATAATCCTAACACTTTGGGAAGCTGAGGTGGGTGGATTGCTTGAGTTCACAAGTTCAAGACCAGTATGAGGAAGAGTGAGACTCTGTCTCTAAAAAATAGTTGGGTGTTATGAAGGGCACCTGTAATCCCAGCTACCCAGGAGGCTGAGGCAAGAGGATCACTTAAGCCCAAGAGTTTGAGGTTGCTGTGAGGTATGGTGCCATGGCATTCTAGCAGGGGCAAGAAATTAAGACTCTGTCTCAAAAAAAAAAAATGTATATATATATATATATATATATATATTAACTCTGTGTATGTCTGCACATATGTGTGTTATCTCCACATTGTCAGTAAAGGGTAGAGAACAGTTTTTGTTTGGCAATAATCCTTTGGTAATAATCTCTTCACCTCATCCATGTGAAAGACATGTGATCTGGCAAATTTTCTTTCTTAGTTGACTTTGTTCTCTAGCCCTGTATCAACACAGATTTTTCCTTAAATTTATCAAACTGTCTTACAATTATTATTTCAAATAGCCATTTTCCATGACAGACTGAGAGAATTTTGTGAACAAACCAAAATTCATATTTAATATTGTATTCTCAGAAAATAGAATAACAAATATTAAGTGCCAAGGAATATGTGCAAAATGAACTGTAACAGGCCATTCTTCCAGGTAAGGGGAAAAGATTAGAATCTATTCCAGGTAGAGAATATGTTTGTAGTCCTCAACTTAATCTCAGTTTTGAAATACAGTAAAGCTACTTGGTATCTGAGTGTGCACCCTAAGAATAAGGATTCACTTTCAGAATGAGCACTTTCTCATCAACAGGGTGCTTAACCTCATTATCTTCTTGAACTCCATCATCTCCTTGAATCCCATTATCTCCTTTCAGTCCATTGTTCCCTTGATCATCTAAGCTAAAATAAACTAGGATTTTTACAAAGACACACTTTTTTTCTATTTAACACCTAAAAAATGGAATTGCTTCTTTCTCTAAAAATTGAAACAAGGCAAGAATCTCCTTGCAGCCCAGTTCCCCACACAGAGCTATAGCGTGCACACTGAAATTTTATATGAATGCATAAAACCCTGCCAGAGGGTATAGAGAGTTGTTTATCTTGATTTCTTTTGTTGTGTTTTACAAATTGTTCAAGGTCCTGTGGGCCAGTTTTTGAGGGAAGAGGGAGGATTTCTGAGTTCTTTCCAAAGCCTCATGGTAAGGGAGAGGAGCCTATTAGATTTCTTCAGCAAAATCTCCTTCATATTTAACCAGCTAAGGATATGATATCCCTGGGCTCCAACAATCCAGTTTATAAGGCTGCTTGTGGCAGACAAGGTTCAAAACAAAGCTGTGGGTGGAAAAATATCCAAAAGTTTCAAAGGCAAAAGCTGCTGTCTGAAGTTTTCTAGCATTTCTGTAGGAAGTAGTGAAGGAGTAATGCTGAAAATACCCTGAAAATTATACAAAAGTGGCTTGAAAAGCTCCAGCATGTCAGTTTTCAAAAGTCCTCCTAAGGCCAGGAGACTGTGAAATTCTCATGTATGTTGATTTATGCAGTGATTTGCTTTGACCCCAGGGAAAACTGCTTTGTGGTTTGACATCTCTGCCTACCCACCTTCTCGTCTATCTGTGAAAATCACCAAACATGCAAAGGGAAAATAAAGGGAGCAAAAGAGAAAGCAATCATCAAAATAATAAATACTCAGTTCAAAAGTAGAAATCCGTTCTCTTTGTCTCTGTTGGAACATTCTGAGCATTGTGGCCCATATATTCTATCACCAACTTTGTCCAAAGCTGATTTTTATAATGTGTCTATATACTTAGATTACAAAAATAAAAAGAGGAAAAATGGGTCTGTTTTTAATAGGAATTGAGAAGGGCATTTTGCTTGAATATTCTCCCCTTGTCCTTATGACCTAGTCAAATCTTTACCATGTTTCAAGCCCCGTCTAGTCAACCTATTTTCTGATCTTACTAGTTCACAATTTGACCATTTTCAATGTTGCTATATTACCTTTTATCTAAATCATAATTAGATAATCAAATTACAACATAAACTCCATGTTTTACCTTCAATGTTTTAAATTTTTACCTATGACTTGCAGTGACAATTGAATTTTAAGGTTTCTGGGGCCCAAGATTTAACCTTCTATAATAAAATATCTGACCCTATTTTTTTTTAACTTTGACTATTAACAGCTTTCAAGCCTCACTACTACCTCTTCCTCTTCTATCCTCCACATCTAGGTAATTTGCTACATATGGCACATTCAAGCCATACAAACCTCTGCCCATACTAGGAAATCCTCACTCCTGCCCTATCCCCTAATCACAATAAAACCCCAAACTCATCTATGATTACTCAAGCCATTTTTCTATCAGCTTGGGAGTGTTGCTCTCCCCTCTCCTGAAAGTCTCATTATGAACATAGTAAACCTATTCATAAGCTCTTAATGTATGTTTGAAGTCATTGATCTTGACAATTGAAACAAATTTTGGCTTAAGTCCATCCATCCCATGCATAGTGATGGCAATATCTTTCAGTGTTTCTATAATCATACAGAAAGCACTCATTGTTTACATTTTTAATGCTTGAATGAATGACTTTTCTCTACTTCAGTTTTCTTTAGCAAGATATAATTCAAATTTTGAGGAAGGGGTACTAGCCAATTTTCATCCAATTTCTCAGTTGCCTAACTGCTAAATGAGTGATTGAAATAGTCTTTGGTCTTGCTGACTTCAGTACCCATATTCTGGACATGAGGTAGAGAATATGTTTGTAGTCCTCAACTTAATCTCAGTATTGAAGTACAGTAAGCTACTTGGTATCTGAGTGTGAAGAAATTTAGTATGAAGTTTGAGATTCTTCGTTTCCCACTACAAAAAATGTATATCTACCCACAGTCATGCTATAAAAATATTTAATACAAATTTATGTATTTATATATTTATAGCCTATTTCTTTTTTAAAAATGATTTGAGATGTCCCTTTTTTTTATTGTTGGAACTGCTACCCACCATCCCACAAGACAGGCAAGGCAAGTGAACGCACCATACATGGCTTCTCAGAATGGGATAAGTCATAACTGGCCCAAGACCAAATAGATACCTTTATGGTCTTTTGATCCCTAGACAATGTCATAGACTGAATGTGTATTTTCCCCAAAAACTTATATGATGAAGCCCTAGTCCCCAATGTGTTGATATTTGAAAATCATAGATTATCTGAGTCACAACAGGAGGGGATTGATTCCCCTGTCAAAAGTGAAGGGGGAGCAGTGCCTATGGCTCAAGAAGTAGGGCGCCAGCCCCATATACTGGAGGTGGAGGGTTCAAACCCGACCCTGGCAAAAAAAAAAGAAAAAAGAAAACAAAAACTGCAACAAAAAGAGATACACAGTTTTTTGCTTCAGCCATCAGCATACTCCAAAGAAAGTTCACGTTGGAATATAAGGAGAAGACGACTATCCACGTCTCAGGTAGAGGGCCCTTACCAGACACTGAATCTGCTAGCACCTTAACCTTGGACTTCCCAGTCTCCAAAATTTTGAGAAATAGATTCTGGTAGTTTAAGCCACAACTCTATGGTATTTTGTTTTTAGGCCTATGCTAACTAACACAGGCAAGGATTGTTTCAATATGGAGCTTTTTTTTTCTCAGTAGCAATGCTAATAAGTACAATGAGTTATAAAATGTACACAAGTAGTCTAATAATGTAAGTGCTTTCAAAACGGTAAGTCAGGCTCTGTGTCCGTAGCACAGTGGTTAGGGTGTCAGCCACGTACACTGAGGGTGGTGGGTTCAAACCCTGCCCAGGCCAGCTAAACAATGACAACTGCAACAAAAAATAGCCAGGCATTGTGGCGGGTGCCTGTAGTCATAGCTACTTGGGAGGCTAAAGCAAGAGAATCACTTAAGCCTAAGAGTTTCGGGTTGCTGTGAGCTGCGATGCCATGGCATTCTACCAAGGGTGACATAGTGAGACTCTGTCTCAAAAAAAACAAAAAAAAAAAAAGGTAAGTCATATAGTTATCTCCTTTCTGTTCATATGATGTTCATGACATACAAATCCTGTTCTTGTGAGTACTCAACACCTGACTCAGGGACTAGCATGAGACTCAGTGGTCTTTTCTGAACTGAAGGGGGATGATATATGTCTTATGGAAAAAAATAATAAAACTGAACAAAAAAACTAAATGAAATTCTACACAGTTATTCACATTATAAATATGTTTCTTGTCTTAAAAGATGTATACACTCCTGTGTGTGTATGTGTGTCTGTGTGTATGTGTGTGTGTGTGTGTGTGTGTGTGTGTCTGTACATCTATCTGCTGAAAGCTATAGAATTGATATGGGCATATAAAGAGGGAGGGAAGAGAGCGGAAGATGTTGGGAGAGAAGATTTGTAGTGTTCTTGTCGAGACTAATACTTACACAAACCCTTTATTGCTGTCTATGTAGAAGACTTTTATAGCAGTAACTAATTTAATCCATATCAAACATAAAACATAAACAAACAACAACAAACCACGGGGGTATTTTTGATCCAAGTTACTTAACAACTTTTTATAAATAACATTCACAGTGAACAATGGAAGTTTGCGTCCTCTATATTTATGGGATAGGAAGTTTATCTTATTGGAAAAATCAATCATCCTAGATTAGATAAATAAGTCCAAATTATTGACAGTGTTTTTTTATAATCATTTAAGCCAAATTCTGGTGACACATTATCCTTCAATTTTCTACCTCATGTCCAGGATATGGGTACTGAAGGCAGCAAGACCAAAGACTATTTCAATAAAAATGCAGACACCAACTCCCACTGGGCTGTTAGGCTGGTGTGCCATCACCTTGTCTTCTTTTGTATTTATCTCATCTGGCCACTGTTCACTGCCCATGACTAACAACATTTTCCCTTTGCAATGTATGCACTGGACTGGTTCATGCTTCAGAGCAATTGGTTAATGATAATGATTATGATATAGATTCCAGTGGGCAGTAAATATAAAATATTTGATTGTTAAGTGGCTTCATGAACATAGGATATTGTTTACTAACCATGTGGGGAAGGGAAGGTGATTGAAGCATGCCAAAAAGTGCAAGCAAAGAAAATAAGATTGGATAAAGAAAAGGCAGTCTTTTACTTTTTAATTATTGGGATGTAAACAGTAGGCAAAAAAAAAAAAAAAGAATGAAAAACTTGGTTTCCATATTGGAAATGTTAATACATAAAATTAGAAATATTATATTTTTACATTTCCTCCTAATGTGACTCTAATATCCCTTGTACATGATTGTTCTAACACACATGCTATCTCCAGGACCTTTCTCAGTACCTACATGTAGGAGGGGCTCTATTAACGTCTGTAAGTAATTATGCTGGCAGATACAACTCCTCAGGATTAGATTCTCTCATATCTTCATGAATTCAAGAGTTTTAGTCATTGTTTATCCACAATATGTGACAACTTTAAAGAAAACTCTTTCTTAGCTAAAATAAACAGCCCCTACTCAGGATGTAACCTCTAGACCCAAAGACATCATTAGAGTTTTTTCAGCAAAGAGTCTTAAAGCTGTTTTTGCTGTTTCAGAGTCTCACAGTCAGTACTCCGGTAACATCTCATTTTAAGGAACCCCTTCCAGAACTTACTTAGGATCCATCAACAGAAAGCATTCACAGGAATTCTCAGCCAGTAGTTCCAAAGTGCAGTTTCCAAAGTGCACTGCTTTTCAGAAATGCACGTTAGTTAGCCCACCTCCAGAGACTCTGAGGAATCTTCCTTTTCGACAAGTGCCAAGGTAATTCTGGTGTGAGTAATTCATAATACAAAAAATATGAACTAGACTCTTTGTAAACCCCTTTGAATCGCCCGTACAATTAAAAGGACAAAATATAATGTTGCTGTTGCCACCCCTGAAGACTTTGACTTAATTGGTTTGAGGAGAACCTCCCATCATCTTTGAAAAAGTCCTCAAGGTGGTTCTAAGCCCTCTGACAGCAAGAGTTACCTCCCAGGAAAGAATTTCATTAACTAAAACCCATCAGTATATATTTCTATAGAATCAACATCCTTCATTGAGTATTACTGAAATGAAAAAAGAGAGCTTCATAGATTGGAGCTGCTGAGATGTCAGGTGTCCTCATGATGAAACAACCTTTAGCAACCAGCATCCATTAGCACAAGTGACTGTCACCCTCATCTAACTGCATTTCTACCCTCTTCTGCCACCACTCACTCATCCTAGGACTGACAATCATACCTGTGCCCTTTCCGCATTTTATTAGCTCTGTGCCTAAGGCTTCAGCATTGCATGACTTTGGGGGTGTCATTCCATTGTGCCACACCAAAGGCTTTGCTTCCCCACTAGACCTTTCCCAAATTCTACACTTGTCCTCTCAAGCTTTTACTTTGAATTTTGAACTCCTGAGCAGGTCTGTGACAGGGTACTGAGCCCATCTAGTCTGAGGACAGAGCCTGAGTCCAACCAGGGAAAGGAAGGTTGGCCATGTTCCTAAGGCTTTAGCAATTTGCTCCCTCCTGTAAGTTGGCCTGGTTCATCAGAAGCCAGGTTGTTACTCCTTCACATCCAAACCACTGCATAAGTAGCTTTTCTTCCAACCTACCCCTTTCTCGTTACTCTGACTTACTAAAATGCCATCTTTTATTAAATCTCAAAGATTGTTGGGGCCCCATTTATCTACATGACAAAGCCACACTGTGTATTTGTCATTCTTTCTTAGGTAAACTGATCATCAATAAATACTTCTTGAAAGAGCCTCATTTCTGCCTTTCCAACTAAGATGTCCCTAAAAGAACTGTGTGCTTCCAATAAACCTTCAATTTCACTGTCCTTCAGAAATGCGGATTCTCTTTCTTTGCTCACAAGCCGGTCCCTCCTGAAAGCATATTTTCTCCCTGTGTTTGATAAAATATTACTAATTTGCAAGACCTCGCTCAGGGTCTATAACAACTCTGATCTCATTAGTCTGTGGTGACTTTTAAACTTCTCTAACTCTGATCTCATTAGTCTGTGGTGACTTTTAAACTTCTCTAACAAAAGCTATGTTAACTAATGTGATGAAAATGTGTCAAACGATCTATGAACCAAGTGTATGGTGCCCCACGATCATACTAATGTACACAGCTATGGTTTAATAAAAATAAATAAAAAAAAAATAAAGATAGACGGCAGCACCTGTGGCTCAAAAGGAGTAGGGCCCGGCCAAAAACTGCAAAAAAATAAATAAATAAAGACAGAGTCTCACTTTGTCGCCCTCAGTAGAGTGCCTTTGCATCACAGATCACAGCAATTTCCAGCTCAAAAAAATAAATAAATAAATAAACTTCTCTAACATTTGTTTTCTTATGATTCATAATGCTGTGTTCTGCGCTCAGTTCTCTGGAGTTAGCCTTAGTAATAGTACACCTGGTCTGCTCCTTTGTTAGCTCCAGCATACACTTGGAAAGTAATTTATAACTGACCAAATGGTAGATTGATTGATAAGGAAGCTAAATAAAGTCACAGGGAAATTTATAGATAAAACCCAAGGAAAGTGTTGTGGCTTTATGATAATGTATTGATGTTCAAGACCCCAGAGGAGAGTCTAACCAGGATTTTTTTTCCTTAAATAAAGAGACCTGACTCATGCAATTACCTCCTTTCCTCTCTTTGTGCCAACACAGGGCCCAGTGAAAGGTCTGAATTCAAACACATGAAAAATACTTTGAAATGTCACTTGTTCACAATATCTGAGAAAATGCTGCCTTCTTTGCTCCCTACCAGTATAATCAACCGCAATTTCAAATCAATATCTTCCTTCATCATGGATTGCTTTGTAAATCTAGCTGTCTTCTTATTCTTTTTCTGCCTCATTCTTATCTCCTTCACCTACTGATATTACTTGTTCCAGATACTATTGCAATTTTCCTGGCAGTGTGAAGAGATTCAGTTCTTTGACTGCCAGACCTAAGTTTTCCAGCTTGTTACAGAAAACATTTATTTTCTGGTTTTTTTTGTTCTAGATTTTCAAGTACATAAACTTACTTAGAAAATAGAAAATCATTTTGACCTGGGGGACACTATTAAAAGATTTCCATTGATCCCAATGGAGTCATTTCAGGGTGAAAACGTATTTAAGTCAATTGTTTTAGGATATTCTGGGGATAAGTTGAAAGAAGGGCTGTCTTCCACAAAATTTAGTTTCTTCTCTTGCATTATTTATTATTATCTAAATATATGTGGAAACGCTGCCTCTCTTTCCTTGAAAAAGTACTCTTCCATTTCTGGATTTTTATTGTGTCTGTGGACTAATTTGTCATTTTCTTTTTTTTTTTTTAATTTTTTTATTAAATCATAACTGTATACAATGATATGATTATGGGGCATCATACACTCTCTTCATAAACCATTTGACACATTTTTATCACAGTGGTTAACATAGCCTTTCCGGCGTTATCTCAGTTACTGTGCCAAAACATTTACATTCTACATTTACCAAGTTTCGCAAATACCCCTGTAATATGCACCACAGGTGTGATCCCACCGATCCCCCTCCCTCTACCCACCCCCCCCTTTCCCACTTCCCCCTATTGTTAAGTTGTAGCTGGGTTATAGCTTTCATGTGAGAGTCCCAAATTAGTTTCATAGTAGGGCTGTGTACATTGGGTATTTTTTCTTCCATTCTTGGGATACTTTACTAAGAAGAATATGTTCCAGCTCCATCCATGTAAACATGAAAGAGGTAAAGTCTCCATCTTTCTTTAAGGCTGCATAGTATTCCATGGTATACATATACCACAATTTATTAATCCATTCGTGGATCGATGGGCACTTGGGCTTTTTCCATGACTTAGCTATTATGAATTGGGCTGCAATAAACATTCTGGTACAAATATCTTTGTTATGTTGTGATTTTTGGTCTTCTGGGTATATGCCCAGCAGAGCAATTACAGGATTGAATGGCAGATCTATTTTTAGATCTCTGAGTGTTCTCCATATATCTTTCCAAAAGGAATGTATTAATTTGCATTCCCACCAGCAGTGCAGAAGTGTTCCCTTTTCTCCGCATCCACGCCAACATCTCTGGTCTTGAGATTTTGTGATATAGGCTAGTCTCATTGGAGTTAGATGATATCTCAAAGTAGTTTTGATTTGCATTTCTCTGATGATTAAAGATGATGAGCATTTTTTCATATGTCTGAAGGCTGTGCGCCTGTCTTCTTCAGAGAAGTTTCTCTTCAAATCCCTTGCCCAGCCTGCGATGGGATCCCTTGTTTTTTTCTTGCTGATGCGTTTGAGTTCTCTGTGGATTCTGGTTATTAAACCTTTGTCAGAGTTATACCCTGCAAATATCTTCTCCCATTCTGAGGGCTGTCTGCTTGCTCTGCTTACTGTGTTCTTAGCTGTGCAGAAGCTTTTTAGTTTGATCAAGTCCCAGTAGTGTATTTTTGAAACTGCTTCAATTGCCCGGGGGGTTCTCCTCATGAAATACTCACCCAGACCAATTTCTTCAAGGGTTTTCCCTGCATTCTCCTCTAGTATTTTTATAGTTTCATGTCTTAAGTTTAAATCTTTAATCCAATGAGAGTCTATCTTAGTTAATGGTGAAAGGTGTGGGTCCAATTTCAGTCTTCTGCAGGTTGCCAGCCAGTTCACCCAGCACCATTTGTTAAATAGGGAATCTTTTCCCCACTGAATGTTTTTAATTGGCTTGTCAAAAATCAAATAGCGGTAAGTAGCTGGATTCATCTCTTGGTTCTCTATTCTGTTCCAGATATCTACTTCTCTATTTTTGTGCCAATACCATGCTGTTTTGATCACTATCGATTTGTAGTAAAGTCTGAGGTCTGGTAGTGTGATTCCTCCTGTTTTGTTTTTATTTCTGAGTAATGTCTTGGCTATTCGAGGTTTTTTCTGATTCCATATAAAACGAAGTAATGTTTTTTCAAGATCTTTAAAATATGACAGTGGAGCTTTAATAGGGAGTGCGTTGAAATTATATATTGCTTTGGGTAGTATGGACATTTTAACAGTCAAATTGAAAAAGCCGTTAAGGACTCTATCCCATTCACAGTAGTGCCAAAGAAGATGAAATATTTGGGAATTTACCTAACAAAAGACGTGAAAGATCTCTATAAAGAGAACTATGAAACTCTAAGAAAAGAAATAGCTGAAAATGTTAACAAATGGAAAAACATACCATGCTCATGGCTAGGAAGAATCAACATTGTTAAAATGTCCATAATTTGTCATTTTCTTGACATTCTGACTTTGTCTTTCCTGGACCTGCGCTTTCTTTTCCTCCCTGTGAACCCTACCTCTAGACTAAGGTTAAGTCCTGCCTCCTTCTTGTAGTTCACTAATTATTCCATTTCTTATTCATTTTTTCTATATATAGATATTATGGGTCTTGTCTGAATCCCAGGGTTTAGCACTTGATCGTGTTGTCTCATCTTGTTCTCTCATTGTCACAATCTTTATATTGGTATTCTCATCTGAACTTTGCTTTATTTATCCATCCATCCATCAGTCTCAATTTTATTAAACTAGTATCTATTTACTCTGTACATAGCCTTCAATATTATAATAAGTTACACTTTGTATGCTTTAAATATGTTTTGTGTCCTTTGCAGGTATCCAATCTTTTTTCTTGCCTGCTACACATTGGAAGAAGAGTTAGTTGTCTTGGGCCACACATTAAATATATAAACACTAATGAAAACTGATGAGAAATAAAAAAAAGACTCCATACATAATTTCAAAATATCTGACACCACAGATAAGCAAAACAGTCCTCCTCATATAATTTGCATGTGTCCTGCAGGCCATGATTTGGACACCCCTGATACTAGGCTCATTAATGGCAATAAATAAATAGTTTCTTTTTAAATATCTGCTGAATCTACTGATGTTTTCTGCTTCCAATGCTGAATCCTCATCAATACTACATTGTTTCTTATCAAAAACATCACAAAAGCCTCCTAGAGGGTTTCCCTATATTCGTATCCTATTTTCCCTATCTTGCCTCTGGAAGAAAATTAGAAATTTGACTCTATTTGACTCTATTCCTTCGCTTCAATGGAGACACTTATTAGATAGCATAAATGAGTCTTAAAAATATTATGTTAAGTGAAATAAACCAGGTACAAAGAAAAAAAACATGGAATGATCACATTTATGTGACGTACCTAGAACAGACAAATTCATAGAGATGGGAGAATAGAGGTGTATTGTGTGAATGCTTGTGTTGCCCCCAAATCCATCTGTTAAAATCCTTCCCCCATGGGTGGCGCCTGTGGCTCAGTGAGTAGGGCGCCGGCTCCATATGCCGATGGTGGCGGGTTCAAACCCAGCCCCGGCCAAACTGCAACAAAAAAATAGCTGGGCGTTGTGGCGGGCGCCTGTGGTCCCAGCTGCTTGGGAGACTGAGGCAAGAGAATCGCGTAAGCCCAAGAGTTAGAGGTTGCTGTGAGCTGTATGATGCCACGGCACTCTACCCGAGGGCCGTACAGGGAGACTCTGTCTCTACAAAAAAAAAAATCCTTCCCCCATGGTATTAGGTAAGGCTTTGGGGAGGTGATGGGTATAGGGCTCTCATGAATGGACTTATTGCCCTCATAGATAAGCCCTAAAAGAGAATTCTTGTCACTTTCACCATAGGTGGACACAACAGGAATATCTATGAGCCAGAAGGCAGGCCCTCAGCAAACACCAAATATACCTTGATCCTTTACTCCCCCACACTTAATAGTTGTGTGAAATAAATTTCTGTTGTTCATAAGTTACCCAGAATATGGCATTTTGTTTTAGCAGTCCAAAGGAACTAACAAAAAGGTTTCTAGGGATGGGGAAAGGAGGAATAGAGAGGTCTTATTGGATGAGTACAGAGTTTCTATTTGGAATGACAAGAAAAATTCTAGAAATGGATAGTTGTGATGGTTGTATAACACTGTGAAGGTACTTAATACCACTGGGTCATACACTTAAAATAGCTAAAATGGTCAATCAATTCTGTGTATATTTTAATAAATAGATAAATAAAATGATTGGTTGGTTGATTGATTACCAAATACACACACTTACTCAGTGGTCTTCCGGCATTTTTTTTTCATGGCCTGAAGCCCTGAATGGTCCGGGCTCTGTGCATTTCCACAGCCATACTCATTCAAGTCCACTCAAGTCTGCACTCCAGTCTGCATTTGCTTCTAGTCTTTCAAACAGCTCTACTCCCTTCCATCACAAAAGTTTCCCACATGATGCTCTCTGTTCCTGGAACATTACAAAAACCCTGCCCTGCACAGCACCTGCTTCTCAATAGCCAGAATAATTCCAGATCCATCATTACTCTCTCAAAGAAGCCTCTCCTGGGTGCCCATTCCAGGTTAAACCCTTCTGTAATCCACCCTTGCAGCACCAAATAATTCTCCTTCGCATCGCTTTTCAGAGCTGTAATTGTATCTTTATTGGTGTGATTCTGAGTCTGGGCTGTTCTTCTCCCAGCCTGTTCCCGGCCTGGAAGGGCAAAGATGTCTCTGGTTTTGCTTGCAGGATAGCGCCTGCTATGCGGCAGATGTTCAGTGAATATATATAAATGGATGAAGCCAAAGATTGCATCTCATGCTTCTGTTATCTTCTTTCATTGATAGCCCCAGCTCTTACTTGTATGACAGCAAGCAGATCACCTTTACTAGGTTTTACTTTCCAATATATAAAATGAGGAATAGAGAACAATGAACTTATAACTCAAAAAATATATATCAAACAAAATACAAAGGTGTGCAACTGATTTACTGGGGCAGAGGCTGCTTCTTGGAAGATGAAATGTCTGGTGATAGAGAGCAAGAGTCTAGTTCAACTTCTTGATCTGACTTCCTCCCACTGAGACAGACTAAGAGAAGGAGAGTCATCTTCAACTTGTCTCCAGGTGGAAGTCTGCAAGACATAGTTCTCCCCAAAGTCATAATTGGAAAGTGATAACAGTGACTACAGCAAAGGCACACACAGTACGCACTACATGCATTGAGCTCTTCTGGTCCTCATTACAATGCTGTCAGATTGTTTGCACTAGTAAGTAGCAGAGCTGGTATTTGAATCTACCAAATAAGATCCAGAGTCTGAAAATGCAGAAAGTGAATATTGATCACTGTTTTATGGAAAAAATAATAGGCAAATGTACTTAGCAATTCTCTCTAATTTACCATGTAAAATTCATGCTCTTAAAAGAATTATTTTCTAACTCAAATATGAATGCAGTCTTAAAGAAAGATGGAGACTTTACCTCTTACATGTTTACATGGATGGAGCTGGAACATATTCTTCTTAGAAAAGTATCTCAAGAATGGAAGAAAAAGTATCCAATGTACTCAGCCTTACTATGAAACCAATTTATAGCTTTCTTATGAAAGCTATAACCCAATTAAAGCCCAAGAAGAAGGGGAAAGGGGAGTGGGAGGGGAGGGCAGGGGGAGGATGGGTGGAGGGAGGGTAATTGGGGGGACCACACCTACAGTGCATCTTACAAGGGTACATGTGAAATTTACTAGGTGTGGAATATAAATGTCTTAACACAATAACTAAGAAAATGCTGGGAAGGCTATGTTAACCAGTTTGATGAAAATGTTTCAAATTGTATATAAAACCAGCACATTTTACCCCATGATTACATTAATGTACACAGCTATGATTTAATAAAAGAAAGATATTTTAAAATATAGTAATCACATAAACATATGCCTACCAATTGTGGGCTATAAAGGAGACAGCATTTACCTAGTGTTTATTTTCAAAGAGCTCACAAAATGGAGTTGGACAAATTGAATTCTCATACATGAGACAATTAGGACATAGCACAATATGTTGTTGTCAGTGGCCAAATTCTATGTGCACAGCACTGTATGTGGAAGGTTTGCAGACAAAACCTTATGTTCTTAGTTTTATAAGTTTGTCTATGCACAATCTTGTGTTGCTTGCTCAACATTAATACCTTTCTCTGACCTTGTCTCATGAATACTGCATAGGTATTAATGCCAAAAACTTAATATTTAAGTACTTAATGAAAAGCACCTAAAATGTAAAATATGGCCAGTGTCACACTGTTTGCAGACAGGCAATCCCACCATGACAGTTGTATTTTGTGCACTTCTACGTTTTGAATTTTGACATCTATTCTTATAATTTCCCAGGATCAGGAAGCAAATGGCAAGACCTTTTCCACATTTCTGAAATAAAGTCATTCACAATTAAAATGGTTTACTGGAAACAGATGGACTTCCTGCAGAGATTAACCCAATTATCTTTGGTTTAAGAGCCAGAAAAAGCCATAAGATCATTATCTTACAAGACAAGAATTTTTTCGTGATGCCAATCTCATTACATGAGTGAATGGAGGTGTTTAGTGATAGTTCTCCCGCATAAATATTCTTAATAGATCTAGTTTTACAAACTCTTGGCTGCTCATTATTTTCAAAGGAAAGAGCTTGACAGATGAACAGTGCTGTGTATTACGGAGACCAGAGACTCTCTTACATGTGGTTGGCCCCACAAACACAAACGAACAACTCTCAAACAGCAGGAAGAGTTTTACTTTTATAAATACTCCTAAAAATTTTTAAAGTCATGTTATCTGCATTTCACTCAGGAACAAAGCTTGTAGAGTTTAGATATTTTACAGAAATAAATTTTGTCCAGAGATATAATACATCAACAGGCCAATCCATAACCATCTCAAGCTCCAAGGTATATACAACTTTTCAAAAATAAATTCTTCTAAGTAAAGTTAGAGTTTTTGCTCTCATTTTTTTTCTGAGTGGGAGGGATAAAGAAGGTGGTGATACCAGTTGTAAAGAAAGAAAAGCTAGGCTCCTGAAGAGTACTCTTTATACTTGTCTTCATTTATTCAATATGATACATTTATTTAATAAATCTGTATATTTATATGTTGACAAAGTATATATATAGAGAAAAGAGCCTGTGTTTCATGTTAAAAGGAAGTATTAACTTGTCTAAATTGTAATAAGATGAGATGACTAAACACAGAACAGAAGTTAACACTGATCCTCTAATGGAGAAAAAAGACTGGACCTTTGGGATGTAAGACATGAGTCCTTTTAACCTTAGGCTATCACTGACTTCTATTGCACAAAGGGCAGAACATTGGTGTCAACAATTCTAAAAGTCATGCTATTATTACATATTCCATACAGTTTCTATAAATAACCATTGAGATAATGCCTAAATGTTTTACAAACTGTAAAGTGTTATTGTGACTTGTTAATGTTATTAGAGTAACAGTTAATTCATCTTCGTTTTCTTCCCCTCATTCAGGGCTGGATTGTTCATTGGACATGGTTGGTACAGTGCCTGAAGCACATAGAAACTTTAAGCACCAGGAAAATCTTTTAATTTACTTTAAAATCATAAGAGAAAAGTCCATAACAATAGTGAGTATATAATTATGAGGCCAGCCTGGATTATTACATTCATCATTATGCCAACAGAGACATTAAATATAATATACATTGTCAGCCAGTTGGCATTTTGTTATTGTCATTGCTGTTGTTTTGTTATTTTGTAATGGAAGAAGTCCACAAAGGCAACAGTGCTTAGGATTCAGAAAAGTTAGAATACAGCACTACCCATCCTCTGTGTAAAAATAATGTATGTATTTGAAGTAGACTTGTTTCTGAAGATCTTAAAGCTTATTTCAGCCAGTGATGAAGGAAGGGTTTAATGTGTACATTCACAGCTATATCTGCAGTATAGGCAGACATACTTCAACTTTTCCAAAAACCCAGGTTAGTAGAGTTCTCTCTGAGATAGTTCTGTGACTGTCTTTATGTATCAGTGGGAGTGGGAGCAAAAATCTCAGAAAAATTTGTTGTTCTTTGTTTGTCTGAAGTTTAAAATGAGTGCTATGCAGTAAACAAGATGTTTGGCTCGATTGCTTTATTCTCCCACGTTGAGTCTACTGGAGCTTTTAAAATGATTCTGTGATTTTTTTTCCTAGAATTTTCCATTTCCTATCTATCTACTAGTCTCCTTTCTGCTATGTGCTACTCTATCAATCATCTACTTTTTCCTCATGATTTAATGTAGAGCACTATGCCAGAAAGAAAATAAGAAATATTTCACAATACTATTTATATAATGTTAAAAAGAATTCATATATTCATGAAATGAAAATAACACTCTAAAAGTTTAATGGATATGTACACATACATTCTTAAGGTTATAGATGAAACACATAAAATTGGGTATTTAAAGGATGGATTAAATGGGGCATAAGGAATAATGGGGAGAAAATACAATAAAATATAACAAGATCAGGTGTTCCGTTCTGCACCAAAAATAAATGAACATGACATAGTAAGTTTCCGTGTCTACACTGGGTATTGAGCATAATATATAGTTAGTTCAAAAGAAGGAGATAGTAAAGATTGCTTCAGAGAGAATGCTGAATTTGAATTACGTCTTGAAGGAGAACTACAATGTATGGGCATAAAAGGAAGGAGGGTATATCATTCATGAAAGGGAAAAGCAGAGCAAAATCTGAGGGTAGGTCAGTGAAAGGAGGGTTGGGGGGGCGTTAGCAAATGGATTACCCTTCCAAGTATGAAAATGGAGCCCCAGGTTTACCCTAGACAAGGAGCCTGGAATAGGAGAGGGCTTGTTATCATTGTGAAACCATAGGTCCTTTTCAAATAGAGCTTTTGTAGGCAGACATAAAGATAATGGGGATGTTATAATGGGCCATATCTCTTTCTAAAGAAAAAGAAAAAAAATATGCAATCCCTCCTCTTGCTGTAACAATTCAGAGGAAGAAAAGAAGTCTATCATTCAACTGATCCCAGAGAAAATGACAGGCAAGGTCATGTCCCCTCACACAGAGAGAGACAGGCACAGAGAGACCTGGCCTGTGATCCGCTCCCCATTAGGGTGGTGTGGCTTCTCTTAATAGGGCCCTGATTGTTTTTCAAGTAGCGAATCTGTCCAGCAGAAGGCGGTGAGCTATTGTTATCATTTAGTCTGATCCATGGAAGCCAGTTGATAAAAAGGTTAGAAATGCCACCTCCAGACATGCACTACATCAGATGTGCTTAAAACTGCAATTCAGACTCAGCTCCAAATAGTTTCTGCCTCTCCTGTCATCTGTTGTGCAGGAATAATAACCCACAATAACAGCAGCACTCATTCCTTCTGGGTTAGTCTGAAAGGAAGGAATGTAATTTGCAACCTATTTATAAGCACAGATATCTGCATATAATAGGAGTACAATAAGATATCTATGAAAACATGGAACTTATCAATACGAATAAATATAGGATATTATGAGAGATGAAATAGTAAGGTGGGAGAGAGAAGAAATATGAGTTTTACATATTTTAGTTTCCTGAATCATGTGTTTTATTCTATTGTCATGATGATTTTCTTTAAAACAACATAAACCGACCTCTTCTTTCACATTCATTAACTACTCAGGTATGTATTCCATTGTACATAATCAAAATAGTTTCTAGATTAGTTTAGTATTTTCACACACACACACATAGACCTGAATTCCCCTAAATACAAGTATTGGTTCTACTTATTATCCTTATTATAATTCATAGGAAAGTAGTAAATAAAAATTGAGGCTTATATATGGATTTCTCTGCAATACGACTTATTCAATTCATAAAAATTTATTGCTAATATAGAATGTTGTACAAATAAATTCAGTGTGAATGTTATGCTAAATTCTCCCCTAGCTTGTCATTAGCTGGCACAGAACTAACAAAGTAGAATAACGCTATGTAAGAGAGCAGGCAATGCAAGGAAGGCTCATGAAATACACACAGCCAGCCAAATAACAAGAATGCAACCAACATAATCAAATAGCCACAATGACTGCCATGTTCTGCTTGGTATTATTTCTCCACAAAATGTCCATAGATGAAAAGCTGATAAAAGAAAAGAAATACACAGGGTGGCACCTGTGGCTCAGTGGGTATGGCGCCAAACCCATATACTGAGGGTGGTGGGTTCAAACCTGGCCTCAGCCAAACTGCAACAAAAAGTAGCTGGGTGTTGTGGTGGGCACCTGTAGTCCCAGCAACTCGGGAGGCTGAGGCAAGAGAATAACCTAAGCCCAGGAGTTGGAGGTTGCTGTGAGCTGTGACGCCACAGCACTCTACCAAGGGTGATAATGTGAGACTCTGTCAAGAAAGAAAGAAAGAAAGAAAGAAGAAAGGAAGGGAAGGGAAGGGAAGGGAGGGGAGGGGAGGGGAGGGGAGGGGAGGGGAGGGGAGGGGAGGGAAGGGAGGTTGGTTTGGTTGTGACCACACAGCTGGTCCAACTCAGACACTTTCTCTAGTTCTGTCAGGATGTTAATTGATTTTATAAGCATTAATCCTGAATCCCAGTGGGATCTTTAATCAACTAAGATTAGTTATCTTAGGAAGACAAGTCTATCAAAGCTCCACAACGAAATAATACTTCTCAGGGACAAAAATCCAAAACAATAATTAGGGATAAAAATTAAAAATAATTGTTGAAATCCAGTTTAAACATACAAGTAATGGTAACTGAGAACACCATAAAGCACAAGAAATCAAACAAGGGCAACTAGCAAGTAAAACACTGAAAGTAACAAATAGGATGACAATTATCTCCCAACACTGTTACATCTATGAGGACTGGGTACATTCTTGTGTCCCCTTAGTAATGTGGGAAAATTGCCTTCCTCAGGTGCTGAGAAATAGTTCTAGTTTTCTGGAACAAAAGCTTCTGTGTGTCTGGATCCGTGTATTTGATAGTGATGGTGATGGTGGCTAGTTGGTGTGTTTATTTTGTTATCGTTTTGATTTATATTTATTTTTATTTTGTATATAATTGCTAAAATTCTTCATTGCTGACCTAGGAAGACACACATTCCAGCATGGGAGGTAAGGAGTTTTCAGAAACCAGTTGATATAGCCCACTAAGTTTTATAAGACTTCCACAAACAGCCAGTCATTTCCTTCCCTTGTCTGGCTTACCTCCATCTGTCTCTTCTAGAAAATACAGGATTTTTCCTACTAAGTTACATAACAGATTCAATCACATAACCATGGCAAAGTCTTTTAAAGCAAATGAGGGTCTGTACTAAGTTGGTGGCCATGGGAATTAAAACAGGAAAGAAGAGATGCTACATAGCACTAAACTATGATGAAAAGATTTTTTTTTTTTGGAGGCAGAGTCTCACTTTGTCACCCTCGGTAAAGTGCCGTGGCTTTTTAAAGTGTCATGGCTCACAGCAAACTCCAACTCTTAGGCTTAGGTGATTCTCTTGCCTCAGCCTCCCAAGTAGCTGGGACTACAGGTGCCCACCACAACACCCAGCTATTTTTTGTTGCAGTTTGACCAGGGCTGGGTAAAAACTCAGTAATGGGGCCAGCACCCACTGAGCCACAGGCACCACCCTGATGAAAAGATTTAATATTATTTTCGTTTTTTTATGGGAGCTTAAAAAGAGATAAAGGAAGTAGCAAATCCAATGTTTGAGGCTCAGACAATCTGGAAAGAGATAGTACTATTGATAGAAAAACTAAGTAAAGGGGCTAACCTGCTAAAAATATAAACAACTTTGTTTTAGTTCAATTGGAGTTGATGTCAGAGATGCAAAAATAAAACTGGCAAAAAGTTTAATAAATTAACATGGAGATGAAAATTTTTGAAGCTACTTTGGAAAAGAAAGAAAGTGAATTTTGATCGGAAATACTAAGAAGACACCTTGAAAGTTATATAAAGTTATATAAAAGCTTTATATAGCATGTCTTAGACTCAAAAGTAAACAAGGCTTATTAGGGTTTGGGAGCTACAGAATCTTTCATTATAAACTTTCCCTTCATTCAATCCTTTACTGAATCAAAAATGGAATAAAAAGTGATAGAGAAAAGACTCATTCAGTAAGGAGAGGACAGTAAGAAGAGGAATTCTATGACTTCCGATGATGAGATCATTTTTCTACATGAGCCTCAGTAATGCCCAAACCACCAGTCAAGAGGTAAAAGCTAAAACCATATAAAATAATATATAAAGATTATTTTCACCTTGTGTGTTGAATTCATACATGAAGGGAAGAAGGAGACTTTTAAATGCCCATGAAATAAATGAAGTTTATGCTGTTATATTTCAGATATACTTTAAAATGCACATGACTAGTTGCATCACAGTGAATATCTTCCACAGTAAATGAGATATACTTTCCTAGAGCCAGATGACAGCATCAAACCATAAATATTTCTAAGTTAGATTCTTGGATTTTCTAAAAATGTCCTCCTTCCTTGGAAAAGTTATATCAATGGTTGGCCTCCATTTGTGACAAGGCAACAAGAACCATAATACATTCTTAGAAAACTCACATGAGTGTTTAAAGAACTAATTAGTTAATATTTGTTAAGTACTTTGAGGATGGGAAGTACTGAATAGTATTACTATAAAGTCATGCTTATTGCAGGCTAATGTGCTCAAAGAGAGATGATTCCACCAAATAAAAGTTCTCTGGAAAGAGTATAGCATCCTTCCTTTTCTCCAAGTAGGAGACGAGAATAATAAACTACAAATCAGCTCATTGAATACCCGAAATATGGTAGGTGCTCTGTAATTGTTGCAATTATCACCATGACCATTGCCTTCCTCATCAACTTTACTCTGCAATCATTGCCCCATTGATGTTAGAATTTGGTTAGAACTAGCTGTTGAAATACCAAAAAGAGCAATATCTTCTGAATCCGTAAAAAGAAAGTTCTTAAAATCATCTTGATAATTTATTTCAAAAATATTTAACAGAATTTTTTATACACTAAGAACCCAGAGTTCTGACTAATGGGGGTAATTGAATCTGTGTTAGTGTCCTATAGATAAAGCCTGTGATACATTTTACTCTATAGTCCAGACTTTTTTTTTCACAAGATTTTAAGTATTTTAGGAATCTATTTTGAACTTCTATTGTTTATCACCTTACAAGAGAGTATAAGCCTGAACTCAAGTCAAATCAGATGCAGAAAGTGAATAAAATGACATACTTCTAATACTGGGAAGTACCTCATCGCCACACTTTCGGCTCCTTTGCAGATTAAGTATTGATCAAACCATGTATTGTATTCATTACTGAAACATATTTTTTCATATCTCATAGTCTGATTTTTTTCTCACTATTCAAGCCTCATATGGATTTTTTTCCTAAAAATATTGCGATGCTTTCAGATATAAAATACATATTTTTTTTATCTAATTCTCTACCATCCTTAATTTTTCTGTGTCTATTAGTATCTACCAACTTATATATTTTTCTTCTTTCTGACACTGAAATTTCTTGGGTCTTTTTCCTTTCTTGGCTCCTATACTTTAATATATGTGTTTCCTAAAGATCTACTCCACTATTCCCCCCCTTTTTTGGTTTTTCTGTACTTAGTCTATAAAAAATATAATACAGTCTTATATATATAGAAATGTTAAAATTACCTCTATGAGAAATACTGCAATGCTAAGCTCTCTCTGGAACTATATTTCTATGTTTCTAATATCCTGCAAGAACTCTTATTTGGGATGTTCTACAGACTTTTTCAATTTAATACATTTATTACATTTAAGAGTAGCTATATAATTTTACCTGCAAACTCTATCTTCCTTTTCTAAGCAATGATGCAATGCTTCTCCAGGATTTTAGATTCTAACTCTAATTTTTACATCATTTTTCCTTTTTCCTTTTCCTTGTCCATGACTTTGTTTCCAGGTTGATAGCTTCACCTTTCATAACACATCTCCCATTCATTGTCTGTCTCCATTTTAATTGCCTGAGTAGCTATCATTACTTCTTTTTAACCAGTATGCTTTCAGTAGTTTCCTGACAAGTGTCTCTACTTTCAATCACTGTTCAGCAATATTCACCTTATGCTTTTCTCCCATATTACTCTTCCTAAAGGAGAAATTTCATAGTGTTCCTAGTGGCTCAAAAACCTTATGGGCCATAATTACCTTTGTTCTCACTTTGCTCTTGACTCGGTGGTCAAACTAAGCTCTTTACTGTGTCCTATAAATTTTCCAGGATTGTGGCTATTCTGTGCCTTAGAATTCTTTCTCTATCACTATCTCCTACTCTCTGCTTACCCAATTCCTATTCATTCTTCAAGATCTTGATCAAGAGTCATTTCCCTTTAAAGTCTACCCTATATGCTCATTGGAAATTATAACTCTTTTTCCTAAAAAGTCTTCTAGGTGGCCTGGGCTGGTCTAACATAACTTTGGTTAACTTCCTTTTAAATGTTTTTCTGGATATTTTCTTTTCCTATAAATGTGGATTACATATAACATTTTTTGAATGCAGTGGTACAATTTCAAATGCTTGTGTAGGTTTTGTTTGGGATTATGAAGTATAGAGTTTTAAGGTTGCTTAACTAAAGACTGTAAAATCTAGATCTAACTAGCCTAACCAAAGTGGGGTCCTTTGAGTAAGCAATGAAATTTGAATTTCTGGATAGAAAACCACATTTATTTGGTTATACTTTTTATCTTCTGTGCATATATCTTGCCTGGTGATCTTACAGAGACTAGGAGTGGTGGTGGTGTTGGAAGCAGTGAAAATGGCATATGGGGATGAAGGAAGAAAGAATGGGGAAAAGAAGTAAGATTATATGGCTTAAGGCAAACTTTTTTCTTTTCTCTGTTCCCTTTTTGGCTTTCTGCAATCACAATATAATCCTAAAGTAATTAATGTCTTCAGTATTCATCTAGAGGCTCTACTGTTATTTTATAACAACCCCAAGTGATAAGCATGCCCTAATGGTAAAAGGTGTGCTTGGAATAGATTAAATGCTCAACAAATAATGAATTGAAAACTTTTCCACTGTGTGTAAGACAAAGACCAACAGGATCTGGAGAATCATATCCAATTAACACAAAATTAATTGGCTGGTATTCCAATAACATCTACTATGTTCCACGTGATCTCCTTCTTGAACTAGGTCAGTATGGCTTGATTCTTAATTATCAATTTTTCTTGTGCAGTGTTTCTTGTTTGCTCATTTGCCCCAATGACCAGAGGCTATTTGCCCTCTTAATTTGTCATGGGTGGCTTCCTATATCAGGGACTCTACAATTCTCTAGTTAGCTTTGCTTAATATTCTTATTTTCCTTACCCTAGTTCATCCTTCCATATGACATCAAGATGCATAAGTCCATAAATTATATCATGGCAACTGGCTTTGGGTAAAAGGAATTGAAAAACACCCTATTAGACATTTTTAAAAGCCTATACAAGATGTTGTGCAGCATAAATATGTCATGGAACAATTTCTCATAAAATTCAATTATGGGATGTGAGAATGGACAGAAGGTGGTAGGACTTGGGGTTGCAAATTTTGAAATAGAGTTAGGACCATATATCTTGATGGCCATACAAAGTGTATGACTTTTCATTTATAATAAAGAATAAAAGGAAAGAAAGCAAATACAGAAAGGAAAGAGGGAAAACAAGAATTGTATGTACATGAAAGAGAGACTTTATTATACATGAGACAGAAAAAATACAGAATAAGCCCTTGCTTAGCTTTGTCAGTTCCCGAGTAGTTTACTTACTCTAAGTTCTGGGTCAAGTATGTGAACTTAAAACTTGATTCATTTTTCCTCATATATCTTGCATCAGTCTTTGTTTCCTTGATTGTTTGTTTGTAAGCTAGAAGTCCTAACCAAGAAAAGTCCAAGGAATCTGAGGTATAACTCAGGTGCGCTACAACAGAAGGCATCTGCTATTGATGCTGAAATCTGTCTCTTCAAAGGAGAGAAATTATTCCTTAAATTTATACATATGCATGAATTCTATCTATTATAATACAATTTGTTGGCCTATCAAAGTTTCCTAAAATTTCACATCTGAAAAACCCAAACTAGTAGAATTGGGTCAATGGGTAGACCGCTTCTTCAACCACTATTAGAAGTTTGGCTTAGGAGACAGGTGGCAGAATGATATTTGAAGGCCACTGAGCACTCAGTATTTGTTCAGTTTATCACAATTACAAAAACACTTGGGCTGAAAGATCATAGGATCACCCCCAGAACTAGGTGGGAAAAGCAAATTCTTCTATTATGGTCATGATTTAAGGATTATGCACTGAAACTAAAAAATGTTAGAAAATTAAGAAAAGCTCCCCCCTCTACCTCTCTCTTTCTTTTATTTTCTTTTTAATTGAGTGAACCAAGTTTTTAAGAAGTAAAATGACTCGCTAAGGCTACACTGCTGATTAGTAAAAAATGGAGAATATAGCATAGAGAATTTTCTTGATGCTCAGGCCTGTATTCTCCCCAAATTATTTTCCTGGAGTAACCAAATAGGATTGACTGTGGTCACAGGATTCCAGACACTAAAATAACTGAACTCTTCCTAATCAGGGGAGATGACCTGGGTAATGACTATGTACACAAGCCTATCTTCGCACATGTGATCAATGATAACTACATTTCTTCATATCCCTTTTCTGTCTGGTGAATTACTGGTAATTGCTCCAGGTCCAAAATATAATACCCTCTCCTCTCTGAAGTCTCCCTGGATTTCTAAACCAGACTCTACTTTTCAACCTTAATGTTTTCATAGTCTTCCTTCACAACTCTATCATAGTATTGTATCATTGTGATTTGTAACTATCATCTATTTTTCACATGGACCAGATACCAGAAACCATTCCAATGAAATCTATTTGTTTCTGCAACTAAATTCTGTCTAGGACCTAGAAACTGACAAAAACATGTTTCCTAAATGAAAGTGTTAAAGTAATTAATAGTATATTTTTATTATTCTGTTATCCCATTATTCTGCCACCTGTTTTGCCTTTTTTGCCCATATGTACATACTTTAGTATCAGCCTAAAACTAAAAGTTACTGGTGGAGGAGTAGGAGAGAGAAATGTCCTAAATTTCTGGTATTTTTCTCAGAAGTAGACTAGAATAAATGTTCATGGAAATGGATAAGTCATCAAGATATTTGGGTCACATCTTTACCAGCTTTGACAAGTTACTTTCCCTTTCTGTGTCTCAGTTTCCATTTGGCTCAGACAGAAATAATACTAAGTGTCTCCAAGATATGTGTGTTAAAGAGAAATTAGGTATTATTGTATGTGAGTTTACTTAAAAATATATAAAAGACAATGCTCACTTTGTTATTGTTAAAATGATGCTGATTGCTCCAGAGGTGTTCCGGAAAATTCCAATGATGATTATGGTGCTCTAGAAGATTAAGCGAAAGGGCTGGATCTGAACTTTAAATTGCTATCCTTTTTATTCAGCAGCAATATTTTCTCAATGTTTTATTGAATGTCCTTGCCCAAGAACTTCTGAATTTCTTTAATCATCAGCACCCAACACACCTGTAATCCCTGCCTAAGGGAGGCCGAGGTTGGTGAGGTGAGCTCAGGAGCTTGAGACCAACCTGAGCAAGAGTAAGACCCCATCTCTAAAAATAAAAACCCACACAACTGTGCAGGAAGAATGGGGTCTTTAGACCCCTGTAAAGGATACAGGCCTGGGAAAGAATATTAACCAGGCTGACTCCTGCTCAGTTAATAGTCAAAGCAAATACCCATTGTGGTGTTTTGTATTATGGCCAGGGAAGAGATAAAGGGAGCGGCTTGAACTCTGAGATATGGGCAGGAGGGCTGTACCCTAACCATGGAGGAAAAAGCCTACAGGTGGTTATAAGGGGAAAATTCCTTTTTTCCATCGATTCTTCAGAGGACAACTGATGCCACCGTGTCTGCTCCATAGAGAAACTAGAGAGGTTTAACCTCCCCCAAGGCTTCTGTGTGCACAACCACAAATAGGAGGCCACCTACACACAGGCTCAGGTTTCAGATTTCTCAAGACTGCTCAGACCCTTAAAGTTAATGATTATAGATAGAATAAAAACCAACATGTTTACTCAGAGAAACTGCTGATATTTTTACTCCCTTCCTCAGCTTACCCTTTTGGCTAAATGAGAAAGTAGCCTTTAATAAAAGCTGGATGGAACAAACATTCAGGGCCACTCGTGGAAGCCCTACAAGTTAGTGGTGTTCCCCTGGGTCCCACCTTTAAAAATTGTATTCTGTGTGTCTTGTGTTTTTATTTCTCTCCACTTTTAGCTTTATTTTTCTTTAGTTGATCGCCACAGGGAAACTCCCCCACCCCTACCCCCGTTAAGCCAGTTCCACAGGTCTCAAAGGACCCTGCCTCTGGGGTGGGTCCCTGGCACAACTGAAATTTAATATTTTGCACTTTCATTCATATCTCTTGAGCATGAAGAGGTTACCACTTCTGATACGAAATACTTTGGTAAAAATTTGAGCTCTGGGGCCAGACATGGTAGCTCATACCTGTAATCCTAGCACTCTGGAAGGGGAGGCAATGAATTGCTTGAGCTCAAGAGTTTGAGACCAGCTTGAGCATGAGTAAGACCCATTCATTGTGGGTATTGTGGTTGGTGTATATAGTTCCAATTACTTGGGAGAAAGTAGAGAATGCTCTACTTCAGTAGAGGCTGAAGCTAGAGAATCGCCTTAGCCCAAAAGTACGAGGTTTCTGTGAGCTGTGACACCATAGCACTCTACTGAGGGTAACAAAGTGAGACTCTTTCTCAAAAAAAAAAAAAAAAAAAAAGAAAGAAAGAAAGAAAAAGAAATTTGAGCTCTGAACAGGGTTGTGAATTCATCATTATCATTATTTATTAACTCAATAGCTGTATATAGCTTAAAAAAATAAGCTTTTACCACTTTATCTGTCAAATGATAATGATCCAAGATGCCTTATAGGGTTCTATTTATGATAAAATGAAATATTGGTGGTGTCATACAGCAGCTGGTACTTGGGTAAGTAATAAAAATAAATGAATGAAAAGAATATTATTATAAGATATACAAAATATCATCAAATATCTAAAATACATCCTGACAGATTTTTTAATATTATGTTACCATCTTTGTAAGTGAAATACTTGGGTAGTATAGAAAGCATGGGGTCTTAAAACCTAAGTTGAAATATTGGCTTTGCCTCTTCCTAATGTGTAATCCTGATGATAAGTGAAATACATGCTCATAACATTGGTTAGATAAAATAAGCAGCTATAATATATGAGCACTTCACATACTATCTGGAACACAGTGGAAATGGCAATACAGTAAGACAGGAATATGTAGCATGCATGTAGGGAGACTTGATCCTGCTCTAGTCTATACATTATATATATAATCTCATTTATTTCCTTCAACAGCCCATTTTACAGATGAGGGAACTGAGAGACTGTGACCTTTAGTGACTTGCTTGAAATCTCTCAGCTAGCATGTGGGGGAGCTACATTCACACCTAGATCCTTCAAACTCAGAGTCCATGCTGGCAGTGAACACTACATCATATTAACCTCCCAATAGTCTGAATCTCCTGTGTTAGTTAACTATGTACAGGAAGGCCAGTACCAGCCTCATTCCCGCTCGAGTGTCCCTCAGGAGTGAACAAAAGATGCACCTGAAGCAAGGACTGACCAAATGCTTCTCAGAGAAAGAAGAAAAGGGAAGTACAAAAACCCTAAAGTGAACTTTGGCTCAGTCCTAATTTCCCTTTCCTCTTTAATACTATTTGCCCTATATGCTGCAAGGAAAATGAACTTCCGGGATTGGATCAAAACAATTCTTCTCATAGCCCAGCACCACACCTGTGCGTCCAGCCCCACACCAACCTATGCAAGTGAGATGCAGTCATGGGGGCAGTGGGACAACACCATGGCCACCAGTCCTCCTCGCCCTCTCCATCTGTCCAGATTCTGAATAGCTGTGGCATGGGGGTAAGAAAACCCAAAGTTAGGATGTTGCCCAAAGGGCTTTGAGTACAGAACGTCCTCTGTCTCAGTGTTTATGGTTTTTCGCTCCCCTTTCCCTGTAATTGAAGTGTTGGTCTAACACAGAGGAACCGAGGACAAGTAAACGAGCAGCATGGGCAGGAGTGGTGAGCTCTGTGCCAAGATGAGCAGGGATAGCTCCTGAATGCCCCGGAGCACTGTCACCTGCAGCAAGGTCCAGCCTGCGCCGCCACCGCAGACTCCACTGTTTGCCACCAAAGCGGCAGCTGTTGAGAATTAAGGCAGCTTCTACAGTTGGCCCCCTCAAGGGATAAACGCAAACACTGGTCTCCATGATTAATACGTATTTTCAAAATGCCCATTTCTGGAGGGAAAACACGTTATTAGTGGTAGCAGCAGCCGGAGGAATAATAAACTAATTTGAGTTTGCTTTAAGTTCGCAGCCTGTGCACTATAACACCGCGCATTCTTACTGATGCTTCTCACTCAGGTTTTCACTTCTTTAGCTGTGACCTGGTATTCAGTCTATTTAATCTCCTTCCTAAATCCCCAAACTCATTTGAGGCCTCTGTCACTTTCTCCCCCCTCCTCCTGCCTTCAAACTTACCTTTTTAAAGCCCCCCTTTCCCCCATTTATTCTCTAAACAAAACTGCAGCTGTTGCCACACGTTTTTTCTGATGCACTTAACAACAAATTATTCCCCTTGGGTTTTAGCTAGGATTTCACCCATGTTTCATTTGGCTCTCAGAACACATTTGTTGAACTCAAAAGCCTTTTAACTGCATACCTCTTCCCCCTCCTCAGGAAAACTCATAGCAGCAAGGAGTTACTCTCCCTGGAGCAACTGACAAGGCCCAGAAACAATGAAATGAAGAAAAAAGTAATCTATCAACCAAAGCTTTGATAGTACACCCATTTCATCACTAGCTTTAACCACCATTCTATCTATTTATTTATTTTCACATTTATTTCATTTAAAACCTATATTTATATTCAGCTGGTAAATAGTTGATAGGACATTACCTGTTGAACATAAAGTGGCCCTAAAGTTAACCTCAAATTACTATTTCACCTATTTCAGAAAACCTCAATCTCTCTGTTTTTAACTTTTTCCCATATATTCATAGAACTGTTAAAAATTAGCTTAGCATACACATTTTGTTTTGTTGATCTTCATTTTAGTCAGAGAACAAAAAGGTAAAACCACCATGAGGAGAAAACTAATTACTTGAGTAAGATAATTACTGAAAATAAAGGAGGGGCTTCTCATGATCACCTTCTGTTCTTCCTGGTTGTGTGTAGCCTGTATAACTTAGCAATTATTTTTCTGATGAGAGTCATGAACTTCCATACTTGGGGAGCCTAACCCAGCCACACACAAACTGTTTCCCCTCCTCTCCCTTCTCCTGAAACAAAGATGCAAAGGATCTGGCTAGCCCCACCCCCAAAAGTTTGCTGAAAGACCCTAACCTGACAGGAATGTGCCCACCCTCTACAGCCCCAGATAAAAGTGGCCTTTAACTGCCTCCCTGCTGCAAGGCAGAAGCCAACTTTGCACTGCCCAGGCAAAGGTGCCCAGGTCACCCTCCCCTTTCAGTAAACCTGGCTTGAACACCTTCTCTGCTGCCTGAGCTCTGGGCACCACTATTCACACCTTTCAGTACTCACATACAGTTTCATGTTATTTGGGGGCAGGTTAAAGCATGCAGCTCATTTATAGACATGCTATGGATTCACTCACGACCCTTGGCTTAAGTATTCTGGTACAACCAGACATGATCTTGGCAAACATAGTCAGGCACCTGACTTTTTCTCTGGAGTTAGAGATATGATATGTACATAGGGAAAGAGTAATCTGGTTGGATTTAAGGACTATTTAAGCAAATTAATCGTAACCTAGGCCCCAGAGATTTCTGGAAGAGGTATTGCATTGTCCTCAGTAGGATGTATCACAAAGTTTATAGAAAAAAGATGAAGCATGAGAAATTGAGTGCTGCTTTCCATATTCTTTTTTTCCCTTCTCCTTGACAAAAGGCCCAAGGGAAAAAAAGACAAAAAATGGTGGGGGCGGGGCAGGGGTGAGGGGGAGTGTTGGGAAAAGTGACTGCCATGGCCGGAGTTGGTTAATGTTTCTGTGGAGCCTAGCACAGGGTTCAGCCACAGCAGGTACTCTGTAAGTGTTGATTAATTGACACAAACTAGGAAAGTAAAACGTGTCAATGGCCAAGATTCCACAGGCAAGTTAATTACCCAGAGGGGGTGACTTAGAGCTTCCAGTGATTCAACAGAGCAGAAACTTGCAAAGAGAGTCCCTATAATTGCTTTAAGGATGATTAGTCTCCACCCCTTAAAGAGGTCATATAGAAGCAAAAATAGGCACACCAACAATTTTTTTTTTTTTTTGGTTTGAACCCATCACCTCTGGTATATGGGACTGGCACCCTACTCCTTTGAGCCACAGGCGCTACCCAGCACACTAACAATTTAAGTTCAACTCAACAACCTTGTCCTAAAATACAACTTTGTATTTTCCTGCAAGATTTTGCAACTTGTTACATGTTAATTATTACTTACTCTAATGACCTCCCAGTAGCAGGAAGTTACAAAAGGAGATTGTATCAATATAAGAACATTGACCAAAAGCAACTTTAAAAAACACTAAACATAGCTTAAAATGTTTTGAGACATGATGTGGCCTCCCTCAATAGAAGCATTCAGATAGAGCTTGGGACCTTTATCCAGGAGGAAACAGAAGCTGTGATAGGATGTGGGATCAGGTAACCTATAAAGTCTTCCGATTCTGTAAACTCCAGAATCCATTCTAATATGAAATGTGAATGACGTTCAATATGATTCATCACTTCCTGTAGTCCCTCAGGACATGAAAATATGTGATCCTTCAAAGATCCTCTTTTTCCTTCTATTTCTTTTTCATTTAACTGGAGGAGGAGAAGGTAAAAAAAGCCACAATGGCTGACATCTACAGAAATAGAGGATAAAAACAAGCAAGATGTTTGATAAAAGAAAGGATAAGAGGAATGTCTGGACTCTGTGCTCAAAATTGCTTTGACAAATAAATGAATGAATGATTTTACAAACTCTCTGAAACACAAGAACATTAAGAGGACAGTGGTTGATATCAAGTGATGCAGACAGTATTATTGTCTTCTGAATCAGGGTCCATGAAAATGTACTTATTAAATGGATCTGTAAATCAGGTAGCTACTAAGCACTTTATTAAATAATGGAAATTTTGCTAGGTCCTTAAGATATACAAATTAAAATAGAGCCCATCATCAAAATACCCATACTCTAGTGGGGAAGTTATAGATGAAAAAAATAATTACATTATTACATAATCACCGTGGTATCTTAAGTGGTAATATAAGGTGTCCATATTATGGCCACCCTGTAGTATACTTGGAGCATAATAATTACTAAATTTTTTTTGTTAAATGGAGGAAGTGCTAAACTGGGAAAGAAACATGTTCATGTGAAAGCAAAATATTACGTTTATTCAACAAAGCCAGGGTGTTCCTGAAAATGGAAGTCATGGTTGAACTGGGTCCTAAAGATACGCTGAAATTTGATAACAACAAAGGAGGGGGAAAAAGTAATTTTGGGGAAAGGGAACACCCTATGCAAAGGCATGAAAGTTTGAAAGTGCATGCAAATTAAAATGATTACAAAGATTTCATCAGGACAGGACTATAAGATATATCAGGTACAGGAATAGTACCTGAAGTTAAAGGAATTTGGTGAGGTTACCTGATGAGAGATCTAAAGCAGCAAAGCATCTGATGTTGAAATGCAGTGTTGAATGATGAGGAACTTTTCTGGTTAGTTACAGAGCGGAGGTTGACTCTAATACCCACAGATGGTTAACCACAGTTAACCATCACAACTGTGTCTGCTGTCATTTAAGTTTCCTCTTGACATCTGGGTTACTCTGAAATTGTAATCAGTTTAAGTGTCGCATTCATACTAATAATTCTGGACCATGCTCAAACTCATTATACTGGATTTTGCCTTGCATCATATCATTGTTGTGGAAAGAAGGCTGTAACATAGTGATCTTCTGTTGGAAACTGTGAATGGTAAAACTCTTGACATGGCTAGTCCCAGGCACAACTTTTATATGTGATTCTCATCTATAATCTCTGTGTATCTTAAATCTATAAATTGCTTCTTTCTCCAGCAATGAAAAAGCAAAGCATCAAAAGCAAATACGCCATATATTCCTCCATCAAAATCCTTCTGTGAACCACTAAAGTTCCATAAGAATAAGTAGTCTTTTTTAATGCTCTGGCTTATATCAACAGTTACTTCCATCATCGTTTTTCTACTAAGCAATGTTGTGCTCTTTTCTTATAAGCTTAACCACATCAGTGAGAACAGACATGTAAATATGCCCACAATCTACATTCTGGGCAATCACTCATGTGTATGAATAAAACAAGGTGAATACAGACAGCCCAGATCCAGACATATTCTGGGCAGGGTATAGACACTCAGAACTCCCCTGAGCTCCAGGCCTTTTCTTTTGTTAAGAGAAAGTGCATTCTGGTTTAATCTGTCTAATTAAATAGCAGCTCTTTCCCCAGCTCTGGAAGTTGTTATAACCGAAAGCAATAAAACCCAAAATGCCTTCACTTAAAGAATTTCCCTAGTTATCTGTCTTCTAGGTCACATATCACAGGAGAGACCCTTAGGGCTGAATTTTTAAAAGGCAACGGGGCTTTTTCCTATGAAGATGACAGGTGTGTTATGTATTACATTGGACAATGACATAAGAATTTCTAGCATGAAATCTCCTCCTATCCCATCCTACCCTCTTGAAATGATCAAAGGTTTAAGGAATATTCATGTCCGATCCCTTAATGGTGCTGAGGCTGTAGTACATGTGGAGTTACCCAGGAGGTTCTTAACAAAGTGTTGCAAATAAAGTTCTTACTGCCTAAAGCTTGCATCTTTGATGGTTTTCTTAAAATGAAGATGAAAGTTCAAAATTGATTGGCTCCCCAATTCTTGAGAAGTAACTTTTCCTAAATTCTCAGGACAGCTGGTGAACTTCTGCTTCACGCGTCATCTTAAGCATTGCTCCTGAGAGGTTTTTCTGGCTGTAGAGAGCAGGGAGCACGCTAGGGTTCCTTTTCCTGTGTTCTTATGTGTTCATGTCAAGGATTCAGAAATCAGTTTATAAATGTCGCAAAGGCAGAAATGTTGAGTCCTGTCTGTCAGCATCTGGAAAACACTTAACAATTTGCTTGACAAATGAAGTACCAAATAATTCATTGGTTTCCACACTGATCTAGGTAGGTTTTCCAGTTAATATAGCTGAGTGTAAAATAAGAGCAAATTGCCTTTCTTTTTTTTTTTTTTTCTAATTTCAATAAGAATGGCAAAAGAACTTTCTGTTCTTACTATAACCTGAAAATCAAATTATACTACCAGCAAGAGGGGCCATTGAATATAACTGCTCGGTAAGTGAAATGTCTTCTATTTCAGAAAAATCATTTAATTTATATTAAAGATTTTCCAATGTGTTCTCTTTTCTGCACATTTGATTTTTTAGAATTCTTCAATGATTTCTTCTAGCCAGGGGTTCCCTACAATCATGTGTACTAGACATATATTCAACTTCAAAGGTATCCAGCTGAGGATCAGACATACATCATCATTGAGTAGAACCTGGCTCTACTCCACACGTGCAAAGTTCAAAGGGCTGCTGGTTTTTATAAAAGTGAGGCTAGAATTTCCATTCTTGGCCTTTGAATGTCCCCAGCTCCTTTGACTACCTATAATTCTATGCCTGCCTTTAATCAAGAGATCTTTTAAACATCTGAAAGAAGATACTCCATATTTAGAATTTCACAATTTTAAGAAATTTTGGAAATTATAGATATTTGCTTAATTGTATGAATAAATCTATTATAATCTAGTTGTTTGGCAATTCTCATTGATAACATTCTATAGTTACAATTAGAGTCTAGTTTACTGTTGTTTTAGCAAGTCAAGTAGCATGATTTTTAATCGCCAGTATGTATTTAGAAAACAAAAATACAAAACACACTCAAAAAAATAGGAAATTCTGTAATATATTATGACGAACTTCCAAGACCAATCTTCTGTACCCTTTGTATCTCTATCATTAAATTTGGTAATCAGAATTGTAAAGCCAGAAACAATTTAGAGAAAATAATCTTAAAAGCTATAAGGAGCAAATACATTATTGGAGTGGAAAAATTGCTTTGTAGCTGAGCTGGTGTTGGTGCATGGTAACATCCCACAAGACGTCATAGGTCAGAGATTGCTAAAAGTTCCTGAGTCTTTACCAGACGCCCTTGCCCTGGGGCTCATGTTGCCAATGTGGTCTTGACAAGAGCCTGTGTCCTGAGAACTTAGCCTTTTTTTTCATTTTCTCTCACAGCCTTACCTGGCTTCCCCACTCCATGACTATCTCTCCTTTGTCCTTGGAGAAGCCCAAGTCACTTGGATCCCAGAATAGCAAACACTCTCTGCTTACAACCCATTCTCAAGACCTGTCCTGGACTACCCAAATTGTATTCATCATTTATTTTTTAGTAAAATAATCAATTTCACAGTGAAGTTTTTCTTAACTCTGTTGTTTCCAAACTTTTTCATTTCCTGATGACAAAAAGGACACCACAGTAAAATGAGGGCACTGTTGATAGAGGGAGCAAGTGTCACTGTGTCTCTAACCAGCCTGACCCAAGTCAGGGGAAGAGAATAAAATTCTGAACACATCTGTAACGCGTTTTTACTCTACCTCCCAGAGGGGAAAAATATTGCTAACTACCCACCCCTTAAAACATAACCATCCTTGTTTTGTGGGCTCATGTACCTTTTAGTATTTTGTAGTCAGAATTTTACCTTTAGGCTGTTAATTCCACAGAAACAGGATCATTGTCAATTCTGTTTATGCCTGTATTTCTAGAAACTACATATTTTTTGTATTTGTTGAATAAATTAATGAAAACTCAAAATATCCAGGATCCTACAACTAATACATGGAAGAAGTGTGATATAAACCCAGGCTGTCTAGATTTAGAGACTGCTGGATTCTTAAAACTACATTATGTTTCCCCTCCAAAACATTTTGTCAACATCATGGAAACAACGTTAAATATACATTTCAATATGAATTTTTTAAATCTGCTTATTCTTCAGTTACCTTGGAATGTTGAATGACTGGGAAATCCCATCTGTGAATATTCCTAGCCATCAATATTTTACCACACTTCTGCAAATCAGTCTTGCTGCCTCCTGTGTTCCATGCCATGTGCTATGTCATTCATCTACAAAAATGTCATGAGCAACTCACTGAGGACGGACTTCTGTCCATTTGTAATTGGATTTAATTAACATCAGTGATCATTGAGCAAGTATAATTTGTACTCCTTCCCCAACTCTGGAGACCAAGTATTTTGGATCTTACTCCCCAGCTCTTTTTTACCCCTGGCATGAAATATGGAAGGTTTACTTTTTGGCCCTTCCTCCCTCATTTTCTCCACCATTTCAGTGTTAAAGAAATGCCTCCTCTAGGGACTTTCGTAACCACTCCACCTTCATCCATTCTACCACTACTCTCTTGTTCTCCAAAGCCTCCTGTGATCACAGAAAAAACTTTATGTTAAAGTGTCAATGACTGATTAACAAAAAACATACATTATTTTTAAAGGGCATGTGGAATCATGCTTAATTCAGAGATATAAATGTTACTGAAATCCATTACAGTTTTGTACTCAATGTAGAGATCTCTTTGGGGATTTATTTTGAGGCTGGAGACTGCATCCCTAATGCCTCGCCAATCAGATTGCACCAATGCTGTTCGTGCTGTGCTTGTCCTAGAGATAATAATAATAATAAAAAAAATCTTACAGTTCATTCCCCAGACACGTCAACAGAGCTCAGATGCATTGTTTTTCTTCTCTGTCTATTGGTTATTTTTAAATTCCCTTTTATACTTTAATTAAGCTCCTTTTGGACTCTGAGGAGTTAAAGAGCTTTTTTGAAGAATAATGACAGACAGGAGGAGAGGAGGAAGTTCTCTTTTTATACATAATCTTTTCTACCCCCACCCCCGCTTTCATAGGAACACAAGCCATATCCATACATGCACAAGTGGAAAAAGGGCAAAGACAGATGAGGGCATGGCAGAAAACGATGCTCCCTGGGACAGTGAGCCAAGTTTGATAAAAGCCCATTACATTTTGGGATCAACATATATGAGTGAGAGAGAAAGAAATATAGAGACTGAAAAATTGTGAAAGGAAAGATGAAAAAGATTTTATTAAAGAAAAGAGGGGGAGAGAAGGAAGAGAAAGGGAAGAGGAAGAGAGAAATGATAGAGAAAAAGAGACAGAGGTTAGCACTACTCACCTGGGATGACCCTAATGGTAAATTTATAATAAGGAGATGAGGCTGCTGAATGATTTACTGCTAATCCCATAGCAAGAGCAGGAGGAGGTGAAGGAACAAAGGTTTACAGTCCCTTTGGAGATTTGTTTCATCTGCACATCAACCCACAAATAATGGCCATTTAGCTGTTGTTCTACTGCTGGACACTGGTGGATTGATTCAGTAAATAAAAGTGACAGAGCGATGTCCCATGGAGGCAGGGGGTGGAGTCTCTGCACCTGTTATTTGTGAATCTCGGCTTGCCAGGTCATTGACCTTTTGAAGCTGGAGAAAATTAATAAGTGAAAGCACAAAGCTGCTTGCTTTAAACAAACAAACAAACAAAAAAATGTGACCAAAAGACACAGGAAGCAGTGAAGCTGCCTTTCTCAGGAACTGGCCAGAAACCTCTCCAGAGTTCTTGGCCCTCCATCCTCAGACTAGCAGCGTCCCCAGGATCTAAGACTTCTGGTCATGCGGCTTTTAGCCAATCTCATCATGCAGGCCAAAAGGGCCTGGGGAAGTGGAAATATGGAGATCCTTTGGGATTAAAAAACACAGTTCTTGCTGCCAGGTTGGGATTTGCCTGCCTTGTTCTTCCTGAGGCAATTTGGGGGCAGACGTGGGTAGGTGGTAAGTGGCCCAGCCCAACTGGGCTGGAGCATCTGAGCAGCTGTGCTTGGCATGGCGATCTGATGAGCAAACAGCTGCACTGGATAGCTGATCATTTGCAAATACTTAGTGACAGATTTGTCCTTTTTGTTCACTGCCACAGGAAGGGAGCAAAATAAAAGGGAGAGAAAGTCAGGCCAGGGGATTTTTATAGCTGCTGCTACTATAACTCCTATTGTTATTGTGGTTGTTTTGAAAGTGATAGGAAGGTCAACTGATGTTAACAGCATTTGCTTCTTTCCTGGGCAGGCTGCCTCCCAAAGGAATCTAGTCCCTGAATGTGTGCATATCACAGTGGTCGAGGAACATAAGACTAATGAGGCCCATGTCAGGATGCATCAACCTGGTGTACAAACACAAACAAAAACATTTACTTATATATTTTCTTCTTTTTTATTTCTCTCTACCCATATTTTTTGTAACTTGACTTTCTGTTCTTTATTTCTCAGTAAATTGTAGTCATCTAGTAAGCCTAATGTTAACTTGCTTAACCAAATCCAACCCTTTCCTCCCCTGCCTGGAAGGAAGGGGAGGAAAAGGCTGGATTTGGTTAAGCAAGTTACTGAGCATTAAACAGTGCGCTCAATCTACCTGTGGGTGTTATTTGAGGGCTTATAAAAGGCTTCTGCCCTAATACGGCCCTAAATAGAATTGCACCATTAACAACGCATTCATCTGACTTAACGAATTTTAGGTTCAAAGATTCTTCCTTTAAATGGCTAATTCCACTGGGATGTAACTCACTTGTTTTATTGTAGTACAACATTAATTGTACATCAGCTGGGCCTAGAAACCCTGTCTCCAAAATATATATCCTGAATCTAGCCACTTCCATTTCCACTTCTATCAAACTAGCTAAGCCATTATTGTGTCTTGCCTGCATTTTGCATTATTCTTCTAACTTGTCTCACTGTTTCCTTATTACCCCTTTGCCATCTATCCTCCACCAGTAACCCAAGTAACCCAAGTGACCCTTTAAATCAAATCATGTCATTGCTCTAAAATCTTCAGCAGTTTCCCCAAGCACTTAGAATAAAATTCAAACTACTTACCATGGCCAGGAGCCTGGCACATTAATTTTATCTGCTCAGTCTTCAGTACATTACATTTTTATTCCTTGGATGCATCCTCTTCAGCCAGAGATTTTGGCTACCAAAGGTGACTTTGCTTAACTATGTTTTGAAAACATTATCCTTTCTCTTTAAACTTGGTCAGAAAATTCAGTTAAGAGCAGAGAACATGTCCCACATCCCCAAATGTGTGGTTATTTCCCTCACTGTAGAAAAGTACAGAATAACTTGCCCCACACTTGGGCAGTTTGAGGTACTTGAATTGGCCCAGGATGAGCAGGACATTCAGGCAAGATTTTGGTCAGGAGAACTTGTCCTTAACTAGGGAAATTGCTTACAAGAAGATGTCATTATGGGGTTTTCTATTAAAATAGTTCTAGACAACAGGTCAATTATTTGTCTCTGATGCTTGCAACAGTGGAAAGGGGAGAGCTAAGGTTTATAGAAGAGGTTAATGACTGAGATAAGTTTAACAAATAAAAGGAAAAAAATGTTCTCTCCACACAGCATGGGGTCAACCCCCAAGAGTCACTTTAAGAACAGGTCACCAAGTCAAATACTGCAGAGCTGAGTTTTGGAAGAGCTGGGCAAATTTATAATGAATAATGGTGTTTATATAATCTTATGAGTTTGGGCTGGAAGCTGAGGTCTACAGGGATCAACAGTAAGTATTGACCCCACCACCCTTGAAACAGTTTTATCGTTTTGTTGACCAGAGTGGTAAGCTCACTGTCCACACTGGCTTAACTGCAGATCTGCATTCATCTGCTCTCATTATCCAGGCTTCTTTCCTGATTAGCTGGAGGTCAAAGAGTCTGAACTTGTACATGCTGACTATTTGACCTGCTGATGTGGATGGCAGGAGCAGGGCAGCCTTCGGACCTGAGTAGGAGAAAGTCCCTCTCATTGTCCTCATGGGCTTTCACTTTGGTGACAAATTCCAGACAAAAGATCTTCTGATCCAGTATGTAGTGACATTCTTTTCAAAGCAAATGAATTTTCATGAAAACCTAACACAAGTAATCATACACTTTGACACAGAGAGAAATGGGTTGTAGTAGAGTGTGTGTGTGAGAGAGAGAGTGTGTGTGTGTGTTGGGGGTGGGGTGGGTGAGTAGAGAGAAAAGGACAATCTGGTGGATGGTGCTTGCCCAGGAATGAATGGCTTTTACAATCGTGCCAGGAATGACTAAAGTGATGCAACTTTCGTTTTTGAAATACAAATGAGAGCTTATGTATCTACAGGAATGCCATTGTTTTTAAAAGAAAATGTGAGCCTGAGAGGATATGTGCCTCTTCCAAAAATTCTACATTATTACAAACATAGTTGGGATGACCTTCAGATGTTACCTTTAGAGCCAATGATGTGTTTCTTTGGAATTTTCTTAGTCTAACAAAGTCTCAACATTTTCTTAAAGGTACAAATAAATGAGAAAGGCTATGTTTATCCTGTCTCAGTGTCTTCCTTGGCTGAGTTGTTTACCTTTTTCATACTGTTTCCCTGTCTGTAAAGTTGGAATAACTAGTATCTACCTCTGAGAGGCATTGGTAGAATCAAATAAGTTATTATCCTTAAAAAGCTACAAATAGTGCCTTTGATGTAGGAAAGAGTGCTGTAAAAGTTAGCAAGTCTTAGAACTGAGACTGTTAAAAAAAAAAAAAGGTAATTAAATTGAGCAATGCATTTTTGGGTGCAAAATGGTTAATGAGGTAAATGTTAAGAGACACAAACTGTTGACATTTCTGTGGCTCAGATTGTTCTCTGCCATCTTCCCCATAGTATATCCAGAGGTTTTTCTCCTGTCACACATGAATCAATCACCTCATAGGAGGAAACACTCCCTAGCTTGGGGAAAGTATCTCCCCCCAATTTATAAATTTGCAGAGACCACCCTTTTTCAAAATCATTAATTAAATAGTTTCATGTAGTGTCCAGAATTTGTGACACTTTCCCCTTCCCTATAAATAATTAAAATTCAGGAGGATACAAGAGTATTTTTATGTGTGTTTATTCTTTTTTCTTTCCAAACTTGTCCGTAAAAGCCAATGCCAGTTAAGCTGACCCAACATTTTAAAGTTTATTTACTCTATAAAGAGGAGCCAAAGTCCTAGTGCCCATTTTGAGTAGAGGAATCAAAAGAATGCCCTTTAGCTTTAATAAAGTATCACTGGGACAAAGGGCTAACTCACAAAGATTCAGCTATCCAGGCTACTAAGCACCCTTAGTAAATAAGAGCAATTTACAACCAATGTGAAATCTCATATGCAGTTGCCTATTTTATACACATGTGCATACACAGTTTAAAAAGAGGAGTGAAAATAAACAACTTAGATGAAATTTGGCTGGCTTTGTAGTACACTGACCTAATCTCCTGCAGTAATAACTTCAAATCCAACCTAATAGAATAGCATCAATAGCAGCATTTTATCCTAATTAACTCAACTTGGCACTAAATATGCATGGGTCTATTCTATAAAATTTAAAATACTTCCTTCCTCTTGACCACCTGCACACATTCTCATAGTTTTCATTTATTTATATTTCATTTCAATGTTTTTGTTTTGTTTCATTTTGTTTTGTGTTTTTGCTTCCTAATGGAGAGGCATGAGAAGTATGGAATGGGAAATTGCTCAAATGTTTCCAAACCTCATTCCCTTTGGATAGCTCTGAGTATACTCAGTGAGAGAAACAGTTGCTGATAAATGTTTTTGCTAAAACTTAATCGTTCCTTTATAGATACTAATATATACATATGTAAATTTTGCAAACAAATGTCTTACAAAATTAAAAAAAATAATTTTGACATAAAACTTTTGGGATACAGATTGCTAAACTTAACACTCCATGGTATCCTGCATTAGAAATAAATGTAATGTCGGGCGGCGCCTGTGGCTCAAGGAGAAGGGCGCCGGTCCCATATGCCGGAGGTGGCGGGTTCAAACCCAGCCCCGGCCAAAAAAATCACAAAAAAAAAAAAAAAAAAAAAAAAAAAGAAAGAAATTTAATGTCCTAGAACAAAGTAAAGACACAAGATATATAAGTTAATACAGAAAGAAATCATAATTTAAAGAAATGTCAAAGACAAACATATAAAATGGAATGTAATGGATAATGATAATAATAAATAACCATCATAAGTACTGAACTGTCCATCATAATTTTATTTCAGTATTCTGGCATATTCCAACATGTAAATAACTCTAAAATTTTAAAAATATATGCAAATAGAGATGAATTAAAGTACTCCTCTTTTTGGGTGTGTAGGGATTGTGGTGATGGTGGTTAAAAGGTAAAAAAAATCACATGTATACACAGAATATATTAACAATTCATAGCCAGTGAACAAATTTTCTAAAAATAATAATCTCTATGTTCTTAAATATTGCACGTGTCTCATAAAAGATACTAATCCTCACAGTGTATCTGGGTCATGGAAGTAATGCGAAGATGATCACTAAGTATTTAAAGGAAGATAGCAAAAAAAAATTCATGATGCAATTATGTCTTTCCAATATTTGATTAGATTAGCAAAGTTTTTTTTTTTTTTTATATATATACACACATATACATATATATATATATAGAGAGAGAGAGAGTATTGAGATAGCAAAGATGTTACCAAAATACACCATTTCAATATCTGATGTTTAAATTTATCCCTCTGAACTTCTCGGAGTTTACTATTGTTTCTGTGAACTAGTTTTATTATGGGTCAGTTCAACACAGGGAAATCAGTAAAAGAAATAAAGAATAGAAAACAGAATATTCTTTGTTGCTTTTACAATTTTTCTTCCTAACTGAATAAAGCAACAGGACAATGTGAAAGAAACGAACGTAAGCCTTGAATATACATTAAGTCTTGAATATACATTAGCTGGCTATTTAATTCTCAATGAGTAATGTAACTTCTCTGGGCTTTACTCCACTTGTGTTCAAAATGAGGATTTGGAACCTAACATAATTAACTTTTCACATTTTAATTATGAAATATTTTAATAATAAGGATATTGTACAAAATGTGTACCACCTATATCTCTATTACATGTATTTAACAAATGCAAATATTTTGTCATATTCACTTTGGGTAGGTCTTTTTTTTTTTAATAATGTTCTATCATTTGCACCATAAAATTTTAAGTTTACAACTTAAAGATTTTTAGTTATCTTTATGTAGCCATCACCAAAGTGTTATGTAGCCATCACCAAAGTCCAAGTTTAGAACATTTTCATGCCCCTTAAAAGACATCCTGCATTCTTTTCACTATCAAGTGCTGTTCCTGGATTCATTTTTTCTGAACCCCTCATATAAGAAATCATACTCAAAGTGGACTTTGCATCTGGATTTTTTTCACTTAACAAAAAAGCCAGCAAATTACAGCCCATAGGCCAAATCCTCCTAACTCCTACTTTCATAAATAAATTTGTGTTGGCTTCAGCCATATCTATTAATTTCCATAGCATTTGTGGCTACTTTCCTCTATGTCAGAGCTGAGTAGTTGCAATAGAAATATTATAGATTGCAAAGCTTACAGAAATTGCCACCCGGCCCTTTAAAGAAAGAGTTTACTAGTCCACACTTGGCAAGTTTTCGAGGTGCAGCACACTGTGGCATGTTTTAGTACTCACTGTTTTTGTTGTTCCATAGCATCCTACCCTATACATAAGCCACATTAATTTATCCATTCCCCAGCTGATGAGATTATTTCCAGTTCAAGCTTTCTTTCCATTTTATAAAACACAGTGTTTTTTCTTTCAACAATGTTTTAAAGTTTTCCTCATATAGGTTTTGCACACTTTTTATTAAGGTGTTTTTTCTAAGTATTTTAGTAAAATAATTTGGTGCTAAGATCTACAAGTACATAAAATTTTTTCAAATACTTTGTAAGAATTCTTGACAATGACTTAGAGAGTTTCAGATTTTGGAGTATGTCAAATTTCAGATTTTTGGATTAAGAATGCTCAACCTATCCTGAATTTTCTAACATTGACAGAGTCTTACAATCCTAAAATCAATCCCATTTTTGTCAAAATGTATTTTAATAATGTGTTATATTATCTTTATTTTAGTTTTTCAGACAAACAAGACTTTATTTCCTTGTTTTGCAAATAAAGGTAACCGAGTTTGCTCTTTTTGGTAGTCAAAGAGATAAAATGCCCACATCCTCGTCCAACTCCTCCACCTGTTCCTTGGCTTCAATCTTGACTTATTATGTAGTTTCCATTATTTATTTTATTTCCTTATAGACTAATATATAAAGTATTTGTACATATTTTCACATTTATGAAAAAGAAATTGTATTAATTATTATTTAATTTCTACTTTTGATACATATTTAAAAGATATCAGAAAATCTAAGTTGAATTGAAAGTCATTTAATATGAGAAAACATATTGACGTATATAAAACAGTACCAGATTAAAGGAGAGTGATAATAGAGTAACTTCAAGATATGTAGACAATCATTTGATGAAATACTTTTATATAAAACAAGTGACCATCAATGTCCAATGAACAAATTCCTAGGGTAAAAATGTATTTATTTTTTCCACTATTTTAAATACAAGTTATATAATCATCCCAAATTTCTCATTGTTGCTATGTATTTTTGCATTCAATAGTATTTATTTTTTCTAATGATGTCTTCATTGGTATAAATGCTTTATCCTCACTTTTGAATATTATTTATTTAGGTAAAGAATTCACAAATGAGAGTGTCAGCATTTTAAAAATTGATTCTAAAGCAAATTCCTTTGTTATTTAGTTTATGTCCCTTTGTAAATCAGATATTCTTCAGGTTATTGAATTCATCATAAATAGAAAATATTATAGTTTGAAAATTAATTTCATATGCCTGACGTGATATACATCATAGTTTAGCCTTGCCTACCTTAAATATATGTAGAACACCTTACATCAGTCTGAAGTTGGGGAAAATAATCCAATGGAAAGCCTATTTTGTAATAAAGTGTTGACTATCTCATGTGATTTATTGAATATTATATTGACTAGGAAAAACGGAAGGATTGTGTGAGTCCTCAGGATACAATTCCTACTGAATTTTTATTGCTTTCACAGCATTGTAAGGTCAAAAATTGTAAGTCAAACCATCATAAATGGGGATAATACGTAATTTCTTTTCATCTGTGATATGTAATGATTTTTTCCTTATTTTTGTGTGTTTTGTTTTTGTCCTTTGCAATTTTTATTCTTGAACGCCATCATAATGCATGAGGTTGAAATATTTGGTATCCACAAAGTGCATTCTTTCCTGTTTCTATAATGATAATGCTGAACTATGCACATAGATAGTTCATATTTTCTCAGCCTCCTTTACAGTTAAGTGTGGTCAAAAATTTCTCTACAATGGACCAGTATTTAAGAAAGTAATTATATTTTCTTCAGGACCCTTGACCCTGGCTGGATGTGGGTGGCAACTATGCAGCATGAGTACAAGACCACAAACTGCCACATAGGGAAAGCCTCTCACAATCCTAGCGCACCTGCCCTGGAATGTTTCATGAGGGAAAAATAAAGGTTCGAAAGACTCTGAGACATTATATTTTAGAATAATTTAATTTACCCTAACTAATAAAATGTGTTTACAAAAGAACTCTTTTGTTCATTGTTTTTAGAACTTGGTGTCATCCTTAATCTGCAAACTAATCATTCTTAATTTTTTAAGTTTTAGACCACTCTATCCAAACACCTGTTCCCCAATCTCTCAAGTTTCCTGTTCTAGGAGTTTCTTACAACATATTTTAAACTCTTCCTTTTCTTCCCCAGGTTTTCTGACCACTTTGCTTTCATTTGAGATTCCTCAAAAGCAAAGTCTGAGATAAAACAATTAATTACAACAGGCTTATTAGAGCAAGATCCCAGAGAAACACGCAGAGAGGAGAACATGATATTGGGAAAATAAGTGTTATGGACTGAGTTGAGTCATCCTCCAATGATATGTCATGTGGAAGTCCTCACTCCTAATATCTCAGGCTGCGATTGTATTTGGAGAAGGGTTTTCACAGTGGTAACTAAGGTGAAACTAATCACATAGATGAGCTGGAGCCATCCAATCTGATTGGGTTCCTTATAGAAGAGAAGATTAGGACACAGGTACTATATTATTTACTAGGGTTGCCGTAACTAAATAGCACAGGCTAGTTGGTTTAAACAACAGAAATTTATCTTCTCACAGTTCTGTAGCCTAGAAGACAGTGATCAAGGTGTTGACAGTTGGGTTTCTTGTGATACCTGTTTTCTTGGCTTGCAGATGGCCTCCTTCTCACTGTGTCTGCACATGGTCTTTCCTCAGTGACCAAACATCCCCGGTGTCTTCTTTTGTGTCCAAATTTCCTCTTCTGTTTATAAGGACTCCAGTTAGATTGAATACTCAGCTTTTTTTTTTTTTTTTTTTTTTTTTGAGACAGAGCCTCAAGCTATCACCTAGGGTAGAATGCCATGGCATCACAGCTCACAGCAACCTCAAACTCCTGGGCTCAAGTGATTCTCCTGCCTCTGCCTCCCAAGTAGCTGGGACTACAGGCACCCGCCACAATGCCCAGCTACTTTTTGGTTGTATTGGTCATTGTTGTTCAATGGGCCCTGGCTGGATTCGAATCCACCAGCTCAGGTGTATGTGTCTGGTGCCTTAGCCGCTTGAGCCACAGGTGCCGACCCTCATACTCAGCTTTTTTTTTTTATTAAATCATAGCTGTGTACATTACCACAATCATGGGGCACCATACACTGGCTTTATATACCATTTGACATATTTTCATCACACTGGTTAACATAGCCTTCCTGGCATTTTCTTAGTTATTAAGACATTTATATTCTACATTTAGTAAGTTTCACATGTACCCTTGTAAGATACACGGTAGGTGTAATTCCACCAATCACCCTCCCTCCGCTCATCCTCCCCCCTCCCTCCCCTCCCTCTTCTTTTTAAAAGGCTGTATCTCAAAATATAGTCACATTCCAAGGTGCTGAGGGTTAGGTCTTCAACACATAACTTTGGAGTTCACAATTCAGCCTTTAACAGGTATACATGGAGGAGAGATCATGTGAAGCTGCTTGGAAAAAATATATAGCCACATACAAGCAAAGGAGAAAAGCCTTGGAATAAGTCAACCCTGCTGATGCCTTGGCTTCAGATTTCCAGCCTCCAGAATTGTGAGACATCAGTCTGTGGCGCCTTGTTACGGTTTTCCTAGTAGACTACTGCAAGAAGGGAGTCCAGATAGGCTAAAATAATAAGCATATCACCATTGTGGGTAATGAAAATTCAATACAGAGGGGACCTCTGGGGAGTCATTGTTGCACATATCTCAAAATATGTAGCATTTATCTGCCAACACCAATTAGTATTTATTAAAGAATACTGTCATAAACATGAATCTTAATACATGCAGCTGTTTGTGTCTGGTCCAGGTATACTTCAGCAACTAGGAAATGCCCTCAGGCAAAGAGCCACAGAAGATTGGGACTAAAAAATCCCCAAATCATTCTCACACAAATATTTGGTCTGGAGATGTGAATGGGGAACTGGCCAACTGGGTATTCATTTGTGTATCTCTCCATTGTAGTTATCTAAATACCTAACTATTGCCAAATCTGTCTTATAATCCTCATGATTCTGACATTGCCAAATAAGAATAATTAGATATTATTTGTAAATGTTTTACCTTATTGTGCAAAGTTATACTTTCCTAATTTGTTATGAGTTATAGATAACTTACAGATAATTATAGATGTCTTAAGAGAAAAGAAGAAAGGGTTCATTAAATAGAACATTAATAGAACATTAAACACCTACATTAATCCAAACCAAAAGGATAATCACCCCTCATCATTCACTTCAGTACCATGTAATTAACTTTTATTTTCATAGATCTTGAGTTATCAATGCCATAACCTCATTTACTTCTAGACTAAATTTCTGAAAATCTTAACTCAGTGTATGAGTATGACCTAATACTTGGTTAAGTGCTGCCATTAGAAGCCAGCACCTACAGGTACCTGGCATAGTCTCACATGATGCTTTGAGACAGTCCATCATTAGGGAAGATGAGGCACTCTTGCCGTATGACTGATTGTAAGGGCTTTCAGGAAACCATCCAAGTAAAACAAACCATCAGGCAAAAAATTATCTGCAGATGACAAAGTGACTTACAATGGCTGTGATGAGCTCATTATTGATAATTTTCAAAAATGAAGCCTCTAATAACAGTTCATTACAAGAATACAGGTTAAGGTATCTTTTATTTGAAATACCTGGGTCCAGAGGATTTTGGATATTGAATTTTTCAGATTTGGGCATATTTGCATATATGTAATGAGATATAATGGCGAGGGACCCCAAGTCTATCAGAAATTTACTTACGTTTCATATATATCCTATGTATATGTGATACATGTATATCATATATATATATAGTCTGAGAGTTATTTTGTTAAATATATATATTTTTATTTTTGTTAAATATATATTTTTTATTTTATTTTTTATATTTTTGTTAAATATATATATTTATTTTATTTTATTTTTTTAGAGACAGAGTCTCACTTTATCACCCTCGGTAGAGTGCTGTGGCATCACAGCTCACAGCAACCTCCAGCTCTTGGGCCTAGGCAATTTTTTTGCCTCAGCCTCCTGAGTAGCTGGGACTATAGGCACCAACCACAATGCTATTTTTTTGTTGCAGTTTGGCCAGGGCTGGGTTCAAACCCACCACCCTTAGTATTTGGGGCCGGTGCCCCACTCACTGAGCCAGTGGTGCTGCCCATTTTGTTAAATAATTTTTAATAATGTTTGTGCATTAAACTAGTTTTGTGTATATTGATTCATCAGAAAGCAAAGGTGTCAGGCATGAAATTTCCCACTTGTAGCGTCATGTCAGTACTCAAAAAGTTACAGATCTTGAAACATTTCAGATTTTTGGATTATAATACCTGACTGGGAATACAAATGGTACAAAAATTTGGTTGTTTCTGTGGCATGTGAGACAACATAATGGCCAACTTGAAAAATGTTTAGACAAAGTATCTATAACTATAATGATTAACACTACTTTCATCAAAAAATAGATATTATATCTAGTTTTTTAATTGATAATTTTTACAGAAAAATAATTTCAAATGTGGTGTAAAATTATCCCAAGATATAATATACCTTAAATATATCATAAGTATGTTAAAAGTTTATCTGGACTATATCAACAATATTAAGCAAAGAGATTTAGTGAGTTTGGAGTAGGTCCTAAACATCTATATATTAATAAGACATAACTCATGTAAATCCCCAATTGAAAATCAATGCCCTAAGAAATGCTATATTCACATTAAAGAAGTAAAGACATGACTGACTTAATGTTTTAAAAAATAACAAAGTACTCACTTGATTGCTCACAGTCAGTTACAGATTGAACTCATTGTTCTATTTTTTCCCCCTTCTCTTTACTACATTCGATTAGTCTTAAAAAAAATAACAATTTTTTAACACAAATAACCTATATTATTATTGTCTAATATCAAGCAAAACAACCTGAGTACTGATAAATAGAATTATATCCTGTCCATGGAGGACACTGACAAATCTCCAGGAACTTCTCACATAGCATATAATTTCTGACCTATTTATATTAATATAATTTTTCCATATATATGTAACTAAAGGAAGGGAGGGTAAACATCTCTTCTGATATGACAATGCCCATATAACTAAATCATAACATATCAAATAAACCTATTTACTTCTGGCACCTTTTCTTTACAAGGGAAAAAAAAAATCTTTGTGATTTTAGGAACCCTCTGAGATATCTGAAGGACAATTTTATATGTAAAAGATATCATTTAAGATTTTATTTGGGGAAAGCAAAGTATCAAAAGTTGTCAGCTTTGAGTACTTGATTAACACAGCATGATGGATGGCTGTGCAATTAATACCCTATAACCTAATGTCATCAAAGTGACAGTAAACTATTTTAAAAGAAAACAAAGCAGGTAACATGATTTCTAAGAATCTTAGTTCTTTCTTAAGAAATCTTTATTGACATAAATAATCAACAATATAATAAAATAAATGATAAAAAGTTATTTTCACTAGGCACAGAATCTTGTTACCTGGAGCATATTACTCAGAAGGTAAAGTATACCTTTTATGGTCTCTTATTCAGAGCAGACCATTAATAAAAAATTATTTTATTAGGCCAGGCATGGGGGCTCATGCCTGTAATCCTAGCACTCTGGGACACCAGGTGCATTGTCTGAGCTCAGAGGTTCAAGACCAGCCTGAACAAGTGAGACCCCATCTCTAAAAAATAGTCGGGTGTTGTGGCGAGCACCTGTAGTTCCAGCTACTCAGGAGGCTAAGACAAGAGAATCACTTGAGCCCAAGAGTTTGAGGTTGCTGTGAGCTATGATGCCATAGCACTTTACTGACAGTGACATAGTGAGAATCTTTCTCTCTCTCTCTCTCTCTCTCTATATATATATATATGTATATTCTTTTTTTTTTTCTTTTCATTTTAACCAAGGAAAAACCAAGTTCTATCTTTGCATGTAACATTTGGTATGAAAGCTCTTTTTGAAAGTCTCATAAAAGAAGCCTGTCAGTCTTAGCCAGCTTGGACCATGGTAAAGAAGATCCCATCTTTTATACCTTTACAACTTTCTATATTCATACACAATACACATGCCTCATTGTGCACTTTTTTAAATGACAGAATGAACATGTTGATATCTCACCCAAATATATATTATATAATATTTAATATATAAAAGTGTGTGTGTATATATAGCCACTATTCACCATGGAAAAATGAAGAAAAAGTATATAAACTTAAAACTAGACTGAAAAATTACTTTTTAAGTATTCTTTCTTAGAAATAATCTAGGTATTATAATGAACACTTTTGAGATAACTAGATTTATTATCAGCTCAGTTTTTTCAGTTGCCTGCAGATCTTAAAAACCATCTTCAAGATGACATACTAGAAAACATAATTGCACTGGGCTCAACAGCTCACACATGTAATCCTAGCAGGCTGGGAGGATGAAGTGGGAGGATCACTTGAGCTCAGGTGAGACCAGCCAGAGCAAGAGGGAGACGTGATCTCAACTAAAAAATAGAACGATTAGCCGGACATTGTGGTAGACACTTGTAGTCTCAGCTACTTCGGAAGCTGAGGCAGGAGGATTGCTTGAACCCAGGAGTTCAAGCTGTGAAGTAGGCTGAAGCCACAGCACTCCAGCCTGGGCAACAAAGTGAGACTCTGTATCAGGAAAGAGAAAAAGAAAGCATAATTGCTATTGCAATGAAGTTTGTCAAAAAACAATTCATGTGACTTCACAAATTATTGACATTTTAAATAACGTTAAACATTTAATAGAAGTAACACTAGCTTATTAAATTAGTAAGTAGAATAAAAATCTGCTTGTATGTTATACTTAACACTGACAAGAGAAGATACAGCTATTATTATTAAACCAAACATATAGTAGTCTAGTTAGCCAAAGATTCACCTAAATTATGTAAACTTGAATTCTTAAAATATTTCTGAATTACAAGAATAGCCTTTATTTCCCACATTAAAAGTATTTACATTTAATTTCTTTATTTCTTAGAACATTTAGAAATTTCCAATTTATATTAGTATTTATTTACTTATTTCTATACCAGTTAGAACTCCTTAAGAGACTGTTTAATTGAATTTAAGAATACCTTTAGAGGTAGGAAAATATTCTGCCTTTCAAAAGAAAGCTTATAACTTCAATTTTAAAATGTTAGTCATAGGTCAAGCCTAAACACAGAAATAGAAATTTGCCTGTCGGGATGTGTACTTCCTGGCGGGCATGCGATTCTCAATTGATTTGAGCTCAAAATAAACAAAGAGACAAACAGAAAAGACTGGCCAACTAGATTCTCCTGATGGATAGAAGGTCTCTGCAAACCGTCATCTGCAGAGACAGCCAAATGGTCAGACAATAAAGCCAAGAGTCTGAAGCAAGAAATCAAGTAAGAAATCAAAAGGAATCAAAATTAATTCCTTATCATTCAACAGAAAAAGCATCAACACCATAGGATAAAAGCTGAGTCCTGGAAAATAGGAGCAGAGAAGAGGGGTTGACTGTGATCTACAGGCAGGGCTCCAGCCCACATGAGTCTACATGGCATCAAAATTGTGAAAGAAAAATGCACCAGACAATTAAGGAGATGATTTTATTCAAGCTATTACAATAAAGAGCATACATTAATGTGAACTTCTTATAGATATTAAAGGAGACCTCTTGGGAGCCATGAAGAAGAATACAGATAGGTCATTGTCTCTGAATATGCAAGAGCAGTATAGCCTTTACAGTCAGTCACTTCTCAGAAACATGGAAGTGTTTCTTGCCATTGCTATTTTCTAGAAATACCTGATCCAGGTGAAATTCAACATTATTAGTTTTATTAATGCCCTGATATAATATTGAATTTTTGATGGTATTCCTTTTGTCAGTGAGGTTGTTTATTCTCTCCCCCTTTTTATTAATTCATAGCTGTGTACATTAATGCTATCGTGGAGTACAATATGCTGGTTTCATATATAATTTGAAATATTTCCATCAAACAAGTTAACTACACCTATGGTGCATCTTACAAGGATAGATGTGAAATTTACTAAATGTAGAATACAAATGTCTTAACACAATAACTAAGAAAAATGCCGTAAAAGCTATGTTAACCTGTTTGAGGTTCTTTATTCTTTGATAGTCCTATATTTACTAGTATAAAAAGTGTCATGACAGAAATGTCTTACCAGTATTTCCTTGGGATCAGTAGTTTCTTTTGTCATACATAATTTTAATGTCAATAACTTTGATTCACTAACTGAACAGATAGTTCAGACCAAACCCACAGCAGTGCATTGCTCTGCAGTTACAGCTTCTGGTCATTTATTTCTTCTCCTCTCCATACCTGCTTCAACTGCTCCTCTTCCTCTTTCTGTTTCATCTTCCTCCTTCCTTTTACTTCTGCCTCCTTCTCCTCTTCTGTTCCTCCTTCTCTTCCTCCTCTTTCTCCTTCTCTTCTATATTCAATCTCTAATGAAAAATAAAATGAAAACTTGTTTGTACCCTTGTGAATGTGTTCGGGTTGAATTCTAACAGAAGCATTCTGCAGGAGTTCCCTGGGAGGAAGGTTGTAGCAGCCCATATAGCCTATGGCTAGGAGGAGTGAGAGTTATAAGAAATACCTGCTTAGCTCAATGGAACACCTTGGTGAAAGGGCATGGAGAGAGGGATTAAGTCTCCTAACAAGCATGAGAGCTCGTGAGATGAGAGCAGTGGTGAATTGGCAGTCTCTACACCTGTGGCTTGAGAGGCACAAGATCGGCCTTATATTAGGCTGGAGGAGAAGGCAGTCGAAAGCATGTGTGTTTCTACCACGGACTTGCTTATGCTGACTGTCTTCTCTTCTGCCTGCAGAACGCCAGCACGGTGTCTGTCTGCTGAAGATTACCAAGCTCTACTAAAGACTAAGATCTATCTTTCTAAGACTGCTTTACTCTAAGACATTCTCTCACCAGCTAAAGTAGATAACCCTCATGCACCTAACAGACCTGAGCAAGGTAACTTAGACGTCCATGTCTGGAACCTAGTTAAGCCGGACCCGAGACCTGGCCAGTCCTGGGCCCGGACAAGTGGTGTCATGAATGAGATGTGACAGAGGGTTGTGAAGAGTGCTCCTAGAATCAGCACCTACGGGAAGGAAGAGAAGAATTCAGTACTAGGCAGAGGGAGACCACACTACCAGACAACACGCCTGCCCCTGAGAGGAGTTTTCTGGTACAATGACCAGCAATGACCTTGCAGACATTGCTGAGATGGGCTGAGGAGCGAGGAAGTTTCCCTGTGTTCAGACATCGAACATTGAACATGGGCCATCCCAGGAAAGGCATATACATTTGGTTATCTAGTTCTCCTCAGTTGAGGCAATCCCCAATAAGTGCTATTAGGTGAGGGCTATCTGCTATAGTTGGAGGGATCTGAATAGTTAAGAGCAGTGTCCCAGAGTATATTCCCAAAATAGCAGGGAGAATTTGGAAAGCTGGGATGTGTGCAAATGGTTCAGTTTTAAGTAATTCACCCTATTCAGGCTCATGCCCTGTTTTTCACACCTGGTCTGTTGGAGTATTGGTCCTTGGTTGTTAAACCCTATATCTTATTATAAATCTTAGGAGTATCTGCTTCTCATTACTGCTTTTGCCCTCTTGCTCTCTGCAATTTTAGCATCTTTGCATTTCTCTTTCTTTGGAGCTCAGTTAAATTTGTATTATGTTCAAAACTACTTTCTTGTATCTTTCAGATCCTGTTGTGGCAGTGTGTCCCTCAGAATCTCCCACTTCTGCTTGCTGTATTGACTCACCTGCATCATCGATCCTGTGCCCTGGTGTGCATTTCATTTGTTGCCTGTTATTCACTTCCTGTATTCACAGCCACACAGAGTTCTCCTTTATTCATTCTATTCTCCAAGATGATTAGCATTTCCTTAATATAATTTTTACCTTGACTGTGTTATGGTTTTAATTATGAAACAGTGCTCTAATTTCCTTTTTGCCAAAGGTTTCTCTCAGACATAACACTTTCCATGAAGTTTAGGAGACATATTATTGAGATTTTGTTGGTAAAACCAGAATTAGAAACTTGTATTTTTTGACATTGGCATAGACACTATGGTTATGAAAATTTCCATTATATCAACATTTATTTTAAGTAAAAAGCACAGCCCTATTTATCCCTTCTCTCAAACCAAGTTAGTCCCATGTCATAATCACATTTATTGTCATTTATTTTTTGCAAATACTGTTGTTTGTGACAGCTGTCTTTGCCAATAAAATCCATAATCCTGGAGAGCAAATGGTGTATTTTCAATTTTCTTTGACCTCACCCATGTTATTTGGGACAAAGTCCAAAAATATATGGGTATTTAGTCCTTATGGAGGCACAGAAGGATGTGGAGATGAGAGAGGGAGAACATCAGCATGAGTGGTTGCCAGATTCATTGGCAAGCATCTTGGCAACATCTTACCTGAGGAGGCAGCATGATGCAGGGAAAAGAGGAGGATTTTGAATCAGATGAACTTGAGTTTTCATCCAGTTCTGCTGTGCACTAACTATGTAACCCTGGACAAGTACTTAAAAGTTGCTCAACCTCAGTTGTTTTTATTCCCCCATCTGATAAATGTAGCTAATGATAAAACCCAACTCAGATGTTTTGTGAGTATTAAATGTGATAATATTAATCATCTTGTAACATCCTGACAAAATTAGTCATTGCAAAATGAAACAAAACACAAAAATCTCCCAAACCAGATTCACACTAAAAAACTCCTAGAAGAATACATAGGAGAAAAGCTCTTTGCCATTGGCCTTGGCAATAATTTTTTGGAAATGACACCAAAAGTTCAGGCAACAGAAGCAAAAACAAATAAGTGGGACTGTATCAAACTAAAAATATTTTAAATAGCAAAGAAAATAATCAATAGACTGTAAAAACCTAGGGGTTGGAAAAAAATATTAGCAAATGATACAAATTGATATGGGATTAATACTAAAAATACATAAGGAATTCACAAAACTCAATAGCAAGAAACTAAATAACCTGATTTTAAAAATAGGCAAAGAATCTGAATAGAGATTTTTGTAAGGAAGACATACAAATGACTAACAGGCATATGAAGTAAGACTCTACAGCAGGGGTCCTCAAACTGCAGCCCGCGGGCCACATGAGGCGGTGTGATTGTATTTGTTCTCTTTTTTTTTTTTTTTTACTTCAAAATAAGATTTGTGCAGTGTGCATAGGAATTTGTTCATAGATTTTTTTGTTTTGTTTTGTTTTCTAACTATAGTCCGGCCCTCCAACGGTCTGAGGGACAGTGAATTGGCCCCCTGTTTAAAAAGTTAGAGGATGCCTGCTTTACAGGATGGATCATCAGAAAGTTGCAAATCAAAATCACAAAGAGATATCACATAAAGGCTGTTATGAAAATGTGAGAGAAAACAAGCACTGTCCAGGGTGTGGGAAAAGGAAAGCAATTTATGCTGTTGGTGGGAATGTAAATTGGCACAGATATATAAAAAATATAAAGCTTTCTCAGGAAATTAAAACTACAGCTATCAGAGGATACAGCAATCCTTACTCTGGGTTATATCTCCAAAGGAAATGAAATCAGTGTCTTGGGAAGATACCTATAGTTCCATATTCTTGGTAGCACTATTCATAACAACCTCAGTATGAAAACTACCTAAAAGTTTATTGATGAATGAATATACAATTGTGTGTGAGAGGTATGTATATACACACATATCTTGAATTACTATCTATATGGAAACGGACTTTGCTATTTGGGACAAAGTGAGTGAACCAGGAGGGCATTAGCTAAGTGAAATTAGCCAGACGTGGAAAGAAAAATTGCTACATGCTATCACTATTTGTGGAATTTAGAAAAAGCCAAATACACAGAAATTCATTAGAATGCTCATGACAAAGGATAGGTGAGTGGAAGAAATGGGGAGATGTAGGTCAAAGGGTATAATGTTACAGGTATGTAAGACAATTAGTTTAGATGTGTAACACACAACATGAAGACTTTAATATTATTATACTGTACACTGGAAATTCACTATGAGAGTAGATCCTTAGTGTTTTTCCACTAAAAAGTAAGTTTGTGAATTGAAAATTTTAATTTGTTTGACTGTAATAATTATTTTCCTATGTATATCAGAACATCATTTTGTATACCTTAAATATATATAGTAATAAAAAAAAAAAAAACACTAGGGTATCTTCCTTTACCACAATGTTGTTCTAAGTATTCCCAAGATCAATGTTGTTCTAAGTGTTCCCAAGATCACTGTACCTGAATCAACTTAAGTTTAATGAAAAGTGCAGATTCCTTGATATGCCTGCCTTTATATCAAAATCTTTCCAAATTGGGCCTGAAGAATCTGCCATCCTCAGCAAAGTGAAACCTCATGTACATAAAAAACAGATAATAGTTGATGAGAAAAAATATTTTCTTAGTTAAAAATGTATTAGAAAGAATAAAAAGGGGGGAGGTGACACAGTTTGCGAGATAAAGCAGTGATCCTCTCTGCAGGACTGCAGAGAACAATTGAATGGCTGAGTCCCGGCATTTATTTGCTGGCTCACTTGGGTAAACAGTCTTACCTAACACTGAAGTCAGATTTCCAACAATCCCAGAAACAATTTGGAAATTAATATGATGGATGTTTAAATGGACTTAGAACATTTTTGTTCCATTGCATTTTAAGCTTTTGAGAGATTTATTTAGTGGAAATTTTTTTATGGATGAAAGATAGTGATAAATGACAGAAACTTCTATAGAGAGAGACTTAAATTCTTTTCTGAAATGTGATAGAAGGAATTTTTGCTGTTCTCCTTTGCAAATAGTGTAGCACTATTCAAATCATTCTGTCTGAAAATGATGGTCCTTTATCCATCCGTCATTTATAATATCCAGGGCAATCTTTCCCCTTATGAAATATCATCCTTTTTATCCTCATCTCCTCCATGACTACTCTTTTCAACTGTAGGCTGCAATAAACTAACCTTATGGCTTTTCATGAGTTGTTTACCATTTGAAAACTACAAAGGGTTATCACAATGCAATGCACATACCTGGGGCCATATTCAAACCAAGCCCCAAAACCTACCCCTGAAACAAGGCAAAATAATTTCTGACCACCAACTAGAAAGTGGTTTCCCATTTCTAATAAACTGATAGCTGATTCACAGATGTTGAATCTTTATGTAGCAAAGGATCTGATAACTTATTTAAAACAGGGTTGTATTTAATGTTATTAAAAGTTACCTGACATTCTTGCCTGCACACAACTCAAATCAGCTGCAAACAAAGACTCAAAATGAGCAGAATCCTAGAATGAGGGATCCCTGAGGAAAGGACTAGCCCTGTTCCTAGGGGCTCTGTCCTGCCTGATTAATCAGGAGTGTTGGCCCTCACTGATGATCCTCAGGAATGAAATAACAGCACAAATCATCCCAGAGAAATGCAGAAGAAATCATACACTTAGGAGGCTGATTTCTTCTGAGTCAGTAGGTAGTGACAAAGCCAGTGGCTTCACCATGCTGAGAAGCAAATAATCTGTTGCCCATCCCCTACTCTACTCTCCAAACACGGTTAAATCACTAATGAAAATGAGTTCAGAGGCTTCCCTTGATCCAACACTTTGCATATCAGAAAAACACTATATGATTCAGCTTGAGTGACAAGTCTCATCTCAGACCCCACACAGGGCTGCCAGAATAGGAATAGAAGCTTATAGGTCAAGAGAAGTATGAATTCTTAATGCCCCAAGAGTCCAGGGACAGAATAGCAGGGGCAGTTTCATATTCAATTATTTATCAAGTTCATTTATAAAAATAAACTTAATACCTATACCAGTTGTTGCATATGAGAGAATAGCATGTATATCAAAAAGTAATACAAACAATTCATCTCTCTGCAAAATTTTTCTCTCCTTGTATCTTAAAAATAAAATGACTCATCTGACAGCATGCATCTGGTACCATATGCTTCTGTTTTATGAATAGTGCCCCAAGCCACAAATACATAGAATATAAATTTACCACCCAAATGTGAAGAAACCTTCTTGTTTATTTTTCTAAATTCATTTTTTAGTAACAACAACAATATAGCAGCTACAATTTAATGGGTACATACATACTGTATTTCAAATGATATAAAAAGAATGTACCAATCCCATATACCAGTCCCATATGCATATAGATACACTCACTGATTGATATCTACTTTTAATCTTAATAAGTTTGTAAAATAAGACTTAATAAAGACACCATTTTACAGATAAAGTTAAGTAACAAAGGTTAACATATTTAACCAGAATATGTTCTTTGGTATATGTATGTATGTATGTATTTTGGCATCATTAGAAAAGAATCACTCAAGAGAAGGCTATCATTTTTAAAAGGAATAAAGAGGGTGGGGCCTTGGTGTGTGTCACACTTTATGGGGACAAGACATGATTGCAAGAGGGACTTTACCTAACAATTGCAATCAGTGTAACCTGGCTTATTGTACCCTCAATGAATCCCCAACAATAAAAAAAAAAAAATTATTACACTAATATTTAACTTCGGGATAGTAATAATAATATGACTTGTGGAGAAGATTTTGTACTTTATAAAACATTTACACATGTAATATTCATTCATTCAAAGAGTTATAGAGTACCATAGTGTGCAAAGTACTGTGTCATGTGCTAGGCACACAAGTGGAAAAAGAGGTAATCTTCGTTTGTGGAGATTTTAGTCTAGTGATGGGGAAAGGAACTAAGTCAACACAGTAAGAACTATGATAAAAGGAAACACAATACTCAGAAAGTGATTGTGAAAGTCCTCCATCTTAGCTCAGTGGTCAAGAAAATCTTCCGGGTACCTGGAACTAAGTTTTTTTGTTTGTTTTTGTTTTTAAATCACAAATAGGATTAGAAAAACAAAAGGGAGGATGTGTGGAAGGAAGATAGACATTTTGCGTACAATGTGTAAACCAGCTACAAACTAAAATTCTGTCTTTATTCAATCTTGAGTGGTTGATTTATCCTGAACAAAATTTGCTTGTATGGGCATTGGCAGGAGATGGAACTGGGGAGGCAACCAGAGGCATGATTGTTAGTGGGAGATGAAACTGGGGAGGCAACCAGAGGCGTGATTGTTACCCCCCCATTTTTTAATGAAGGGTGTTTGATCTGTATCCCAAAAATAACACTTTAGTAGAATGTGAAGATATCATGAGACGTGGTTAAATCTCTATTTTAAGAAGATCATTACAACATTATTATGAGGTTAAAATACAATAAAGAGACAAAAGAAGGTCATAGTGGTTGCAAACAACTTATTTGCAACATAGAATCAAGACAGAAAGTTATTGTAGTAATTCATGCAAGTTGGAAAGCCATATCTAAGTGCAGAGGAATGCCAAGGAGAGTAGTAGTAAGATATAATAATGCCTTATCAGAGATCTGCACAAATTCTTATAGAGGATTGAATGAGAGGGGAGACTCTGTCATGATTCCCCGGCCTCTGGGTAGTGTGACTAAATGAATGATCACAAATGATATTAATAACAACATTGGAAGAATGACTCTGTGAGGTAGGAAGACCAAGTAGATATCTTATTACCATTTTAAATATGAGAAAACTGAAGTCCTAGAAGCTGGAGTAATCCACTGTGTATGCCTTCACCATTTAAATTTAGTTAAATTAAGGCAAGAAGATTCTTATATGACATGTCCAAATTGATTAGTGTAAACTATTATCACTGGATGGACACCTTATGATAAAGTCACCTTGATCACATATTTAACTTCCAAGACTCTGAAAGATAGAAAGTGTGATTCAGAGAAACATTTAATCAATTTCAGAATTGGTAATTATCTTTATTTATTTGAAGTTAGAGGTAAAATATAATTGACTATTTTAAATTGCACACAAACTTTATGGACACACTGCACTTGGACAAAATCCAGGCCTCACATATATAATATTAGGAAGGAATGAGATAGGAGCGGTACTACAAGCAATGAATACCATGAATTATCTCCTTGGCCTTGGTAATACTTTCCCTGTTAATTTAATTTCTTAAGGGATTTGGGAACAATTGTAATTTAATTTTTGACAAGATCAACTAATCTAATTTCTTTAGTTGGATAATAAGGTGGAGTTAAGACTTAGGGATCCCATTCTTTGATCTTTACATTTAAGATTCATCTAGTCTTATAATGAAAATAAGGTATGTTCTACTCAGAATAAAACAGGTGGTCAGATTAGAGAGCCAGAGTTTAAGGTATCGGATGAAGTTTGCACTGAGTAACAATGAGTTCAGAGGAGCTTTTAAGAGTTTTTGGGGAGAAAATATTAGTCACCCTGGTCAGAAGCTTAAGTCAAGTATCAAGGAGCCCAAGATGGACTTGGAAAAATCTTTGTTTCCTTAGTTATTTTTGTAAAGAAAAATTTGACTTTTGGCGATTTCTCATAAAGTTGGTATCCACTGACCATGTAAGTCAAACCATCATAAGTATATAAAGGAAAAAAGACTACTTCCAGACAAGAACAATGTAACATGTATCACCTACTTACTGATATTCTGTGTCATGTTCCTCTTCCTTCTTACTTTTTGAAAAATTATGAAAAGAAGAATAATTTTCTTTGATTACACAATTTTACAAGATTTAACACTTAATCAGATTTGTGTAACCACAGTGCAATCAGGACACAGAACCTTAACCAAAATAATTTCTTCATTCTACTCCTCATAAGACCTAAGGAAACCAAGAAAAAAACTAAGTGACAGTATGAATCACTGAAATATGAAAAGACACATTGAAGAGGGTAGGAAGGACAGATATGCTTTAGCCACATCAGCCCTTACCCCAATCACAGGCAGCATAGAATAAGGATACCCTCTGCTTTTCTAGGAGGAAAGTAACACAGGACCTTCCCTGAATCACCACACCAGGCCCATCACAGTGAAACCTATCACTGGGCAGGCTTCCATATCCCTACCTTCCAGGCCCTATGGCCCCACATTCCAGTAAATGCAGGGTCCAGAGCCATTTCAATATACCCTAGTACTGTCCCAGCTCCCACACATACAGGGTACAAACTGCCCTCATGAACTCAGGTTCCAGTTTGTTCTCCAGAGACCTAGTCTTTAGGTTTGGCACATAAGCTCCAGGCATCAGGCTAGCACACATGATCCTAGGCTTCAGATTGGTCACCACAAAACCAATGTTTGTTTCAGCCATAGTCAAGTTTTAGGCTCTAAGTCAATCCTCATGGCCCCAGAGTTCATACCTCAAGCCCTTGTCACTTTTGGCTCCAGGTCTTTTAGTGTCTGGCTGGCTCCTGCAGACTTAGGCTCAAGGCCCACCCACTATGAACCCAGTCTCCAGCTTTAGTTCATATGGGTTCCAGGCCCACCCTCATAAACTCAGACTTCAGGACCAGAACTATGGACCAATCAACATGTCTGAACTAATGGATCCAGGCTCCAAGCTCACTGACTTAGGGCCAGGACCAACCCTTCAAGAACTTCAGAACAAGCCCACCCACAGACATTATTAGATAGCCTGGCCAGAACTGCTGGATGGGCTGACTGGTGAAGGGCTTGTAGAGATAAAGGCAGCCTGCAAAAGGTAGAATAAGTCCCTAATTCTTAACTACCACAATGCAACAAACTAAATGACCAAAAGCTAACACTAAAGAAACAAAAAACTCAGAAATTTCAAGAAAATATGTAGTAGTGAAAAGTGAAACTTTTCAACTGAATAAAGAAAACAATAAACAACCAAAAGGATAAATTTAACAGATATTGATATTATTAAAGAAAAAGATGTAAAGAAACTCTGGACTGAAAAATATAAGGCATAACATGAAGAAAACAATAAAGAGCATCAACAGCAAAACTGATCAAGGAAGGAAAACTTTCTGTCCTAAGAGATAGGTTATTTTTTTTAAATGTAAGATTAAAGAAAAAATAATAAAAAGAATGAAGAAAATGTATAAGATTTGTGACAGCAGGAAAAGAGCAAATATTTAAAGAAATATTTTAAGAAAGAAAAGAAAGAGACAAAGATAAGAAAATCTATTTAAAGAAATTATAGCAGAAAACTTTTCAAACCTGGGAAAAGATGTAATTATCCAGGTAATGGAAAGTCAAAGGTCTCTAATCAAATTCAAACTAAAGGAGAGTACAACAAGATATATTATAAACAAATAGTCAAAAATCAAAGACAGAGAAACCAGCAAAAGAACATATAACTTGTAAGACAGTTCATTAACAGTATGAGTGGACTTCTCAGCATAAACCAATGAGCCATGAAAGAGAAGGATAAAAATGATTAAAATAAAAAATTGCCAACAAAGAATATATTATACAGTAAATCTATCTTACAAAAATGAGGAAGATGTAAAGACAAAGGAAAAACAAAAGCTGGGGGAGTTCATCACCCCGAATTTGTCTTTCTAGCAATGCTAAATGAAATTATTTAAACTAAGAAAGGACACTGATTAAAAATATACAACTCAATGATAAAAGTAAGCATGCACTCAAATTTGAAATGTATGTAAAAAAATCACTTATATTTTTAGTGTAAATATGAAGTAATAATAGCTACAAAAATTTGTTAAGAAATACACAATATAAAGATACTCCAATTGTGACATCAAAAACATAAAATATGGGGATCATTAAGATAGAAGTGCCATAATTTGTTTGTTTACCAGTTGATGGACATTGGGTTGTTTCAAGGTTTTGGTGATTATGAATAAAGCTCCTATAAACAACTGGAAAAAAAACATAACGTATGGGGAGGAACATGAAATATAAGCATAGATTTTTTTTATACAAAGGTAAGTTTTTATCAGAGTAAAAAAAAATTTTCTATGTAAGTCTAATGGTAAACATAAAGCAAAATCTTATAGTAGACGGTGAAAGATAGAAAGCAAGGAATTAAAAAAAAAAACAAACATCATCAATAGAGAATAATCACCTGATCATAAAAGAAGACAGTAAGAGTGGAAGAAAAAGAAATTAACAAAATGGCATTATTAAGTTTCCAGCTATGAATAATTACTTTGAATGTAAATGGTTAAATACTCTAATCAAAACATGAGTGACTGGATTAAAAAACCCCACCCAACTATATGCTGCCTAAAAGAGACACATGAGATTCACTTCACCTTTAAGAATGTACATAGATTGGGCGGCACCTGTGGCTCAAGGAGTAGGGTGCCGGTCCCATATGCCGGAGGTGGTGGGTTCAAACCCAGCCCCGGGCAAAAGAAAAAAATAAATAAATAAAAAAAAAAAAGAATGTACATAGATTGAACAAAAATGGATGGAAAATGGTATTTCATGTAATTATTAACCAAAAGACAGCAAGGTAGCTGCATTTATATTGGATATAATTTGCTTTCATCAAAAGATTTAAGATGAAACAAAGAAAGCTATTGTATAAAGGGCCAATTCATAAGAGGACATAAGAATTATATTATAAATATAATATATATGGACTCAACATCTGAGCACCTAAATCCATTAAGCAAACATTAACAGACCTAAAAGGAGATATAAACAATAATGCAATAAGAGTATTTTTGATTTTAGTGTTAATCTACTTAATTTTATGCTGATATTTAATTTTTAATAATGACTATCTTTAATATGTGGCATCATAAATCTTAGAAATGTTCTCTTGGGAAACAATAAAAGCCAGCTCTACATACAAAGAAAAACACAGAAAAGTAGAATAGAATAATTTTAACAATAAAATAAGTTATTGTATGTAATGTGCTAAGAGTATTCTGGAACCTGGCAAGCATTCTTCAGCATTATCTTTGCAATATTAGGTATATAGTAAAGATGGAATTCCAAATAAGTTGGAAAATAAATTATTCAATGTACGATTGTGAGATAGCTAATTAGTAATCTGAAAAAATACTAAAATGGATTTCTATTTCAAGTTAACATAAAGGTCAAAAGGATCAAAATTTGAAATGTAAAAAAAATTATAAAAAATTCCAAAGAAATATATAGCTTTTCAAATGGATCCTTGGTCTGTAGGGAAAACTTTGGAAGTACTGCCTCTCAAGAAGCTTAAAAGAAAATACTGACAAAATTCAGTCACATTAAATTCTTAATTTTCTAAATAAACCATGGATAAAGTAAAAAAAAATGATAAAATATTTGCAATTTATATTGCAGAAAAGGGGTACATTTCCCTAATACATGAATAGGTTTTAAATATATAAGTTTATTTCTTAAAAATCAATGAATAAAATATGATCAAACCAGTAAAAAAAAATGGGCAAAGAAAGCAGATATTCAAATTTACATCAAAACAATGAGATACTAGTTATAACTTAGTCTATTAGAAAAGAAAAAAAATGTTTTATTACTCAAAGGGTTGGTGAAATTACCAGGCAATGATACTTCTTATAAACTTCTGGAAGAATACAAATTTTACAGTCTTTTTTGGAGTATAATTTGATATCTAATGTAAAAAAAAAAAAAAAAGAAAAGAAAAGAAAAAAACAATCTAGTGCAAATGTCTCTGTTAAAATAATTTTTTTTTCTTCTTGGTAGATGCCCAGTAATGGGATTGTGGAATCAAATGAAAGGTCTAGTTTAAGTTGTTTTGAGGGTTCTTCATACTTCCTTCCATAGAGGCATTAGTAGTTTGCAATCCTACCATCATCAACCTGAGAATGGATTAACAAACTGCGCTATTTGTATACCATGGAATATTGTTTAGCCATAGAAAAAAGATGGTGACTTTACATCTTTTATGTTAACTGGATAGAGTTGAAACACATTCTTCTTGATAAAGTATCATAAGAATGGAAAAGCAAATATCCAGTGTACTCAAAAGTAATATGAAGCCAGCAGACGATCTCACACATCCCCACTGAAGAGAAAAACTCAATTCAATTCAAGTTGGGGGAAAGAGGGAAAGGGAGGGAGGAGAGGAGAGAGGGGAATTTGTGCACTCCCACTTAAGGGGCAGGATGTAAAAGCACAGGGCACACCTCTTGGGTGAGGTCACAACTATAAGAGAGACTCTACTTAACAAATGTAAATATCATAATTTAGTTGTTTTTAGTCTCATATTAACTTGAAATGAAAAAAATAAAACATGCACACTCTTTGAACTAGTAAATGAAATTTTATTAACTTATCCTATAGGTATCCTCACAGATAAATAAATATGATTTATACAAGAAATATTTTTGCATATTGTTGGTAATAGCAAAAGACTGGAATCAATTTAAATGTTACATTCAGATAATGGAATTCTACATACTTATTAAGAATTTGGAATCTCTCCATGTAATTATATAGGAGTATCTACAAGATTAATTGCTCAGTATAATAGTCAAAGTTTCAGGCAGCGTGCATAATTCGCTACAATATATGTGTTTTTGTATGTATACGTATATGTGTATATGGAATATTTTGATCATGTATATATGAAATTGGTAATAGCACTTGCCCTTTGGAAGTGGAATTAGGTGACCTGGAGGACGGATGTAAGGAACACTTAATTTTCTTTACATGGAAAACCCTTTTTTATCTTTTGTTTGATATTGCGTTTATGCATTAACTAATCTAAGTAAAATTAATTGTTAAAATAGGAAACCATCAGACTACATATAAAATAATAAAGTAAAAATTAAATTAAATAAAGGAAATTGGGTGGTTATTTCAGATATTTTCAAAAATTTTATTGTATTGTTTCCTAAATGTAATTGCATATCTCTTGAGATAAAGGTTTTGTTTGAGAATTCATCACCTTTTAGCACCATTATGGGAAGCAATCTTTGTGTCATTGCTGAAGATCAAATAACATGGTAAGAATGTCCTTATGTTCAGAGGCATAATTTAGTTTGGACATAGCTCAACTCTTTTTTATGATGAAATTTTCCATGCAAATCCTATATGAATGGAAATATTTAAAAAGTGTTACTGAGAGGCAAGGGGAAAGACCTGGTGGTTTTTACAAGTCCTCTTACTGTGTGATATAATCTTTTATAATAAGTTTAAATTTTGGGGTGAAAAAATTTTTTAAGACTCTCTCTATGATTAAAAGGAATCTATGGAGGGGGCATTGATTGAATGTAAAAATGGGTCTATAATGTATTTCTACCACATCATGTGACATCACATAACATCACAGTAAAGCATCCTCCCTGACCCCATCTTTGAAGATGTCAAAATTACAGTTTTCTCCATTTAGGATGCACACAGATTTATAAGCTTAATATAATTCCCAACATTAAAATCTCCAAATGTGATGTGAACTTCTCAAATGTAGTTACTATTATTAATAACACGAATGATACTATTTCATTCCTTCCACATACTGATTTTTTGTATTTCTATAAATGAATTTTTAAAATACCATTTGATTTTCTCAGGCACCATTGTATCGAACAAAACATTACTTTGCAGATTTGATGAAAAGCAACAGTTCCAACAAATGAATAGAAAAAAATCCAACAAATGAGAATGGACAAGCTGGTTTAAGCAAAAATAAGAATTGTCTCAATCTTGAGGGAGGTGGAGCAAGATGGCGGCCGAGTAACAGCTTCCTTGCATCTGGGCACCGTGAGTCTGGGGAGATAGGACACCAGGAATCTCTGGCTGGTGGGATCTGCCTATCATCACCCCTGCAAGGATACAGGGAGTCAGCGAGAGACTTCTGGACCCCAAGAAGAGGACTAAAACAGTGGAAAACCGGCAAGTGGTTACGTGTGTTCAATCCATCTAAACCCGCCCGCAACTTCCACAGGCACGAGAACTTAAAGAGCAAGAGGAAGTGAAAAGAAAATTAGGGCAAGGAAACAGATAAAAGAAATCACTCATGAGGAAGAATCAGCAGAACCTCCAGGCAACATGAAGAACCAGTCCAGAAAAACCCCACTAAGGGACCATGAGGTAGCTATTGCAGAGGATTCCACCCATAAAGAAATGTTAGGAATGACAGAAAGGGAATTTAGAATACACATGTTGAAAACAATGAAAGAAATGATGGAAACAATGAAGGAAACCGCTAATAAAGTGGAAAATAACCAAAAGGAAATCCAAAAACAGAATCAAATAAGAGATGAACGATATGAAGAATATAAAAAGGATATAGCAGAGCTGAAGGAACTGAAACAGTCAATTAGGGAACTTAAAGATGCAATGGTATCAGCAACAGGTTAGACCATGCAGAAGAAAGAATTTCACAGGTAGAAGACAAAGTTCTTGAGATAACTCAGATAGTAAAAGAGGCAGAAAAAGAGAGAGAAAGCAGAACGTTCACTGTCAGAAATATGGGACTTGATGAAGCGTTCCAACATACGAGTTATAGGAATTCCAGAAGGGGAAGAAGAATGCCCCAGAGGAATGGAAGCCATACTAGAGAATATTATAAAAGAAAATTTCCCAAACATCACCAAAGACTCTGACACACTGCTTTCAGAGGGATATCGGACCCCAGGTCGCCTCAACTCTAACCGAGCTTCTCCAAGACACATTGTGATGAAGCTGTCCAAAGTCAAGACAAAAGAAAAGATTCTGCAAGCTGCCAGGAGTAAGCGCCAGTTGACCTACAGGGGCAAATCCATCACAGTGACCGCAGACTTCTCTAATGAAACTTTCCAAGCAAGAAGACAATGGTCATCTACCTTTAATCTACTTAAACAGAACAATTTCCAGCCCAGAATTCTGCACCCTGCTAAGCTAAGTTTCAAAATTGACGGAGGAATCGAATCATTTACGGATATACAAACATTGAGGAAATTCGCCACAACAAGACCAGCTCTACAGGAAATACTTCAACCTGTTCTGCACACTGACCACCACAATGGATCAGCAGCAAAGTAAGAACTCAGAAATTAAGGGACAGAACCAAACCTCCACACTGATGCAAAGGATAAAACTAAGCAATGGACTCTCACCTAATAAGACAAAAAGAATACTACCACACTTATCAATTATCTCAATAAATGTTAATGGCTTGAATTCCCCACTGAAGAGACATAGATTGGTTGACTGGATTAAAAAACACAAGCCATCCATTTGCTGTCTGCAAGAAACACACCTGGCTTTAAAAGACAAATTAAAGCTCTGAGTCAAGGGTTGGAAGACAATTTTTCAGGCAAATGGAATTCAGAAGAAAGGAGGAGTTGCAATCTTATTTTCAGATTTGTGTGGATTTAAAGCAACTAAAGTCAAAAAAGGCAAAGGATAGTCACTTTATTTTGGTCACGGGAAAAATACAACAAGAAGACATTTCGATTCTAAATATTTATGCACCCAATTTAAATGCTCCCAGATTCTTGAAACAGACCTTACTCAGTCTGAGCAATATGGTATCTGATAATACCATAATAAGAGGGGACTTTAACACTCCTCTTACAGAGCTGGACAGATCCTCTAAACAGAAATTAAACAAAGATATAAGAGATTTAAATGAGACCCTAGAACAACTGTGCTTGATAGATGCATATAGAACACTCCACCCCAAAGATAAAGAATATACATTCTTCTCATCACTCCATGGAACATTCTCCAAAATTGATCATATCCTGGGACACAAAACAAATATCAACAGAATCAAAAGAATTGAAATTTTACCCTGTATCTTCTCAGACCATAAGGCACTAAAGGTGGCACTCAACTCTAACAAAAATGCTCGACCCCACCCAAAGGCATGGAAATTAAACAATCTTCTGTTGAATAACAGATGGGTGCAGGAAGAAATAAAACAGGAAATCATTAACTTCCTTGAGCATAACAACAATGAAGACACAAGCTACCAAAACCTCTGGGATACTGCAAAAGCAGTTTTGAGAGGAAAATTCATTGCTTTAGATGCCTACATTCGAAAAACAGAAAGAGAGCGCATCAACAATCTCACAAGAGATCTTATGGAATTGGAAAAAGAAGAACAATCTAAGCCTAACTCAGTAGAAGAAAAGAAATATCCAAAATCAAATCAGAGATCAATGAAATTGAAAACAAAAGAATCAGTCAGAAAATTAATGAAACAAGGAGTTGGTTTTTTGAAAAAATAAATAAAATAGATAAACCATTGGCCAGACTAACGAGGAATAGAAAAGTAAAATCTCTAGTAACATCAATCAGAAATGATAAAGGGGAAATAACAACTGATCCCACAGAGATACAAGAGATCATCTCTGAATACTTCCAGAAACTCTATGCCCAGAAATTTGACAATGTGAAGGAAATGGATCAATATTTGGAATCACACCCTCTCCCTAGACTCAGCCAGGAAGAAATAGAGCTCCTGAACAGACCAATTTCAAGCCCTGAGATCAAAGAAACAATAAAAAAATCTTCCAACAAAGAAATGCCCTGGTCCAGATGGCTTCACTCCAGAATTCTAACAAAACTTCAAGGAAGAGCTTATTCCCGTACTGCAGAAATTATTCCAAAAAAATGAGGAAAAAGGAATCTTCCCCAACACATTCTATGAAGCAAATATCACCCTGATACCAAAACCAGGAAAAGACCCAAACAAAAAGGAGAATTTCAGACCAATCTCACTCATGAATATAGATGCAAAAATTCTCAACAAAGTCCTAGCCAATAGATTACAGCTTATCATCAAAAAAGTCATTCATCATAATCAAGTAGGCTTCATCCCAGGGATGCAAGGCTGGTTTAACATACGCAAGTCCATAAACATTATCCACCATATTAACAGAGGCAAAAATAAAGATCACATGATCCTCTCAATAGATGCTGAAAAAGCATTTGATAAAATCCAGTGTCCTTTTCTAATTAGAACACTGAAGAATATAGGCATAGGTGGCACATTTCTAAAACTGATTGAAGCTATCTATGACAAACCCACAGCCAATATTTTACTGAATGGAGTAAAACTGAAAGCTTTTCCTCTTAGAACTGGAACGAGACAAGGTTGACCTCTGTCACCTTTACTATTCAACGTAGTGTTGGAAGTTCTAGCCAATACAATTAGGCAAGACAAGGAAATCAAGGGAATCCAAATGGGAGCAGAGGAGGTCAAACTCTCCCTCTTTGCTGCTCCCTCTTGCATGATCTTATATTTAGATAACCCCAAAGACTCAACCACAAGACTCCTAGAAGTCATCAAAAAATACAGTAATGTTTCAGGATACAAAATCAATGTCCACAAGTCAGTAGCCTTTGTATACACCAGTAACAGTCAAGATGAGAAGCTAATTAAGGACACAACTCCCTTCAGCATAGTTTCAAAGAAAATGAAATACCTAGGAATATACCTAACGAAGGAGGTGAAGGACCTCTATAAAGAAAACTATGAAATCCTCAGAAAGGAAATAGCAGAGGATATTAACAAATGGAAGAACATACCATGCTCATGGACAGGAAGAATCAACATTGTTAAAATGTCTATACGTCCCAAAGCAATTTACCTATTCAATGCCATTCCTAATAAAATACCAACATCATACTTTCAAGATTTGGAAAAAATGATTCTGTGTTTTGTATGGAACCGGAAAAAAACCCGTATAGCTAAGGCAGTTCTTTGTAACAAAAATAAAGCTGGGGGCATCAGCATACCAGATTTTAGTCTGTACTACAAAGCCATAGTGGTCAAGACACCATGGTACTGGCACAAAAACAGAGACATAGACACTTGGAATCGAATTGAACACCAAGAAATGAAACTAACATCTTACAACCACCTAATCTTAGATAAACCAAACAAGAACTTACCTTGGGGGAAAGACTCCCTATTCAATAAATGGTGTTGTGAGAACTGGATGTCTACATGTAAAAGACTGAAACTGGACCCACACCTTTCCCCACTCACAAAAATTGATTCAAGATGGATAAAGGACTTAAATTTAAGGCATGAAACAATAAAAATCCTCAAAGAAAGCGTAGGAAAAAGACTGGAAGATATTGGCCTGGGGAAAGACTTTATGAAGAAGACTGCCATGGCAATTGCAACAACAACAAAAATAAACAAATGGGACTTCATTAAACTGAAAAGTTTCTGTACAGCTAAGGAGACAACAACCAAAGCAAAGAGACAACCTACACAATGGGAAAGGATATTTGCATATTTTCAATCAGACAAAAGCTTGATAACTAGGATCTATAGAAAATTCAAATTAATCCACATGAAAAAAGCCAACAATCCCATATATCAATGGGCAAGAGACATGAATAGAACTTTCTCTAAAGACGACAGACGAATGGCTAACAAACACATGAAAAAATGTTCATCATCTATATATATTAGAGAAATGCAAATCAAAACAACCCTGAGATATCATCTAACCCCGGTGAGAATGGCCCACATCACAAAATCTCAAAACTGCAGATGCTGGCGTGGATGTGGAGAGAAGGGAACACTTTTACACTGCTGGTGGGACTGCAAACTTGTACAACCTTTCTGGAAGGAAGTGTGGAGAAACCTCAAAGCACTCAAGCTAGACCTCCCATTTGATCTTGCAATCCCGTTACTGGGCATCTACCCAGAAGGAAAAAAATTCTTTTGTCATAAGGACACTTGTACTAGACTGTTTATTGCAGCTCAATTTACAATCGCCAAAATGTGGAAACAGCCTAAATGCCCACCAACCCAGGAATGGATTAACAAGCTGTGGTATATGTGTACCATGGAATACTATTCAGCCTTTAAAAAAAATGGAGACTTTACATCCTTCGTATTAACCTAGATGGATGTGGAAGACATTATTCTTAGTAAAGCATCACAAGAATGGAGAAGCATGAATCCTATGTACTCAATTTTGATATGAGGACAATTAATGACAATTAAGGTTATGGGGGGGAAGCAGAAAGAGGGACGGAGGGGGGGTGGGGCTTTGGTGTGTGTCACACTTTCTGGGGGCAAGACATGATTGCAAGAGGGACTTTACCCAACAATTGCAATCAGTGTAACCTGGCTTATTGTACCCTCAATGAATCCCCAACAATAAAAAAAAAAAAGGAAAAAAAAATAAAGCACTTTACAGATGAAATATTAAAAAAAAAAAAAGAATTGTCTCAATCTCATTTTATCACGGTGAATCTTAATTAGACTTATAGCAAGCTGTATTAGTGTAATAAGGATTAATGTAATAGTGATAAGCAAAGCCTACAATAAATGTTGCTGTATCAATATATGAACAGAAAGACTAATAGCCATTTGGATCCTTAACAGTGAATTTGGCCTGAAGTTAAATTATTTGTTATGCAGCTTTAAAATACCTTAGGAAGAAGAGGGAGTCATATGGGCACACAATATAGTCTGGCATTGCCTAAAGAAAAGTGCTGTGAAACTTCACAGACAAATGTAAACGTCAAATGATTTAGAAACCTGTCCATAGGGTAATTTTGCAACTCTGCCACAGTCTGGAGTCTTACCCCTTGGTATTTGGAGAGTAGAATAGTGATTATTAATCAATCTATTGAATTTTTACTGATTATTATTATGGAACTGAGAATTGAGTCCTATTCTCCTCTGAGAGATAAAATATCCACTTGTGGAAATTACAGTATTATAGAGAAGAAAAAATAAGTAAAAGTCAACATAAACAATTATAAACATGTGTTAGGCTTAATTTTAGATTCAGCGGGGACAAAACTAAAAATTAATGTCTTAAACAAGAGAGACATTTCTTTAAAAAAGAAAGCATTCTGGGCTCTATAGCACTTCATTCTGTGGAAGAAACCTTGAAATTTCCAGTTCTCTGATCAGCAACCTCTTGATAAGGCCTGTAAACCTTCATGGTCCGGGATGGGTCCGCTCCAAGGTAGCAGATGATGGAAAGGGATAGAAAGGTGAGAAAGGTGTGATGCTTTGGCATGAAGAAGCACTCTGAAGTCATGTGCTCCACATCGTATGCTTCATTGATCTTCATTGAGAAGATCACAGTGGGGAATGTGACCTTTATCTGATTGACAATGTAACCAGCAAGCAGTTGGTTTTAGTACAAGGAACAAGAAGAGAACATCTGGTAGAAAACAAGTAACAATTTCCACTAAACACACAGAAGGGAATTGTATAAGTCACTGAATCATGTGGGCCAACATGGAAGAAATTCAAGGAAAAAAGGGAACTATCAGTGTGAACCAAATGAACTAGAAAAGGAAAATTCTTAATTTTTGTGAGAGGTAAATATATTGACTTCTCAGCACTCCACCTCAATCCTGGAGTATCCAGTGGAACCCCCCAGACAGACAATCCCTGGGAAATTGTCAGAATCACAGAAGATGAAAAGAACAGGCTGGACTAGGACTATGTGTTGGAGAGTCTACAGATGGGGAGTATTTTGAATGATATCTATATATATCTATATCTATATATATATATATATATATATATATATTTTTTTTTTTTTTAGAAAGAATCTCACTCTATTGCCCTGGGTAGAGTGTGGTAACCTTATAGCTCACAGAAACTTCAAACTCTTGCCTCAGCCTCCCAAGTAGCTGGGACTAAGGTTTCTGCCACAACTTCCAGCTGTCTTTTTTTAGAGAGGGGTCCAGATCTTGCTCAGGCTGGTTCCCTAACTCCTGAGCTCAGTCAATCCACCTGCCTCAGCCTTCCAGAGTGCTAGGATTACAGGCATGTGCCAGGGCACCCGGCCTTGCATGATATAATTGTATATGTGTTTTATGTAAATAGTATAATGGCGAACTTTCAAAATCAATATAAGAACTTCTGAGTTTTAATAAGCAATTTATCCCATTAACATTTTTTATCACTAATTGGTGATAATTTAAGTTACTTTACATTTATTTTGCATTTTTTAAACAATACTATATTTTTTGTATCTAATTGTTTTAAACACAGTCAATGTTTATTTAACACTATAGGGTCAAACTGTGAAAATGGCTGTGCAAACTAAAACTGTGTGAACAAAAAATCAATAGAAATATTACAATTATCCTACGCTTTTTCTAAATTTTTGTTTAGAACGTCAACACATTCTGTCTCTTACAAATACATAGATAAATAAAAATTACACTGACAGCTACTAGAAGTTATAGAAATTGTTGTTTAATACATTGTAATTCCAAATAGTAAAACTTTAAAAAGTAAAGAGTTTTGTTTAAAAAAAAATGGTAGTTTATGCTTTTCTTTTCTTATTTTTTTGAGCTAATTTTTCTTTCTCTTCTTTTTTTTAAATTAATTAATTTATTTTTTATTGTTGAGGATTCACTGAGGTACAATAAGCCAGGTTACACTGATTGCATTTTTTAGGTAAAGTTCCTCTTGCAATCATGTCTTGCCCCCAGAAGGTGTGGCACACACCAAGGTCCCACCCCCCTCTCTCCTTCCCTCTCTCTGCTCTTCTTTTCACCACCCCTCCTTCCTTCTTTCTCTCTCTGCTCTGCCCTTCCTCCATCCCCACCATGACCTTAATTGTCATTAATTGTCCTCATATCAAAATTGAGTACATAGGATTCATGCTTCTCCATTCTTGTGATGCTTTACTAAGAATAATGTCTTCCACTTCCATCCAGGTAAATATGAAGCATGTAAAGTCTCCATTTTTTTTTTAATAGCTAAATAGTATTCCATGGTATACATATACCACAGCTTGTTAATCGATTCCTGGGTTGGTGGGCATTTAGGCTGTTTCCACATTTTGGCGATTGTAAATTGAGCTGCAATAAACAGTCTAGTACAAGTGTCCTTATGATAAAAGGATTTTTTTCCTTCTGGGTAGATGCCTAGTAAAGGGATTGCAGGATCAAATGGGAGGTCTAACTTGAGTGCTTTGAGATTTCTCCAAGGTCGTACTAGTTTGCAGTCCCACCAATAGTGTAAAAGTATTCCCTTCTCTCAACATCCATGCCAGCATTGGCAGTTTTGAGATTTTCTGATGTGGGCCATTCTCGCTGGCATTAGATGGTATCTCAGGGTGGTTTTGATTTGCATTTCTCTAATATATAGGGATGATGAACACTTTTTCATATGTTTATTAGCCCTTCATCTGTCTTCTTTAGAGAAGGTTCTAGTCATGTCTCTTGCCCATTGACTTATGGGATTGTTGCCTTTTTTCATGTGGATTAATTTGAGTTCTCTCTAGATCCTAGTTATCAAGCTTTTGTCTGAGTCAAAATATGCAAATATTCTTTCCCCTTCTGTAGGTTGCTTTGGTTGTTATCTCCTTAGCTGTACAGAAGCTTTTCAGTTTAATGAAGTCCCACTTGTTTATTTTTGTTGTTGTTGCAATGGCCATGGCAGTCTTCTTCATGAAGTCTTTCCCCAGGCCAATATCTTCCAGTGTTTTTCCTATGCTTTCTTGAGGATTTTTATTGTTTCATGCCTTAAATTTAAGTCCTTTGTCCATCTTGAATAAATTTTTGTGAGTGGGGAAAGGTGTGGATCCACTTTCAGTCTCTAACTTGTGGATATCCAGTTCTCCCAACACCATTTATTGAACAGAGAGTCTTTCCCCCAAGGTATGTTTTTGTTTGGTTTCGAAGATTAGGTGGTTGTAAGATGTTAGTTTCATTTCCTGGTTTTCTATTCAATTCGAAGTGTCTATGTCTCTGTTTTTGTGCCAGTACCATGCTGTCTTGACCACTATGGCTTTGTCATACACCCTAAAATCTGGTAAGGTGATGCCCCCGGCTTTATTTTTATTACTAAGAACTACCTTAGCTATACGGGGTTTTTTCTGGTTCCATACAAAAGGCATAATCATTTTTTTCCAAATCTTGAAAGTACAATGTTGGTATTTCAATAGGAATGGCATTGAATAGGTAGATTGCTTTGGGAAGTGTGGACATTTTAACAATGTTTATTCTTCCCGTCCATGAGCATGGTATGTTCATCCATTTGTTAATATCCTCTGCTATTTCCTTTCTGAGGATTCCATAATTTTCTTTATAGAGGTCCTTCACTTCCTTTGTTAGGTATATTCCGAGGTATTTCATATTCTTTGAAACTATGGTGAAGGGCATTGTGTTCTTAATTAGCTTCTCATCTTGACTGTTATTGGTGTACACAAAGGCTACTGACTTGTGGACATTGATTTTATATCCTGAAACATTACTGTAGTTTTTGATGACTTCTAGGAGTCTTGTGGTTGAGTCTTTGGGGTTCTCTAAGTATAAGATCATGTCGTCAGCAAAGAGGGAGAGTTTGACCTCCTCTGCTCCCATTTGGATTCCCTTGATTTCCTTGTCTTGCCTAATTGTATTGGCTAGAACTTCCAGCACTACATTGAATAGTAAAGGTGACAGAGGACAACCTTGTCTGGTTCCAGTTCTAAGAGGAAAAGCTTTCAGTTTTACTCCATTCAGTAAAATATTGGCTGTGGGTTTGTCATAGATAGCTTCAATCAGTTTTAGAAGTGTGCCACCTATGCCTATACTCTTCAGTGTTCTAATTAGAAAAGGATGCTGGATTTTATCAAATGCTTTTTCTGCATCTATTGAGAGGATCATGTGATCTTTATTTTTGCCTCTGTTAATATGGTGGATAACGTTTATAGACTTGCGTATGTTAAACCAGCCTTGCATCCCTGGGATGAAGCCTACTTGATCATGATGAATGACTTTTTTGATGATAAGCTGTAATCTATTGGCTAGGATTTTGTTGAGAATTTTTGCATCTATATTCATGAGTGAGATTGGTCTGAAATTCTCCTTTTTGTTTGGGTCTTTTCCTGGTTTTGGTATCAGGGTGATGTTTGCTTCATAGTATGTGTTGGGGAAGATTCCTTCTTCCTCAATTTTTTGGAATAATTTCTACAGTACAGGAATAAGCTCTTCCTTGAAGGTTTGATAGAATTCTGGTGTGAAGCCATCTGGACCAGGGCATTTTTTGGTTGGAAGATTTTTTATTGTTGCTTTGATCCCAGTGCTTGAAATTGGTCTGTTCAGGAGCTCTATTTCTTCCTGGCTGAGTCTAGCGAGAGGGTGTGATTCCAAATATTGATCCATTTCTTTCACATTGTCAAATTTCTGGGCATAGATTTTCTGGTAGTATTCAGACATGATCTCTTGTATCTCTGTGGGATCAGTTGTTATTTCCCCTTTATCATTTCTGATTGATGTTACTAGAGATTTTACTTTTCCATTCCTCGTTAGTCTGGCCAATGGTTTATCTATTTTATTTATTTTTTCAAAAAACCAACTCCTTGTTTCATTAATTTTCTGAATGATTCTTTTGCTTTCAATTTCATTGATCTCTGATTTGATTTTGGATATTTCTTTTCTTCTACTGAGTTTAGGCTTAGATAGTTCTTCTTTTTCTAATTCTGTAAGATGGCTTGTGAGTTTGTTGATGCGTTCTCTTTCTGTTTTTTGAATGTATTAATCTAAAGCGATGAATTTTCCTCCCAAAACTGCTTTTGCAGTATCCCACAGGTTTTGGTAGCTTGTGTCTTCATTGTTGTTATGCTCAAGGAAGTTAATGATTTCCTGTTTTATTTCTTCATCTACCCATCTGTTATTCAACCGAAGGTTAAAGGTTGTTTAATTTTCATGGCTTTGTGTAGGGTTGAACGTTTGTGTTAGAGTTGATTTCCACCTTTAGTGCCTTATGGTCTGAGAAGATACAAGGTGAAATTTCAATTCTTTTTATTCTGTTGATATTCGTTTTGTGTCCCAGGATATGATCAATTTTGGAGAATGTTCCATGGAGTGATTAGAAGAATGTATATTCTTTCTCTTTAGGAGGAAGTGTTCTATATGCACAGTTGTCTATCAAGCACAGTTGTTCTAGGGTCTCATTTAAATCTCTTATATCTTTGTTTAATTTCTTTTTAGAGGATCTGTCCAGCTCTGTAAGAGGAGTGTTAAAGTCCCCAGTTATTATGGTATTTTCGTATATCATATTGCTCAGACTGAGTAATGTTTGTTTCAAGAATCTGGGAGCATTTAAATTGGGTTCATAAATATTTAGAATTGAAATGTCTTCTTGTTGTATTTTTTCCTTGACCAATATAAAGTGACCATCTTTGTCTTTTTTGACTTTCGTTTCTTTAAATCCACATGTATCTGAAAAGAAGATTGCAACCCCTCTTTCCTTCTGAATTCCATTTGCCTGAAAAATTGTCCTCCAATCCTTGACTCAGAGTTTTAATTTGTCTTTTGAAACAAGTTGTGTTTCTTGCAGACAACAAATGGATGGCTTGTGTTTTTTAATGCAGTTGCCAATCTATGTCTCTTCAGTGGGGAATTCAAGCCATTAACATGTATTGAGATAATTGATAAGTGTGGTAGTATTCTATTCATCTTATTTTGTGAGAGTCCATTGCTTAGTTTCACCTTTTGCATCAGTGTGGAGGATAGGTTCTGTCCTTTAATTTCTGCCTTCATACTTTTCTACTCATCCATTGTGATGGTCAATGTGTAGAACAGGTTGAAGTATGTCCTGTAGAGCTGGTCTTTTTGTGGTGAATTTCCTCAATGTTTGTATATCTGTAAATTATTTGATTTCTCCATCAAGTTTAAAGCCTAGGTTAGCAGGGTACAGAATTCTGGGCTGGAAATTGTTCTGTTTAAGTAGATTAAAGGTAGATGACCATTGTCTTCTTGCTTTGAAAGTTTTGTTAGAGAAATCCGCAATCACTCTTATGGATATGCCTCTGTAGGTCAACTTGTGGTTACACCTGGCATCTTGCAGAATCTTTTCTTTTGTCTTGACTTTGGACAGGTTCATCACAATGTGTCTTGGAGAAGCTCGGTTAAAGTTGAGGTGACCTGGGGTCTGATATTTCTCTGAAAGCAGTGTGTCAGAATGTTTGGTGATAGTTGAGAAATTTTCATTAATAATATTCTCTAGTATGACTTCCACTCCTCTGGGACATTCTTCCCCATCTGGGATTCCTATAACTCATATGTTGGAATGTTTCATAAAGTCCCGTAATTCTGATAGTGAATGTTCTGCTTTCTCTCTCTTCTTTCCTGCCTCTTTAACTATCTGATTTATCTCAAGAGCTTTGTCCTCTACCTCCGAAATTCTTTCTTCTGCATGGTCTAACCTGTTGCTGATACTTTCCATTGCATCTTTAAGTTCCCTAATTGACTGCTTCAGTTCCTTCAGCTCCACTATATCCTTTCTATATTCTTCATATCATTCATCTCTTATTTGATTTTGTTTTTGTATTTTCTTTTGGTTATTTTTCACTTTATTAGCAGTTTCCGTCATTGTTTCCATCATTTTCTTCATTGTTTTCATCATGTGTACTCTAAACTCCCTTTCTTTCATTCTTAACATTTCTTTATAGGTAGAATCCTCTGTAGTAGCTACCTCCTGGTCTCTTGGAGGGGTTGCTCTGGACTGGTTCTTTGTGTTGCCTGGAGTTTTCTGCTGATTCTTCCTCATGAGTGATTTCTTTTATCTGTTTCCTTGCCCTGATTTTCCTTTCACTTCCTCTTGCTCTTCCTGTGCCTGTGGAAGTTGCCGGCAGGATTAGACCGATCGAACACACGCCACCACTTGCCAGTTTTTCACTGTTTTTGTCCTCCTCTTGGGGTCCAGAAGTCTCTCCCTGACTCCCCATATCCTCCAAGGGATGAATATAGGCAGATCCCACCAGCCAGAGATGCCTGGAGTCTTATCTCCCCAGACTCACGGTGCCCAGTTCCTTTATGCTTTTCTTATCTTCTTATTGTATAACTTGAATATAACTGAGTGAACATATTTCAAATGCTTTAACTTCTAATATTTCATACTTTGTTTTTTAATATTTTGAAGCATCTAGACATCCTTTCATCTGAAGTTTTTTACCTGACTTTGTTTCCTGTGGGACATTTTCAGCTTTTTTGGTCAAAATCACTTTCCTAATTTAAGTTAGTAAGTTTGTCTACACTAAATTCATCTGACTGCATTATCTAGAATGTCTAAAATGGTATTAGTGTCAGTACTTTTTTTTTTAAGAAGCATAGGAATTTTTATTACAACAAGTATGTTTTCTTTTTTTTTATTTTTTATTAAATCATAGCTGTGTACATTAATGCGATCATGGGGCACCATACACTGGTTTTATAGACCCTTTGGAACGTTTTCATCACGCTGGTTAACATAGCCTTCCTGGCATTTTCTTAGTTATTGTGTTAAGACATTTACATTCTACATTTACTAAGTTTCACATATACCCTTGTAAGATGCACCGCAGGTATAATCCTACCAATCATCCTCCCTCCGTCCCCCTCCCCCCTCCCTCCAAATGACCATCGATCCACGAATGGATTAATAAATTGTGGTGTATGTACACCATGGAATATCATGCAGCCTTAAAGAAAGATGGAGACTTTACCTCTTCATGTTTACATGGATGGAGCTGGAACATATTCTTCTTAGTAAAGTATTTCAACAATGGAAGAAAAAGTATCCAACGTGCTCAGCTCCACTATGAAACTAATGTATGGCTTTCACATGAAAGCTATAACCCAGTTATAATTCAAGAATAGGGGGAAGGAGGAAAGGGGAAAGGGAGGGAAACAAGTATGTTTTCAAGTGGATTTTTGGAGACAGTTCAAAATTAATTACAAATGAGTTTCTTTTGCTCATGTTTTATGTTTAAGATAACATTTGTACATTTTGCATTTAATAGTTTAGAAGGGAATAGGTCTAAAACCAGATTCTGCCCAACTACAAACCACGCCAAACCCTTCTATTACGCCCATGATATGAGAACTCAGTAGATTTCTACAAAATTCAAAGATTTCTAAATAGTTTAACAACTTTCCTAATTTAATTCTCCCCCACAGGATTCTCAAGAATTTTTTTTTTCTGGTGTTCAGTTTTATTTTATTTCATTTATTATTAAATCATAGCTGTGTACATTAATGCAATCATTGGGTACAATGTGCTGGTTATATATACATTTTAAAATATTTTCATCTAACTGGTTAACATAGCCTTCATGATATTATCTCAGTTATTGTGTTTAGACATTTATATTCTAATTTAGTAAATTTCATATGTACCCTTTGTAAGATGCACGTAGGTGTGGTCCCACCAATTACTCTCCCTCCACCCATTCTCCCCTCTCCCCTCCCCTTCCTATCCCTTTTCCCCATGAAACTATAAAAATACAAGAAGTGCAGGGTAAACACTTGAAGAAATCGGCCTGGGCAAATATTTTATGATGAGGACCCCCTGGGCAATTGAAGCAACACCAAAAATACACTACTTGGACCTGATCAAACTAAAAAGCTTCTGCACAGCCAAGAACACAGTAAGTAAAGCAAGCAGACAGCCCTCAGAATGGGAGAAAATATTTTCAAGTTGTGTTTCTGACAAAGGTTTAATACCCAGAATCCACAGAAAACTCAAATGTATTAGCAAGAAAAGAACAAGTGATCCCATCTCAGGCTTGGAAAGGGACTTGAAGAGAAACTTCTTTGAAGAAGACCGGTCCATGGCCTACAGACATATGAAAAAATGCTCATCATCCTTAATCATCAGAGAAATGTAAATCAAAACTACTTTGAGATATTATCTAACTCCAGTAAGATTAGCCCACATCACAAAATCCCCAAACCAGAGATGTTAGCATGGATGTGGAGAAAAGGGTACACTTCTACACTGCTGGTGGGAATGCAAACTAATACATTCCTTTTGGAAAGATGTTTGGAGAACACTTAGGGATCTAAAAATAGACCTGTCATTTGATCATACAATTCCTCTACTAGTTATATATCCAGAAGAAAACCACATTATAACGAAGATATTTGTACCAGAATGTTTATTGCAGCCCAATTCATAATTGCTAAGTCATGGAAGAAGCCCAAGTGCCCATCAAGCCATGAATAGATTAATAAATTATAGTATATGTACACCATGGAATATTATGCAGGCTTAAAAAAGACAGAGATTTTACCTTTTTCATGTTTACATGGATGGAGCTGGAACATATTCTTCTTAGCAAAGTAGCTCAAGAATGGAATGAAAAGTATCCAATGTACTCAACCCTACTATGAAACCAAGTATAGTACTTTCTTGATAAGCTATTTCTTCTATAACTCCATTTATGTACACTTCAGTCTTCCCATCGTAACATTTCATTTGTTTGTTGCATTCTTGTCTTTGTTGTCTAAGTCTTTTGATTATTTTTGTACAGTGGCACCCATTTTAACACTCAGAGACAAGGAAAAACAAAAACCACACATTTGTTCTCTGAGTTGAATACATAATGTGCAGTAAGCAATCCTCAGTAGACCTTGAAAGAAGTGACATAATTCCACTGACTATGATGTGTATAATTTATTTATGTAGCAATTTATGACCTGAAGAACTAGCAGTAAAGTTTGTATTTTATGCAATTACAGTTAATCTAAGTGGTAAATAAAATAAGATTCATGTTGGAGGATCTCATTTTATTTAACTTAAACCATGTTAACTGAAATCCATGCATATTAGATTGTTACAAAGCTAGGCCTATTTGTATTATTTGTACATTTTTTCTAATCATGGCTTGACAGTTAGGCTTTTGAATTGTTAATCTTTTATTCACTCATATATTTTTAAAAACATATTTGTCAAAGTAGGAAATCCACAAAGAAATGTTCACGATAATAAATGGACAATTTAATAAATTATCACAAAGTACACCTTGTAACCACCACATAAATAATGGAATGAAATGTTATCAGCATTCTAGAATGTCCCTTCTTGCCTTTTTTTTTGTTTGTTTGTTTTTTTAACTGGTGTTCGGTCTTATTTTATTTTATTTCCATAACCATTCCTGCTCTCTTTACCAAAGTTAAACTCTATCCTGACTTAAATCACAGAATATTTGTTTACTGTTTTTCACTTCATATAAATTGAAAAATTAAATATTTTTTTTATTTATGTTCTTTCACTGAATATGGGGTGAGGTATACTGATGTGTGTAGACATAGTATATTTGATTTTGTTTGGCTAAAGTAGTTCTTTGTATGAATTTCATAAAAATTATTTATTCTCCTGTTTGGTAGTTTGACATTAAATTTGGTATTTATCCACAGTGAATGTCCTCCTTTTTCCCTTGTGGTACACATGTATATTCAAATTTATTACTCTATTTAGGTGTATATCTAATAATAGAATTTTTGGATCATAGGTAAACATAATATTTAGATTTAACAGTTTTTAAAGCGTATGCATCAATTTACATAATCAGAAGAATTATGGTCTTCTAGCACTTATAGAAGTTTTCTTTACACTGCATAATTTTTGACAATACTTAGTATTGACACTTAACTGTGTCATCCTGGGTAGAGTGCCATGATGTCATCATAGCTCACAGCAACCTCAAACTCCTGGGTTTAAGCAATCCTCTTATTTCAGTCTCCTGTAGCTAGAACTACAGGCACCAGCCACAATAATCTGCTGTTTTTTCTATTTTTAGTAGAGACAGGGTCTCAATCATGCTCATGATGGTCTCAAACTCCTGAGGTCAAGCAATGCACCTGCCAAGACCTCCCAGAGTGCTAGGATTACAGGCGTGAGCCACCACTTCCCACCTTCTACACTATTTCTTGCAATTAAAACACTACGTCTAGCCCATAGTAAAAGAAAGAGAAATTGAGATCCACTTACTGGAGTGAGAAGTATCAAGGAATTTATGAACATATGCTAAAACTGTTCCAGTTTTTAATACTTATTATAAAAATTACTTTAAGGATATGCAAATTTCCCATTTTCTTTCAAGTTTCACCTACAAGTTTTAGCTTTCATCGGTGGATATGGCTCAAATTGTCCTCATTTCTTCTCCACTTGTTTATTGACATTTTCCTGGAGGGTATATTGTCCTATGCTACTTATTATTTAATTATTATTCAGTCATTTACTTACATCCATATATGTTCATGTAGACTTTTAAACTCTTTGAGTTATAATTCTTATTCTTTACACTGTCTTCATTTTGTTGCTTAAACTAACTTCGTTTTAGCCGTTGGAAATTCTTTCAGATTGCCTCCTGTGTGTTATTTTAATATACACTTCCTTTTTTGTATGTAACTCTTTAATATTCTGTTCAGCTATATAATTAGCCATTACCCTAGGGTTCCCCAATTCCTTTAGATGGAGAATGATATCTAGAAACCAAGAAACATGTTGGCATTCTTATATAATATATTTCTCATATAATTTCTAATCCCTTAAATTTGTTATGATTTAGTTTATTGGCTTAGAATATTATATGTTTTGGTTAGCATTCCATGTACACTTAAAAAAGACTTTTATTCTATTCTTTTAATATGAATTATGTTATTGCTATTCAGATACTTGTCCAAATTTACAATCTTGAAATAAAGTTATATTTGCACTACTTTCACAGCTTCCAAGATATAAGCAGCCTTATATCACTTTAACTCACATTTTGTACCTGTTTTTAAAATATTGTTGTATAGTTTAATTTTAACATCAATTTTAAATTTTAATTGACAAATTCTTTTAGATGTATCTAAATAGCTTTCCTTTTTATAGCAAAATAGAGTACAATATATTTACATTTCTCTCATATATTTTGTCTGAAAATGTCATTAATTCATCTCTATATCAGAAGGACCTTGACACTAGATGTGAAATTAGAAGTTTGCAGCTATTTTTTTAATTTTAAAGATAACATTTTATTATGTTCTGCTTTAAATCATTTCTTCTGATTTTACCTCTAAATTTTATAGTTGCATCATTGATGTTAATATATTACTCATTCTTTTTAATATTATTTTTAATGTAGCATCTTTTTTCTTTCATTGTTTCTTTTCCTACATCAGCTTTAAATCTTCCTGCTATGTCTTTGATGGTAATAGTTTTCAGTCTCTCTCTCTCTCTCTCTCTCTCTCTCTCTCTCTCTCTCTCTCTCTCTCCTTATTTAGTATTTTCTCTTTACTTCTTAATTGTGGAAGTTTTACTATATATATTTGCCTTATTGGTTTCTGTTTAGATTAGTACTATCTCATTATTTCATGGTTAATTTTTCTTTTTCGGAAAACTCTCAGAGTTTTTTTTTTTTCAAACATTATGCTTTGTTTCTCCTTTCTTTCTTGTATTGCAATTAAATCTACATTAGCCCTCTACATTGTATCTCGTTTGCTTTTATTGTAACATTTTGTCTTTTTAATCTTTGTATTTTGTTTTGAATATTTATTTCAAACCTTTCTTTTAGTTCACTAATTATTCTTTTCCAGCTAATCTTCCATCACTGAGGTATTACTTCTCATTCTAGTTTTTTTTTTTTTAATTGACAGTTCTAATTTATGGATTTAATTCATGGGTAGGAAACCATTCAATATTGACATGCCATATCAATTTAGCTGTGTTCATCTAAGTCCACATTTAAGAAACTTCAATTAGATATACTTAAAATGTATATTATGTTGTAAAAATCTAAATACTGTGCACTTAATAATTTCAAAAACTACAAATTTTAAAGTTAGCTAGCTTTTTGAAGACTGCTATGTCCACTTTTTGTTGGAGAGCATTTGAATATTTGGTTACAGCATATAGTGGTCCACAGTTTCAGTTAATCCTTAAAGGGTGTCAGTCATTTGTGACCTTAAGGGTGTCTTGATTTAGATTAGGTAGGAAAATGTAGATTCACAGCAATAAATGGTTGAAAGTAAGAAAGCATTCTGGGCATGGATGTGTGTGTAATGCCAACAGGTGGATATTTTACTCCATTTTTCCATATTTCAATTGGATTTTTCTTAGCATCAAAGAAAGACTTTAAAATGTTATCTACTGATTCCATCTGTAGTTCTTTAGACGCTTTGGTGATATCAACTAGGTGAGGCTGAAGTGATAATTTGAGTGTGACATCCTGATTCTCAAAGCCAATGGACCTTTCATTGTATTCCCCAAAGAATTTGGTAACAGTTGCATATTCATTAAATGGTTCACATATATCATTCTGCTCATCAATGACCTTTGCCAACTAGGGAAAACATTCATCTAAAATTTTCTTTCAAAAAGAAAGTGTTTTCAAAAATGATACCTTTCTTCAAAATTCTTGGGTTTGGGGCCACGTATTATATATGGATTTACTTTTGCCTTGAAAGAAATATTTGTTTTGATTTGACATGATGTCGCACAGAAATTCTGCATTCCTATTGCAGTCTCCTTTCAATAATTCACATTGCTGACTCTACTCTTCATAAAATTTAACTATCTGCTCTCACAGATAAAATTTTAGCTATCACCAGTCCCTGTAATAGCCAACAAACTTCAATATGATATAGCAAATCCACAATGAATACTTCTTTGTTCACATTTAGCATGTTACAAAACTGAGGATGTCATATTGCCCTTGCATGAACATGATTAACAATGCTTACAACTTGTTACAAAGTATCACTTAACATAGAGGTTTTAGCACAGAGATTTTGTTGATGTAAGATACAATGAGAAGAAATTATAGCATCTGCAAATGTTAATACATTTGTTTGTGCAATAAACCCTTCATGTTTTCCTGTCATAGAAGGTACAGTGTCTATACATACACTTACGAAATTTATCAAACTCAGTCCAACTTCATGACATAATATCTTGAAAGTTATTGAAGATATCTATTCCCTGTATTCTCTTTGCAAGAGTGCCCAAAATGAATAACTCTTAATAGCAAGGAAATATTTGGTTATGACCCAAACCCATGCAGAGTCAGCAGTGTCAATCACTTCATGCAAAGTGATTGAATGCTACGTAATTTCTTTCTGAGCATTACAAGAAATTTTTTACCGTAAGTTGAAGGCAAATTCACGCTGCTGATCAATTTTGGGTCTTCTTGAAAGAGTGAGTTGATTGTACTTTGAAATATTTTGGGGGTATAATTAAGCATCCTACAATGTCAACAATGCATTTTTTCACAATTTCTACATCCCGAGTGTCTTTCCTTTTCCTGCTGAGTACATAAGCTAGTTTATATGTCACTTTAGTGTCATTAGTTAGGTAGATCTTATTGCTCTTTGAAAGGATTTTCTTTGCTTTTGCTTTTCATATTTTTTTATTATTATTTATTGAAACTAACTTAGGACCTTCACATCAAAGCTATAACCAAGTTACAACCTAAGAACAGGGGGAAGGGGAAAAGCATGGGGAGGGAGGGGGGAGATGGGTAGAGGGAGGGGGATTGAAAGGATCACACCTGTGGCACATCTTACAAGGGTACATGTGAGGCTTGGCAGATGTGGAATGTAAATGTCTTGGCAAAGTAACAAAGAAAATGCCAGGAGGGCTATGTCAACTAATGAGATGAAAATGTGTCAAATATTCTATGAACCAAGTGTATGGTGCCCCATGATCATAATGCTGTACACAGCTATGATTTAATAAAAAAAAAAGAAAAGAAAAGAAAAGAAAAGAAAGAACACGTGACCCCATCTCAGGGTGGGCAAGGGACTTGAAGAGAAACTTCTCTAAAGAAGACCGACACACAATCTACAAACACATGAAAAAAAGCTCATCATCCTTAATCATCAGAGAAATGCAAATCAAAACTACTCTGAGATATCACCTAACCCCAGTAACAGTAGCCCACATAACAAAATCCCAAAACCAGAAATGTTGGCGTGGATGTGGAGGAAAGGGCACACTTTACACGGCTGGTGGGAATGCCCACTAATATGTTCCTTCTGGAAGGATGTTTGGAGAATACTTGGAGACCTAGGGATAGACCTGCCATTCCATCCTGTAGTTCCTTTGCTAGGTTTATACCCAGAAGACCAAAAGTCACAATATAGCGGAGACATCTGTACCAGAATGTTTATTGCAGCCCAAATCCTAATTGCTAAGTCATGGAAGAGGTCCAGGTGCCCATCGACCCACAAATGGACTAGTGAATTGTGGTGCGTGTATACCATGGAATACTGTGCAGCCTTAAAGAGAGATGGAGACTTTGCCTCTTTCATGTTTACATGGATGGGGCTGGAACATGTTCTTCTTGGCAAAGTATCTCAGGAATGGAAGAAAAAGTATCCCATGTACTCAGCCCTACTATGAAGCTAAATTATAGCTTTCACATGAGGACTATAACCCAACTATAGCGCAAGACTATGGGGAGGGGGCCAGGGAAGGGGAAGGGAGGGGGGAGGTTTTGGTGGAGGGAGGGTGATGGGTGGGGCCGCATCTATGGTGCATCTTAGAATGGGTATAGGCAATTGCACTAATGTACACAGCTATGATTTAACAATAAAAAAAAAACAAAGACCATATGATCCTTTCAATAGATGCAGAAAAAGCATTTGATAAAATCCAGCATCCTTTTCTAATTAGAACCCTGAAGAGTATAGGCATAGGTGGCACATTTCTGAAACTGATCAAAGCTATCTATGACAAACCCACAGTTAATATTTTACTGAATGGAGTAAAATTTAAAGTTTTTCTTCTTAGAACTGGAACCAGACAAGGTTGTGTCCTCTGTCACCATTACTATTCCATTCCACATAGTGCTGTAAGTTGTAGCCAATACAATTAGGCAAGACAAGGAAATAAAGGGAATCCAAATGGGAGCAGAGGAGGTCAAACTCTCCCTCTTTTCTGATGATATGAGGCTTATACTTAGATAACCCCAAAGACTCAACCACGAGACTCCTGAAGTCATAAAAAAAATGCAGTAATGTCTCAGGATATAAAATCAATCTCTACAAGTCCATTGCCTTTGTATACACCAATAACAGTCAAGATGAGAGGCTAATTAGGGACACAACTCTTTTCACCATAGCTTCAAAGAAAATGAAATACCTAGGAATATACCTAACAAAAGAGGTGAAGGACCTCTATAAAGAATATTATGAAATCCTAAGAAAGGAAATAGCAGAGGATATTAACAAATGGAAGAACATACCATGTTTTTCATCTTTTAATTTCTGTAATACCTTTTGTGCCTCTCTTTTTAATTTTAAATATCTGTGGTCCTATGACTGTTATAATGCTGATGAGCACTGAATGTCTTTAATATTGACATTGTAGTAACATAAAGCAAGAAAATCATCTTATCTTTTGCAGAAAGAAGATAGTATTGAAATTCACAATCCTTATTTAAAAATATGTCTTCTTCCTTCAGCATTCTCTTGGTTTTCTTTGATGTCATGGGCTGTTAAACAGACAGAATTAGAAAGTAGTATTGAGCTATGCAACTATTCACAAATTCCACCTCAAACAGAAACACAGTGCACTGTTCTCAAATGCTGATAATAAACTGGTGGTTTTGGACCTCCATAAATGCTCACCAACTAACCTTGTGCAGTATTGGCACTTGTTAGATAGGGTAAATGACAACAAATTCATAAGAGCAGCAGCCGTCAATGTAGTCCTTATGATTTACTAATGTTCCAGTTGTTCCTGTCAGTCTGGGAAGATTATTTCCCTGAAGCTTATTTATACTTTGATATTTTAAATGTGTTCATTATAAATATAAAATAAATATATAAAATATGAACAAAAATATATTAATAAAAGTAAAAAGATTTGTACTCAGTCAAAAGGCCCCATTTAAGGATCTAAAAGGCTGCATGTTAAGGCTTAACATGCAGATTTATTACCCTTGTTTCAATTCATTCTTACAAAGTCCCAATCATATTCAGATCCTAAAATTTTGACCAAAGAAAATTATGATGTAAGAATCTTCATAATTCCATTAATAAATATTTATAAAATGTCTGCCTAGTATTCAATTTTGTGGCTGTATTCTGGTTAAACTGACAAGTTCTTAATATATTAGTTGACAATTTCACCTTCCAGAAAGGCAAAGAAATGATAAGGGAACTATGAGTTTAGCTCTACTCTTACATAATATAGAGAAATAACTTGACAGAGTGTAAGTGACAGAAAATTTAGGAGCAAGTACCCATGCTACCTGGAACCTTCTTACCTTAAACTTGCAAAGGCCAACTGAAAACAGGTCAAATAAATGGCTAGCTAATTTACGTGTGTTTAATTAAAATGAAAAACCCCAAAGACTGGCAAATTTCTCATTAACAGAATTCTGATTATCATATTAAAAAATTGAAACAATCACATTTTTAAACATTTCTAATAAGAATAATTAAGTGGGAATAGCCTATGAGGATAATTAATTTATTTTGGTTAAAAAAATGAAAAGTTTCACACACCAAGGCCCCATCCCCCTCCCTCTGTGTGTCACACTTTATGGGGGCAAGACATGATTGCAAGAGGGACTTTACCTAACAATTGCAATCAGTGTAACCTGGCTTATTGTACCCTCAATGAATCCCCAACAATAAAAAAATAAATAAATAAAAGTTTCAAAGAACATGTAGTACAAAAAGCAAGAAAAGAGTCAACAAGATAATTCTACAAGGGGGTAGGCAGCAAATATCCATCTGAATGTTGTCTAATGTGTGAATTGCATGGTGTCGAGAAAGATTAAACTCCAAATGAAGTAAAGGAGGAAAACTTCTTGGACCATCAAAATTTTATCTTAGTTAGAAATATATGTTCAGAGAAAGATGATTTTGAAAGTGATAAGCAGTCAAAAAAAGGAACATGTAATAAAATAAAACTTACCAGCAAAATAAACAAGTTTAACTGTTTAGGGGTGAAATATTCTTTTTTTCTTTTTTTTTTCTTTTTGAGACAGCCTCAAGCTGTCGCCCTGAGTGGAGTGCTGTGGCGCATCACAGCTCACAGCAACCTCCAACTCCTGGGCTTAAGGAGTTCTCTTAAGAACTCTTAAGTTCTCTTAAGAATTCTCTTGCCTTGGCCTCCCATGTAGCTGGGACTACAGGCACCTGCCACAATACCTGGCTATTTTTTGGTTGTAGTTGTCATTGTTGTTTGGTAGGCTGGGTTGGATTCGAATCCACCAGCTTTGGTGTATGTGGCTGGTGCCTTAGCCACTTGAGCTAGATGCCTAGCTGGGGTGAAATATTCTATTTAATCTTTTGTTTTTCTAAACATAACTTTTAAAAGCATTTTTCTCATAAAGATAGCATTTTAAACTTCAATTTTGATTTTTTTATCCTTGATTTTGTTTTCATTTTATTTTTCATCTGACTAGCATTTTATTTTTGATCTGCTATATTTATTGAGTGATAACTCATTCACTTCTGGTAGACATTAATTTTATATTTGTTAATCTACAATTCTTATGTTTTGGTGAAGTTCCTCTTTTGTAAGCAGAGTCCATGCTGAGAGCCAGGGCGTTCAATTACAAGATAGGGATATTTTGCCTCTACTTTAATATTTTAATCTAATGGAGCTGTAATGCTCATCCATGGTTATTTTAATATCATTTTAACATTGCTTCTTCCTTAGCATTTTCACTTTTCTTCCAGTTATGTGAATACTGAGTTTTTTCTTTTTTAGGTGGCTACATCTTTATGGCTGTAACAATGCTCTTTTGGTATCACGTAATTCTGTTCGTTCACATTCTTGAGGATCACTTTTAACAGCACCAGACACAAATAGACATGTTTGGTTTTTCAGTGTATTAGGAAAGAAAAATGTGTATTGTATAACTTTGTTTGACAGGGCTGTCATTATCTAGGATTACTTAAAGAAACATTGCCATTTGTTGACAATCTGGCCAGAGCTTAGTAGAAACATCTCTAGGAGCAGAATGTTTATCCACTCTCACATCACATTATGAATATGGCTCAGAAACTGAAATAGTTTCCTTTGATGTCATCTTTTACCAAATTTTTTGGGCAAACTTCCATAAGTCATGGATTTGAAGAAAAGCAAGTTAAGCTTCATGCATGACAAGATTCTTTCTCTCTTGCCTGATTAAAATGAGAGACAGAACCCTGAGGAGTATTTTTAATACAATTTCCCCTGACACTGCATAAATCTAGAAGCATTTATATGCTAATCAAATCAAAATGGGAATTATTAGTGACTGGAGAGCCCCAACATGGTTGTTATTTTCCCCTCAACATATGATAACAGCTCTGATGCTGCATTAAGGAGCTGAATATTATATAAGTCCCAAAAGGTTATAATACATGACAGGTTTTAGCAATATTAAATCCTAGAAACCCTGATCCACCTATTATATATTTATTCAGTATTACAAATTGTAAATATTTAAAAATACACAAAGATACGATGTGGGTAAATTTTTAATGTTTAATGAAATTATTCATGATATACAAAGAGTTGAATAACTCAACAAATACCATGAAGGTTAATGCATGCAAAGAAATCTGAAGAGTCCAGCAATGAGAATAACACATTGTGTCCTTTTCTGGGATCATTGTGAAATGGGATTAACATAACCTGATTTTCATGGTTAAGGATATCTCTAGAGATAAAAGGAAGTAATTGTCACCAAAGACCTACTACTAGCAAGTAATACAGATGCAATATCTGGTCTGGTCTCCACCTCATGTGCTGGAGCCCACTGACTCTTTGTATTGTTCTTATTTAAACGTCTTATAAAGATAGACAAGTGGCGTCTGTTACAAAACTTCATAGTTAGTTTGCCTTTTGGAAATTTATCTTCCTACATCTTAAAAGCTCTGCTGCTGGTTGGGAATAGCTATGGTATGTAATCGCAGGTGAGAAAATAAGGGGAAGCCCAAGAAAAAGCCAACCAAAGGAGCAAAGGCAGTGGGCCCAGTAGAGACATTTTATTTTCATTTCCAGGATGTCTAGTGTTCTTACTTATAATGATCACAGATCACAATACAGCAAGTTTAAATTTACACTTCCCATTTTTAATGCTGCAATGCCCCCACAAGAAAAATTTTTGTCTGTGGTGAATGGGTAAACAGAAGAATTTCTTTGGCAGACTAAATTTGCATCTATATTCAAAATGCCATATTCAAATTTCCATCCTCAGTTGCAATAGAAAAACTGCACTAATGTTTAGAAAGCCTTAAGGAACTGAAGCAAAGATAATTGTGAATAAGGTTTTCAGTTAAAGCCTTATGAAAAATATAATACTGTATTTATAAAACAAGATCAAGATTGGTAGAAAAACTATAATAAAAATTTAAAACTATCCTTGGATACCTTAGTTGCTATGTATTCATCCTTTGAATCTCTATCTGCTGATCTTTATATGTGTTCTGACTTTATGGACACACGTGTATATGTATAAACATATATACACAAAGATACCCACTGAAACTCTTTTTAGTTGAAAAAGAATATGTTAAAGTATCACAAGAATGGAAATACAAGGTATCCTACGTACCCAGTATTAATATGAAGCCACTAGATGAATTAACAGATGATCACACAAGAGAAAAACTCAACTCATTTTAAGTTGGGAGGAGGAGGGCGTCAGAAAGTAGGAGAGGGGAGGAGAAAGGGGGCTACGTGTGCTCCCACCTAATAGGGTATATGGCACACCTCCTGGGTATGGGACACAACTACAACAGAGACGTTATCTAACAAATGAGAACATTGTAACCTTGTCATTTGTACCCTTATATTAATCTGAAATTTTAAAAAAGAAAAATATTAGATATTTGTGCAAAATTATACTTTCTTTCTAGAATCAAAACTTTTAGGTTGCATTTGTGTGGAATTTTCATGTATTACTAAAAGTTATATTTTTTCTTAAAATTTTTCATTTGTATGTATTTGTTTCAGTGCAGTAAAAATTAATATCTTTGATCTTAAACATTATAGCATTCATTAGAAATTTCTTTTACTTAATTAGCAGGAATAAGTTTACATTTTGAATGTTAATCAAACAGGAATGACTTTGATTTCATCAAATAGGTAAGATTTTTAAGAATCTTTTCAGACACAGTTTTCTTACAAAAAGAACAGAGGCTCAACTTTACGTAACAAATTTGATGGATTAACAAAAAAAAAATCTGTCATTTCCTACAGAAACAAGCAAATATATAATCTTCACCAATTGAGGGTAGATAAATGGGTGTTTATTTAAGATTTAGTAATTATTTAATTATTATTACTTACACAGGAATAAATGGAAAGACCTATTTCCAGCCCACTTGATGACCTTTTAGTTCTCTATCTGGTATATGAACAAATGAACACACTCAAATAATCGAACATATAGTGTTAAGGTTTGATCCTAGGAGCCAGACAAATTTTAGCATGACCAATGACAAAGAAGCCAATTAAGCTAATCACTTAAAATACTGGATTTCTGATACACAAAATAATAGTGCCTGTACCTCATTTGCAGGGTTGTGTTAACTAAATTGCTGACAAGTGAAAGACCTGGTTTCCAACAGGCAACACCAAAATGAAAAGGAACTACACCTGCTAATACTTTGGTATTATTCAGCGACTCTAAAGATCAATGAATTTGGGAGATTAGTCATAATTCCTTTTGACTTAGCCACAGAAAATTGAGTCCAAAAATACTAAATGTAATAGATAGGTAATTATAATCTTTTCAAGAAGCCCAAACATTTCTTAAATCTTATATATTTAAGCCAGGTAAATCTTAAATCTTATATATTACAGCCAGGTAAACACAACAGTTTTAATCATTGCAAAGAAGTCGTGTCTATCTAGTCATGAAACTTGTCATTGTTCCCCACCATACTTCATTACCTGGCAGAATCTGAGGTGTAGAGAAAGTACCAAAAATATGTGTAGTATAAATTAACAAAATGAAAAGTTTCTATTCAAGGCTTACTCAACCAAGGATATATCCTATTTTCACTTACTTAGAATCTGAATTAAAATGAGATTAAATTTCATTCTTTTGCAGGAGTCACACATAAACAAAGAGAACTATTAAAAACTTCTAATGGGGGCGGCGCCTGTGGCTCAGTGAGTAGGGCGCCGGCCCCATATGCCGAGGGTGGCGGGTTCAAACCCAGCCCCGGCCAAACTGCAACAAAAAAATAGCCGGGTGTTGTGGCGGGCGCCTGTAGTCCCAGCTACTCGGGAGGCTGAGGCAAGAGAATCGCTTAAGCCCAAGAGCTGGAGGTTGCTGTGAGCCGTGTGACGCCACGGCACTCTACCCGAGGGCAGTACAGTGAGACTCTGTCTCTACAAAAAAAAAAAAAAAAAAACTTCTAATGGGACCTACAACACTTATTAGTTAAATTTCTCGAAAGTTAGCCTGGCATTCAAAGTTTTTCACAGTTTATACTTTACTAAATTTTAATCCTTATTTAATACTATTTTACCAGTATATTGCATATTATTTTTATGAGACCAACATAGATTCCTTCTATGACTTTGACCCATATTTAAATTAGTCTACAGTGTACCCTTCTTAATTCATGAGTGGAAAAATTATTTTCATAACTCAATGTCCACATATAATGCCACTAATTCTGAGAGGACTTTCAAAGTTCTTCCTGGAAATTAATTGCTTCCTGTTCTATTATCCAATAGTCCTTTTGTTTCTATCTCTAATGTATCTGTTACCACCTTTTAACAAATAATTTTGGACAATATTTTTGGGACACACCAGCCAACCTTGATGTTGATATGGTTATACTTGTTGAACCTATCCTTATATTAGCTAGCATACAATTTTTATTAATAAAGTCTGTTGATTCATTGTAGTAGAGTAAGAAAACAAATGTCCTAATGCTATAATTGAGTAAATGGGGTGAAAGCTATGTTGATTAGTATGATGTAAGCAGTCCAATTTGTACAAATAATCAACACACTGAAATTGGCATAAATGTATTTATGATCTATGTACAAAAGATTTAATAAAAAAATTTTAAAAAAGAAAGAAAGAGGAAGCGTGTCCAAAAAGAAAAAATGTGGTGACAATTTAACATTTTATACTTCTGAGTCCTCAACCAAAATTCTGATTGCCTGCAGGATTCTTCAGGTTCAATCCTTTTCAAATAAATGACGAGAGTTTTAGTGGAAAATAACTACTCTATCCTAATTTTCAGGAACAATCTGATGGGACTGAAATGTCGATCAGAGCATCTATCACACTTCCTGTTGTGGATGGCTAAAAACGTCCCTCACACCTGGATTTCTCAGAATACTGGATATGTCCTTGTTGCTTTTCTCATCAATAAAGAAAAGTGTAGCTTTTCTGACAGATATTCTCAGCAGTTGGATGCAATTAAAATTAAAAATACTGATTCAAGAAGTGAACAGAAATAAACAATGAGTACTTTACATGCTAAAAACAGTGACAGAAGGTGGATAATAATGGAAAATGAAAAAATATATACATAATGATGACTGGTTGACAGATTGCTGTCATTTTAATCCCTGGAGTTTTGTTACAACATTCAGGAGGGAGATAACATTGAACATCTGGTGGACAACCAGTGGGGAACCTCAGTGAAGCTGAGCGTGTGCAGTAGAAGAGAATGAGCTTGGGGCTGTGGGCAATCTTCTCATACATACCTAAGAAATGAAAATGAGATGAGAATAACCATAATTGTAATAGTTGCCTTCTAGGAAAACATCTGAGTCATAATACACTCTTTCTGTGCTGCCAAATAGTAGACAAATCAGCTGGAAAATGCTATTCTTGTTTTTGTCCTACATCAGATATGTGACCATGAGCAACATTTAACCTTAATAAGCCTTCGTTTCCTTGCCTATAAAATATGGATACTATTGACTATCAGTACAATGAATGGTACTATGTAGCAATTAAAATTATATTGTTGCTTGTGCTTTGAAAACATCTATATAAGGATGTACAGAGAGGACCCAAAAATGTATATGAATTTTATGAAACAAAAAAACAGTATTAAAATTGTAATACTCAACATATGCCAATAACAAAAGATGAATACAAGTCAAGTTTGAGCACCTCTTGTTTCCAATCTACCTAGAGTTTACTTTTTCTCCCATATAGGTAGTATCTCCTGATGGAAATTGAAGGCATAATCTTTATTATAGGATCCACAAGTGTGGCGCTTCATAGTCCAGGTGAGCAAGTATTAGGTCAAAAGAAAAAGTGTTTTTTTTTTCCACTGATGTCTATGTAAAATCCAGCCTACTGTTGGCTTTGTGTGTACTGAGAGGTTGAGTTCTGTCTGATGGCTCAGTAATTTTCACTGTGAAAGCCTCAGGAGACAGAACCTTCTTAGGGAGGTTTATCTAACTTATATCCAGGTTGTTCTTATTAACCTAGTTCATGGTGGTCTCTGCACAGTAACTCCCCAACACAACCAGGCCAAGTGCTCTGAGTCTTTGCCTCCCAGATCAAGAAGAGAGTTGCCTACTGGGATGCTAAATATTTCTGCTCCAAAATTTAGGTGATCCTGCTTTTTGCCAGTAACTTTAACTTTTATCAAGGCATTATTTACTATAAACCCTGGAATTCTTTATCTAATTTCTGTTTGATGTTTTTTTTGTGTGTGTGTGGTTTTTGCCCAGGGCTGGGTTTGAACCCGCTACCTCCGGCATATGGGACCAGAGCCCTTTGAGCCACAGGTGCCGCCCTCTGTTTGATGTTTCATTTTCTTTTAAAATTTCAAGAGACATCTTCTCATGAAACATATTGAAAAGCCAATTATTAAGGCTGATTGTAGCCTACGTATATCCTCCCCAGGGCCTTCTTGGCAGGCACTACCAATTCTGTGGCCTCTTCACATGACATCATTTTCCCCAGGCAATAAGAAGCAGATGCTAGTACTTAATTCTTAAAAATATTGATTCTTTTGGAACATGTCCCCCTATTGTTGATAGCCTTTTTCTTACTTTATTTTCACAGAACATATAAGTGGTAAAACGTGTATACATTGTGTAGCCAGAGTTTTCCTGAGCTGACTTTCAAATTTTTCTCCTTTTACAAGCTGGGCAATTCCAACTCTTCTCATCATGTCCTCCTCTTAAAGGCTGCTAAGCACCACAGCATTAGACAGACAGTAGAAAACAGTGCTAGTCTATATTTTTCTCCTCAAGAGCAATTGAAGATTTTCTTTATGCAAATAGCTTTTGTGTTCAGGACTAACTGGCAAATATATTCCCTAAATGATAATGTTAGTTTAGACCCTAGAGAGGGGAGCAGACAAATGGCGTACCTCCCCCTGATCCCCAATGACTAAATAGCAACATACTTTACTGAGATAATTCTGCTCCATTGACGCCCTTCAGGCTCACTTCCAGAGAACAGCCACTGGAGACAAGTCAGGACTCAGCTTTGCCAAGAACACAAGATACCATGTCCTTGTTTGTGGTTCTGAAATGAAACCAACAACCTTGGTGTAGGATGTTAAGTCATAGGGATGTAACTCACATGGAAAAGTATCAAATATCCCTTTTAATTTACCTGGAATCCCATTGAGAAATATGAAAATAGATTGTTTTATTTGAACAACCAAGAATAAATAACACGATAGTTTAAAGACATTAATTATTTTAAACTTTCATGTGTCTGCTCCTTAACTTAGATATGACAAAAAGTTAAGGTAAATATTTTACATCACTATTCCTTCTAACTTGACACTTCTATCATTTCAATGTAATAATTCAGTATTTAAGTATTTATTATGTCCAATATATTTTTAAATTTCGGCACTTGACAGCTTCATGCTCACATGTGTTTTCTCATCACATACTTGCAAAGAACACTGTTAAGGATAATTGGGCAGGCACTAACATAGTTGCTGTTTGACCAAACGGGAGGAGGAGGAGCTCAGAGTCAAAATTTACCAGTGCTAAATGAAAACTCTGTTTGTTTTTAAATGTTCAAATTATTACTTGATTTTCTTTCTAACAGATTGATTATAGTTATTACCCACATATTAGTTGTTGATAAGCTATCTACCACTGACTTATTCTCCTATAAGAAATTTTGCACATTCACTTTAATTTAACTCTGAGGCAATCCTATTCTCCTAGTGCTGATAAAATCCACAATATACACCTCTAGTGAAGAAGGCCTGGGAGATAATGAAAGTTGATGAGATTTTATATAAATTTGGGAAACTTTCCATATTAGGGGTAGTGAATCTTAGAGGAGCATGTTTCCTCATCAGAGCTAGTTAAGATCTAGAGTGTGGGAAAAAGTAAGAAAAATAGAAGGATGTCTTTTCTTTACAATATATCATGTCTGTGCTGTGGAACTGAGAATAACAATAAATACATTTAAAAGTACACCCTGACAACAACAACAAAAAAGGGAAATCAAAAGTCTAGTAAAATAATATTCTTACCTTTCAAACTGATGATGTTCAGAGAAAATGACTCTGCCCAGGATCACTCAGGCTGTGAACAAAAGCAACTCTTTATACTACTAAAGAATCATATATGAATGGATATAGGTGAGAACATTAACAAGAAAACAAGTTCTACCTGGCAATTTTACAGTATATTTTCAATAAATACTTTCTGATATATTAAATATAGTGTATTTATATGAAATGATCATTTAGTCTTCTTAGAAATATGTGTTTTATGTATTTGGGAAGATGATATATACTCAAAACCATCAAATAGTTATATAAGTCAGTAAATAATAATGAATTGTACGTAGTAAGTGCAACAGCTTTGTAGGTTTTTAGAAGGGAAAAGGAATCTTGCAAAAACAAGGGTCCAGAATAGCCATTCAGTTCTGAGTCTTTAATGTGAGCAAAACTTAGAGATATAGAAAGCAAGAGTGAGGGAATTCCATGTTACACAGCTACTGGAGAAGGAATGTGGCACAATTTACATGAATGGAGTGTATAAGGGCAATGGCACAAGAGAAAAAGAAACTGTTCTTCCAACTCAGAATCCTTTACTCTTCTACATGTAAATCATTTTGGATAATATTTTTGAATCCATAAAATTTAAAACATTACCATCTAGATTGTCCTACTTTAGTTGATTAAATCAAGCCCCTTGAATAGTTTCATAAGTAGAAACCTACTTTATTTTATTTTCAGTTATTGAATCTTATGCTACAATTAACTGAGTGCCTTTTCATTTCATCTGTTCTTAAAAAAAAAATACATGACAAGGATTGTAGTGAGGTTATTTGAATGACCTGTTATTCCAAAGAGAGATCAATGAGTTGAAAGTGACTATCGCCACAGCTCAGGTACATCATGTGTGCATACTCTAACTCCTTGCACTGGACGTAATTGTGTTTAAATGCTCCTCCTATCTAACCTATGTTCCTCAACATTCCCTTAAAATTCACTTCAGATTATGCAATAAAATAAGATCCATCTGCCCAACTAAATGAACCCTCATACTAAGAAAAACCCAGGGTATTTCTGCAGCCTTGAAAAAATGTATCAAGAGCAATACATTTTTCTCTGGAAATCTTCCATTATAATCACCAATAAGAAACTTTTGTCTAAAGGATACAATATTTTTAATGGATTTAGTTAAATTTACATGGTTTGCAGTCTTGGGAGGGTGGAGTTTATTCTATATTCTGAATCCTCCAAATTACATACTTATAAAGAAAATAATGGCGGAAGCTATAGTAATGTATACAATAAGTCTATTCTTTAAACTGTAGGGGATAGTATATTTCAAATTATCCAAGTAGACCCAATCTACTGTCATTTTCATGAATTTTGAGGGCCTTCAGCTTGTTTTCTAGTAGCTTTTACATAATATCTACTCCTAGATCATTTCTTATCATCTGTCGGGGGAAAAAAAAAAAAAAACATTTCAAGTGAAAAGTGATCTCTCCCACCTATAACCAAAGAGTTTTTGACACTAAGATTGCTTATAATGCCTCTCTTTCTTGACAATTCTTTGTTTTGTTTTGTTTCCTATTTATTTTGATAAGCACTCTGCATTCTCAGTTCTGAGACTCGTCTTCTCCTCTGTACCCAGTATTGATGGAATCTATTGTTTGTAGATAATCAGATCTTCAGGGATACAGAAAAACAACCTGACATTTCAACTTTGCAATAGTAATGCCTTTTATCTAAAATTAACATTATGAAACTTACGGATCATTTTGCTTATAGGTGATATCCACAGTCTTTTATGTGCACACATAACCATCATATAATCTGCATAGATATCAGCACCTCACTTATTTATTTTACTTCTTAAGTTGTGTGTTTGTGTTGTCTATGAGAAAATATGTTCACTTTATGGGCTTCTTTCTTGATATGCCTGCTGGTTATCCTGGAGAGAGTAGATTCATTTCATCTTTCAACTCATAAAACTGTGTAAGTTATCTATTCTTACACAGCAAACTCTATATGGCTTAACATGATGCCAATACTTTGTTTTGTTTATGAATCATCAACATAAAAAATGTTCAGTGCAAATGTCTCATCTTTCTTTCATATGACACCAGCTCCAGCAGTTTAACTAAATCTGAAGTATCCACTTACAAATAGTTCACATACATATATGGAAAGTTTGTGATGGTTGTCACCTGAAAGCCAGACTGGGCATTGATCCCTTTACCTGCAGCAGCATAGTAGCTGTTCTTCAAGTACTCTCACCTAACAGACAAGTTATTTGGCCTTACATGCACAAAATATAATGAGAGATAGGTTAACAACCTACGTAGATCATCCCATTGAAAAAGAGAATGAGGACATACCCAGAAGTCAGTGGTTGATAGCATTTCTAAAATGCAGCTACACATATATTGTCAGTTCATTGTATTATTACTCAGTCGTCCTCCCTGGGAATGATTTTCCATGGCTCTTGTTTCTCAGTTATCCTTTATTTTCTATCAGAAATACCACCATATATTCAGATGAGTTGTTTTCTTAAACTTCTTCTGATGTAGTGAATGAAGAGTCTGAAAGACTCTTTTCATTTGTTATTATCTCTGTACTTTATGCTAAAATGATTACTTTAGAAAACCAATAGAGTTCCCATAGAACAAATACACTCCACTATATTAGATAAAACCTATTCAGAGGCAACTTCTTTGAGATCTGCTCTTCTATACTTTGAGCTCCAGGGAGGCTACTAAGGAACAACACCATTAAGATTATTAAAACCCTATTGCTTAACTACAAGGCACATTCTTAAGAATCTTAAAAACCCTATTAGACTTCCTTTAAAACTCTTGAGTTCTGAAAAACAAAATTGGTCCAATCACGAAAACATCTAACATGAGGCCATCTCATTCTGGTGTGCCACCAAATTTGGTCTTCAACTTAAAATCATTTATTTCTCTGAAATGATTTCTTTGGTAGAGATTATTGATGAGAAACAGTCTATATTAACCCCATATACTTCTGGTTCCTTTACATTTCTGCTAAACTCCAATCAATATCCTCACAGCACCTTCATTTCTGTCTTTATATTTTATTATAAAGAGCTAGAAAGAGTCAACGGGAACTTTCTACATTCTGCTCCCAAACCTATCCAGTAAAATTCATGAGTTCATCAGGAGTCCTCTCAGGTTCCTGTGCCACCATAGACTGTGGTATTGACAAAACATGGCCAATTCGTGCAACCTCTTTCCTCTGGCCTCCACTCAGCATGTCCTATATTTCTGTTGTAGTAGAATTCCACTTCTAGGAACCAATTCTGTTCTTGCTGTCTGTTGAAGAGCAAGAAACAACTTGAAAACTTGATGACTTTAAACATTTGTCTTATTTTTATCTTAGAATTTTGCGGTACTGGGACTTTCTTTAGCCATGCTCACCTGACATTTAGCTGACAGGCTGGTTGCTCTGATGGTAACCTAATTGCTTTTCCCACATGTTTGGCACTAGGATGAGGCTGCCAGAAGAATGGACTATTCTGAGGCTCTGTCCCTCTGTCTGTAGTCTCTGGGCATCTGAAACTGTTCTCTTCAACAGGGTAGTTGAACATTTCATCTGATAGATAAGGATTTGAAGACAGAATGTTCTGAGAAACAGAACATAGAAGCTACCTGTTACTTAAGGACTGGACCTAAAAACAGGACAACATCACCTCTGTTTTATTTTCTTGGTCAAGCAGTCCTACAGACTGACTCGATTCAAGGGCAGATGGCATGTACCCTCATCTTTCTAAGAAAGCAGTTTCAAAACATTAGTGGCTATCTTTAATCTACCACAATAAATATTCAAATATCACTTATTTCCAGCACAGGTTTTTCAAAATGAATTGATTTAGCACATATGATCAGCCACAAGCCTATAATTAAAGGTGATGTTTGAGGCTATACATTTGTATATATCTTTACTGGAAAGGATTTGGAGTCCATTCTGATTCTTGAAATGTTTTCCTCTTTTCAAAACATTGATTTTAGGTTTGAGGGAGAAAAAAATTACCATAACTCTTACATGGTAATATTTTGAAATTTCTATTTTATTTAATTCATAGGAATTTTCCAAAAATTTATCCTCAATATTTCTTTTGTTCTTTGTCTCTTTCTCTATGTGGCTCTCAATTAAATAGAAGAAAAGTTTCCCAATCTTCCTACTCCAAAGATTCATATGCATTTTCTCCTATTATTTCATTTTTACGCTTTTCCCTCCTATTAGTTTCTGCTAAGGCTGACAAACTTCATATGCTATTTTTTGCTGTAAGCTAAGAGATCAGTCTCTGTTTCTGGAACTTTTGTTCTGCTATCTCTTTCTTTGAAGCCTGCTGTTTTTGTAGGTTAATTTGTTTTCTTAATTTACCCATATTTATTTCCTAAAAGAGGATAAATTTTCAATTTCCTCCAACTCTTACAGATTTCACAACATTTGCATTTACAATATACTTTTATTTATTTATTTATTTTTTTTGTAGAGACAGAGTCTCACTGTATGGCCCTCGGGTAGAGTGCCGTGGTGTCACACGGCTCACAGCAACCTCTAACTCTTGGGCTTACGAGATTCTCTTGCCTCAGCCTCCCGAGCAGCTGGGACTATAGGCGCCCGCCACAACGCCCGGCTATTTACAATATACTTTTAAAAGGCATATTTCTTTTTCATTTATAATATCTTCTAATAAGGCTTTATTAACTTTTATCTTTGTTTATCCCTCATACTTAAGCTTGATAACTACACAGCAAAGGAAAAAAATTACAGAGCAGGGAATCATATTTTTTTCTTGTTTTTTTTTTTTTAAAGTTTCTGTAAAGCTTTATTTTTAGATGTTGATGGTTTCTTTTTTGTCTTAAATGTTAGTTTATCAAATCTAGAAACTGGGATTCTTGACCCACTATAATCCAGAAATATATTTAGACTGGGAAAAATACTTAGAAAGAAAATAAGCCTATAACCTCCTCTGAACTCTGTCCTATTTGTAGAACAAAAGCTAAGAGTGGACTCAGAAATGCTGAAACACTGCCAGAAATCCTCTGAAGTCAACTCCAGCAAGAAAACTTCTCAATAGATATGGAAAGTCTAATTTTGTTACCTTTCTCTAATGTACTCTATGAATCACCCTATTGTAATCCAGTATAAAGTTGCTAAGGACTAGAATAAACTGGTTTATGATATTTTATCCAGGCTATGAGATTGGGACTCAGGAAAGAAAGAAAACAATGGTAAACTGGCTCTAGAGAATCAATGGCAAATTCCTTTTTAAAGATTATTTTCATTGGACGGTAAAGGAAATGGAAAGGAAAACTTACTTTTTTAACTATTTTATGACATCTTCTTTGTTTGGATAAAACACACACACATCAAACATTTAAGCTAAAAAATAAGAAATGTTTTTATCGCTCTCAACATTGTTAGATATTCATCATCACATGAATAGCTCATATTTTTGAATATGTGGGATAGACTGTTGTCAAGATAGAAATTAAGATGTATTTGTTGAGCATTTTCTGAGTGTTCAGCATTGTGTTAGCATATTTAATTTTCATGTTATCATTATAAGGTTCAGGACATTAAATGTATCAGGCAGAATTTGCAAAAGAAATAGTACAAATCATAAACAACAAAATCTATAGGAATTTAAAATAACATTGCCTTGATGACTGTTTACTCATAAAATGTAGAAAATGTAGAATGTGTTCATTCTACAAAATGTCCAGGGGAAGAATGTGATATGTTGAACCTCAAACAAGAACGCTGCTGGACATAGAAGACTCTATCTTATTGTTGAAGATCAAGACCAAAAGGAGTTCTGTGTTTGTTTGAGATCTCACTCCAGAGCTGAGCCTGGAGATCTCCTGACAATTGGTACTCCTCAGAGGCCACACAGACTGTCCTTCTCCTAAGACCTATGGAACACCTTTCTATATCCTTAATGAGCTATTCTGGCTTTGGGTCAGGATTTTAATTCTTACCTTTATTTCTACCTACAAAAGATATTTTTATGCATAGACGTAACTTATTGTCTTTTATTATATAATATACCTAAACTGGCATTTATTTTTGCAACTACCATAGGAGCAAAACTACCATAGGAGTAAAAATATTTTAATTTCTTAAAATTTCAAAGAGAAAAAACTTTATGCTTACTGTTTTCATACCACTCATGAGAATTATTTTTTTGCATTTTAGATGATTAAAAAAAAACTAAAGAATAATATATCACAGAACTTGAAAGTTATGTGAAACTCAAATTTTATAAATAAAGATTTTTTTTTTGGAACAGGGCCATGTTCATTTGTTTACCAGTGGTCTATAGCTGCTTTTGTACTGCTACATCAGAGTTGAGTAGTGGAGACTGAGGCCAGATGGCCCACAAAACCATATTTGCATATTGACATATTTACAATCTGTCCCTTTAGTTAGCTGACCCTGGTAAAACACGCTCAAGTGATTCTTTCAGAATTGAATATTTTCTTAGCCTAATTTGCATTGTCAACCCAGGAGAATGGAAAACCTCCATGAATACTTCATTGCACTTGAGTTTCAGAGTATTCTCACTCAGGTACTAATCCTTTCATCCTATGGTTAGTATCTTTTATTTTTATTTTTATTTTTTTTTATAGTTGATTCATTGAGAGTACAAAGAACCAGGTTACACTGATTGCATTTGTTAGGTAAAGTCCCTCTTATAATTGTGTCCTGCCCCAAAAGGTGTGTCACACATCATGACCACCCACCCTCTCCCTCCTTCCCTCTCTCGGCTCTTCCCTTCCCCCTTCTTCCTCTCTCCTTGAGAATGAATATATTGGCAATCAGATGAAAAAAAAAATTGTCTGGAATTGGGGAAGACTGTGTCAAAGCTTTCATTTGATTTTTAACACCCTAATTAAAAGGAAGGAGTCAATAAGGCTCATAAATTAAGAGACAGGAGATAGTTTCGATATTTTTGCAATAAATATTTCAGAATTATTGATGTTGGTGGAAAACAATATTACTTTGTTTTATTAAAAAAGGCTTTTTTATCTTCTGATATCAAAGACTTGTTCTAGAAAACTTCAAAACTCTCCTGATTTGGTAGCATACATTTATACAGTGGAATAAACAGAATAATTTTCTCTTTGTTCCAAAGCAAATATTTCCATTTTCCTGGAGTGGGTCCCTCCTCATGTATGTTCTTGATACATCAAGCTTCAATCTTGGAACCCTTTTAAGTTATTTTAAATGGATTTTGGCTCCCTGGCTTCCCAAAATAATACATGTATCTGCAAAGATGTGCATTGCATGCCTACAGAGCAACTTGCCACCATGTCAGTTTGAAATTTTCACATGATATTATACTATACAGTTTTAATGAGATAGGCTACCAAAACATCGCTGTGGAAAGTAGCCCTATACCAGACTCAGACAATATCAGGGTGTTGTCTGGAAGCACAAAATAGTGGTATGACTTGGTATATTCTTTTCACTTAAAATACAATGTTGAGATGCCCTATTTTTAGTCTTTGAACAAATTCAAGAATATAGTCACCTTGATTATTCTTAGATTAATCAAATCACTACCAATATCATAATAATATAGATATAGTGAGGAACAATAAAAATGATGATAATAATTATCTTAATGCTTCTGTCTTTATTCAGCTCAAAACTGATGAGTTGCCTTTAGGTTACATCAACTTATCCCATCACCCATGAATTGGTTCCATCTATTTCTTTTGTCTAGAGTTGCTCACATTTCCCGTTTCTTGTTATATCCAACAAAACGACTTGAGACACTTGAGAACAATTGATTAGATTAGAAAACAGAACCAAATGGTGAAACAAAGGTGAAATTTATCAGGACAGTTTCCAGGCACAAATAAGAATCTCAATAAAATTTGGTCTTGAGCCTAAGTCTTGTAGTAAATTTAAATGAAGGTAAGAGGACAAGTTTAGTTATAAGCACACGTCAGTATACAGATAGAAAAGTTAGGAAAAGTTCACAATAGAAATGCACAGCCTTGAAGAAGTTTACTTATCAAGCCAAGAGCACAGATTCCCTTTATTCACTTTCTGAATTCTATGCCAATTAGACAAATTCTAATTAAGCTTTCATTGAGATTTCTGCCACATACTTATGATTGGGTATGTGGTAAATACTCATTTGTTTTAATATTCTTGGTAATTTTATTCTGTTAATAAGGTATAAGATGCCCTCACATTTCAGATGGTCAATGACCAATGGTGGGATAACCTTTATGTAGGAAAATGTTTTTCAGTTGTGCTGAAGAAGGAGGGCTTGCAGGAGGACTAATACTCACATGCTTGGATTTGGAAAACTATTTTCAAATAGTTCAAAATACTAAAATATTTTCCATCATGGCTATACTGAACAGTATAGTTATTATTCAGTGGTGCCAATAGAGTGAATTAGAAACTCAATAACATATCTGAGAATTTTGGTGAAAGATGGCATATAAAGCAAGAGTGTTTTATTATCTCTTCACTGGGATCTAGTCAAATGAGCTATAACAGAAATGCCTTTTGAAAGTCTCCCTTTTTCTCACATTACAGGAAAAGCAATTCCACATCCTGTGACTCTTCCGAGTCTGACCCTTATTTTTATGATATTAATACATAGGCTAGAACAGAGGCCAGAGGTAGAGGTCTGTTTTCAAGGTTGCTTCTGGCTTTGGATCATTTTTTTTTTTTATCTGTCCAAACAGAAAAACAAAAACAAAAACAAACAAAACATACAGCAAAAATCCACTCTCACCAAGTATTCATGAGATGGTAACTTGTTTTTAATCAAGGGAAACCACCATCTTGCCCTTCTCATCTCTTTATTTTTATTTCTCTGGCTGCTGTACTGAATGAACTACCCTTTCTCAGCTCCTAAAGGTGCATGTTAGAACACATTAGCTCAAAGAGTCAAAAAAGGAACACGATCTTTTTGTTTTAAGATGTTTTGAGTTTCAGGGTAACTTCAGGTTGAACCACAAAAAAAGAGAAAAGGAAAAGGAAAATATGTAAGAAAACAATATACAAGGAAAAAATGGTTATACTCTCAAATCACATTCTCATATTGACCCTTGTATTAGACATTTTGTACTTTATATAATTAGTATAATATTCAAGTAGCTTTTGATGATGTTAAATTAAACAAATTAATAATGTTTTAACACTAAAAAAAAACAATGTATGAACATACCAAAGGACATACGTTTCCATCAATTTTGAGATAGATGTAAATTTTTAGTACTCTACTCATTAGTTCCAACAAATAATACTTTACTATTATAGTCATCTTTTCACTTCAGTTATTAATGTCTGAGTCCTAGTATATAGAAAACTTATTTTTGCCTGCCAAATATCTAATTTTTTACCTCTGTGCCTTTTTAAAGTCTAACTGTATGTAACTATTTAAAATGATATTAATAATAACAATGATAATGGTGGTGACAAGATTAACCCTATGAGAACTTACTCTATCCACATATTTTTATAACATTATAAAGTACAACTTTTGGTTTAATATTTACATCTATAAGGTAGTTTTAGTATTGTCCCCCATTTTGAAGACAAGCATAGTGAGGCTTATAAAAATTGCACAACTTTCCAGTGAGATACCTATCAAATGACAGAGACATTTCTTGTTCTTAAGTAAACCTGATAACAAAGGCATCTTATTTAACACTATAGTATACCTTTCCTTTTGGTAAACATTCTCTATTCTGATTTCAATACCAGTTAATCCTACAGAACACTATTCATTCATGTCATCTAACATATTTTATCTTGTCGACAGCCTTCAGTTTTTACACAATGCTGGAGGAATTAACCCAAATTCCATAGATCAATTTTCCACAATAAGAACTTATGCTAAATTTCTATCTTACCCCTTACTATTCTTTTGAGTGAAGCTCCTACTACAGTCCAAAAATCCTTTTCACTCTCTCCCTAGGGCACCATGCACATCCTTACCTCTGGTTGTTTTTGCTCCTATTACATATTTTATCTGGAATATTCTCTCTCATCATTTTAAAATACTACATAGCCTTGTTGATTGATCTAGATTTGTCATACTCCTATTTCCATGGATTTTTATGGACTCTTCCACCCATAAGGGGTGGAAGTGATTTTTACCTGTTATGCCACGGCACACGGGTGTGCTGTGAAAAACTTTAAAGATTATTAATTAAATTATTCTCAAAAGAAGTTAAAAGCGCAGTATGTATATTCTTTTATTAACTCTTTTCTTGATCAACATAATTTAAGTGTGCCACAGAAATTTAACTACATTTACCAATGTGCCATGAGATAAAAAATGGTTGAAAAACACTGCCATAGGGATTTGTACCAATTATGAAATCATAACACTTAATATCTCTGTTATGTTTTTGGTTCACTTTATCTTTCAGAACCTTAGGATTTTTAGAGATTTTATAGTATTTTTTTTAATATTAAAATTCAACTTTTCTCTCAGTTATAACTCAATTGAGTATAGAGACATTGTCCTAGGTCTAGATTTCCTTATAGCATATAGCTCTGTGGCTTTTTTGCTAGTGAATCTATTAAAGTGATTTGCTTTTGGGTACAGAATACATGAGTCTAGAATTTAAATGCAGGAAAAACTCTATAGTTACAAACTTATATTTTTTACAAATTAAACATAACATTGAATCCATTGAATTTTAGAGGCAAATGAATTTTTAAAATAAAAATATGAATTATTACAGAAAAGCAAATACTATTTTCACCTGGAAGTTTTTTCTGAGTCTTTGAATGCTATCTTACTCAAGCTATCTGTGTCCTTCGTGATCTCTACTTGAATCTGGGCTAGATATGGTGATTTGGTTATAAAGAACAAGATATTATAAAAAAGATAAGATGTCATTTTTGTGATTCAAGTATATAAGACTGTGACTTCCATTTTGTTGGTAGATTTTCTTTCTTGTTGGCTTTGATGAAACAAAACTGTTGTGTGGTAGCAGCCCATATGACCAACAACTGGGAGTAAACTCTACTCAATAGCCATCCGTGAATAGAACCCTTCAGTCCAAAAATACATAAGGAACTAAAGCTTCCCAACGACCAGCTCAATGACTTTGGAAACAGATCCTCTTTCAGTTGAGACTTCAATTAAGACCTCAGGTCTCAATTGCAACGTATGAGAGACCCTAAACCAGAGGGCCCAGCCATTTCTTATTGGACTCCTAGTCAATAGTAACTGAGATGATGTAGGTGTATTATTTTAAGTCATTAAATGTTGATGCATTTTACACATTAAATGCTTTTGCTTCTTTCACATACATTTACATGGCTTCATTTCCATATATTACTGAAGTGTTTAAAACTTGATTTGTTGCAGTCCATATTCTTTGCCTGAACAAGAGCAGCCAGTCATATAATTCTGATTCTAAGAGTAAAAACTGAGATGTTTTCATACCTATCGTATCTCATTTCAAAGTTACACCTATAGTATGAGGTATATTGATGAGGTAGTATAGTTATCTATACTATTGACATATTTTAGAAGATAGCAAAACTAATAAATCATTAAGGTTTGTAAAAAAGAAAGAACCATGTTTCTACTGGAGTAAATGTGAAGGTAAATTATATATGAGGTCTCACATCACATGAGATACATAGTCCTGATTGATCACATGAACAGTTATGTCCTTTACAAATACTTATGGTTTCCCTTGCTGTTTTATGGGAAAATGTGCAAAATAAAAATGTATTATAATTGTGTATAGGTAGATGAAAATGTGTCACTATCATTTTATTTAAAAATATTGCATTTATTCTTGGTGAAAATGTTCAGCCTGCTGCCTTCCCAGGAGCTGTAAGAAGCAAGACTTTTGTGTCATACTAAGCTAAATGAATTTGAGATCACCACAAATATTTGTTCTCTTGAGACTAACCCCAGCATTACTTCAGACAAAGGCTGAAATATATTCCCTTTCCATGGGTGACAGAATAAACACACAGAAGACTTTGGGGAGGTCTTGGTAGTTTCACCTAGAACTTGCTTTTATACTTTTTGTGCCACTGAGCAAACATTTAACAGAGGAAAAAATAATAGCAGTTGGTTTGGTTTTGACCGCAAAGAAAGTCAACATGTAGTGCCAAGTATTGTAGCTTACTGGAGATTAAATATGCTCAATTATATTGCATACGAAATAAATTATATGCTCAATAAATAAAAGAACAAATATGCTCAGTTAATAATGTATGTGTGTGTGAGAGTTCTCAAATACCAAAGAAAAATATGTAAAATGTGAAGAAAAGTTATATATAGCATATATATTATGCAAATTTGTGTATACACACATATGTATATTCTATTTGTTTTTTAATTAGTGGTTTACTAATATAAACATTATCCCTAGGACAACTTATGATCAAGAAATTAGAAAGCTCTCTGGAACTATCAAGGGCTCCTTAAATACTAAATAATAGTATTTATTAGTAAATAGTAATAAGTACTATTTATTAGTATTTGTAACAGGTCAGTTCTTGTAGGAGCTGGTTGTGTGAGGTTCCTGTGGACACGAAAAGGAGTAGAGCTCACACTACCATTTCCTCTCGGCGATACTCATGGAATGGAAGAGAAGGACCCTTTGACTCAGGAAAATTGTTTCTACAATAACCTATGCACCAAACCACATACCAGAAAATCTTTACAACATTTCATTTCTTCATGTCTTTCTAAGTCTCTGCCTTTTTTCCATTGGCTCTTATCCCAAACTATTCATTCAGTGACTATTTTACTCCTCTTTCGCGAACTCAAAGATAACTGCTTTCAGAGGTGTGCTGCAGTCAAATGTAAGAGGAAGGTCTGCCAGACCTTAAAAGAGAAGCCATTATACTAACTGAGAGTTTTCAAGTTACATGATAAATAGAAAGCTGTGAAAATAATGAAATTCTGGATTAGGTCTTGTTTCTTACTGACTAAATCATGATAATCCCTGCAGCTGTACCTTCATTTTGTAAAAGAAATAATTCCCCCAAACCACTAATTTGTAAATTGGCTCACATTTTGTTGCCCTGTGAAAATTAACTCTTTGTAATATTTGGGGATGGAGGTCAGGGAAGTCTATCTGATAAATAATCACTTTCAATTTATTTTGTGTTTAAAGATCAGTGTATTAGTTAAGGAAATGTAGCTACTACACAAGCAAATCCCCAAAAGTGCTAGTTTAACAAAATAAGAAACATTATCTCTTGCTTAGGTGTGATGTGTCTTTCAGTATTTTAGTACCTTTTTGAAATGTATTATAAATGCATTATCCAAATTTGGAAGATTTCTATCTTTTCAAATTCCAATGATTTTTGCCACTTGAGTGCCATGTGTTTACTCTTCCTTTGTGGAATAAGACTTACTTTTAATGTCTTAAACTTAAATTGTTTGAGTTTCATGAAGATCTAGGCTTATTAATTAGTCTACCAGGATTCGGTGGTCAAGGTTGTATTCCCCCAAGCTGGTCCCTTCACTTTTTCAGAAGTGGTAGCTGTATTCCCTTCCCAGACTTCGTTTTCCAGACTAAGAGTCCCTAACTCTTCAGTCTGTTTCTCTGAGGACATGCTACACACATAAATCAGGCTTTCAAAGAAGCTAAAAGAGGTAATTATTATTTGCATTTGGGGCATTTAAAAACTCAACGCTCAGAGATGGGGATATTTAATCTAACTACTTCACCAGATTATAAATTTCTCCCAGGAGTGCAGTTCCTTCTGTTTGTTTTATCTAGATCTCTGCTCGTTTTATCTACATCTCTGCTCCTTAAGATTCATATGATACAACCATACAAATAACCCTGACTCTAGAGCTCTGAATAAGAAATACATTAGGACCCATTAATTTACTAATCCCAATTCTAGTTATCTCTCAGTCCAAGAAAATAGAATTGTACTATTATCTAGGGGATTATTGTAGCAAGATAAAAAGTATGTTTACATCACTGAAGTGAGAAATTCACTTTTACTTTCTGTATTACAAAAGTATTTAAATCTGAATTATCTGGATCTAAGTCTTCCTGTCTTAAGTGATGTAGGTATAATCCAAGTGTTCTGGTAGTATAATCCAAGTGTTCTGAGAAAGATCATCTTCCTCAAAGTGAATGGCTTCCTATAGTTTAGTTGCTAGTGAAGGACAAAACTAGAATTTCTCTACAAGGTCTTTTTTAGCATTTAAACCAAATTTAAAATTGTTTTTTTTTTCCCTTCTTCTTTGGCCTTAGAGTTACATTTTAATTACAGTGCAATAATTTGAGGAACTTTGGTAATAGGGAAAACTTTTAGACCTTTTGTTCTTTAGTGCAGTCAAGGGAAACCTCATTAGAGAGGATTTTCTTAGTTAGCAGGGCTTTGAGGTTAATGAGCTGTGAGTGATAATATATAGTAGTAATCCCTCCTGGCAATAACAGGTTGTATTTTATACATTCTTTAATCCCAATAGGAAAAGAGGTGATGGGAGAGGGTGAGAAGGAAACCAATTTAAGGGGCTCAGGGATGTTCCAAATATCCCATTCTTAGTATGAATAATAATTGAAAACTGCATATGTTCAAAACAGAGAAGCTAAAAATTGAATGAGTATAAACTCTTCTCCATAAACTAACTTCAGTGAAAAAATGATGAGCCATGTGTCTCCCAATCTGGATTGAATGTGGCTTTCCAGTGTTTGGCTTCATAGGGACTGATTTTCTTTGACTGTCATAAGAAGGAAGCAAGCAAGTTTGAAGTCCTGAATCTGGGATTAATCTGAGAGATGGGGAGATGGCAGGATGAGTAGGAGAATGGTGATAACACAGGGACATCCTGAGCTTAAGGCAATTTTAGAAATATAATTTATATCAGTTAATTCCAAAGTGAGTTACCTCTGAAATGAACTGAACTATTTCATTGGATGGCTCTATTTTCTGGGAGTGTTACAAGAGTCCATAAGAGCCATTTTTGGCGCAGCCTATTTGGCATTTTCTTTATTTCTTGGGACACTCTAACAATCTACTTAGTTCATGCCGGAAGTTTAAAGAAACAGAGCTCAGTTTGCTGAGCCATGATGCTACCTAAACTTTATTATTTGTGGCATTAAACATCTTCATACAGAGAAAGGAAAGGAAAAAACTAAAAATGAATTCCCTTTCTCCTCCTTTGCCAGTTCTGGTTTTATTGGTCTGTATCCTTGCATCACAATCAATCCTTTATATTCTTAGAAAAAATGATAAAGTTTAGAATCTAATCTAATCTTTCTATTTTACATCTCATTTCATTTCTTCAAAAACCCTCTGTTTGAGCCAGGCTGAAATATTTATATGCATAGAAATTTCCACCTTTGCTTATTAGGTTCATGCTGCCTGGGAGTTCTTCTTCACTTCTAGTTCTGAGGTATCTGCCTTCTCTATTCCTCAGGATCTACCTTAAAAAAAAAAAAAAGAAAAGAAAATAGACATTTTTACCTACTCCCTGAAGTCTTCCTACTACATTTAGGGAAAACAAATCAAACAAACAAACAAAAAAAACACCTCTCCTTTATCTCTTTAAGTACTATTTCTATGAATATGTGTCAAAGTATTTTGAAAAAAAATTTGGAAGTGCTCTGAATTCAAAAGTGCTTCTAAAATTATTAACACTGTAGTGCCTTGTTCATAATATATATGGTATTTTAATGCTGAAAACATACAGAATCATCTCAGGATGAAAGATGATTCTACCAATCAAATGGATTTTACATAGAAAAAAAGGAAAATCATTTTCTTCATCATTATTATTTTATCATAAATACATGAATAATTACCCACACATCCCTTAGATCATTCTTGGATGAGTTTGATAGTTCATCTAGATCTCTCAAAAACAAACAAACAAAAAAAACAGGAAATACCTCTCTTCTTTCTGGGTGCTGGTTTTCTGAGAATACTGATCAGTGTCTCTCTCCCTTGGTTTCCTGAAGGAACCCTGCCAAAGCCTTCTTCCCTGGCAGAGCTTTCTCTACAGATGTGATAAAGCAAAGCATCTTTCTCATTTTATTTTTTTCATCCCACAGCAGGGCACCAGAGACACCAAGAACACTCTGGATTGAAATACACATCTACTTTGTTCTACACAGGGAGACTGGTGTCAGGGCACATCAGACCCCTTCAGCTCTGCACTCTGGCTGCTCCAATTCAAGTCCCTGGGGTGCAGGGTCAGGGCCTTTGTGCTGTACTTCTTTCTCTTTTTAAGATCTGAAGTTCAAAAGCAATTCCTTGTGTTCTACCATCTACTTGAAGTACCTCTTCTCTTTCAACTGGCAAATACCCTCCTTTTCAGCACTCAATGGGTTTATATTAATGCACATTTCCTGTCTTTGTTTTATCATGTTGATTTTAGATGCTGATGATTTCCAATACACATCTGTAGTGACTATTTCAGTTAGACTGATTGCTGAGTCCTTTAATTTTACAACCACATATGTTAGTTCTTAATAATTGCTGAGTCAAGGTTTGATTGAGAGAATAAGCATCAATTGGCCCTTTGAAAATTATAAGTCAGCAGAGAAAATATATAAATAATTTCTCTATGGTTTTTAGTGAGATAAGATTTTAGAGAAGAAAATCTAAGTGATTTGGGGCAACTTTTTCCTATTTTCTCCCAATCATAACATTGAGCCTTTTGGTGCTTAAAAATGAAATTTTATGTTGAATAAGCTCATCTCTACAATTTTTATGTCCCTGATTTAGAATTTTATGTTCCTTGAGAGAAAGATTAGCAATAGGGTAAAATTTGATTACCATTGCAGAGATTTCCGTTAAAAATGTGTTGTTTTACTTCTCATGGATTCCTAAAGTAGTTACCTAACTTTTTTTTTTTTTTTTTTTGAGATGGAGTCTCATTTTGCTGCTCTGTTTCCTAGTGGTCTTGTTCCTTAACTAGATCAATACTAGAACATTTTACTGATAAAATAACATCACTGTGCCTGGTAAGGGAGATTATACTGGAGGCTACACTTCTTCAGAGCCATGAGTTGGCAAGGTTTTAATGCAAAGCTAAAGCATTTAGCCAAGGCTGCACAGTAGAAGAGATGGAGGGAAGATGTATGGAGCTGACACATGAACAAAAAATTGTGACACTCTACTCACAATCCTCTTCTTCACATCCACATACTTGTAACTGTCATCATAAATAAAAACTTCTGGGTATACAATATTCTTTGTTTGTTTGTTTGTTTTATTCATTCTTCGAATTCTGACACTGGTCTTGTTGTTCACCTTAATATGAAGAACAAATATGATTGAACAAAAGAGGGGATGCAAAGGGTATGCCCACTATGCTATTTGCTTTTGGTAAATGCTTCAAGTTTGTACTAAAAACTTTATTACCCACCGCCATAGTAGGAATGAAGCTGTTACCCAGAGTGCTTCACTTGAAGGTAAATAAAATGAATCTTTAACATTTTCTGCAATTAACTCACTCTCAACCCTCATTATATGGACTTCATCCCAATTACCAGTATTAACAAATACGCTATTCTCAAATTCCATCTGTTTTTCATCAAGTTTTCCTAATTATTTTACTTATTGTTATTAGAAAATACTGCCAACACCATGTTCACTAAACTGTTAATTAGAAATTTCTTGAATTCTATTTGATTCAATCTTCTTATTCATTGAAGGTCTCCTATGTTCCAAATCATCTGTTAAGTGCTATGCAGACATAGAGGAAGTGTCAAAGGATGTAGTGTTAAGTCTAGGTTTCAGAGAGGATTCCTCCTTTTTACACCCTCACCATAATACCCTCACCCTCATCCATAACAATTCCTGCCACTCCATCATCCAGAGTAGATTCCATTCCTGATGTTTCTGTACACTTCTACTACCGTCATACTCATTCAAACCACTGCCATTCTTTTCTAAGGCAATGCCTTGAAGGCCCAATGTCTTCCCATACCTCCCCTTTCTTCACACCTGGAGTATATTTGTCAAAAAACAGCCAAAATCATCTTCAGAAACTCCAAATTAGATCATGTTTCTTCAGTGCCTCAAAACTTTCCAGTAAATCAAAATGAAGCCCAAACCCCTTTCTCAGGCTCTGGGCTAGTTCCTCTCACCTCATACCCACAGTACTGCTACTTAGCAGGAATACTATTTCTTAGGAGCAGCATCACACAGGTCAACTGAGTTTAAATATCTGAGAGGAAGTATATGAACTGGCATTTTTAGAAGACCCACTGCACATCCCTAGAACAGTAATGCATGCTAGAATTATGGAACCCTTGTTTCCCAGCCTTACTTTCCTTGCTGAGTTTTCCCCAGACCTATAAGATATCTTTTTGATTTTTTAACTGTCGAATGCCATTCTGTCATCAGCACCTTAAACTCTCTGTCTGCCTTAAATATACCTGTCCCAGACTCTGCCTGGCTTTCTCCTTACTAGTTTCCTGCTAAATGCTATCGCTTTTGAGATGTTCCCCAGACCATTCCATATAATACTCTGTTCCTCACCTCATCCTTTCCTTTTAGGTCTTTCAGGTTAGCTTCTCTTATTTTCTTTGTAATAGTACTCATCACTATTTGACCTTATTTTATATCCTTAGTATAATTTTAGACTGGAAATGAGGCCTTAAGATAATAAATGCCACATTCTAAAGTGGGGTGTGAAACTATCCACAGGACTTACAAAAAGAGGTTATAGAAAACAGTTTCCAACCTTATGAGATCATCCAAATTGAGTCTATAAAGACTTTTAAGATTTTTGAAAAATGGCTGTGTAATAGTAAGTGTGAGTATAGAGACGGTTGGAGTGTTCTGGGTTTCAGCCCCTTTAGCATAAGGTAAGGCTAGGTACGCTTTCTTCACATTTCAAATTAAAAGTCAAACAGTTCCATAGAAACCTCTTTGAGAGTTAAGATGTATGCTTGGCATACACTGCAGGGCTACTGGTGTTGTGTGTGAAAGAATCTCAACTGTAAGAGAAAGGCTGGTTACTTGTTCTGACAACTAAGTGAAGAAAGGTGATTGCCTTGGGAAATCTGTTCTCCTAGACTTTGAGGAGGAGAAGAATAAATAAAAAACACATCCCTTGGGTCATATGGTGCCTTTTTAGATATTCTTAAATTTTTCATAAGGAAGAACACAAAACACATCTAAGTAGGAAGATTGGAGATATCCTACATTTTAGCTAGTTAATGTCTGTTCTCACCATTCTGTTCTTCCTTTCTTTGCTCTTAGCCTGGAAGAGTCAGCATAGTCAAAGTCAACACATGGGAAAAAGAAGAAGCCACTTGCAAGCCGGGGTCCTGGAGATAAGAGCCAGCCAACCCCACACTCCTTCCACTGTGAAGATCTGGCCTGTGCCTGACGCCTTAGAAAAGAAGAAATGTAAGGTTTTGATTCTTACCATATCTAGTCATTAATTTTCTGTAAGTAGCTCTTTATTACATAAAAATCACCACCCAAATCATGGAAATTTGCCTACATTGTATTCAAGAGAAAAGTATTAAAAAGATACAGGGAAATGAAGAAATGCTTTCTCAGAAGAAATAAGTTCTAAAATCCTATATCACTGTAGGATGATAATAGTTAGCAATAATATATCATACAGTACAAAATAGCTAGACAAGGAATATTGAATATTCCCAATACAAAGAAGTGATAAATGTTTGAGATGATGGGAATGATAATTATGCTGATCTGATCACTATATATTGCATGTATCAAAGGGTTTCTATATATAATTGTTTAAGGTATCTCTGGAAGTAGATTAGGTCTGTTTTCAAGAAGGAACTTTGTGAATATCAGTGAATAGTTAAATAAATGAATGCTATTGGTGGGATGGGGTTTATTTTATGAATCTGCCATTTAAGTTACTAACTGTAACACAAACCTCAGCATAATCCTCTTATATCTACAAAAGCCCAAAGACTCCACCAAAAGATTCCTGAAATTGATGAATGAATTCAGCAAAGTCTCAGGTTACAAAATCAATGTGCACAAATCAGTGGCATTCCTATATACCAATAAGAAATAGGCTGAGAGCCCCATCTAAGACCCAATACCATTCACAATAGCTAAAAAGAAAATGAAGTGCCAGGAATATACTTAACCAAGGAGGTGAAAGATCTCTACAGGGAGAACTATGAAATAGGAAATAAATAAGTGTGACACAAATAAATGGAAAGAATTATCATGCTCATAGATCGGTGGAATCAACTTGTTAAAATGTCCATACTACCCAAAGTGATTTACAGAGTCAATGCAATCTCCATCACAGTACTAACATCATATTTCAAAGGTCTGGAAAAAATAATTCTATGCTTCATTTAGAACCAGAAAAGAGATTAAATAAGCAAAGCATTCTTTAGCAAAAAGAACAAATCTGGAGGCATCATATTACCAAACTTCAAATTATACTGCAAGGCTATAGTAACCAAAACAGCACAAAAATAGAGGCATAAACCAATGGAGCAGAAAAGAGAATAACTCAGATATAAAACCACCCATGTACAGCCAATTGATCTTTGACAAGCAGAGAACAATATACACTGGGGAAAAGAAGCCTTATTCAATAAATGGATATCCACGTGCAAAAGAACAAAACAGAACCTCTATCTCTCACTACTTAAAAAAGTTAATTCAAGATGGACAAAAGACTTAAGTATAAGGTATAAAACCACAAGAATTTGAAAGGGAAATATTTCTAGATATTGGCCTAGGCAAATAATATACAGAAAAGACCCCAATAACAATCATGGCAACAACAAAAATAAATAAATGGTACTTTATTAAATTAAAAAGCATCTCTGCAGTTAAGGAAACAATCAATAGAGCAAACGACCTACCAAATGGAAGAAAATATTTGCAAGCTGTACATCCAATAAAGAGCTAATGACCATAATCTATAGATACAATAAGCAAGAAAAAACAATCCAATTTTTAAAAAATGGGCAAAAAATATGAACAGAAGCTTTGCCTTTTTTTTTTTTTTTTTCAGACAAAGTATCACTCTGCCACCCTGGATAGAGTGTCATGACATCATAGCTCAAATAAGCCTTGGGCTTGAGCAATCCTCTTACTTCAGCCTTCCGAATAGCTGAGACTATAGTCATGTGCCACCATGTCTGACTAGTTTTTTTTGTTTTTTTTTTTTCTATTTTTAGTAGAGACAGGGTCTTGCTCCTGCTCAGGCTGATCTCAAACTTATGAGGTCAAGCAATCCACCTGCCTTGGCTTCCCAGAGTGTAACAGGAGCTTTTCAAAAGAAGATAGACAAATGTCCAATTAACAGAAGCAGAACTGATAAAAAAAAAAATTGCAAAAAGTCATTGACTTGTGAGTCAAAAATGTCAGCTGACTGTAAGAAGCATAGCAGACCAAGTAAACATTGATAGAGAAAGAATTAGGAAAATTTTAATTGAAAATCCTGACCAACAACTCATGGCTCTTTTATCACAGAAGTGCACCAGCTCACATAACACTGCCTGTGAGGAAGTTTTTAGTCAGTAAATAAATCACTGGTTTGGAACACCCACCCTACTCACCTGATTTCATCCTCGATGACATTTTTCTTTACCCAAAAATAAAGGAAATATTGCTAAGAAGAAATTTTGATGAAATTCTGGACACTAAGGGGAATACGATGACAGCTCTAATAGTGATTCCAGAAAAAGAGTTTCAAAAGTAGTGTCAACATACAGCTTATGAAGAGCAGCATGTTAAAGATGATCATAGTGATATTCGGCAGTAGATATGCAGCACTTTTTCTAGGATGAGTTCCCAGACTTAATCATCAGACTGTTTATGGCATAGAATACTACTCAGCCATAAAAAAGAATGAATTAATACCTTTTGCAACAATTTGGATGGAACTGAAGACCAATATTCTATGTGAAGTATTTAAAAAATACGAAAAAAGTGCAAATGCTACATGCACTCCCTATTAAACTGGAACTAACAGATGCACACACATGTGCATAGAGGGAATAAGTCTCAGTGCACATCAAGCAGAAGAGAGGAAAAGGATGGGCTAAATCCTACCTGTCAGGTACAATGAACAGCATCTACATGATGGGCACACTTACAAACCTGATGGAAGTATTACAAAAGTGATCTATGTAATCAAAACACTGCTTGTGGGAATGCAAATTAATACATTCCTTTTGGAAAGATGTGTGGAGAACACTTAGAAATCTAAAAATAGACCTACCATTCAATCCTGTAATTCCTCTACTAGGTATATACCCAGAAGACCAAAAATTACATTATAACAAAGATATTTGTACCAGAATGTTTATTGCAGCCCAATTCATAATTGCTAAGTCATGGAAAAAGCCCAAGTGCCCATCAATCCATGAACGGATTAATAAATGGTGGTATATGTACACCATGGAATATTATGCAGCCTTAAAGAAAGATGGAGACTTTACCTTGTTCATGTTTACATGGATGGAGCTTTACATATGGAGTTTACATATTCTTCTTAGTAAAGTATCTCAGAATGGAAGAAAAAGTATCCAATGTACTCAGCCCTGCTATGAAACTGATTTATGGCTTTTGTATAAAAGCTATAACCCAGTTATAACCTAAGAATAGGGGGAAAGGGGAGAGAAAGGGGAGGGAGGGGAAGGATGGGTGGAGGGAAGGTGATTGGTGGGATTACACCTGTGGTGCATCTTATAAGGGTACATGTGAAACTTAGTAAATGTAGAATGTAATTGTCCTACCACAATAACTAAGAAAATGCCAGGAAGGCTTTCTCAACCAGTGTGCTGAAAATGTGTCAAACTGTGTATAAAACCAGTTCCCCATGATCGCATTAATGTACACAGCTATGATTTAATAATAAAAAAAAACATTTGCACCTCCGTTATATTTTGAAATAAAAAGTACAACAAAGAAACTACTTCTGAAGTGATTATAAGAATGAAACAAAACAATGTATATAAAATGCTTTAAATAATGTCTGACCCTTAAATTTTTGGGTTATTGTGATGATTATGATTATTATAATTGTGATTATACTAATTTACTTTGGGCACTAGGACACATACATATGTGTCTTATACATACATATACATAATGCATTCAAACAGGAAAACAATAAATACATTAATGAATAAAAATTGATACAAGGTTCAAGTTCAAATAGTTTAAAATGGGGAGAATTTGCAAAGTGGGCACAGAGAAGAGGGTAAATGGGGTGGCACCCGTAGCTCAGTGAATAGGGCACTGGCCCCATATTCACCGGCCCCATACCAAGGTTGGTGGGTTTAAACCTGCTCCAGGCCAAACTCCAACAAAAAAATAGCTGGGCATTGTGGCAGATACCTATAGTCCCAGCTACTCAGGAGGCTGAGGCAAGAGAATTGCCTAAGCCCAAGATTTGGAGGTTGCAGTTGCTGTGAGCTGTGATGTTATATCATTCTACTGAGAGCCACAAAGTCAGACTCTGTCTTTAAAAAAAAACAAAACAAAACAAAGAGGGTATATGAAAGGTTTGGAGTGACGTGTGAGTAAAGAGAAATGAGGAAGAACCCAGGTCTCTTGGAACTGCTGGGTAGATATTGTCAGTGTTGAACCTTTCTCATTGCACACCTAAACTAAAGCGATTTATCTAACAGTTTATAAAGCTCTTTGTTCATTTACCAATGTCTTGGGGCACCCTTCTCCCTCTGCCCTCACATAAGTTATTTTATTCTCATAGGTTAGCTATGTATGGATTATTTGATTATTATTATTATTTACTTTTTTCTTTTATCACATGACATAGAAGAAAACAAAAGCTTTGATAATAAATATTCTTTTATTTCTGTGTATCCTGCCCAGTAGCTAAAACAGTATTTTACACACAATCTGGCCAATAGAATTATGCTGTGCAGTGGATGTTGCATATTCTGATGGCTTAGAGTAGTGTCACTGTTAAAAGTTGTTGCAACACTTTATCAAGGAGACAGATACAACCGTCTCCTTGAAACTACAAATCACCTTAAGGAAAAATAAGGGAGATGTATGCCCCATAATAACTTCAGCCAGAAGCCTCTGTATTACCTTAAAATATTAAGATGACTTATGCTCAATCAATATTGAGAATATCTATTTCTGCCTAATTACAAAGGAGTCTAGTATTATTTGAAATTTCCTTTATAATTAATCTGGCTTGCTGGTATGAAGAAAAAAAAAATAGGTGGAGGAGAAAAAAAAAAGAAGTTTTATATTAGTCACATAACCCCTAATAGGTTCTTAAATAAACAAGGGTGGGTGAGGAGGGACTCAGGTCATTTGAGTTATTTAAAATGAATTATTTAAATATCTCTGATAGAGCCAGTTGAAAGGAATTTGGAAATAAAGTATAATATTACCATAGATTCATATTGTTGGTGACAAGAGAACTAAAAAAAAAGGAAAAAAATAACTGGCTGGTAATATTTTAAAGGGTAACCAATGCTCACTAGCAGATGCAGTAAGACATTAAGTAATAGAGCACAGTAATGTTAACTGCTCTCTTGGTAAGTGTGGTAAGTGAAATAAACCCCAGCATCCGGGGTATCATTAATCTATAGTGAATAATGGCAGTGGTAGTGTAAGGAGATTAAAAAGGGCATTGTAAACATTTGTGGCTGTATAATATACAAATTAAAAATGTGAGAATGCTTGCAGCTGCATAATCTACAAATTATAAAGTGTAATAGCATGGCATTAATTACTGGCTGATCAATTCCCCCATAATTGCTGGCATGTAGATGAACAATTATTGGTCCAAAATGTTATTTGAGAAAGAGACATTGACCTTGGAACTGTAAGGAATGATTCTCTGTTATAAGGTAATACAGAATCAAATTTGGTTCCAGTATTTGTAGCAGCCGCCAGCTCAACGCAGGGCTGTAATCACCACACTATTTCTTTCGATTATGGTGCCAGAGGGGTTACATATTGTTTTCTCTTTTTGAACAGAAACACCCAGTGACCTTCAGCCTTCTAAAAATTGGACCATCAGGCCTCATTTCCAAGTTCAAACAATTTTAATAAAAATGAAGGAGATAATGTATTTTACTCCTCTAGTCCAACAGAACAGTTTGGGAAGTTGGAACAATAAACTTTGTTCTAATGTGAACATTCTGACTGGGATTGTAACTGTAGATCTATTTCCAGATTAACCATTTCCAGGCTGATAGCTGATCATCAGGTAACCCAAGACTCATATACTGGCTTGATTTTGGAACTCAAAACATTTATCTTTATTCTCTAGCTCTCTTTACTAACAAGGGATACAGCAAAGCTCTGCTTTGTAGACAATTTGCTGTTATCATGACAAATAAGGTAAGCAGAGCCCTTGCTATATCAGGGGTGTGGCAAAGATTCTACACGTTAGCTTTGTTACTGCCACTCTTGATCCTGAATTATCTATAACGTGATGCCCAGGGGTTGACAACATTCTCAGTCCCTCCCATTAATTTGTTAAATGCCACAGTCTGGATTTTGCTCACTGTCCTTAATTGACACTGTCTTCAAGGAGATCACACTAATTGCCAGTCTAATAAAAAGTACATTACAACTCAGCTTACTGACCTTCCTATGGAATAGAACTCTGCTGATCACTCTCTTTATCTAGAAACTCTCTCCGTGCTTAACCTTGCCAACTTTCAAGGCTGTCTCACTTTTCTTTACATTATCCACATTAGTGGTATAAACAACATCAACCTCATTCTCTTTCTTTCCTATGCTCCATTCTTCCCCACTGATGTTTTATCTTCTTCTTATGTATCTTAGAGCTAAATCTTGGGGCCTGACCTCTTCTTAAAGTCTCAAAACCTGCAGCCAAAACTCTACTGATCCTCAGCCGACGGAGAGCTCATCTCCTCAGATGATCATATGCCCTTGGCCAGAAGCATGGAATCAAAATCTCCCTCCCGCACTAGAATAGCCACACTAGACTTCCCACTCCATTTCTTAAGCTCCCAGACCCCTCACACCAAGTCAATCACCACAACCTTTTTATATTACCCACTAGGGATGTGCTTTCCCTCAAGTCTTACTTTATCATACAATTGTTAGTCTCTTTTTTGTCTTTTTCTTACTTTATCATACCATTGTTAGTCTTTTTTTTTTTTTTTGTCTTTTACCAGGATTCTTGCCATAGAATCATATTTTTTTCTCCTTGCCTTTAAGTACTGCTCCCAACACACATTTTTCAATGCAGTCTCTGTAAGACTGTCCACAGCCATCACTATCCTGCTTTGTATTTTTACTGAGTAAGGCTAAGCTTCCATCATAACCGGGTCCTTCTTACTTCTCTATCGTATATTTCCAATTGTTGAGCACTTCTTTTGGTTTTACCAATTTAATCCAAAAAATAAAAATTATTGCATTCTTACTGGATGTCAGGCTTTCTGATACAACCCACATTTACAAAGACACATATCTCCCACAGAAGAGGAGATTCCACAGATGCTGCTGCTTTCTGATCTTGCATGTTTATTCCAGCTGTGATTAAAAACAACAAAGAATGTTTTATACCAGCACAGCTTTATTAAACCACCTGGCCTTTGCATACACTATTCCCTTGTGCTTGGATTCCCCATCACTTCTTTTGTCTCTAAGAAATGTCCTGGCATCATTTCTCAAGTATTACTTTCCATGTTATTTCCTATGGGAATCCTTCTATATCACTCCAGACAGAGCCGCCTTCCTCACTTCCCATCTCAGGTGCTTAATTACCTCCCTTTAAACAATGTGCTGTTTGCCTAAAAGGCCGTTCCACCCTCTTGTGTGGGAGATATGTGTCTTTGTAAATGTGGTTTGTATCATAAATCCTAATATCCAGTAAGTATGCAATGATTTTTTATTTTTTGGATATGTCAAAATTGGTAAAACCAAAAGAAGTGCTTGATAATTGGAAATAAGATAGATAGAAGAAGCTAAGGGTTGTAGCTCATGCCTGTAATCCTATCACTTTGGGGTACTAAGGAAGGAGGATTGCTTGAGACCAGGAGTTCTAGACCACCCTGAGAAAAAAATAAGACCCCCATCTTTATAAAAAAGAAAAAAAGAAAAATTAGCTATGTATAGTGGTTCCCACCTGTAGTTCCAGCTACTCAGGAGGCTGAGGCAGGAGGATCACTTGGGCCCAGGAATTTGAGGCTGCTGTGAGAGTGAGACTGTGTCCCAAAACAAACAAAAAGAAAACTGAGAGGGAGACAAGATAGTTGACTGAAGCTAGCTTTCCACAGAGGCTCCCATCCAGAAGGAGAGTTAAAGGACAGAAATTTAGCAAGTAACCTGGTGGATTTGAGCTGCACTAGGACAGAAGGTTGAAGAATGCACATCAACCCCACTGAGGTGAGCTGTGACCCCAAGGATTCAAACAAAAGGTACAAAATCCATCACCAAGTGGATAGGAGTCCCCTCCCCCATGAGAATGGCTCAGAGTGCCCCACAAAAAAAATGGGCAGTTCAAAGGTCCCCCCACTACACTCCATGGGACAGACCCTCTAAAAACTGGACCTATCTCCCCTAATAGGGTGCCACTGTGTTCTCCTGCCAGGCATAAAACTGTATAAAACTGTATATATTCTCTACCTGCAACTCTGAGCTCCCAGCACTCCCCTCCACTCTCACACTGAGGTTTGAAGGCCTGTCCCCAAGGAATCCAGATTCTTGGGTGATTTCTCGAGGGGTGTGGACGGTGCCTAAACTGCAGCTGGTCAGTGTTGACTCTGGGACATGGGAGTGAGGAGAGGACGGTTGGCTGGGGGGGAACCACACCAGAGCAGCGGTTCCCTGAGGCACAGAGCAGCAGCCGTCTTTTGGTAACAATACGGCCAGGCATAAAACTGTGTAAAATTGTGTGTATTCTCTGCCTGCAGCTCTGGGCTCCCAGCACTCCCCTCCATTCTCCCTCTGAAGTCTGGAGGCCTGTCCCCCAGGAGTCCAGACTCTTAGGTGATTTCTCGAGGGGTGTGGACCTGAGTGGCTGCTGATCACTGCTGACTCTGGGGCATGGGAGCGAGGAGAGGATGGTTGGCTGCTCCACACTGGAGCAGTGGTTCCCTGAGGCACAGAGCAGCAGCTGTCTTTTAGCAACAATAGGGCTTACTCCCGGATATTCTGAAGCCACACCCCCATCTCCCTGGGCAACCAGAGGAGGCCTGCAACCACCACGAACAGATCTAGGATGGAAACGCAGGCCCCATGTGTAAAGGATTTAGCTGAGGCGGTACCAACCTGGGTAGAATGCAGGGACTAGAAATGCACTTGCAGACCCCAGAAGTTCCCAGGGCAGGGCTGAACCAGAGGACTACTTTACTGAGCCTAAGACAAACCTGGCCCTCAGGGGATCATCAGCCTATAGACAAAGGAAGGCAGCAGGATAGAACTGACAGGGGAATTTAGCAAGAACAGAAACAAAATCCCACAAAGTTGTTCTGTTCTGTTCTGTCAGTAACATCAATCAGGGGTGGGGCTGGAACTGAGTGAACACCCCCCAGTCTTCATCAAGCGCACGAGGTTGTCAGGCCTCAACTCCTCCTGCTAGGTAGAGGCAGAGCACAGTGGCCTGGCTGAACAGAAATAGATTTCCCTGTGATTCAGACAGTTGTAAACCCCTGGAGTATCTATTCAATACAGGAAACTGGGTCAGCCAACTGCAGGGTTATCAGTGACTGGGTGTGACAGAGGTGCAAGGTGGGGAAGGAGGCATCAACCTTCCCAGACTGATCTATTTTCTGGGTGGCTCCTCCTGACTCCACGCAGCACTGGAACAAGCTATATCAGAGTAGTCATCAAACACCTGTGATCCAGTTCCCAGTGACCTCTTAAACTCTCCCACCCAAGACAGGTGCTGACTGAGACAATTGATTCCAACCTTTTGAACTGAGCCAATCGCCTGAGGACTATTCAGGTGGTGCCCTGGGTGTGTGGTGGTAGGAAGGTTTGATTTTCCTTTTCCAATTGTTGCCTGTGGTGGGTGGGGTGATTTCTCCACAGCTGAGACTTCAGCCTAGCGTAACTGTTTCACTAGGGTTGAACAGGAACCAGCTGAAAACAAGACAGAAAAACTTAGCCCCATCACACTAAACAGGGCCCCAGTTTCTCAGGCCATAGCAGTGTACGGGTCCTCAAAAAAGCTCCAGGGGAAAAATCAAAGGGTATAAAACAGTCATGGGGCAGAATCAGCAGAAAAACTCTGGTAACATGAAAAACCAGAATAGAGCAACCCCCCTAAGAAAAGATATGGCAGATGTAACTGAAGATCCCATTCATAAACAACTGGCCAAGATGTCAGAAATTGAATTCAGAATTTGGATTGCAAACAAGATTAATAAAGTGGAGGAAAATTTAGAATTAGAAATTCGAGCAGCAATTCAAAGTCGGAATTAGGAATTCGAGGAGAAATTCAAAAGTTGTCTCAAGAATTTAACAAATTTAAAGACAAAACCACCAAAGATTTAGACACACTGAAGCAAGAATTTTCAGCCTTCAAAGATCTGAAAACTACAGTAGAATCCCTCAGTAACAGAGTAGAGCAAGCAGAAGAAAGGATTTCTGACATCGAAGACAAAGCCTTTGAACACTCCAAAATTCTCAAAGAGGAAGAGAAATGGAGAGCAAAAATGGATCATTCTCTCAGAGAACTCTGGAATAATTTGAAGAAGGCAAATATTCAAATCAAAGGAGTTACAGAAACAGATGAAGTGGCCTCGCTGGGCACAAAGGCCCTTCTTCATGAAATTATGAAAGAGAATTTTACAGACATGCCTAGAGATTCTGAAATTCAGATAGCAGACAGCTTCAAAACCCCAGCATGACTCAACCTCAATAAGACATCCCCTAGGCATATCATAATTAACTTCACTAAAGTTAATATGAAGGAGAAAATTCTTAAAGCAGCCAGATGTAAGAAAGGCATTACCTACAAAGGGAAGAATATTAGAATGACTGCAGATCTCTTTGATGAAACTTTTGATGAAACTTTTCAAGCCAGAAGAGGGTGGTCATCAACTTTTAATCTACTAAAGCAAAATAACTTTCAACCCCAGATTCTGTATCCAACCAAACTGAGTTTCATTTATGATGGAGAAATTAAATAATTTAATGACATTCATATCTTGAAGAAATTTGCCATAACCAAACCAGCTTTTCAGGATATTCTCAGACCTAACTTCCATAATGACCAACCCAATCCTCTACCACAAAAGTTAACTCACTCAGAAACTTTTGATCAAATTCCAATTTCCACGCTGGCTAAAGGATTAAAAATGTCCACTGGACTTTCGAAAATCTCGATACCCAAAATTTTACCAGACTTATCAATACTCTCCATTAATGTGAACGGCTTGAACTGTCCTCTGAAGAGGCATATGTTAGCTGACCAGATACAAAACCTCAGGCCAGATATTTGTTGCATACAAGAGTCGCATCTTACCTTAAAAGACAAATATAGATTCAGGGTGAAAGGATGGTCATCCATATTTCAGGTAAATGGTAATCAGAAAAAAAGCAGGTGTTGAAATTTTATTTGCAGATACAATAGGCTTTAAACCAACAAAAGTAAGGAAGGATAAGAATGGTCACTTCATATTTGTTAAGGGTAATACTCAATATGATGAAATTTCAATTATTAATATCTATGCACCCAACCAGAATTCACCTCAATTTATAAGAGAAACTCTAACAGAAATGAGCAGCTTGATTTCCTCCAGCTCTAAAGAAATTTTAGATTTAAACCTAACCATCCAACATTTGGATTTAGCAGACATCTACAGAACATTTCATACCAAAAAAACTGGATACACATACTTCTCATCAGCCCACGGAACATACTCTAAAATCGATCACATCTTAGGTCACAAGTCGAACCTCAATAAATTTAAAGGAATAGAAATTATTCCTTGCATTTTCTCGGACCACCATGGAATAAAAGTTGAGCTCAGTAACAACAGGACTCTGCATACTCATACAAAAACATGGAAGTTAAATAACCTTATGCTGAATGATAGCTGGGTCAGAGATGAGATTAAGAAGGAAATTGAAAAATTTTTGGAACAAAACGACAAGGAAGACATGAATTATCAGAACCTCTGGGATACCACAAAGGAAGTCCTAAGAGCAAAATTTATAGCACTGCAAGCCTTCCTCAAGAGAACGGAAATTGAGGAAGTTAACAACTTAATGGGCCATCTCAAGCAACTGGAAAAGGAAGAACATTCCAACCCCAAACCCAGAAGAAGAAAAGAAATAACCAAAATTAGAGCAGAATTAAATGAAATTGAAAACAAAAGAATTATACAACAGATCAACAAATCAAAAAGTTGTTTTTTTGAAAAGGTCAATAAAATAGATAAACCTTTGGCCAACCTAAACAGGAAAAAAAGAGTAAAATCTCTAATCTCATCAATGAGAAACAACAAAGACGAAATAGCAACAGACTCGTCAGAAATTCAAAAAATCCTTAATGAATATTATAAGAAACTTTATTCTTACAAATATAAAAATATGAAGGAAATAGACCAATACTTGGAAGCCCGTCACATTCCAAGACTTAGCTAGAATCAAGTGGAAATGTTGAACAAGCCCATATCAAATTCTGAAATAGCATCAAACATACAAAACCTTCCTAAAAAGAAAAGCCCGGGACCAGATGGTTTCATGTCAGAATTCTACCAAACCTTTAAAGTGGAACTAGTACCTATATTACTCAACCTGTTCCAAAAGTTAGAAAAAGAAGGAAGACTACCCAACACGTTCTATGAAGCAAACGTCACCCTGATCCCCAAACCAGGAAAAGACCCAACAAGAAAAGAAAATTATAGACCAATATCACTAATGAATATTCATGCAAAAATATTCAACAAGATCCTAACAAACAGAATCCAGCAACTCATCAAACAACTTATACATCATGACCAAGTCGGTTTTATCCCAGGGTCTCAAGGCTGGTTCAATATACGTAAAACTATAAGTATAATTCAGCACATAAACAAATTAAAAAACAAAGACCATATGATTCTCTCAATTGATAGAGAAGAATCTTTTGACAATATCCAGCATCCCTTCATGATCAGAACACTTAAGAAAACTGGTAAAGGTGGGACATTTCTTAAACTGATAGAGGCCATCTACAGCAAACTCACAGCCAATATCGTATTGAATGGAGTTAAATTGAAATCATTTCCACTCAGATCAGGAACCAGACAAGGCCCATTGTCCCCACTGCTCTTTAACATTGTAATGGAAGTTTTAGCCACCACAATTAGGGAGGAAAAGGTGATCAAGTGTATCCATACAAGATCAGAAGAGATCAAACTTTTGCTCTTCGCAGATGATATGATTGTATATCTGGAAAACACCAGGGATTCTATTACAAAACTCTTAGAAGTGATCAAGGAATACAGCAGCATCTCAGGTTACAAAATCGACATTCATAAATCAGTAGCCTTTATATATACCAACAATAGCCAAGTTGAAAAAACAGTTAAGGACTCTATCCCATTCACAGTAGTGCCAAAGAAGATGAAATATTTGGGAGTTTATCTACCAAAGGACGTGAAAGATCTCTATGAAGAGAACTATGAAATTCTAAGAAAAGAAATAGCTGAAAATGTTAACAAACGGAAAAACATACCACGCTCAAGGCTGGGAAGAATCAACATTGTTAAAATGTCCATACTACCCAAAGCAATATATAATTTAAACGCAATCCCTATTAAAGTTCCACTGTCATACTTTAAAGATCTTGAAAAAAACAATACTTCATTTTATATGGAATCAGAAAAAACCTCAAATAGCCAAGACGTTACTCAGAAATAAAAACAAAGCAGGAGGAATCATGCTACCAGACCTCAGACAATACTACAAATCGATAGTGATCAAAAACAGCATGGTACTGACACAAAAACAGAGAAGTAGAAATCTGGAACAGAATAGAGAACCAAGAGATGAATCCAGCTACTTACCTAATCTTTGACAAGCCAATTAAAAACATTCAGTGGGGAAAAGATTCCCTATTTAACAAATGGTTCTGGGTGAACTGGCTCACAACCTGCAGAAGACTGAAACTGGACCCACACTTTTCACCATTAACTAAGATAGACTCTCACTGGATTAAAGATTTAAACTTAAGACACGAAACTATACTATAAACTATACTAGAAGAGAGTGCAGGGAAAACCCTTGAAGAAATTGGTCTGGGTGAGTATTTTATGAGGAGGACCCCCCGGGCAATTGAAGCAGCTTCAGAAATACACTACTGGGACCTGATCAAACTAAAAGTTTCTGTACGTCCAAGAACATAGTAAGTAAAGCAAGCAAACAGCCCTCAGAATGGCAGAAGATATTTGTGGGTTATGTCTCTGACAAAGGTTTAATAACCAGAATCCATAGAGAATTCAAACGTATAAGCAAGAAAAGAACAAATGATCCCATCGCATGCTGGGCAAGGGACTTGAAGAGAAACTTCTCTGAAGAAGACAGGCGCACGGCCTTCAGACATGAAAAAATGCTCATCATCTTTAATCATCAGATAAATGCAACAAAACTACTTTGAGATAATCATCTAATTCCAGCAAGATTAGCCCATATCACAAAATCCCAAGACCAGAGATGTTGGTGTGGATGTGGAGAAAAGGCAACACTTCTACACTGCTGGTGGGAATGCAAATTAATGCATTCTTTTTGGAAAGATGTTTGGAGAATGCTTAGAGATCTAAAAATAGATCTGCCATTCAATCCTATAATTCCTCTACTGGGCATATACCCAGAAGACCAAAAATCACATCATATCAAAGATATTTGTACCAGAATGTTTATTGCAGCCCAATTCATAATTGCTAAGTCATGGAAAAAGCCCAACTGCCCATCGATCCACGAATGGATTAATAAACTGTGGTATATGTACACCATGGAATATTATGCAGCTTAAAGAAAGATGGAGACTTTACCTCTTTCATGTTTACATGGATGGAGCTGGAACATATTCTTCTTAGTAAAGTATCTCAAGAATGGAAGAAAAATTATCCAATGTACTCAGCCCTACTATGAAACTAATTTATGGCTTTCACATGAAAGCTATAACCCAGTTACAACCTAAGAATAGGGGGAAGGAGGAAAGGGAGGGAAGAGAGGGCGGAGGTGGGCAGAGGGAGGGAGATTGGTGGGATTACACCTGTGGGCATCTTACAAGGGTATATGTGAAACTTAGTAAATGTGGAATGTAAACGTCTTAGCACAATATCTAAGAAAATACCAGGAAGGCTATGTTAACCAATGTGATCAAAATGTGTCAAACGGTCTATGAAACCAGGGTATGGTGCCCCATGATCACATTAAAGTACACAGCTATGATTTAAAAAAAAAGAAAACTGAAAAAAGATGGAATGAGAACCACTCTGTTGAGAAGAAAAGTCTTATTATGCTTATGCTAAAGCAGCTAAAGTGGAGATAACAATAATTTTAATACTAATTTGTATATGTTAATGTAAAATAAAATGAATATAGCCAAATCAATAGCTTTCTTATTTATATATAACTCTTTCTGAAAATATAAAGGAACCAAATCTCTCTTATAGATGTTTAAAGTTTGAATAATTCTTTACATTTGAATGAATGTACATAATCTTATGAATAAAATTTCAAAAATATTTCTTAAAAAAATAAAAATAATCATTTTAATAGCAAATGACCATACTAGTAACAGTGTAACTAGTTAACTAATATTACAAGTAAGAAAGTGTAACTTAAATGCTAATCACTTAAATGCCCCAGATATGTAGTACTCTTTTGGTGTAAATTATCTCACTGGATCTTCGGAACAGATAAGGTAAGTGAAATTTAGAGAGCTTTAAAAAAGCCTAGTCAGAGTCACATAGTTAGATTGTGGTTGAGCTGTAATTTGATTCGTGGTTAGCTGATGCTAGAGTCCACTCCATTTGCCATTACTTATTCCACCTCTCTCATCATATCCCCTGGCCCCCACTTGGCAGTAGTGGTTATATTGTATTTTCATTGAACAGCTCATTCTTTTTATTAAAAATGCAGAATAATATATTATTTTAGATTTTTTTAGGAACATAACATTTATGCTTATATAGTAATCCTCTTAGCCCTCAGATAAAAAAAATACTTTGAAAAGAGACTGATCTCAATGAAGTTTCCATTTGAAGCATTTTAAGCAATCACATACCACACATAAATAACAAACAAATTTTCAAGTAATATAGCTCCTTCTCACAAAGTAATATTCATCAATTTCTCTACTTGACTGTTCTGTCTATTCAATACAATTATGGAGATTCGAAATACACAATAGATTCAGTATCTCATATAGAGTCCATTTAAAAATAAGAACTGAGAACAGCATTTTGAGTAAAGCAATATACATAAAAAATCCAGGAATATAATTAGTTTCATCTTAAAATAAGCCAAAAACCACATAAAATGAAAGAAGTAACTATTTTTCAGGAACTTTTAATAGAATCTCCCCTTCGTGCTAATCGAAATAATTAGTGTTTCTATTATTCTTTTGGAATCTTTCTATAGCACTCTTGACCAAAGAAAAGAACTCGATGGTTTAAGCCATTGAATGTAATACAAATGATTAACATTTATATTATTTCGGGAGCTAAATGCAAGAATATTATTTCCTACAAATTAGAATTCAGAGTTATGAAGGCAAGCATTTCTATCACTATTCTGGAAGTTTGTGCAAACTTACCACGGAAAATAATTTACTATAAAGTTCATAAAACTGGACCTAAAGAAGAATAAAAAACAAACAAACAAACAGAAAGACACAAAGGGGAAGAGAATGCTATTTAAGGGTCAAAATGAACTTGCCCTCAGATTTTCCTGCCTCCAATGTAAACAGTCAAGGGCCCCATAGAGCGTCATGAGAGCATCTCCACACAGGACAAGCCTCATGTTCCTGCTTCTCTTCAAGAGAAACTAAGACTATTAGCAAATCCAATGGATCATAAGGAAGAATTTCAGATTTCTAGTCCTTTATGGGCTTCTCCATAGAAATGTTTTGATGAGGAAAATACCCTCAAATTCAGAAAAATAATACATTTTTCAAAAACATCAAGTAATCTGGTTACAATCGAAGCTAAGTAATTTTGACCAAAAAAAAAAAAATCTATTTTTGAATAAACTAACTCAGTTTGAGTGATACAGTGTATACATTAGTTCCATCAAGAAAATGAAAGTTCTGGCTGGGTGTGGTGGCTCATGCCTATAATCCTAGCATCCTGGGAGGCTTAAGTGGATTGCTTAAGCTCAGGACTTCAAAACCAATGAGACTCCCATCTCTAAAAAGACTAGCAGGGCATTCTGGCAAGTGCCTGTAGTCCCAGCTATTTGGGAGGCTGAGGCAAAAGGATCACTTAAGCCCAAGAATTTGAGGTTGCTGTGAGCTATGATGACAGAGCACTGTACTGAGGGCAAAAAAGTAAGACTGTCTCAAAAAATAAATAATAAATAAAATAAAAAAGAAAGAAAATGGAAGTTCTTCACTTCCATGGCATCATTAATAATTTTCTGTTAAGCTTTAGAAACTCTTAACAATCTGTCTGTAAGATTCCTCAGTATGCCTCCACTTCTGTTTATGTGATGTAGATCACTTAGGCAAAGCTCCAGCCTACCCATCTTCCCATGACTCCTAATTCAGATAAAAAGAAAAGTTGCATGAACAAGAATAGATCATCAGTTTCAAAGTCATTGATTAGAGTTATGGTCTCTTTTACAATTACATAGACTGGGTCCCCATGAGTCATGGCTTCCTTAGGCAATGGGGTTTATCCAACCTGGGGAAGACCCATGAGAAGCAACTTAGAGCTGTCTGCTCTAGATTCATGGCAAACATTTTTATCCCTTCAGAGTTGCTTTCTTTCTCATTTTAGATATATTTTTAAAACTTTATTTTAGAATGACAAGAAGTTCCAAAAACAGTACAGAGAATTCTCACATACCTTTCACTCAGTTTTCCCCATGACAATGTTGCCCCTAAGCATAGTACATAATTACCACAATTTACAGGATACCTAAGTGTTCCTTTCCATTATCCCAAAGAAACACCTTATAATTACTCCTTAACAGTCAAATCCTCCCTCTCACCTAACCTTTTGCAATCAACTCTATATCCACCTATCTTTGTGTATGGGGGTGGTGAGGGTGATGGTGGCCATTATTTTCACAATTCATGCCTTTTTAGAACCAAGAAAAAAAATTATGGAAAAATGTGTTCAGGAAATTTAATGTGTGAGTACCTTTTATTGAAGATTCATGATGCACTACAATATATCAAATATTCTAATTTATAAACAGGAAAGAAACTTGGATAACTTTATTTAACCTAGCTTTTTTTCAAAGAATAATTATTATATTGTTTGAATATTATGTTGCATGCTGAGAGGGGTACTCCTCAGGACATAAATTTGGAAAGAGCTGCCCAGCATAATCTTGTGCTTGCAAAGAAATTGTTCAACTCATTGTTCTTTGAACACACCATAAGCACCATCTGTACCTTGTTGAGCTACATTCTTTAATTGTTTGAAATGCCTTCTTCATCTGGGGGGCTGGTTTAAGCCTAGTGCCTAGCAAAAGAACCTTCATGAAACAGCCCTAGTTCTCTCTAACAGAGTCAGCTAATAGCAAGAAACCAGATTTGCTTAGAGATTGACATGTTACCCTCTTTTCCTCTAACTCCCAGTAATAACTCTGACCTTGGGACAGTTACTCAATAGTTCTGAGCTTGCTTGTTACTTATAAAATGTAGATAATAATAAACCTATAAGAATATTGATTATTTAATTTTATAATATATAGAAAGAGCGTAGTGCATGCTAGAACTCAAAGAACGCAAATTCTTCCAAATTTCCAATCCAAAGTTGATTTTGCCATCTGTGAATGGCTGCAGAACCAGTGACTTCTAGAAAATCTAGATAATCTTTTACCTGAAACAGTATGGAATATTTGCTATCAATGTTAATTTATGCATATCAAAATAAGGTTAAAAAGGGAAAGAAAGTATAAGAAAGTGTGTGGAAGAAGAGAATTCTATAAAGGGAAGGGACCAACACTCTACCAGAATGACTTATAGAAGTCCCTAAAGAAATTTGAACTTGAGAGATCCATCCCATTCCTAATATTAACAACATTAATGACTTCCAGGACCTTGATGCAAAAAATGCTCTTAAGATAATTGTCTCATATTAATGCTTAATATTCTCTTTTTTGCCTCAAAATTATTGCTGAGGATATAGCTTTTCCTTCCATCCTTTCTTCATTTCTCTTTTTTATTCTTTATTCTATCCAGGCCAACAGCATTATTTCTTGAGCAACTAAAATTACTTCACCACTGTGTTCCTTCTTATCCTTCACCAATTTAATCCTTACATTACAGCAAAGTGGAATCAATTAAACGTACTACTGCAAGGCTTAATCCCCTATTTTAGTGATGTTTTTAGTATTTTTAGGATATATTTTAGACTCCATATTTCTTTTTGATTTGCTCCTATCTTGTACACCGTCCATGATCTCTTTCTACTTTCTCCCTTTGTATGTTCAACTCCAGCCCTACAGAAATTCTTTCATTTCCTCAGTTGGATAGGTTCTCTCTGAACCTTCTGACTCTTGTGCATGCCAACTACTCTTCAAGGAGCATGCTTCTTTCTCTCCTTCTTTTATCTGGCCTATCTCTATTCTACTCAACTTCTTATTCTCAGATTCAATGTCACTTTCTCAAGGAATCCTTCTCTCATGTTCCAAGCTTATGTCATATGCCCCATTAATTGGCCCTCATAAGACTTTGTACTTCCCCTGCCACTGCATTCATTCCTACCCTGTACTCTAAGGGCCTGTTTAATTGTACATATTCTTTATTATACTATAAACCTGAAGAGTGGGACTATGTCCAGGCTGCTCATGATTGCATTCTCAAAGTCTAGTTCAGTGATTAAAACATAAAAGATCCTTAGTAAATATTTGCTGACTAAAAGCATTTTCTTCAGGCCACAGATGGAACCAGGGAACATCACAGAACAATAAACAGTGGGCAATCACATAGAGATAAAGCTTTGATAAGCATGAGAAAAGGGATCCAAAGTCAACATTTCTTCCAACATGTTTTTCCATGTACTACTGACAGTGAATCTCCCTAAAACATTTCTCCCTTACAATGATCTCTGTTATGCTACATTTTATATCACCTCTCAAAATGGGTAAAAGTATACTGCATTCTATGAAAATGATCCTTAAATTGGTTGCAACCCATTTCCTTCTAGGATGGAACTGCCTCAGTGAAACTGAACTTCTCATATCCAGGCCAAATGGTATCATATTAGTGTCAGGTTGAAGCAAGATGAAATCCACCCATGTCTCAATTCTTGAAGCCAGTTGTCACCCTTAATGTGAGTCAATAAAGTTAGAATGGCTTTCAGTTCAGAATACAAAGCACCCCATTGCACTTTTCCTATTCCGTATTTCTAGGCTAACTCATTAAAGATGCGTACACTATTTGCTGTTGCTTTGTGACATTGGCAAATGCTTTTAAATCTTCTAAATGTTTTTTTTTAAATGTGTGAAATGTGTTCTTTTCAAGGATGTAAAAGTGAACTTAGGCCAAGTGGCAGTGGGAGTGTTGGCTATAAATCTACTCAATACATAAATACATGCATATTGAATTTCTCATCAGCAGTCTATAAAATATCTACCTTGTTGAATGTGTTATTTGTAATGTGCAAAGTTCACACCACTAAGAGACCATAAATTTTTCATTCATATTTTGTTCTGTGATATGCAAAAGTGAGTTTATTTTTCCTGAAACATAAAACTAAAGTTTTATGAATATAATACTACATCAGATTAAGAGCTAGATGTAAAAAATATCTTGACTATTCAAGAATAGATTTTAGTCTTTATATTAATTATAACATTACTTTTTTGTTTACCAACATGTATAGAGTATACCAAATTTTTGTTCCTTTTAGTCTTCCGCATGAATGTAATAAATATGACAGTTTTTCAAAATTTCAATATAAAAGTATTTATTTGCACGTTATGCATTATATATACCCTCTTCATTCTACATATACATATGAAATGCTAAAAGTTAGAGCATTTAGACATTTAGTGGGTGGATTTGGCCACCATGGTTATTTGCCACCTGACTCCCCATAAAAGAGGGAGAGGGGAAAGGCTCTTCTTTCAATTAAGTAAGTCTAAAAAAAAAAGCTGTCTTTTCTGAAATACTAAGTAAAAGGATAAAAAAAATCAGTGAAACCAGCACTGTCCTTTGGAGAAAGGACTTTGCTTTTAGGTTTTTGTAATCTACAACTGATTTAATAAGATTTATTCTTTTTGTGATTTATGAAACACTGCTTGTGGTTGAGAAATAATTCAGCATTATTCTGGACAGGATATGAAGAATGACTTTTTTCAGCCTTTAAAAGGAGCTTATTCTGCTATTGTTTTAGGCAAAGAAATAAGACTGCTAATCTTAGAAACTATTCTCCAGCAGATGGTACTGGTCAGACCTTGTTCCTCTTGATGAAAATGTGAATTTTATATCTTTATTACAGTAAAAGAGTTGAGCCACAGCTTAAAAAGTACATGTTCTCCTAGGTAATGGAAAACTGACTTCATTCTGGACTTCAGTATCTTGCTGGAAGCATTTTTTGTTTTTGGCTATGAAATATAAGAAAAACTCAAAATGCATAAATTGTACCAGATGCTTCCTTAACTTACCCTAGTGAAATAATTTTGATAGGTGGTTATGAATCGGTAAGTAATGTTTACTTCTGAAATGTCATAATTCCTTTTGGAACTATTTGAGGCATTTTGAATTGTATCTGTTTTTTTGTAGTATGGAATTGTATTGCCATTTTATGAAGTGGCATCTTTTTGATGCATGCAGTTTTTGGATACATTTGTTATCCATCATGAGGAAACCAGATACATAAATATTACAACTATAACCGAAATGCTTCTTTTTTACATGAATAAATGTAAATGATTTTGAATCTGAAGGCAGAATCACTCTATCTGCAGACTGACAAATTCCTTATTTGTTTGGTTTCAAAAAACTGGTGTCTGGGGGAATGTCTGCACCAGCATGTCAAAACCTCTGGAGCTCTCTCTTTGGTGGAAGTGGAAGAGGTCAACTGAAGGGGCCATGAAAAAAAAGGTCCTTATCTATATAATTGTCACTGAATGAGATAGTCATAGTCCTTCCATCTGATATACTGTGGCTTATCTATATTGCTGCATCACAAAGTTTCTTTCAACTTTCTAATTCTTTCCACAGATACTTACTGAACACATAACTTTTACAAAGTATTATTAAAAAGTAGCTCATTTTTAAGGCTCTCTTGAACACTCAATTTATAATCTGTGATTAATTTGCTTTTATTTTAACCCCTAAACACTAACCAGATTGAGTGATATTTGTTTTCATATGTGGTTTACCCTGTGGTTGTATGGCCTGATTTTCTTAATAGCCAAATCGGTGCAACTAACCTTTGGAGAGAGAGCTACCTTGTAGAAAATGGATTAAGCAATTGAATGGAATGATCATATTTTTAACTTCTGATATGTACTACAGATTACAAAAGTTTTCCGATGAGCCAGACATCAAATTAATTATAAAGATTGTGTCTGTTAGGATGATTTGTTCATGTGAAGGGTTGTATGGATGATAGCTACAGCAAGTTATGTTAGTGCAGTTATGATTGTTAGGTAAGACATAGATCTGGTAGGTAACTGGCTGAACCAAAATATAATGGGGATACAAATCTCCTGAGTGTCTTGATAAAATCCCAACCCTGATTCAGAATTTCTCGATTAACAGCCAAGATGCCACATTTCTAACAAGCTTTCCATTTACATCCCTGGTACTGGCCCACTGACCACACTAAGAGAAGGAAGGTCAGACAGTATTACAAAGAATTCAAACAATGTTCACAGTATCTTCACCAATCCAGTGAGCAGGGCAAAATAATAATTTAATAAGTAAATCTGGCAAAGTACAAACTATGTTCCATTTTCTTGGTACAATTCTAGTATTTGTCCAGAGAGTTCGTTTCTGGATATGAATAATAATATAAAAACTCTAGTCTTCATATGCAATAACATTATTAACTTACTTTCTTTTAGGCATGGCTTCAATCATTCATGTGAAAATAGGCCATAAGGAAATGTCATTATCATTTTCAAAAGAAGGATCAAAGATATTATCACAAACTATAGTCCTATAGACCAGTAAGATTAATCTAACTTCTAGACCCAATGCTAGAATAGTTACGAAGGGGCTAGCTTGTAAGTGCCTAAGAAAAATTAGCCACAGAAATAAAACTTCCTAAGTATCTACTAAGCACAATTCATGTTCTAATAGCTGAATCTCTTAGGCAGTAGATATTTCTAGTCCAGATTTCCACAAAATATTTGACAAGGTCCTGCTAATTGAATTTGAGAAAAAAATATAAAAACATAAACTAAATAATTTAAGTGTGTTTTCACTGATTAATATTTGAATAATCATATCAAAATAATTGATTAATTGATTAAAGTACATTGGGTAGAAATTCCTAGAGTTGGACTAACAGGGTATCTGTGTTCCTTTTTATCTCACAATTTTGCTAATAGCAATCCTCCCTCGAGGTCTGTGATGGATTGGTTTTAAGACCTCCCATGAATATCAAAATGGCTGGATACTCAAGTTCCAGATATAAAATGGTGTAGTATTTGAATATAACTTATGAGCATCTCCCATATAGTTTATCTCTAGATTACTTATAACATCTAATACAATGTAAATGCTGTATAAATAGCTGTTGCACTGTATTTTTAGGGAATAATGACAAGAAAAATGGTGTTAGTTCAGTACAGATACATTTTTTTCTAATTACCTTTTATCCTCAGGGGTTTTTTTTTATTCATTGATGTAGGAACCAGAGATATGGAGGTCTGACTGTATTAGACAATTATAATTAAGAGACAATGACATCTAGATTTTACATACTGTTGAGCTGTGAGAAATAACAAAGATATTGACAAGCTGAAGTGGCAAATCATGTATTGAACGTGTAAAAGTCAGTGAATGCTTTTCCCCAAAGGTTTTTAGCTTATAGTCTATTATAAATTTTAAGTATATAATCTCATAAAAGAAGATGCAAAATTTTGTATAAAAATTATCAGATTCTCTGTGTATTTTAATTATTAAGAATCACTGTTTATAGTGAGATAGTAAAGAAGTTCTTCATGAAAGACTAGACCTCAGCTTGTCCCTGAAATTCAGGTGCAGGTGGACAGATGGACAGGATGGGAAGCTGATAGTGCTTGTTTACTTTAGAAAAGATTAACAGGAATAGCATAAAGGAAGGTAGAGAATGAAAATGTGAATGGCATGGACAGAAGTATGAAAGAGGCTTTTCATGAAGGATGAAATGGTTGTGTTGAAGTGAGGCAAAACAAAGAGTCTAGAGAAATCCTGCTATTATTAAAATGTTCAATTTCATTTTATAGCTATAAATTTATTTACTATTCATATACTATTGTTTTTAAATATAGTTAATAAACTTTGAACCACTTTCGTAAAAGAATGAGACTCTAAGTGAATAAATGATACAAATTATGTATTTTTTTTTTTCTTCGAGAGGTACCAGTTCCACGGTGGAAGAGGATTCTTGGTACTTCAGTCTCAGGATCAAAGGCAGGGACAAGGAGTTAGTGAATGCCCTGCCTCACAGGCCTACATACCTGGAGACACTGGTGAGTTCAATTGTCTTCTTACCTCCATTTTCTTTCAACATTCTCACTGACCCTTTTTGGCTTTCCTCAGTGGAATGAAATCAAACTGTATTGGGAGGACTGTGGACGTGCATATATGGGTGTTGTCTTCACTCAGAGTGAAGTACAGACTCTGTACTTCTGTACAGAAGTACTTCACTACTTCACGCTGAGTGAAGTACAGACTCTGAATCACAGATGGCACATTAGAAAAAAGAAATATAGTAAAATGAGTAAAATATATTCTCATTCACAATTTCCTAGAGGCCCCTTGGTTGTTAATGAAACTTTTGTCTACTTTATCGAACAACAAAAGTGGCAGCAACTACTCCCACGTGTCCTTCAGTATTAAAACGAGGATAAAGGACTCCTGGCAAAGGTAACAGAAATTAATGTGGTAAGCCAAGCTATCAAACACTGCAGTATATGAATTGCCTGATATTTCTATAATGCTGTCTTATGATTGGAAATGTTATCACTTCTATTGAATCAATAGAAAATATTAAAGCTTCACAGAACCCCAATTACAAACTAAAGCTGGAAGGTTAACATTTGGGAGCAGCAGAGATAGAAACAATCTCTATTGTCATACCTTCCTGACAAGTAAATGTCAGAAACATAATGCCTTCGCCTGGTCTCAGCACGGAGCAGATGTAAAAGAGTGATTGTAAGGCTGCCTCAAGTCAAATCGCCTGTCATCTCAGCTTTGACAAGGAATTACTTTTGTTTTATGCATCTATTAACCTTGAACTGTCAGCATTTGTTTTAATGTTCCAGTCTGAAGTGACCTAAATGTTCTCTCTTGCACAGGGGATCTGTGAGAGAAAGGAGCGTATAGGCTGAGTCAGGGCTGGTCTTCATGGGCAGGCAGAGAGTGCGTGATCGGAAGGAATACCTTCCTCCCAAATGGCCAGGCCCTGCTTGCAAGTCTGCCATTAACCAGGCACTCATTGCAAAGGGTTGCCCTTTTCCTAAGATTCCCCTGTGGAAATGCAAACATCACGTCCTTAATGAGATAGTTACCAAATTACCTATTTAAAAGAGGTCCTTGGAGGAGTCAGTAGCAGCAGAGGAAGGGCAGAAAGAAGAACGGAATTCCATTTCTCATTGCAGAAGATGATGCGGAGAGATTAAGAAAATTGACTTTGGGCGGCGCCTGTGGCTCAGTGAGTAGGGCGCCGGCCCCATATACCGAGGGTGGCGGGTTCAAACCCAGCCCCGGCCAAACTGCAACCAAAAAATAGCCGGGCGTTGTGGCGGGCGCCTGTAGTCCCAGCTGCTCGGGAAGCTGAGGCAAGAGAATCGCGTAAGCCCAAGACTTAGAGGTTTCTGTGAGCCGTGTGATGGCACTCTACCAAGGGCGGTACAGTGAGACTCTGTCTCTACAAAAAAAAAAAAAAAGAAAATTGACTTTGCCCTGAATCCCTATGTTTTCCTATTCTGTATCTCTTTTCACTTTTGCTAGATCTCACATATTAGATTTTTACATCTCCCACATTAGCTTGGCCGGCTTCCTTTAAGAATGTTCATCTAAGGTTCTTTTAACATCACATTAGATAAGGCAACCCTAAGTCAAAGTCAGGCTCTGCTCTTTCCTTTCTAAATGCATTATTTTTATTTATTTGTTTTTGTTAAATCCTGAGGGAGACAACTTCAGTTTTATCTAACCCATGGCATCAAATTACTAAGTAATTCTTTTTTCTTGTAATTTCATGTATTCAGCATGGTGGTGTCCGCGTCTGGGCGCTAAAAATCATACTTTGCCTTTGTACCCCAAAACATATTTTGGGCATATTTTTGTCTGAAGCTTTTTGTCAGGAATAAGCCTGGCCTTTTCTGATGCCAAATTTCTTTACTTGGAGGTCCAGGCTGAATACATCTCAATCTTCTAAAGTAGGGGGTAACTCAACAGAAAGCTCCACCTGAACCAGAGCCTGTTTTGAACAGATAAAGTCCTTACTACTTGCAGAAGACAACACCCTTTGACTTTTCATTGAGTGCCAATTGCCTGTGTTTGCTTGATCTCAAATTCTTGACTTACTTGCCAAAAGTGGTGATTAGAATATCTTGTCTTCCCTGGTTGAAGATTTGAGCTCCCTTCTGTTCTTGAGATCTTTCTTCATTAATCACAGCGGCACAGGCACATGACAGTTTTCTTCTCCGGTCAAGCACACACTCTGGCACAAGTATCCCAGGGCTCATAATCATTTTCTTAGGTAAAAGCATATTTGTGGCAGATACTAAGTACAGACATTGCTATGAGTATCTGGTACCTACTAAGCTCATGGGATACCCACAAGAATCTATTAACATAAAAAGCTTTGTCATCCCCATTTTATAAATGAAAAACAGAGGCCCCCTATATGAAACTCCAGGTCTTAGAGGTAATAGGAGTGGAACTTAGATTTGAACCAGTCTACTCCAGAACCTGTAATTTTTATAATTTGCTACACAACCATCCTACTAGTCACCTAATAAGCTTCATGTAAAAAAAATGATAAAACATTTACTGAATACTTACCATAAACTAAACCCTCTGCAACTATTGTATATGAGTATTTTATTTAATCCTCACAAAAAGTCCTAAAAAATTTAGCAGAGTGTCTTGTGCCATGATACATAGTTATCTACAATTCTGATTCCAGAGCTCAGTCTTTTCATTCTGATTGAAGAGTTAGTATATTAATATAAATAAAAAGATAATATGATGGTGCACTTGTTGGTGATGCTGTGGCATAGAGGTGATGTGTTAAGGTAACTCAGCAGTAAGCAAAGCCATGCCACCTGTTCAGGGAGTCCTGTTTTCCCACACCAAGCACAAGTAGGTCCCTGCCGACTCTGTGAGGACATTTTCCTGTGACCCTTACCTTTCCAGATGGATTACCTATATTATCACTTCATTTTAATAAACCTCTATTTGCCTGGAGTGACTAATTTTATAGTAAGGATGAAAATTACACAGTATGTCAAATACATGTTTAGTAAGCTCAAATTTTTAAGAACAGATTTTATTAGTACTATAATTTGACTGTCTCGATTGCCCTAGAATCAGATCTCATATTGATAACTTTTTTTTCCCTTTGCAAGAACACCAGTTTTCCAAACTGTTTCACATTAGCTCAATTCTAAAAGCAAGGTAGCTGACACTAACCTCTATCGAACCACAGCAACATAAAAATCCAATTGTAGCAAGTGATTTCATTTTTTCTATAAGCAATGATAAAAATACTGTCCATCAGTCTGGAAAAGTACTATCTTGATGAAATAATGCCTGTGGCCCAGAAGTGAATAATTATTATAGCACTAATTCAGCAAAATTTTTTTTGAAGTTATTAAAAGTTTACAATGAAGGAAACTGAAGAGCTAGATCTGATCATGCCAATATTTCTGTTTCAGGCCAGGGGATATTCAGGGAAATGTGAACTGCAAGAAGGGCTGGATGAGTGTATCAGCAGATAAGGCGATTTGAGCACATGAGGATGGAGATAAATGTGAAAAGACATGGTGTTACTCATATCACAAAGCTCTAATTCCCGTTTATTCCAGCAGTCCTGCATACCAAATTGCTTATTTTCTCCATTATATTTATAGGCCCTAGGAGCAAAGAAATCTGAATCTTGCGGGCAAGTTTATGAAAACACAGAATTCTAAACAGTTTGAGGAGAATTGTTTCCCATGGGAGTCATGCTGAATGAAGAGAATTTTTTATTTGCTTTTTTTCTTTTATTTTAATTCACATAGAACATTTAATTGTGAGGGAAAGTACTGCCAGATTACAATGAGTTTAAATCAACGAAATCTGTGTTGAAGTTGTGCAGATATAAACAAGCACGTATGTGTATAGGTGTGTCTATTAGTATGTCTATATATGTATCTTTATACATGTATATGGAGAGAGGGACAGAGAGGAGAGAGACAGACACACAGCAACATAGACAGAGAGACACCATCAGTGAGTCTTCACTGTGAATCTACTGTAAGTCTAACATTGTATAAGGATCAGTAGGATAGGAGATAGATAGGAAAGTGCTAAAAAGATTTCTATCAAGGAGGTAGAGGGTAGAATAATGGTTATCAGAGGCTGGAAATGGTTGGGGGTCCATAAAGAAGTGTTGATTAATGGGTACATATAATACAGTTGGATAGAAGGAATAAGAACTCGTGTTTGGTAGCATAATAAAGTGACTATTGTTGACTACAATATTTTTTTGTCTATTTTAAAATAACTAGAGGAGTAGATTTGGAATGATCCCAATGCAAAGAAATGATAGATATTTGAGGTGGTATATACCACAATTAAGATTGTATAAAAATGAGGTGGCATATACCACAATTAAGATTGTGTAAAAATCCCGTAAAAAATGTACAATTATTTTTTATTTTAAAAAATTAAAAATAAGTTAAAAAAAAAACATTTTTAAATATATTCCTTTGCTTATCTTGATATTACAAGCTTGGAACATAATACCAAGCAATATGATACCCCAGAAATAAGTGATTGGATAAACAAATACATAAATGAATGACACTACAGTCCCTTTCGTTGAAGACTGAACCTCGTAACAGTCAATGTCACTAGGATCAATTCCTTAATAAATCATGCATCGATTTTTGGTTTTGCTTTTATTTTCAATCTCTGATACTAATTTAAACTTTATATGTTCAGTCTTATTTCTCCTATGTCAGTTCCTTAAAAACAAGTTCTATTTTATATCTTTTGGAACACCATTTACATCATAAAACAATACTTTTTATAAAATTACAGCCCACCTCCCAAAAAGCTACATGACACACATGTACACACAAAATCTCTGGTAGTTCAAGCTTTCAGATAGATCTAGACATGAAAATCAGTTTCATCTAGCACAAAACTGTGACTATGACCAAGAAATGATGTAATCCTCAGTTCTTCATGTATTAAATTGGGAATATGATATCTACCCCAAAAAAGGTTTCATGAAGATGACATAGAAGGACATTTTTAATGAGACCAGGAAAATACTGCAAGTTTCCCAAGAAATGCTAGTCTTTCTCTTTTTTTTGGCTTTTCACATACTCATATGTGCACACATAATGAAAGGGACATCACAGTCAGGGTAACTATTTACTACAGCACATAACATATACTGAGAAATTTTCAACCGAGGAGTTTCTAACACAACACAAGATGAGTGATGATCTCTGGAATTGAGAAAACCAATAATCTTAAATAGGGTCTGGGTGGATCCTGAATTAATAAAATCAACAATAGTCTTTATTCTATTTAAATGTCAAAATGGGACTTTATTTAATGAAATAAATAAATAACAATTTGAACATTTTCACTTACACATGGTCCATTGATGGTTAATCACACACAATGTGTAATATTGATGCTACATACTAGGACAAAATATTCACTTGAACATTGAAAACCCAACGTCCATTCTGATGAGATATTGCTAGATGGGGGTCAATTCTTTTTTATTTTCTCTATACATATATATGTTTTTATTGGGTTTCCACTTTTTGCCTTCACAAAATTAAAAAGGCTTAAAGTTTAATAATAATAACTGTGTTTAAGATAAGGACTAGAAACAAAAACCTCATAAAGAACAAATGAAGATAAATACATTCTGAAAAGAAATTAGACGATTGTTGCAACGAAATATTGAGCAATAATAATAATAATATTCAATTTTGGGCAGCACCTGTGCCAGAGGTGGCGAGTTCAAACCCAGCCCTGGCCAAAAAGTGAAAAAAAATAATTATAATAATAATATTCAATTTCAATAATGAATTATTTCATGGGCTATCCCTTTAGCAATTATGGATAAGTGATTTCTCTGTTTTTTATGTTAAATGTTTCATTATAACATATGCCATCCCCCCAACTGAAATATTCTCATCTTTCTACATTGTTAAACTGCTCCAGGCTTTTAAAGACTGGCTGATTTCAACACAACCTCACTGGGGTGCCTTCTTGCTTCTGCCCCTACAAAACCAATCTTTCCCTGGGCAGCATCTTCCGACCATCTCTCTCATTTGGTTCCTAAAGAACAACCCAAGGCAGCCTATTTATATTTTCAAAATATATCTAATGATCTAGTTTTATAATTGCTGTGGCCGGGCTTACAATGTGGATTACAAATATAGAGTACTCTGAAGTTTCCAATTAATATTTTTTATTTTTTAAGCGTTTCTAACAGCCATGTATTCCCTTTCCGAAACTCAGCCACTTTTACTTCCCATAACCCAAGTCTGGGGTTTTGGAGAAGGAGTTTAATAAGATTGTCTCATACACTGTTTCTTGCTGTCACGTGAAGAGCCTTTGAAGAGCACTCTTCAGTGCTGGTTCTTACATCAGTGTCTCTCTGGCTGGTTCAGATTGGGATGCCCAATAGGGATGCCCCAAAAGAAAAGGACTCCATTCCTTAAGGGAAAAGTTCCAAAAATCATGTCCTATGTTTGAATATCCCTGTATATTTTATGCCTATGTGCACCTGTATCTGTTCTGTCAGAAGATGATCACAAAATTACATGACTTCACCACATATATTGTACAGTTTTGTACTGAGTCAGAAAGAACTTCCAGTTCATGAACTACCTTTCCTTCTACTGCCTCTGTTTTTGTCTTAAGACTAGATCTAAGATCTTTTCCTTTTCTTTCTCTCCTTCCTTCCTTCCTTCCTTCCTTCCTTCCTTCCTTCCTTCCTTCCTTCCTTCCTTCCTTCCTTCCTTCTTTCTTTCTTTCTTTCTTTCAACAGAGTCTCACTTTGTCACCCTCAGTAGAGTGTTGTAGTGTCACAACTCACAGCAACCTCCAGTTCTTGGGCTTAGGTGATTCTCTTACCTCAGCCTCCTGTATAGCTGGGACTACAGATGCCCGCCACAATGCCTGGCTATTTTTTTGTTGCAGTTTGGCCGGGGCCGGGTTTAAACCCACCACCCTCAGTATATGGGGCTGGCCCCCTACCCACTGAGCCACAGGCACCACCCAAGATCATCTCCTTTTCATGGGGTAATTATTTCAGAGAGTTTCATTATCTTTTCCTTCTACTGGGACTTGAGAGAGATGGCTCTGCCCACTATGTAAGTCTCTCTACTTCAAATCTTGGGCATCAAGACTCAACGTTCTCCACTCTCACAAGATCTTTAGGCAAATGATACTCTAGAGGGGTCAATTTCAAGAGTTTCCAAGAGAGTGGCAACTTTAATGAAGTCACATAATTTTTAAAACGTAGAGGTCCACTCATCCTGCAGTGCAAAATCTATTTACTCAAAAAACCCTTCCCAGGGCAAGAAATATCTACTTCTCTACATAAAAAAAAAAAGCAAACCCAGCCCCGGCCAAACTGCAACAAAAAATAAAAATAGCCGGGTGTTGTGGCGGGCGCCTGTAGTCCCAGCTACTCGGGAGGCTGAGGCAAGAGAATCGCTTAAGCCCAGGAGTTGGAGGTTGCTGTGAGCTGTGTGAGGCCACGGCACTCTACCGAGGGCCATAAAGTGAGACTCTGTCTCTACAAAAAAAAAAAAAAAAAAAAAGCAAAAAATAGAACTTAAAAATAAACGCCACATAAGAATGAAAAACATACATCCTGTCTATACATAACTAAATAGAAAGCATCTTAAGTACTCTCCAGAAACTAGCATAGGACTTTGAGCATGATGATCTATGATTAGAATATGAAAGTTTATTATCATCAAAATCAGGTGTGGGGCCAAAACTTGGAGGAAGATAATTTGAAATAAGACTTAAGCTGTAACTAACCCAAAGTCATTGGAGCAGTTTGTGTCAATGCACTAAATACATTTTATTGCTTAAGATAATATATTGCTCATGTACTGTTTTGCAAAACCAAGAAGTCCTCAAAGTTGAGGGCCTCAGCAACAAATTATCTTTTCTACGGAAGTTACTCTATGTGTAATATGAACAAATAGTGGTTTTTCACAAGTCTGTGGTCAATAATGAAAAAAAAGTGTGTAGGAGTATATGGCATACCTTTCGGGTGCAGGACATAGCTACAAGAAAGACTCTACCTAACAAATTCAAACATTGTGATTTGGTCATTTGTCCCTCACATTAATCTGAAATTAAAAAAAAAAGAAAAAGTGATCTTCTTTTACATTGTTCTATTCCTTCCCATAAAATTTCCACATGTCATCTTGAAGATATGGACTGAGCAGAAAGTGAAATATTACAACTTGATTCCATTTAACTTTGTTAAATTATGTCTTACTCTTTGAATAGTATAAAGTGAAAACGCTAGTGGCAGGCAGAAAAAATTATGACATCTAAAATTCATTTTGTATCTATTGTCATAATTATTGCCATTTTCAATGAATGTAATTATTTTTAAATAGCTTATGCTATTTCCATATGCATCATTGCTGAATTGCAGGAAAAAGAGCTGGCATCATTCAAAGATGGGCTCAGGAACAGATGAAGTGGGGAAAAGATGTCTTTGCTCAACTCTCTTCTCCCCTTTCTATGCTCCTATTAGTCCTTCCAGAAACATCCTTTGTCCACAGATAGTGCTCATTTAGAGCTTATTGGCTGCCTAAAAACCAATTCAGCACTCAGCAATGAACATGACTCCACGAAGGGACTAGTGAAGTGAGGTTCAACAGGTGGCTATGAATTGACCTTAAATCAAAACAGAATCACCTGTTTTGATTTTGTCATGCCAAATGAGAAAATGGGGCATTTGAAAATTTTTCCCATTGGAACCTTTACCACATTCTTTTATTTCCAGGTTCAAATATATATTCAAGATAAATAAGTGGAATCCTTTGTAAATAAAATCCTCTGGATGTTCTAGAGATTCTATGACTATCTGAAAACAATTTTTTTTGGATTATAGAAATATCCATATCCCAGTGGTTTTAAATATTAACAATTACCGAAAATATGCTCACTCAGAAAACATGAAAAATATTCCTGTGAATGAAAGCAACCAACGTTTATAGTAACTTTAAGGGCTATTGAGCAAGTCGCTTCATGAATCTGGAGAGTGAATTGTATAAGCATTTAGAATGTGCTGGTGATAAAGGGATTCATAAAAGTTGTTATGCTGATTTTATGTTGATGGATGGTTAATATAAGGTGAGTTATTAACCAGAGGCAAGTGAAACTAATGTTTAAGTGTTATGATATATGTGTAATTGAAAGTGAATTTTCCTGGCAAAAGGGGGAGCACTGTGAAAGAGGAAAAACGAGTGAGTTCAAATGAAGATAATAACACAGATAAATTCATTTGCAGTGCCAGTGCAAGTAGCCAAGTTTCACATAATGCCAAGAATTTTTACCCGCAAAGGAATCCAGCACAAAAGTATTTGAAGTGCTACACAGATTTAGTAGCATGTTTGATAGATGACACTCTATTCTGCTTCTTTTTAAAAGAATTGTGTGTATACATAAAGTTACACATTTATGGGATACATGTGATATGATGTAAGTATACAATGCACGGTGACCAAATCTGGGTAATCGGGATGCCTATCTCCTGAAACATTCATCAAAATCAGCTTCATTAGAGTCTTTCGCTCTTTCCTCTTCTTCCTTTTTACCATGTCTCTTCCACTCTTCCCAGCATGTTCACTCTTTCCTAGCCTTCTTTTTCTGTCACAAACTACACGTAGTGACACTACTGGGCAAGTCATCTACTTTCCTTTTGGAGTCCATCTTCCTTATTGAAAGAACAGAGAGTTCTACAGTTGTACTGGAGCAATTCAGTTAGAGTTTGGACTCCCAAGGCTTAGTCTGTGGACTCCAAAGCACAACCTCAGACTTAATAATGATTAGAAAGTAGTGACATAAAGACCCATTTCTGACATTCTCTTGTGTTTATTACTTTCATGGTTCTGTTCACCTTTGTGTAAACCTTCACTTCTTCACAATAGCAGGACAGAAAATAGAACAGATATGCCTCACAAATGAACTCACAAAACAGTCCATCAGTAAAAGCACAAAAATTCAGAGATGCTGATTTCATGGATTTGTTACTTGGTGGTGTGGCTTGTTGTCTAACAATGAATAAGCCTTTGCTAGAAGGAAGAAAAGAAAATCAAAAGACACTAACACTAAAAGAAAACAGAATAACTTCAAAGAGCAAAATCATATGGACATCTCCCACAAAGGAGTCATTCACAATTTACACTGCATGGAAGCAGTTTAAAATACCCAAATTTACAAATAAAACCCTGCAGAAAATATCATAATTTGTACTTTGAAATAATTCACCAAAACTTTTAAAACTCTTGAGAAAAACATAATTTTCTCCAAAAAATGATTAACAAATAAAAAATAGAATGTAATGAACAATGAACAAAACTGTATCACTTACTTTTACCCTATACTGCTATAAAATATTAATGAGCAAAAAAGTGTATACTAGAAATTAGAGAAGCTATTCTGCTGTTTTATTGCATTCAAGTTCTATGGTAGGTAAACTGTTAAACTGATATCTGATGAGTCAGTTTGGATGTGTATGCTAAAACTATCACTGAAAACATTTTAAAGGTAGTTTGTTGAAACAAGTAAATTTGCTAAATATACGTTATGTTGTTTTTGACCAACTTCTCTCAGTCTTGCCTAACATTCTTGTTGTTAAACAGAAATATACGGGTTGTATGTATGGTAACACAGAAATATAGATTGACAATTTGTAGAAAAATTACCTCAGTAGTCTTCCCCACTTATAATGCCATTTAACAGTTTTGTCATCAACCCAGTCCTCTGGGCTGTGTTTCCAAAATTCTGCTTTTCACCCTGCAAAAAACAGAAATTCATCAAAGATTTAAATGGTGATTTTAAAGGTAAGTTTATCAAAATGTCATTACACAAAAATAAGAACAAATAAGTGATACCAGCTAACAGTAAATTCAAAATTACCCTTCTGACTAAAATAATATTTCTTCATCAATACCATAAAAATGAGATAGATTTTATAGTTTTGAATTTAGTTCTACATAGATGAACAAGTATTAGGGAGGGAAAACCTGGTGTAAAAACTTCTATGTGAAAAGATATGGGATTTGTAGCTTACTACCAATGACTAGGAAGCCACGATGTAATACAGACTGAGACTTCATTAATGTACATATTTTGTTGACATAATGAGCTTAGTTCCACTGTGTTTTGCATAGGTCAGATCACCTCTGAGGCTGCTGGCTCACTAATGGTTTTGCGATTTAGGGACATACTGGCAAAATAGAGGATGAGGTCAGAAAAGCTGGCTAAATATTGCAAAGGGTCCAGAAATGATATTACTTTAAGAGCTATCAAAGAAACTAGCTATGTTTTGCCTGATGACAAAACTAAAGGTAACATTTGGATTTAGCAGACATCTACAGAACATTTCATCCCAACGAAACTGAATACACATACTTCTCATCAGCCCACAGAACATACTCCAAAATCGATCACATCTTAGGTCACAAGTCTAAACTCAGTAAATTAAAAGGAATAAAAATTATTCCTGGCATCTTCTCAGACCAGCATGGAATAAAAGTTGAACTCAGTAACAACAGGAATCTGCATACTCATACAAAAACATGGAAGTTAAATAACCTTATGCTGAATGATAGCTGGGTCAGAGATGAGATTAAGAAGGAAATTGAAAAATTTCTGGAACAAAACAACAATGAAGATAGAAATTATCAGAACGTCTGGGATACCGCGAAGGCAGTCCTAAGAGCGAAATTTATAGCACTGCAAGCCTTCCTCAAGAGAATGGAAAGAGAGGAAGTTAACAACTTAATGGGACATCTCAAGCAACTGGAAAAGGAAGAACATTCCAACCCCAAACCCAGAAGAAGAAAAGAAATAACCAAAATTAGAGCAGAATTAAATGAAATTGAAAACAAAAGAATTATACAACAGATCAAAAAATCAAAAAGTTGGTTTTTTGAAAAGGTCAATAAAATAAATAAACCTTTGGCTAACCTAACCAGGAAAAAAGAGTAAAATCTCTAATTTCATCAATCAGAAACAACAAAGACGAAATAACAGACTCCTCACAAATTCAAAAAATCCTTAATGAATATTACAAGAAAATTTATTCTCAGAAATATGAAAATCTGAAGGAAATTGACCAATACTTGGAAGCATGCCACCTTCCAAGACTTAGCCAGAATCAAGTGAAAATGTTGAACAGGCAAATATCAAGTTCTGAAATAGCATCAACCATATGAAATTTCCCTAAAAAGAAAAGCCTGGGACCAGATGACTTCACGTCAGAATTCTACCAAAACTTTAACGAGGAACTAGTACCTATATTACTCAACCCATTCCAAAATGTAGAAAAAGAAGGAAGACTACCCAAAACGTTCTATGAAGCAAACATCCCTTGATCCCCAAATCAGGAAAAGACCAAACAAGAAAAGAAAATTAAAGACCAATATCACTAATGAATATAGGTGCAAAAATATTCAACAAGATCCTAATGAACAGAATCCAGCAACACATCAAACAAATTATACATCATGAGCAAGTCAGTTTTATTCCAGGGTTTCAAGGCTGGTTCAATATACGTAAAACTATAAGTATAATTCAGCACATAAACAAATTAAAAAACAAAGACCATATGATTCTCTCAATTGATACAGAAGAATCTTTTGACAATATCCAGCATCCCTTCATGATCAAAACACTTAAGAAAATTGGTAAAGAAGGGACATTTCTTAAACTGATAGAGGCCATCTACAGCAAACCCACAGCCATCGTATTGAATGGAGTTAAATTGAAATCATTTCCATTTAGATCAGGAACCAGACAAGGCTGACCATTGTCCCCACTGCTCTTTAACATTGTAATGGAAGTTTTAGCCACCACAATTAGGGAAGAAAAGGTGATCAAGGGTATCCATATAGGGTTAGAAGAGATCAAACTTTTGCTCTTCACAGATGATATGATTGTATACCTGGAAAACACCAGGGATTCTACTACAAAACTCTTCGAAGTGATCAAGCAATACAGCAGCGTCTCAGGTTACAAAATCAACATTCATAAATCGGTTGCCTTTATATATACCAACAATAGTCAAGATGAAAAAACAGTTAAGGACACTATTGCATTCACAGTAGTGCCAAAGAAGATGAAATATTTGGGAGTTTATCTAACAAAGGAAGTGAAAGAGCTCTATAAAGAGAACTATGAAACTCTAAGAAAAGAAATAGCTGAAAATGTTAATAAATGGAAAAACATACCATGCTCATGGCTGGGAAGAATCAACATTGCTAAAATGTCCATACTGCACAAAGCAATATATAATTTTAATGCAATCCCTATTGAAGCTCCACAGTCATACTTTAAAGATCTTGAAAAAATAATACTTTGTTTTATATGGAATCAGAAAAAACCTCGAATAGACAAGACATTACTCAGAAATAAAAACAAAGCAGGTGGGCGGCGCCTGTGGCTCAAGGAGTAGGGCTCCGGTCCCATATGCCGGAGGTGGCGGGTTCAAACCCAGCCCCGGCCAAAAAAAAACAAAAACAAAGCAGGAGGAATCATGCTACCTGACCTCAGACTATACTATAAATTGAAAGTGATCAAAACAGCATGCTACTGGCACAAAACCAGAGAAGTAGATGTCTGGAACAGAATAGAGAACCAAGAGATGAGTTCAGCTACTTACCGTTATTTGATCTTTGACAAGCCAATTAAAAACATTCAGTGGGGAAAAGATTCCCTATTTAACAAATGGTGCTGGGTGAACTGGCTGGCAACCAGTAGAAGACTGAAACTGGACCCACCTCTTTCACCATTAACTAAGATAGACTCTCACTGGATTAAAGATTTAAATTTAAGACATGAAACTATAAAAATACTAGAGGAGAGTGTGGGGAAACTCCCTTGAAGAAATCGGTATGGGTGAGTATTTTATGAGGAGGATCCACCGGGCAATTGAAGCAGCTTCAAATATACACTACTGAGACCTGATCAAACTAAAAAGCTTCTGCACAGCCAAGAACACAGTAAATAAAACAAGCAGACACCCCTCAGAATGGGAGAAAATATTTTCAAGTTATGTCTCTGATAAAGTTTTAATAACCAGAATCCACAAAGAACTCAAATGTATAAGGAAGAAAAGAACAAGTGATCCCATCGCAGGCTGGGCAAGGGACTTGAAGAGAAACTTCTCTGAAGAAGATAGGTGCATGGCCTACAGACATATGAAAAAGTGCTCAACATCTTTAATCATCAGAGAAATGCAAATCAAAACTACTTTGAGATACCATCTAATTCCAGTAAGATTAGCCCAAATCACAAAGTCCCAAGACCAGAGATGTTGGCGTGGATGTGGAGAAAAGGGATCACTTCTACACTGCTTGTGGGAATGCAAATTAATACATTCCTTTTGGAAAGATGTTTGGAGAACACTTAGAGATGTAAAAATAGACCTGCCACTCAATCCTACAATTCCTCTGCTATGTATATACCCAGAAGACCAAAAATCACATTATAACAAAGATATTTGTATCAGAATGTTTATTGCAGCCCAATTCATAATTGCTAAGTCATGGAAAAAGCCCAAGTGCCCATCCATCCATGAACAGATTCATAAATTGTGGTATATGTACACCATGGAATATTATGCAGCCTTAAAGAAAGATGGAGACTTTACCTCTTTCATGTTTACATGGATGGAGCTGGAACATATTCTTTTTAATAAAGTATCTCAAGAATGGAAGAAAAAGTATCCAATGCCCTACTATGAAAGTAATTTATGGCTTTCATATGAAAGCTATAACTCAGTTATATCCTAAGAATATGGGGAAGGGGGAGAAGAAGGGGAGGGAGGGGGGAGTATATGCGAAGGGAGGATGATTGGTAGGATTACACCTGTGGTGCATCTTACAAGGTTACATGTGAAATTTAGTAAATGTAGAATATAAATGTCTTAACACAGTAACTAAGAAAATGCCAGGAAGTGTATGTTAACCAGTGTGATAAAAATGTGTCAAACTGTTTATGAAACCAGTGTATGGTGCCCCACGATCACATTAATGTACACAGCTATGATTTAATAATAATAATAAAAAGCAATAGTAAGAAAGAGGAGTGCAAGAGATTTTATCTCTTTTCTTCCAAAAGGCTCAAATTGTCTATTCCAAGAAAGTTACAAAGATTCTAGTTTTAATTGAAATGAGAAAGCTTTCATCAATGGAAGATTTTGACTTATGAATTGTATAATAGAGAATTCCTCTGACTAAATATTTCAGGAAAGAGATATTTATAAGGGAAAATAATATGAACAAATTTGAGGTAAGAGTTTATGTAGAAAACTCTGATTGTTCTTCCTAATTCAAAATTACTTGATTGTACACAAGAATGAAACACAAAGATAATGCATGGTTGTGATGTAAGGGTACTGGGGAAGCAACCAGATGCAATAAAAATAGAAGATTGGCCTCTATCTTCAAGGTAGGGATCATTTCCACCATTGTTGTACTCTTTTGAAACATTGGAAGGAATGACTTTTTTAAAAATACAAAACTATTTATTGTTAATGATAATTAATTTTAGACAATAATTCATCAACAAAACCATTTTAAGTGTATAGAAATTGCATTGAAAGAGTTCATACACTATTTTCTTCTTGGTAAAAATTAATCTCCTTTATTATTCATTAATTTATTAAAATGTTTACATTAATGTAATAAACTCCTTGATTATTATTAGTATCACCTACATGAATAGTAATAACTACACACACATATATTGCACACACAGCCACACATAAGATAGAAAAATTGACTGTTACAGATGTTGATTATGGTCTCTTATTTAGTTTGTTTATCACTAACTAAATGTTGACGTGACCACGTTAACACTTCACTTCTTTACTGTTGTAGACTTTAAAAAAATTGTTCTGTTGCAGGAAAATTACAAACAAACAAACAAACAAAAAAAGGTGCAGTAGCAAACTGCTAAGATCTGGCATAAGAAACACAGGGACAAATTTGAATTCTATGGAGCACAATTTTGCATATTCAAAGTACTCTAATGTGTGTCTTGTTGAGTTTTTGGAAATATTGTAGACTTCAACAGCTGCTGTTTGTGAAGGAATAAAAAAAGAACTATTTTTGGCTTTTATAAACCCTGGATGCATACTTAAAGTGCAGTTTATACATGCTAGGTGTTTGGAGCAATCACTCCAGTACTTCACTGAGATTGAGTAGCAAGTCTGCCTGAGACAGGAAATAGTTTCAGTAACAGAAGACCCAGCATGATGTTCTAGCTCCACCATTTATTATCTGTAAGGCTTTTAAAAAGTCCTATGAACATCAGTTTCCTCATCCAAAGTCTCAGAATAGTTATTCTTTTCTATCTATTACCCAGAATTGTTTGAGGATCATAAAATGCAGGGTGTTTTTGTTTTGCATTATTAGACGGGAAAACAGAGTAAGAGATTATTGCCATCAATGAACATATGGTTTGCTTTATAATTGCTTGGGTTCATTTGTATGTCTTTCAGTCTCTTAAAAGTTCAAAATACAATGTCAAGCTACAGTGGCTCAGAAATGGCTTACAATTCAGGAACTGGAAAAAGGCATAACCTGTAGGAGTCCAGAGAAAATATAGATAGAATGAGATAAAAAAAAAAAAAAGAGGGTAGCTGAGTTCTTCTGGCATCCAGAGAAAAACTTTGCCTTCTTTTTGAACAATGGGAAAAGTGGTAAAGCATCAACCACAAGGAGAAATCTCAGTTTTGTGCTTCAGGTATCAGCATGGGTTGATCTGGGATGATACTTTGTTCCAAACTGACATTCAAAGCCTCATTCCAGGTCTCTTCTAATCAACTCAACAACTTCCTGCCCTTAAGTAGCTATATTTCTAGTGTCTAACAATCACTTGTGGTAAAATTAGCTGGACAAGAGCAGAAGCCATGATGGCTAGTCTCATCTAGTGTAAATAATGTCTAATGTAAACTTTACAAAACCAACTAACAGAAAAGGTGAAAGGGAAATCAATAACCTGCAATATTTCCCTCTAAATATCTTAAAGTACTGACTTTAACAGGTTTTATTTTTAATGAATTGGCATTTATAAGGTAGGTTTCATGAAAAGCTCCAGCCTTAAGGATGACCCCTGAAAGTTGTGTCGACTTTTTAACATAATCTGGCTAAGAACTGGTTCAAAGTGAAGGAGCTGTGTCATAATGCCTGGTAGACTGAGAGAGTGATGGGAAAAGTGGACTGTATTTTTGAACCAGCACTGACTATAAAAGGATTCTAGATATGCTGGCACATTTCAGTGAGGAAATATGTTATATTTTTGTATTTCTGGATCCATCATTATTAATTTATATTCAACCCATGGCAGAATGGCCTTACATAGAATAGAAAAAGAAAAAAAAAGAACACCATGTTTTGCTAGCAAAATCAAGAGTAAAAGTCCTTTACTTGTGAAGAACAGGCTGTGCTGATAATAAATTTAGCTTGGGCTAACTGGTGTCCTCCCTGAGAATCACTGGATTGTCTATGTTTGTGTGGGAACATTTGTGAGTTTAAGGTTCACGTCAATGCTGGTATTCATCAGAGTCCTTGTTCAAAGATCTCTTCAATATGAGTACGAAGCAGTGGTAAATTTCAGTCAGCTGGTGTTGTGATAGCTCCAGTGAACTCCAATGCGTACCATGGTGACTTTCTTTGAAAATAAAATATAGCCAGACATGGATTTAAGTAAGTGAGTAGTTGGCAAAATTAAATTCTTTTCATTGCAGGTATTTTAATACCCTTATTTTTAAGAGCATTATCACTATGTACACTGCTCATGAAGGTAATGGAGATAGAAAAATGAGTTAGTCACATCTTCTGTCTCTGAAAGTTCTTTAATTCGTCTGATGACATTATACATGTGCACAGAATATACAGTAATAACTTTGTATAGAATGTTACCAAGAAAAATGTAAAAGGGTTTACAGGGGAAAGATGATTAAAAGAAAAATCTGGCAATGAACAAGACTATATTCATTCATTTATTCATCCATTCAAAAATATCTATTGGAGCTCAGCATTAGGGCACGGGTCACATACACCAGAGCTGGCAGGTTCGAACCTGGCCTGGGCCAGCTAAACGATGACAACTGCAACAAAAAAATAGCAGGGCATTGTTGTGGGTGCCTGCAGTCCCAGCTACTTGGGAGGCTGAGGCAAGAGAATTGCTTAAGCCCAAGAGTTTTGAGATTGCTGTGAGCTGTGACGCCACAACACCCTACCAAGGGTAACATAGTGAGACTTTGTCTCATAAATACATATATTTATTGGCTATTTTATCAGTTAAAAATAAATTTGGCAAAAATTAATTAAAATATTATGATTGAGTAAAATAAGACTTTTTTGTTTATGTCTGTGTATTTTATTATTCTTCCACATTAAGAATGAATGATAGGTGTTGCAACAGCGTCGGAGACTCAGATTCTTCCTGTAATTTTGCAATTGGGTTCTGTGCGATTGGCCTCAACCCCATAACTGCTCCCTCTTGTTTGCTAGACACATGGTATTTCCATATCTCCAAATGGTATATCTGCACTCAAGGAGGGATGGGGGAGGGGAGAACAAGAAATAGTAGAACTTCAATCCTCTGTCTAATAATGAGAAATAAACAGTAGTAGAGGAGAATAAAATGAGGGGAGGACAGGGGAAGAGAAGAGAGAGAAGAGAAGGAAGTTAAAAAACTGAGGGAGTTCAAAGGGAATTATTGCAAGCAGGTAGAGAAGTTTATGCAATAGATCAGATGGAGAATAATAACAATGGTTTTGTATAAAACTTAGCACAAGGCAGAAATATTTGCTATAGGATATCAAATTAATTAAAATCACTTGTACATTTCATTTTATAAAAGTAGCACAACTACAGTCTCAATTACCAATTGAAGAATGGCAAAGATGAAAATACAATGAGATACCAACCAAGAGAATGAGCCACACTCAACCAGTTCCTAGAATTTGATTTAAGAACACAGTCATAGGCAGCAGGCAAGCAAGGAGGCAACAGTAAAACATACGGGTTTTAAGATTCAAAATAAATAATGAAGTTAAGACCTATTATTAATGAGAAATACTAAATTTGAAGAGATTATGCCAAGGCATGGGTATGAGGAGTTGTCAAGAAACTGGGATTTAACCACAAGGAAAAGAGTTTAAGATTAACTTATTTTTACTTTAATCAAAAAATGTATTAAAACCCATAATCATTTGGTGAAGTTAAAAGTGTCAAATTAGTGGCTGAAGCTTACTTGTAAGTTCAGTACGATAGAGACAACCTCTAGAATTTTGTCAGCAAAACAGTGTTCACCTGATTTATTTTTATTGGAGGCCAGAAAATATATGCTTGATATAAATTCATTTTCAAATGGATCTAATATTATCCACCCTGTACTTTATCTTACCTTATTTCAGACAAATCTTCTTGGCTTACTTCATGCATTACATTTACAGAATCTGCTAGAAATTCTCCTACATAGGAATATGCTTTAAAGGCTATATAAAACCGGTTCTACTCAACCATATCTAATATGGCCTTGCATTGCTTTTCTCTGTTCTTTAGAGATGCACTGACTTTTCATACAGTCATTTCTTGCAATCTGTTAGAAATTGAATGCAATAAAAATATGTATTAATTTTACTCAATGGCTAAGGTGTTAACTGTTTTCCTTAGTCATCCTGGTCCTTTTCTGGCTCCAAAAAACCCCCACCCATGTACACAAATCTCATTGCTAACCCTGAAGTGCAAATGGGCCATTTGTCATTATCTACTCTTAGACTACTTACCTAAAAGTTAAGTAGTCCTAAACTCTGGACTTTAAAGAAAAAAGTACTTAAATTTGTATCTATGAAAGAACTTCTTTATACCTTATTAGATAACCTTGATCATAGTTTGGCTGCTTCTGAGATTCAAACCTTCCAGTAGTACCATTTTATACTCATATAGCCAAGGGAGGTTATAATTTTTATTTGCTTACTTCAAAAGGATCTCCAAGATAGAAGAAAAAAATCATACAATTTTCTCCCTTTTTCTAGAACTCTGTCAGTTTTATTACTGTAATTATATTTCTGTTCATTGCAATGCCTAAATTTATTTGTTGATTTTCTTTCAGTAGGGTTCCAGACACGCCAAGAAAATCACTGAAAAACAAAACATTATTCAAAGCCATGGGACTGTCAAGGCAAGGGTGCTTGCATTTTCTTCAGTGTTTTCTGTTTTGTTTTGTTTAATTTCAAAGTATCACAGGGGTACAAATGTTGTTGGTTACAAGGATCACTTTTGTACTGCTTGAGTCAGGGTTGTAAGTGTGCTGGTCACACAGACAGCTTCCTTGTACCCATTTAGGCAGGTTTCCACCCATTTCCTTCCCCACCATCCCCTATTTGATTTCCATTGAATTTCACTTCCCTCTCCACACGTTTGCTCATCAGTTAGTTCCAATTTAATAGTGAGTATAGATAACAGGAGCATGATGGCTGACGGGACAGATGTGTAGCCCACCTCTCCTAAGTCATCAGATGAGAGAGAGGGGGCTCTGGATCTTTTCCCTGCATGGATTATTGGTGTGGATAGACAGCTGGAGATGCTCAGAAAACTGGCAGATTGCTGTATATGAGGTATAATTTAAAACCACCGACTATATTGTAGAGATTTCCCCTGCCTGGCCATGCTGGCCGGCAGCTGGCCCACCCTCACAGAGGATAGCAGTTCGCAATTCCTAGTGAAACTCAATTGATGAAAATTTATTCCTGAGCAGAGTTTGGCAACCAGAAAGGGGTGCTTCTCAGAGCCACAAGGGGCTAAGCAGCCTGACGGAAAATTGAAAGGAAGCCGATCCCACCCAGGAAACAGACATTTTGAATTGTCCAAAATGGTGGACACCTTCTCCCAGAACAACAGGAGTGATTAAATAGACTGGACCATTCCTGGTGGGGAATATTGGTGTGGACTGGCAGTTCAGGCTGTGTGGGGAAATGGCAGGTGGCTGGACTCAAAAGTCCAGACTCAAAAGTGAGACTCTGAGCCACAGAAACTGAGGAAAAGATCTGCACACAGTGGCGGGAGACAGTGGCAGCGGGAGCCAGTGGCAGCCAACCCCTCCCCAACAGCTGATTGCAGTTGCCAGTTTGCGGGAGAAAGTGGGAGCACAGTGGAAAGATTTGTGAAGCATGGACTCCTGCACTGAGTAGGGAGGTCGAATAGGAGTGCTGTCTGGAATAGAGCAGCCGAGGTTGGACAACAATTAGGAAATAAACTTTTATAGAAACTCCAAAAATGGCTATCGGCCAGGTAGGGTGGTTACTGTGGTAACAATGTAAACTGTGAATCAGGTATAAGCCTGGGAACCACTCACAGTGCCACCTGGTGTCCAGAAAGTATATTGTATTATAAATATATTCCTACTAAAGTTGACCCCTACGTCATACATATAGATGCATATTTCTATACATATACAAGAATAATATTTTTGTAGTTGGTGCCTTTTTTTCTCTCTTTTTTTTTTTGTCTCATCCTTTTCTCGGAGGAGCTATTGTTAATTTTTTTATTTTTATTTTTTCTATTTTTAATTTTTTTTCTTTCTTCTTCTTTAACTTTTTTATGAACAACAGTTTTTTTCTTCTCTCTTCCTCTTCTTCCCTTGTTTGATTTCTGAGAGTGCTTACATCAGAATTTTAGAGGGTATTTTTTGTTGTTTGTTTTCCTTTTTTTCAATTATTTTATGATTATCATTAGTTTATTGTAGTTGTTTTATTGTCTGTATGTCTATGTGTTTCTGATTGTTCATGCATCTGTGGGCTTGTGTGTCTGGTAGCCTTTTTATCTATTTATTTGCTCATTTGGTGTCAAATGTGTTTGGTGTTTCGCTAAATCCCCCAGTTGTCTATTTTCCCTAACTCTAATTTTCACATTCAACAATAACAAGGGGAAATGGGGGATGATGGCTAATTGGAGCCATCTCTCAATAGAAGCTCCAGTAGGGAGGGAGAGATAATGACCAGAAAGAACCCAACAAAGCTGAAGGAGGGAAGCCGAGCTGAGAGATGAGATAGATAATTGCTCATCTTCCCTGCTGAGGCAAGCTTTGACTCCAAGGAAACTATTTTCAGGTACAGATCTCATCCCAAAGAGGTTGTGTGGCATTCCCCTCCCCTAAAAGAGTTGCTTGCTTACTCTGTGATCTCTACTGGTGAGCAATAAACTGAGGCTCTCCTTCCTCACCTCACCAAAGGGAATTGCTGGAAGTTGGGACTCCTTCTCAAGAGAGCCCCTGCTATGAGTCTAATAATTCTCTTGTCTGACAGGAAATTTGAACCAATATTTTCCTTGCCACCTTGATCCTTCAGTCTACCTACCCCCACCCCAAGCCTGGCAGTCTAGAAGTCCACCTCCTCCAGAATCCAGAATGTCTGCATTTCTTGGCTAGGATCGGTCATTGCATAGACGGTAGCAGTACAGCTGTGCTGTACCATGAATCCAGTGACTGTACAGAAAGACATAGAGGGAAAGGTGACTGACCTAGCCCCCCAAAAGAGTGTCTAAGCAGCAGACAGAGGCTTGGGTTCCTGCACTACAGGTGGAGGCTCAGAAATTGCTGAGGTGCATGAACACAAGAGGCGGGACCACCCACCCAACTTCAGCATTAGTAGAGTGATCGTGCTGGGGTCTAACTCTGGAGAGTAATGTCCCCAACTCCGTGGCCTGCCAGAGGGAACCAGACCTCACCCTATAGGGATTCCAGAGCTGCAGAACAGCGGCAACAAAGGTGCAGTGGCTGAGGGAGAAATTCTTTTGCTGTCTGTATATCCTCAGGTTTTGACTGAGCTCAGGTGGAACTTTCTTCACCTGCCATTGAGCACCTGAGGCAGGCAGACCTCAGCTTTCCCTGCTGGATGGTGGTAGACTGTGGTAACCATGAGGAGGAGGCAACGGCCTCACTTTGACTCTGGCAGGCACATAGCCCTGGCACATTTGCTTATTGGACAGAACAGAACCACAAAAACTGGGTTAAAAGAGACTGCATGGGAATACTAGAGACGGGGGTGACCAAAGTCCAGTAGTGAAAGATGACCAAGGAGGGGTAAGAGGCATCGATTACCTGTCTCTAAACTTCCTACTGGACAGGCCTCTCTGACCCCTCAGAGCACCAGAGGTGATCAAATCACACAAGCTGCCTATAGACCCCTAACATCTAGTTGCTGGAGTCCTCTTGACCTCTCCAGCTGGAGAGAGGGGGCTGTCTGGGACAATTGGTCTGGAACTCTTGAACTGGACAAATTACCCGAGGACACTACAAGGTGGGACCCTGGTTTTACTGTAGTGGGAAGGTTTGATTATCTTCTTCTACATATTACCAGTGGCGGAAGGATGTCCTAGTTGCTTGTATTTCAACAAGCTGAGACTGCAACCTAAAGTTACTGATTCACTATGATTGGACAGAGATCAGCTGAATACAACACAGAGCCACCTACCCTCACTACACCAAGCAGTCCTCTAGAGTCACAGACTGTGGTTTTGTACCAATCCTTTGCAAAATTGTACAGGAAAAGCTGCAGTCACCAGTCCCAGTTCCTAGGTGAAGGGCTGGTCAACCACAACTGTAGAAGTTTCCAGTCCAATTTCACCTTACCTGCTAATCTAGCTAAACACTGAAAAACAATCATGGGGCAGAATCAGCGGAAAAAACTCTGGCGACATGAATAAACAGAACAGTTTAACTCCCCCAAGGAATGACAAAACAGCCAATCCAGAGGATCCCATTCACAAACAGATAGCTGAGATATCTGAAATCAAATTTAGAATTTGGATTGCAAACACAATCAACAGAATGGAAGTGAAGATGGAGGTAGAAATTGTAGGATTAATTCAGAAGATGTCTCAAGAATTCAATGAATTCAAAGACAAAAATCACCAAAGATTTAGACACATTGAGAAAAGAAGTTTCAGCCTTACATGATATGAGAAATACAGTAGAATACCTCAGTAAAAGAGTGAAGCAAGCATAAGAAAGGATTTCTGACATCGAAGATAAAGCCTTTGAACGCTCCCAAACTCTTAAACAGGAAGAGAAATGGAGAGCAAAAATGGATCATTCTCTCAGAGGGCTCTGGGATAATTTGAAAAAGGGTAATATCCAACTCATTGGAATTCCTGAAACCGATGACGTGGCCTCGCTAGGCACAAAGGACCTTCTCCATGAAATTATGAAAGATAATTTTCCAGACATGCCTAGAGATTCTGAAATTCAGATAGCAGACAGTTTCAGAACCCCAGCACATCTCAACCCCAATAAGACATCCCCCAGGCATATCATAATTAATTTCACTAAAGTTAATATGAAGGAGAAAATTCTCAAAGCAGCGAGATGGAAGAAACCATTACCTACAAAGGGAAGAACATTAGAATGCTGCAGATCTCTCTGCTAAAACCTTTCAAGCCATAAGAGGGTGGTCATCAACTTTTAATCTCCTAAAACAAAATAACTTTCAACCCTATATCCTGTATCCAGCTAAACTGAGTTTCATTTGTTATGGAGAAATTAATGACATTCACATGTTGAAGAAATTTGCCATAACTAAACCAGCTTTCCAGGACATCCTCAGACCTATTCTCCATAACAGCAAGTGCAACTCTCCACCACAAAAGTAAACTCACTCTGAAACTTTGGATCAAATTCCAAATTTCACAGTGGAAAAAAGATTAAAAATGTCCACTGGTCTTTCGAAAAACTCGATACCCAAAATTATACCAAGCCTATCAATATTCTCAATTAATGTGAATGGATTAAATTGTCCTTTAACAAGGCACAGGCTGGCTGATTGGATACAAAAACTCAGACCAGATATCTGATGCATACAAGACTCTCATCTTATCTTAAAAGATAAATATAGACTCAGGGTGAAGGTATGGTCATCTATATTCCAGGAAAATGGAAAACAGAAAAAAGCAAGTGTTGCAATTTTATTTGCAGTTACAATAGGCTTTAAACCAACAAAAGTAAGGAAAGATAATGAGGGTCACTACTTATTTGTTAAGAGCAAGACTTAATGAAGTATGATGAGATTTCAATTATTAATATTTATGCACCCAACCAAAATGAAACTCAATTTATAAGAGAAACTCTAATGGCCACAAGGAACTTCATTTCCGCCAGGTCCATAGTAGTCGGAGATTTTAACACCCCTTTAGTGGTGTTTGATAGATCCTCTAAGAAGAAGCTTACTTAACCATCCAACAATTGGATTCAATAGACATTTACAGAACATTTTATCCTAACAAAACTGAATACACATTCTTCTCATTAGCTCATAAAACATACTCCAAAATTGATCACATCTTAGGTCACAAATCTAACCTCAGCAATTTTAAAAGAATAGAAACTATTCCTTGCATCTTCTCAGACCATCATGTAATAAAAATGGAACTCAGTAACAACAAGAACCTGTGTACTCATACAAAAACATGGAAACTGAATAATCTCATGCTGAACGATAGCTGGGTCATAGATGAGATTAAGAAGAAAATAAATAAATTTTGGAACAAAATGACAATGAAGACACAAATTGTCAGAACCTCTGGGATACTGCAAAGGCAGTCATAAGAGGGAAATTTATAGCACTGCAAGCCTTCCTCAAGAAAATGGAAAGAGAGGAAGTTAACAACTTAATGGGACATCTCAAGCAACTGGAGAAGGAAGAACATTCCAACCACAAACCAAGCAGAAGAAAAGAAATAACCAAAATTAGAGCAGAATTAAATGAAATTGAAAACAAAAGAATTATACAACAGATCAAAAAATCAAAAAGTTGGTTTTTTGAAAAGGTCAATAAAATAAATAAACCTTTGGCTAACCTAACCAGGAAAAAACCAGTAAAATCTCTAATTTCATCAATCAGAAATGAGAAAAAGATGAAATAACAACAGACACCTCAGAAATTCAAAAAATCCTTAATGAATACCACAAGAAACTTTATTCTCAGAAATATGAAAACTTGAGGGAAATCAATGAATACTTGGAAACACGCCATCTCCCAAGACTTAGCCAGAATGAGGTGGAAATGTTGAACCAGCCTATAGCAGGTTCTGAAATCACATTAACTATACAAAATCTCCCTAAAAAGAAGAGCCCAGGTCCAGATGGCTTCACATCAGAATTCTACCAAACTTTTAAAGAGGAACTAGTACCTATATTACTCAAAGTTTTCCAAAATATAGAAAAAGAAGGAATACTACCCAACACATTCTATAAAGCTTGATCTCCAAAGCAGGAAAAGACTCAAAAAGAAAAGAAAATTATAGACCAATATCACTAATGAATATTGATGCAAAAATATTCAACAAGATCCTAGCAAACAGAATCCACCAGCATATCAAAGAAATTATACACCATGACCAAGTGAGTTTTATCCCAGGGTCTCAAGGTTGGTTCAATATATGTAAATCTATAAATATAATTCAGCACATAAACAAATTAAAAAACAAAGACCATATGATTCTCTCAATTGATGCAGAAAAAGTTTTTGATAATATCCAGCATCCCTTCATGATCAGAACACTTAAGAAAATGGGTACAGAAGGGACATTTCTTAAACTAATACAGACTATCTACAACAAACCTACAGCCAATATCGTATTGAATAGAGTTAAATAGAAAACATTTTCACTCAGATCAGGAACCAGGCAAAGTTGCCCACTGTCTCCATTGCTCTTTAACATTGTAATGGAAGTTTTAGCCATCACAATTAGGGAAGAAAAGGTGATCAAGGGTATGCATATAGGGTAGGAAATCAAACTTTTGCTCTTCGCAGATGATATGATTGCATATTTGGAAAACACCAGGGATTCTACTACAAAACTCTTAGAAGTGATCAAGGAATACAGTAATGTCTCAGGATACAAAATCAACACCCATAAATCTGTAGCCTTTATATATATCAACAATAGCCAAGCTGAAAAATCAATCAAGGACTCTATTCCATTTATAGTAGCACCAAAGAAGATGAAATATTTGGGAGTTTAACAAAAAACATGAAAGATCTCTATAAAGAGAACTATGAAACTCTAAGAAAAGAATTAGGTGAAAATGTTAACAAATGGAAAAACATACCATGCTCATGGCTGGGAAGAATCAACATTGTGAAAATGTCTACACTACCCAATGCAATATACAATTTTAATGAAATTGTATTTCATTAAATACATTATTTCATTAAGTACAATATTTATTTCATTAAATAAATATGTATTTCATTTATTTCATTAAATACAATAAATTGTATTTAAAGCTCCATTGTCATACTTTAAAGATCTTGAAAAAATAATACTTCGTTTTATATGGAATCAGAAAAAACCTCGAATAGCCATGACAATACTCAGAAATAAAAACAAAGCAGGAGGAATTACGCTACCAGACCTCAGACTATACTATAAATCAAAAGTGATCAAAACAGCATGGTACTAGCACAAAAATAGGGAGGTAAGATGTATGGAACAGAATAGAGAAACAAGAAATCAACCCAGCTATTTACTGTTATTTGATATTTGACAAGCCAATTAAAAACATTCAATGGGGAAAAGATTCCCTATTTAACAAATGGTGCTGGGTGAACTGGATGGCAACCTGTAGAAGACTGAAACTAGACCCACACCTTTCACCTTTAACCAAGATAGACTCTCACTGGATTAAAAATTTAAATTTAAGACACGAAATTATAAAAATACTAGAAGAAAGTGCAGGAAAAACTCTTGAAGGAATCGGCCTTGGTGAATATTTTTTGAGTATGACCCCCCCCGGAGCAATTGAAGCTGCATCAAAAATACACTACAGGGACCTGATGAAACTAAAAAGTTTCTGCACAGCCAAGAACATAGTAAGTAGAGCAAGCATACAGCCCTCAGAATGGGAGAAGATATTTGCAGGATATGTCTCTGACAAAGGTTTAATAACAAGAATCCATAGTGAACTCAAATGTATTAGCAAGAAAAGAACAAGTGATCCCATCTCAGGCTGGGCAAGGGACTTGAAGAGAAACTTCTCTGAAGAAGACAGGTGCATGGCCTATAAACACATGAAAAAACGCTCATCATCCTTAACCATCAGAGAAATGCAAATAAAAACTACTTTGAGATACCATCCAGTAAGATTAGCCCACATCACAAAATCCCAAAACCAGAGATGTTGGCATGGATGTGGAGAGTAGGGAACACTTCTGAACTGCTGGTGGGAAAGCAAACTAATATGGTCCTTTTGGAAAGATGTTTGGAGAATACTTAGAGGTCTAAAAATGGATCTGCCATTCGATCCTATAATTCCTCTACTAGGTATATATCCAGAAGACCAAAAATCACACTATAACAAAGATATTTGTATCAGAATGTATATTGCAGCCCAATTCATAATTGCTAAGTCATGAAAAAACCCAAGTGCCTATTGATTCATGAATGGATTAATAAATTGTGGTATTTGTACACCATGGAATATTATGCAGCCATAAAGACAGATGGGGACTATACCTCTTTCATGTTTATATGGGTGGAGCTGGAAAATATTCTTCTTAGCAAGGTATCCAAAGAATGGAAGAAAAAGTATCCAATGTACTCAGCCATAATATGAAACTAATTTATAGCCCAATATCAGTACAAGAATATGGGGAAGGGGGCAAGGGAGGGGAAGGGAGGGAAAGGGAGGGAAAGGGAGGAAGTAGGAGGAAGTGGTGGGTCCACACCTAGGGTGCATCTTGGAAGGGTGCAGGTGAAGTTCACTAAGTGTAGAATATAAGGGTTTGAACACAATAATTAAGAAAATGCCATGAAGGATATGTTAACCAGTTTGGTGAAAACATTTCAGACTGTATATGGAACCAGCACATTGTACCTCATGATTGCATTATTATACACAGCTATCATAAAAAAAGATCAAATGATTAAAAAAGAATTGTGAGTACATGTGGTGTTAATTTTCCCAATCTTTAGATTCCCTGTTGTTTACCTATATATAGATGACAAAAATTAGGGTCTTGCTATAAATTTGCTCTCTTTCACATGGTAAACGAAACTAGGGGTTGGTGCCCATAGCTAAGTGGTGAGGGTGCCGGCCACCTACGCTGGGGCTGGCAGGTTCAAAACCATCCCGGGCCTGCTGAACAATAATGACAACTACAAAAACAAGCTGGTGTCTATAGTTCCAGCTACTTGGGAGGCTGAGGCAAGAAAATCACTGAAGCCCAAGAGTTTCAGGTTGCTGTGAAGTGTGATGCCACAGCACTCTACCAAGGGTGACATAGTAAGACTCTTGTCTCAAAAAACAGAAAAAGAAAAGGAAAAAAAGAAACTGGGAGGAAATTTTTAGAAGAAAAAAATAAATTAAAGATAAAGAGCATCCCCCATTCTAGTTCTAGAAAATTGGGGGTTAGGGTGGCGCCTGTGGCTCAGTGAGAAGGGCGCCGGCCCCATATGCCAAGAGTGGCGGGTTCAGACCCAGCCCTGGCCAAACTGCAACCAAAAAATAGCTGGGCATTTTGGCGGGCACCTGTAGTCCCAGCTGCTCGGGAGGCTGAGGCAAGAGAATCGCGTAAGCCCAAGAGTTAGAGGTTGCTGTGAGCCATGTGACGCCACGGCACTCTACCCAAGGGCGGTACAGTGAGACTCTGTCTCTACAAAAAAAAAAAAAAAGAAAATTTGGGGTTAGACACAGTCTATTTAATCTAACTTATTTTTTGAAGGGTACATCTGAGACTCTGATTTTTAACATATCTAATTTGGATTATAGAGAAAGATGTTTAGAAGTGGTTTATTAGCCTATCTGTATACTATAAAAGGTTTATTATTAAATCTGAGCTTATCTATTATTATACTTTTTGTCAGTATTTTTTGGAAGGAGGAAATTGTTTAGTTTGAACTTCACAGAAGACCTGAGAACCAGAACTCCTTTTCACATTATTATACAGTGGCATCAGGTGGCTTGTTTCAGGGTGTGTATATGTTTAAGGATACATGAGAGCAAACAGATGCCCTTCGACGTTTTTTCCAATAAATGTACTATACTTTCCCCTTGGTGCAGAAAAGTGGGGAGTTTTTCCCTGAAGGAAGAGAAAAGGAAAGATGCCATCGGTCATTCAGTTGATGTATGTGACCAGCTACTGCATGATCCACCATATTCTATAGCTCAAAAAATTCAAGACAATCCAAGCAAGGTGTCAAAGCAGAGAGGAGGTATACAAAGTAATGAAGGAAAATATAGACATATACAATAAAATACCATAGTGCCTGAATATGCTAGACCCTATTCAACAGAACCTCCATAGTTGACCACCTCCCTACCTTAACCACCTCCTTGAGTTGACCTAATTTTCATAAACCAGACATGCACTAAATGTACATATCAGTACAGTACGCTGAGTTCCTTATGTTGACCACCTCTGTATGTTGACCAGTTTGTTACAGTCTCTTGGGTGGTCAACATCCTGAGGTTCTACTGTAGTTGATTTGAGTGAAGATAATAAGCATATTAACATTGATCTTTGGAAATTTTATCATGAAATTTAATTTCCAATCCAATGCCATTCTAGTTCTCTTGTTAAAAACTCACTAAACTAAAATCCAAACAAAGGGAGCTAAAAGTAAGTTCCTGAGTACTATGTGTGAGCTGAGTTTCATAAAGGAATAAACGTCCTCATGGTTGTTCACTTAACTTGCAGTCTGTATCAGATATACATTTGAGGCTTGTTAATATGTATTTTTTGTATTACCTATCATTAATTATCATAATTTGAGTGGTATTTGCTCTGGATTAGGCATAGCATTCAGGAATTTTTCTGTTTTATATCACCGTCTTATATCACTTTTACCTTCTTACAGTCAAAAAAGTGAGCATTAGGGAGATAAAGTAGCATGCCAAAATTCATATAGGAGATCACTGGAAGAGGCAGAATCTGAACCCATCCCAGTTTGACGTTAACAGGGGTATCCAACCATTTGGTTTCTTTGGCCCACACTATAAAAAGAAGAGTTGTTTGAGGGCCACCCATAAAACACTGAAGCACTAATGAAAACTGATGATCCAACAAAAAAGATCCATAATTTTTGTGATATCCAATGCCACAGGCAAGTAGAAAAGTCCTCACATAATCAGATCATGGCCCATGGGCAGCATGTTTGACACTCCTGCACTATTTATAAATTGTAACCACTCTGCACCACTCTAAGACAATTAAAAGAAGTTCTAATTTTGTAATTATCTTTATTGTGACTCCTATATCTATACAAAACAGCAGTACTAGAATGTTGGTTCTCTTTATTTTATTTGCTTTAAAAACCTGATATCTAAAAAAATAAATTTTTTCTAGCAAAAATTTTCAGATCCACAGGGTCACTCAGAAAATAACTTCCCATATAAATGTTTGTCAAGATAAAGAGGTCTGTGATACTGTGATTACTATCTTCTAAACCCAGAAATTTCCCTGGAAACAATCTATTTACCTATTATCTATCTATCTATCTACCTACCTACCTACCTATCTACCTATCCATCTATTTATTTCAACAATCCATTTAGTTCCTCATCATGGCCCCACATCTTAAATCTCTGGGCATAAAGTAACTCCTAGGTTTGTCTTCTTGGAAGAATTTTGCTTCTAGACACAAAAACCATTTACTTGTAGCCAAAATACCATGTAAATAGGATATTTACCTAAACAAAATTAGGTAAATAAACAAAAATAAACAAACTAGCAGTGTAGCCTTCATAGCCTCATGGGAATCAGGGAATTGCATTTTGGGATCATTGCTGTCTCGGTGTTGCCCAATCCATTGACAAACACCTGAAATTAAGATCCACACTCTGCTTCTTATTGCCTCTTTCCACATAAACTTAATTCAAGTTAGTCCAAATAGATACAGGGTTTTAATGTATTGCTTTATTGCCATGTTAACTTTCTATTTAAAATTTTGTGCTGAGAATTATTGTAAATGAGAATATACCCACCAAAGTAGGATAAATATTTGCCTCATAGTTTTTTTTCTTTTTCTTTCATTCATTCCCTGCTTTTCCAGTGAAAAGATTTCACCTTTCTTCGGTGTCCTAGCACACATTTCAATGTTCCCTTTGTCATCATAAAATCTTTTCTCACTGAAGAGTATGAAAATAACTCTTTGATAGCTTATGATGATGTCACAGGTTTTCTGAAATCATTCATCATAAGGTAAATTGTTTAGAAGTGTTTTTATGCTTTGCTGTTCATTGCATTTCTATCCACAACCAATTAAAATCAAAATGAAATAAAACAAAAAAAACTAAAACTAACAACAATAGAAATAGGGTGATTATATGAAATGAAAAATTTCTCCAGAAATGGTGACTAATACAAATTCATTCTCCTTTCAGCCAATTCAATGAAAATTGCCTTAGTGAGTTGTTTATTTGAAATACATAGTTCCTTTCCTTGCTCTATTATGCCATGAATACAGATTTGTGTTTCTTACAGTTATTATTATTATTATTATTCCAACACCATTATACTTGGAAGCTGTCACTGCATAGGGGAGGACCAGCTGAGACTTTGTAGGATAATAGTTAATAATATAACTAAAGCTAAGAATTCCTGTAGAATTATTGAGGTGTAATTAGCTTCTGATGGAGAGGTATACCCAAGGTTAACATCAGCAACCAAACTTCACAGGATCCTAAGGGTGAAATCATGCTTTTTTTCTTTTCCTTTTTGTTTAGAAAAGAAGAGGAAAAGTAGAAAAAAAAATGGAAAACCTTCTTGTCTTTTTTCACTATGCTGGAAGGACCCTTAAGAAAAATTTCAAACAGAAATCCCTATTAAAGGTAAACTATGATTGTAAATAAAAAGGGCAGTTTTCTTTTTTTAAAATAAAGGGTATTAGGCCAATGTTCTGATATTTCTATAGTTCTTCTTCTTTTCTTACAATGGATTGTGTTTCTCTTAGGAAATCACTCTTTAGTCTGTTCTTTACCTAGGACTATCAAATAGGAACAGGTATTTCTCAGAGTGATTAAGAGAAGAGATATCAGAGATACTTTATATTTAACCTTAACTTTGTTCTGGGCCTTTAGGTATAAACATGAAATAATTGTTATTTCATGGGTTTCAAGGAACATGCCTGAGTTATTCAGTTTCATAGAAAAGGCTGCATTAAAGAGCAGGCCTCAACTTATCCAAGGCTAATGTTCATTCTCATGTATAGCTTAAGAAGGCTTCTGCAGTTTTCTTACTCAATGGTATCATTTCTATTATGTGCACCAGTTTATGCCAAGCCCCATTCCAAAACATTCTAAAACATTCTGTCCCATCTTTCTGTCTATCCCCACTTTAATGTATTATTTACATCTTCACTCAATTTCCATTTTTTCAACATGCAAAGATAGATTATTTTTCTTCTAAAAAGTTGCTGGGGTTGCCCAAAATAGTTTATTCAACAAAGTTGGATATACATTTTACAATTTATACCAACATTAAAATAACTTAAGTATCCAATTATGAAATGCAAGCAATAGAAACAGAAAAAGTATGTAAGGCTATGTATATAATCTTAGGATGAAGAGGATGTCATTTAAGCAATAACACAAAAATATCTACTGTAAAGACAGTGAGGTTAAATGCTTAGGGATGTGCTCACAGATGTCAAACCATTTTAATTCTGTTTCTATTATTACCTGACTATGTAACCTCAGGTGAGCTATTTAGCCTCTCTAAGCCATAATTCAGGGGAGGTAGGACCTTCATCATCTCCATGTTAAGAAGACTAAAAATGACCATGAATATACAGCATTTAGCATAGTACTTTGCTCATGTAAAGCATGCAGTAAATATCAACACCATTATACTTACAAAGAAAAAGGTAGATATATATTTGGCTGTATGTTCACAGAGAGGGTAATATATGAAAACAATGCACAAATATGCATGGCTGCTAGGGAGTTAATATTTAATATTTTTATCATAGAAAAATCTCTTTCTCTTTTTAATCAACTAAGAATTTTGCATATCTAAGCTAGTCATGGTGGCTCACACCTGGAATCCCAGCACTCTAGGAAATTGTGGTGGGTAACTTGCTTGAGCTCAGGAGTTCAGAGTGAGACCCCAGCTCTAAAAAAAGTAGCCTGGCATTGTGGAGGATGCTTAAGGTCTCAGTTTCTTGGGAGGATGAGAGGCAAGATGACCACTTGAGCCCAAGAGTTTGAGGTTGCTGTGAGCTATGACCCATGGCACTCTGGCACTGTAATGAGGGCAAAAAAATAAGACTCTATCTAAAAAAAAAAAAAAATTATCTACTTCAGATGATTGAAAAAAAGAATAGACAAGACATAAGAGAAAGAATATAAGCTTTCAATATTTTTGAAAGATTATTCAATCTTCAGGGTATTAATGGGTAATCCAAGAAATATAAATTAAGTTACAGTAATAATTTTCACCAATTAAATTGGCAAATACTTATGTTAAGTTACAAAAATAACTCTGGCAAGTGTTATATAAATTATACTTGTAAATGATGTAGGTAGAACTATAAATTGGTACATGTTTTCTAGTGAACAGTGATACCCAGTTCCTTATTTGCACATTTTGTCTTACTTATGGTTTAAATGTTTCTTTAAATAAGTATTTGATTCATTTTTAAAATCATAATTATTTCTGTCTATGTATGTATATATGTGTGTGTGTATAATATTTAAAAGACACAGTCTTTTTTTATATAAAGTATGCAGTTGGCCATCATATGCATGGGTTCCTCATATGTGAATTCAACTGTGGATCAAAAAGATGGTATTGACAGTATATGCAAGATTCTTGGATATAGGGGACTGACTTAATATTTAGGGGTTCCACAGAGCTAATTACAGGACTTAAGCATACTTGGATTTTGGTATTTGGGGGTTGGGGAGATCCTGAAATAAATCCCCTGTGTACCAAGATATGACTGTAATTGAGTATTACTTGAAAAACATGCTAACAGCTGCATGATATTTTAAACATGGGTATATTAGAATTTACTTAACCATAATTCTTTTTTATCTGTTTAATTTGATCCCCAAATTGTCCTCGTGATAATGGTGCTAAGCAGGGAAAATGCAAAAATATATATATTTTTAAATTGGGACATAATACTAAAACATCATTATGGTCTGTTTTGCTTATAGGAGGGCAGGGAAAAAAGGAGTGGGGAAGGCATACAAGTGCAACAAAAAGGAAAGAAAACTCCTCTGTTTTATTATTTTGTTAGTGTTGAAACCAGTTCATTTTTATTATCAATTTTCAAGATTTGACATTTCCTTGTGCTAAGTACCTTGTGAGAAAGGAGGTTATAGTAGAGGAATGGACGCCATGCTTGCAAAGAACAGCTACTGATTCTTATCACATTAAAAGGAAATGCTGAGAACAGGACGGTCTCCTGGCAAGCCTAGAGACGGTTTGTGATTTGGGGCAATCCCCCAAGTAACTCAGTGTTCTGGAATGAGATAAGATCGGTCACTCACTAGTAAGCATGTGTTAAAAATTGATGCTTAGTAGTTCTTCATAAGGGTTGTGGGGAAAGAACATGTGAGGAAAGAGCACCTGGCAATCCTTAAGCATGCAGCCCCCATATGTCATTACCTTAACTCTCCACCCGTTGTGTATCACTTTAATAAATAGCTGTTGCGGAGGGGGCTCTTGACTGCCCTGCAATTAAGGCTAGCCTGCCTCCCACGAGCTTGTACTTCTAATTCGTGTCATGCCTAGTTCCTTCCTACGGCAACCGAGACCAGGGCCTTAAGAGTCGCAACAGGCGATTATATCTGGGAATGAAGATTATAAAGAAACAGCTAAAGAAATTGAAAGAAGGAAATTGAATTTGAAGAGCAAAGAGAGATATGAAAGAGATTGAGGATCCACAGACAAGGGGTAAAGAAAATATCTGCAATGGTGGGAGGAGTTTGGGCTTTAAAAAATAAGATTCAGATTATGTGATAGTTGCTATAGACTGTGTTATTTAGAGATTTAATTTCCTCTCTCTGAGTTTCAGCTTCCAGAAATATTGAGCAAAATATAGCAAGTATTTTCTGGCAGTGGTTCTTCGTGTTAATCTTTAAAAAGGGGATAAACAAAGAAAATACACAGACATAGGAAATGCTGATTTGTGTGGGAAGAGTTAATAAACAGCACAAAAGAGGGTGAAAAAATTGTGGGGCCTACGTACCCTAAGAATTTCTAAAATAATGGGAATTTCCATAGTTCGTGAGATAAGGTTGAAAGATAACTGTACACTCAGGGAGCAATTACTGAAATTGCTTAGGCAGAGCCCAGACATCTTAAGAGGGTTGACTAGATTGGCATGAATGCAAAAATAATGAATCAACTAACAAAGAACTAACTGCTAACTTCAATACCAGGCAGAATGGAATAAGTGCTGTATACATACAGCTTGAGAAACAGAGGGCAATGCAAATACTTATAAGAATATCCCCCATTTCCTAAGTCAACTCTGAAAACAGAAAGGCATTTAGATGGAAAAGGAAGTTAATCCAAGAATTGTACAAGCTTGAAGATACTGTCAGTTAGATGGATGTGCTCACAAAAGCATTTCTATGTCAGGCGTATCCTGCAGGAGCAATCAACACTTGGAGGTCTAAATTGCTGTGTTTTAAAAGAGTTTTATCAGGTTTGGTCTAAAGAATGATTAAACCTAGAATGAAAGGTAACCAAAAGAGTATATAGGAAAACTGTCCCTTATGAAATTTTAATATTAAAGCATAAAATTCCAACCAACAGAAAGTCAAGTCTTTCATTTTATGTTATTAAACTATAGGTAACATTCATTAAGATAATATGATTTATATTCACTGTAATATGTATATTACGGATTATTCATCTCTGCCAGAGAAGACAATGGGGTTGGGGACACTAGAACAAAAGTACTGTGTGCCAGTGGAACCATGAAGAGAGGGGGGGGCCTCCCTGTAATAGGTAGAAAGCTTGTTGGCATTGGATCCAATCTTAGCTGTATTACAAACTGTGGCTATTTATTTAACCTTATTAATTGTCTAAAGTTAAATGGGAACAATATACCTACTATTCAATGCAATGGCAAAAATTAAATAATATGCACAATGTCTGATACAGACCAGTTATGTATTTAGTGGATATTAAAATACACCACGAAAATAACGAATAGAGTGCAGAAAGACAGCGCCTTGGATGTTGCTTGGGCAGCAAACAGAGTAGCATTTTGAGATTAATTTGAGCTCTGGAATCATTTGTTTCTCAGAAAGGCAATCTAAAAGGAACTTATTTTTCCCTTTGCAAAGACAAGGTAATGAGTACTTTAAAATAGGAATATTTTATAGCTTTCAAAATACAAAACAACAAAAGAAAATACCATCATCATTTAAGACCTAAAGCTTTATCCACAAAAGTTAGACCACAGTGCTGTTTCTCCCAGTATTAATGTTGGAAGATTTAGACTTTTAAAATAAAAAATCTTCTTTTTAAAGAATAAGACATCAACATATTCCTTTGTTTTGGAGAAGTAATTATTTTGGCCTTTTCCTGAGTTCTTATCTGCTCTCACCACTGCTCCCTGTTGACATTTTGTCTTTTGTTGTAGTTCTTTCATCTCTAAATCCTGAAGTTTGTCTGAGACTTCATACAATGTTACTTAGCTGTTTTCAATTCATGATTTCCTTTGGATAGAAGACATTCTCTTTTTATTTTACCTTAAATTCCCTTGGCTGATTTCACTTATTCAACTGTTTGAAGTAAAGGAGCAAGCCTACTGCTTCAAGAACAGAAAATCCTAAGTGTGTTTGTGTTTGTGTGTATGTGTGTGTGAGCATGTGTGTGTCAAATGTTGATGAAGTCACAGATTGTGTACTATCTTTAAAATAAATCTGAAAACTAAATTTTGGAATGCACTATTCCTTGAGGTCATTGGCAAAACAAACAATTTTTCAGTTTCTGTTGCGCAAACATCAATGTTTCAGTCGCAAAATCTTTCTTCCCATTTACATTATTGTGTGTGCCTGGCTTTCAAGACCTTATAGCTTGTCAAATGCAACCTGGATCTATCCTATAAATACACTCTCTTCTTTAGTCAGGCTGGTATTCTCAATGACCTTTCTAGAGCAGCAGTTCTCAACCTGTGGGTCACGACCCCTTTGGACTGTATAAAGGTTCACGGCATTAGTAAGGTTGAGAACCACGGTTCTAGTGTTCTAGAAGGAAGGTTAATTTCTGCTTTATGTCTTTCCTTACTCCATTACTTTGTCTAAATAGCTTTTATGACTTTTCATTTACCCAGTTGTATGTATGTAGAACAATGTATTTCAAGTCCTGTGTTCTCAAAACACTTGTGTCCAGTGCACCCAGCCTATAGTCATCTATTCTTAACTGACCTCACATAATACCATATAACTAAGATGATTTTCTTAGCAAAAAGATACAATAACTTACCTTGAGAAAAAGATAAAATGTCTACTTAGAAAGTACTTGGAAGTGAGTGAATCCAATCTTCCACTCTCAGGGGGGCATGAGAATGACACTGGCATCATGAAAAATTAACAACAAATTCCAAGTTGGTCACTAACTGGTTTCTGTAATAAGCTATTTTAAACTTTTTGATTCTTCTCACTTACAAGGTAGTAATAATTATGGCTTATTAGAGACTTACTTTGAAATATGGAATCTATATTATATATATATGTGTGTGTATGCATGTATATAAAGTGCTTGAGTAGTTGACCAAGAAATGGTAATGTCTTGTATCAATATATGTACAAGAGGCCCTGAGGTACCTGTAACATTACCCCCAAGAAAGATAGCTATCATGCTCAATGTTGCTGATAAAAGCCAGCCAAAAGTTCATGCTCTGAACTCCATCTAGAGTAGCTCATGCCACTTCTTCAAATGAACATAAAGTTAGACCCTACTGCTTTTCAATTACTATTATTTCAGAAGTGCCCTACCACATCATAGAGCCTGTTTTTATCATGCCCTTCATATTCAAACAGTGATCTTCAATTAGGTTATGTGTAAAGAATTTCTAGGAGGTACTGGGACATGAATAGATTTAAAAGAATCAATTTCCAGATCATCAACTTCTATTTGTACCTTTAAAATCGATCTGCCTGAGAGAGTATTTGTGGTGCATCTCTCTTTTCACAGTCATAATCCAATTTACTACCCCAATTACCCCAATGACAAAACCGCCAGATCCCAAAACAAAAGGCAACTAGATAATTTTCTTTATAAGTGCTATAATTGCCATTCTTAATCGTCTAATGCCATTTAACAAAATATCCCAAAACGTAGTGATTTAAAACAACAATTATTTATTCATTTTTAGATAGTGTCTCACTTTGCCACCCTAGGTAGAGCGCTATGGCATCATAGCTCACAGCAACCTCAAACTCTTGGGCTAAAGTGATTCTCTTGCCTCAGCCTCCCAGATGGCCGGGACTACAGGTACCTGCCACAACGCTCTGCTAGTTTTCTTAGAGATGGGGTTCTTGCTCTTGCTCAGGCTGGTCTCCAACTCCTGAGCTCAAACAATCCACCCACTTCAGCCTTTTAGAGTGCTGAGATTACAGGAGTAACCATTACACCTGGCCAATAATAATTTATTCTTTCTTATGGTTCTACATACATTGTTTTTCTGCTAATCTTGTTTGGGCTCCTTCATGTGACTACTTTCAGCTGATGGACTGGCTGTAATTCAGCTGAGATACTGGCAGAGTAAGGTTCACCCTGTCCTTGTGGTCTCTAGACTTCTCTTTCCCCATAGTTGCCATCATTCAGAAATGTAGTCTGGGTTTCCTTCCTTGGTGATGAGAGTGTTAGAAGGAGGCAATGACAGAAGCTTCAAGTCACTTTAAGATTTATCCCTAAATGTTGCACATATAGAAGCTGTGTTTAATGTTTAAAGCAAGACAGAAAGCCTGCCTATAGTCAGTAATGGGCAACATGGAGTCCACCTCTCAATAAGACCAGACACAAAGTCACACTGCAGCATGGGAGGTAAGGTTGTGATCATTATTTCAAGACACACCACATTTCTCCAGCTTTCTCATTAAGTTATGCATTCCAAATAGTTTTTTATAAATAATAATTATTTCTCAAAAATTTTATTACATTTGTGCTTTGATTAACTGCCTAATAATAGTGACTATAATTATCATACATTTAATTTTTAACTACTTAAGGCTGTTTTGTTAAATAAGTTTTTAAAAATTCACTTTATGTACTTTTTTTCAAAGAACTATGATAAGTTGATTCATGAAAAAAATCTATCAGTAGCACCAACTGTACTATTTCTAAAAAGAAAATGCACTTCTGTAAGTGAGGAGGAACAGAAATCTAATTTAAAAAATATAAAAGATGCATATAAAATTTTCAATTGTTAAAAAAGTTTATATGTTAAATAGACATTGGTGGCTATTAAGTCATCTTTCTACCTATATTTCATTTGAAACATTTTCAGAATAATATAATAGTTTTATTTTAAAATACTGATATTTACAATATACCAGAATTGACACTTCTTTGTGGCATTTATATTTACAATGAAAATTTTAACAGCCAACTTAAAATTTTCTAAGGGGTACATAATCAAACTAGTGTGAAGATCTCTTTCCCAGAACAAATTACCAATTATTATAAGTCTATTCCAATGCCTTTCAGGCAGTCTTAAACTCTTAAGTGTGCTTTTTAAAAAACAAATTCAGAAAATACGATTTCCTTCTAATGCATTCATTTGCCCAATATAATTTAATCATTAAACAACAATCACTTTTCTTTCTGCTTCAACTCATGTCTTTATTCCAGATATTCTTAGCCTTTTTTATGCCATGAACTCCATTTGCAATCTACTGAAGGCTATGATTTCTTCCCAGAATAATGATTTTAAATGATAAAATAAAATGTTTAAGATTATACCGGAAACCAACTGTATTAAAATACGTTATATTATAAAAACAAAATTTGTAAGGCACTACTACATGTGACTGTCACACATATAACATGGGGCAGTAGCAAGTCTAATGACTATTATATTTTAAATGCTGTTTCAAGGTATCTGTGACAACAATAATGTAAATGTGAAAATATCTGTGGTGTCTATTGTTGATAGCCTTAGACACTGCTAACAATATTGTGGATGGTAGCCTACATTTGTAAATGAAGGAAAATTTTAATTGGAGGTTAGTAAAGAAAAAGATGCATTTTTTTATTCAAATTCATAACTCGCTCAGATCTATACATTAATTTCATGGGAAGTTTATGGACACCAGGTTGTGAATCTTACAGGTTCCATGTGTTTATGTCTGAATTCCCCAAATAAATTGAGTTCTCCTGAGTATATAAGTAAGAATTGAGTCCCTTGTAGAGTATATAAGTAAGAATTAAGTCCCTATGAAATGTTAAATGTATCCTCGGGGAAGTAGTTAATGGACCACCAAGGTTCAATGAACATTTTGGGTAATTGTCCAAAACTAGTTATCACATCTAGATTTATAAAAGATGTAATTTTTTCTTCATAAATATGCTTTATATTTTAGAACTGGAAATTGATATTTCTATTTATAGATGATAGTTATTAGAACTGTCAATAATAATAAAAAGAAAATTTATATGAGCAAAATCTAATATTTTGTCCTTCTAATACTTTTCTAATTTTCTTAGTTGTGGGTACCTTACCTGCTAGGCTGTTTCCCAAGCATAATACATGTAAATATATACAAATATTTTCTCATTATATCCCTGGAAAATAATGCCATCCCACTTTAGAGATGAAGTAAGTAGGATTTGTAAAGGAGAACGTTGCTTGCCCTAAATTGCAAAAGTAGAAAGTCCTTGACCTCAGACCTGGTCTTTAGATTGTCTGACACTATTGTGTTCTTAAATATTACATCATGCTGTCTGATTGTCTATCAACTTATTTACCTAAATTATTATTAATTCTTTTAACAAGCATTAACTATTTTTCAATTATGTGCCATTTTTGAGCCAGATACTCAACATCAATATGTATTTGTCTAATTATTGGTCCACTGACCATACTCTCTGCCACTCATAGATATGTGTACACTCCTCTCTGTATTGTTATTCTGCTTGTTTATCACTCATTTTGGCTTTTGATACCAACAAAACATGTTTTATCTGAAACCTTCATTATATTTATAGGATACATTTATGCCTGATCCCAGAATAGGGGCATAGATTACATATTTTATTATTATACAGTCATTAGGTGAAGAATTATATAGCCTTTCCAAGAAAAAAGTTCAAGAATGGAAAGTCAATTAAAGCTGACAAATAAGATAGAAAGTTTTCTGCATAAAGTTTGTGTGACCCCACCTTTCCCATCACACTCATTGTATGATCATTCCTTTAAACTACTAAATACACACTGCATACTTGCTTGCTACTGTTTTCTGTAACTGAATGTAACTACGTGGCTAACATACATGAATCACTGAAAATGATATTACAAGAAAATTTATCTGTGAACAAAAATTTTCTCAGTGTGAGAGCTGAATTTCATCACATAAAAATACAAACCACAATATAGATCTCAGGTAAGTGGTATGACCTAGCAACTTTGCCAGTAACCCAACAATAGATATCCACATAGAGGCTTGCTTTTTTCAGCCCTTAGATTAGGTATATTCTCAGAGTGTCAAGGCATCTGCATGGTCTAATCTATATCTGTTAATTTCCTATAAATCCAATCCCCCACTACACTCTAGATAGGGAGAAGGGAAACCAGAAGAGAGTGTTTAATGACCCTTCTTTAAATACTGTATAAATAACAAATACCACTTGCTGCCCTTCTTTGAAGAATTAAAATTGATTTTCTTTTTCTGGAAGAGAGATGATCTGGCTTGAGTGAGCACACAATGGTTCCTATCACAAATGATGCTGCAAAATTTGCTCAGAAGAAAACAAAATATGACTGTGGCTGAGAAACTTTTTCAAGCATTGAGCTAAGTTCAAGCCACGAAAGGAGGCAGCGTTCTGAAAAACAGAGATTATGTTGGAAGAATTTGCCTAATATACCCAAGAAAGTTCTTCCAAACCCTTTGTTTCTGAGACTACAATTTAGAACAGTGGTTCTCAACCTTCCTAATTGCTGCATTGTTACAAATTGAACAAAGGGGTCATGACCCATAGGTTGAGAAGCGCTGCTTTAGAACAACCTAAGGCAAAATTTACAAACAGTAGGATGGTTCATCTGTAGAAAATGAAATCTTTTCTTCTACTCTCCTTACCTTTGGGGATCTACACTAAAAATTACTAGTTTAGATGTGTACTTATCAACGGGAACAAATAAATGGTTAAAAGAGTATTGTTGACCCAAAGATACCTTTGCAAAAGCACCTTTTTAAATGGACTAAGAAATAGAGTTCCTATTCCTTCCAAGGAGAGTGATTGCCCAGGAGACTTCCAGTATCAAAAACATTTTTTTCAGGGTGGTGCCTGTGGCTCAAAGGAGTGGGACACCGGGCCCATATGCCAGAGGTGGTGGGTTCAAACCTGGGCCCAGCCAGAAACTGCAAAAAACAAACAAAGAACAACAACAACAACAACAAAAAACTCACATATTTTTCAAATTATTAAATCTATGTCCATTTTATCTATCCCCCAAATCCAAAAAATACAAAATTCCACATGGAGTTAAAAATGGCAGTATGTTTAGCAGTGGGCACTTGATGAAGATTTAGATTGTCCTTCTAATACTTTTCTAATTTTCTTTTACATTGCTTTAATTCCACTGGCAAATGAAGGCTAGTAGCATCACGTTGTTACCTGAAAAGTGCAACCCACATTGTGCTCTGTGCATTGCCTTACGTTCAGGGAAGGCTTTTATCACTCAGTACAAATACATTTTAATTGTTCCCTGAACAAAGACATCCCAACCAAGCCCTTTGTTTGGGTGTGCACTGTTGTTTTTCTGAAGTAGGAGTTCCTGGGAAACAGCGCACTCACCTGGCACTGAAGAAAATCTACATGACACAACAAGGAGTTTGCAGGGCCTCAAAACTGAGTTGCAAAACTCATCACTGCATTTCTGCAGCTCATTGTCTGCAAATGACAAATTCCATCTCTCCCTACCAGACCAAGAAACAAGAGTATCCAAATGTTCCTCCCTATCCCACTTTTATGTTACTTTTTATTATCTTCTTAGTTTTTCTTTCTTTTCAATAATAGAAATGACTTTAAAGGCCAGTACATTCAATTACATCATTTTACAGATGTGAAAATTGAGTCTTAGAAAAGCTCCTTGAGTTTAAAAAGCTAGAAAGTGGCCAAAAAAAGGACAGAATCAGAAACCAAGGTCTCACTTACCTACTGTAAATTTTAATGCCAAAGAACTGAAGGAGGGTTGCAGCTACTTCCTCCTCAAGCTATGTTAAAGTCAGTAATATCTTCATGAAAACTCATTCAGTTGATCCTATATGAGACCCTGTAGAAATGTAGGGGTAATAACAAGAAAAAAAAGAGAAACTCCTGTAGATGTATGCAAAGGAGACTCTTTAATCATCAAATTGGATATTACTTTCAAACAATTTCCCCCATAAAAAGCCATAAAGTATTAAAGATTTAAAGATATTAAAGTGACTTTTCATACTCTTAATGACTCTATAAATATAAGACTAAAGTCATTAAAATAACTTTCTCTTGATTTACATTTCCATTGAAATCCAACAGTCTCCCATACATATTCTTATACTCTAGATAAATTTATTTTTCAACTTTTGCTAAATATCCATCTTACTTGAAAAAAAAAATTTGCACTTATCCTTATTTTTGTATATGCATGCACAAAATATGTATACACATACATCCATAGGTGATGGACTCATTTTGTGTCAGAAATCTAAAATGAGCTCAGCGCCTGTAGCACAGTTTTACAGCACCAGCCACATACACTGAGGCTAGTGGGTTCTACCCAGCCAGCGCTTGCTAAAAACAACAATGACAACTGCAACAAAAAATAGCCAGGCTCTGTAGTGGGCGCCTGTAGTCCCAGCTACTTGGGAGGCTGAGGCAAGAGAATTGCTTAAGCCCAAGAGTTTGAGGTTGCTGTGAGCTGTGATGCCACAGCACTCTACCAAGGGTGACATAGTGAGACTCTGCCATAAATAAATAAATATAAAAACCTTAAAAAAAAAGAAATCTAAAATGACATCAATTTTAACACACACACACACACATACCCCACATGAAAATAAAAGCAAATTGAGATTGTAAGCCATGAAGGAAAAGGACAAAGTTAGGCTGTATACATGGTGACTATAATTCAGTCCATTTGAACATTCATACCCTGTGTTTACACCAAGTGATGTTGCCACAATTGGAAAATCAGTCCATTCTTCCTCCAAAAAATTTCTAATGCAGGAGAAGACATCCATAATTTTGGAAAAAAGAAATGTAGGAGGAAATCAAAGGGAGAGCTTTTAGTATTTTATAAAGTGAAACTGGTAAAAATCTATCAGGAAGTGGTGGTGTTAATATGACATAGTCTGCTCTATTTATCTACAGTATTTATTCTTTCCCTTAAGTCCGTATCCTTATGCTCACTGTTTCAACTTTAATGTAGACTGCTTCACATCTCCTCAAACAGACTTTCATCCAAAGATCAAAGTTAATGTTTATTATTGACTGTTCTCTTATTTAATCATCATGGATAGGACAGTGCCAGAAATATTTAGTAGTCAACATTTCCAGTGAATTTTAATTTTTTAGCAGGTCTTTCTGTTATATGAGTTAGGATGGGATTCCTTTATTCTGTTCTGTTTTTGGTTTTTATTTTCCTATGCAATATTAAAAGATCACCCCTCATACAAGCCTACTATAGGGTCATATCCACTGTGAACATCCAAGAAACAATGGGCAGCAGTAAAAATTAAGTGAGTAGACACAAATCTATCGCAAAGATCAAGGTCAATTTGTATTCTTCACACATTTTTGTCTAAGTTCTTTCTTTGGTTGATATTCAAGAATAAAAAAAAGGCAGGAAGAGAAAAGTTTTCTTAATATTTATAACTTTTTCAAGAATAAGTTGTTCTGATTTGCTGTAGTTTGAAAATATGTCATTTTGTGAGATTGATCCAATGCTAGGATAAAGAATGTGTTCTGAAAATCTCTTTTAGAAAGATTTATAATATTAACCTCAGGCTATTTTGAGTCCCTGTCGATCTTTATGAAAACAGCCAAGAGATCCATTTGTTTTCCAAATAGTAGAAAGTCTTTGTTACCTTTTGTCAACCATGATCAAACAAATGACTCTGGGTCAAAGTGATTCAGTTGTGATGTGCCTTGGGTCCTGCCAGTCCCCTGGAATACAGACTTACAAAGCTGTCACTTTGGATCTGAGCTGCCCACTGCAGCCAATGGCTAAGTAGTCTTACTCAATTTTTTTCTGAGACTAACACCATTCTAGACCATCTTAAGCCCAAAATTAATAGGAACCATTGCCGTGGTTACATGTCGACACATGGCCAGGATAGCTAGTCAAAAACCTCACATTCTGTCAAACCACTCAGTGCAGTCTTATTTTTTTTTTTATTAGTGCAGTTCTTCATTGATTTATTCTTCTATGAAATTGAATAACCGTGTGATAATTTTAGTAAAACATTTAATTTCTTGATTGATTTTATTCTCTTAAAAGTGCTAGATACATATCCAAGGCATTGAGTTAGGGTGACAGGGACTCTGCTTAGCTCATAGGGACTTAGAATCTATTACTTACAGCTCCAACTCTGTAATCGTACTCATACTGGAGTTATTTATACCATCACTATTGCTAAATAACTTTTCCCACCAAACTTTACCCCTATTACAACATTCTTCTTTACAAGTGTGATATGCTTTGAAAAATCATTAATGGGCCACATTTATATCATGACAATTTTGCCACTTCTTCTTGCTACTTTTTCTACACATCACCTCCTTTATTTCTACTCCCACCATTAGCCCTCCCACCACATATTCATTCATACCACTCACACACAAACCCCACTCTCTTTTGAGTCCAGCAGTCTAGCATGTACCAGATGGATCTTTTTGAACCTGATATTTCTTTACCTGCCGGGATTTTATCTTAATTTGACCCCTATAGCTAAGGTGTCCATATGAGTTGACACGAAGCCCGTCTAATATATGCCCATGAAAAAATAATATTTTTCCAGATGTGATTAGTTTATTTACTACATTAAGTCTATTTGTATTGGAACTTGGGTTCAGGAAGTTTACAATCTTATTTTGGTATTTCCCTCTGTGCCCTTGAGTGTGTTTTCTCTGAGTATGTTACCTCTGTATGTGTTGTCCACTTTTGATTGTCAGCTCCCAGAGAGCAAGAAATTTGCTCACTTATCGTCCTCTGTAGAGAATCATACACATACCCGTACTTAACATGTCTTTTCTTCTGTTGCTACTGAGGATATTAATAGTGTTCTTCCCCACCATTCTTCAAGCCCTTACCAAATACATTAATTATTTACACATGGATCCAGGGAGAAAACTATCATTATTGACCTTTAAGAGATGAAGAAAATAAAATATTATGTATTTGGGTGAATTGTCCAAAGCTTTGCAATAAACGAGCAACAAAATCAAAGAAAAAGAAAATTGGTTCTCACTTTCTTCCTTTTCTTAAGATTTTTAGTTGAATTCAATTCAATTTAACAATTGAATCTCTATGTAAGGTGTTGTTTTAGGTGCTTTGGAGGGAATGAGAAAAGGAAGAAAAAGTAGAAGAGAATATATAGAGATAAACAACAGTGTTGTTGTCCTCAGAACTAGATGCTCAGAGACTCAGAGATAAGCACTGCACACAGAATGATTGTTATGAGAGGGACACCAAGGCTCGCTCAGGCCTGTGACATCCCACATTTATTGGGTGTTTTTATACACAGCACTAGTCAAAAGGGAAAAAAAGGTATAGAAATAGAAAAAGGAACATATAATGGTGAAACCATAAAGACTGCTAAGAAATCTTTGTTCAGCACATATGCTGGTAGACACATACATAGCTAGTTCTAAATCGAGACCCTTTTCACAACACTTTGCTGAAGGCTTAAGGAAGATAGTTGTCTGAAAAGTCTTTGTAGATGAGGTAGCAATGTTGGATTTTTAATCACATTATTCTTATAACAGAATATAAAAGACATTGGGAAAGGAAGAAAAATGAAGATAAGTCCTTGGGAAGGAGTGTCAAGTGTAGAGGGAGAAGACTTGTTAAGAAGTGATAGTAATGTTGAGGTGAGAATGATGAGGGTCTAAATTAAAGGAGTAGTAATGGGATTAGAGAAAAGGGAATGAACTGGACATATGATTCAGGGGTAAATAAACGCAAAGAGGCATAAGAGAACTTATAGTCATCAAAAATTTCCTGACGACAGTGGTTAATTGTTAAGTTAATTGTGCTACCTAAGGTCAAAAAGAGAATAGAATTGTTGGGGAACACTTGAGATAGATTTTGAATGATGTATAAGGGCAGATGCATGGAAATTTTTATGACCTTCCTAAGTACTTCCTCAGCACTACAACTAAGGTGAGCTCCTCCATTTTCACTGAACCATTCACTTCTCATGACCTAGGTGGTTTGCTGATTACCTTCAAATTTAACTTCATTTTTAAAATGTGTTTCCAAGGACCTACATTTCTTGATGACTTGAGGTTTTGTTTTTATATTTTTGTAAGCAACAATTCTCTGAAGGAAGTGACCTGCTTCCAATATTAAAATGCCTCCTGAAATTGGATACACAGTGGTGAGTACTGTGTGCCCTAAGAGAGATACTGGAATGCTGACAGGGGAAGGGGATAGAAGGGTGAACAAGTGATACAACCACTAAAAACTTGTAGTAACTAATTCTTCTTTCACGTGTTGTAAGATTAAGATAGAAAAAAATAAATTGTATTTTGATAAGCTAGCAATGACCATGAGGAAACCCAAAATAACAGAATTCAACTTTCATCCACTCAAAATAATATAAAACATGTATGTATAGATTTAAGAAACCATGATCAGGAATTACATACTGAAATCTACAAAACATAGATAGAAGAAAAAAAGTAAATATAGAGATCTCTTGTGATTGGAAGATTAAATGATAAAGATGATAATACACAACAAATTAACATATAATTCTACTATAATCTCTATCAAAACCTAAGCATGATTTTTCAAATGAATAAGCTTACTGTAAAAAAAAGGTAAAGGTGGTTTGGTGCTTGTAGCTCAGCATCTAGGGCACCAGCCACATACATCAAAAGTAGTAGGTTTGAATGCAGCCCAGGCCTGCCAAACAACAATGACAACTACAACCAAAAAAATACCCGGGCATTGTGGGCTACTTGGGAGGGTGAGGCAAGAGAATTGCTTTCATAAGAGTTTGAGGTTGCTGCGAGCTGTGACGCCATGGCACTCTACCCAGGGCAACAGCTTGAGACTCTGTCTAAAAAAAAAGGTAAAAGGAACTAGAGTCACTAAAACAATACAAGTGTAGTATTTCTAGAAAGAGAATAAAGAATTCACAAATATATATATCCACATAAAATTCACCAACTAATTTTTGACAAAGATACAAAAGCAGTGCTATAGAGGAAAAATATTTTTCTCAATAAATGGAGTTAGGCCAGACAGATACTCAGATACAGAAATAATAAATAAACAAATATAATGAATGAACCTCAACACAGACATCACATGTTATACCAAATTTAACACAAAATAAATTAAATTCATATTTTTAAATGTAAATATAAAGCTAAAAATTTTTAGGAGAAATAATAGGAAAAATCTTTGGGGCTCAGGGCTAAGTGAAGAGTACTTAGACATTACACAAAAAGCATAATCAATTAAAAAAAACATGAAGTAAAACTTTATAGATACATGTTTGTTCCACAAAAACCTTCATGAAGAACATGAAAAGGTAATCTGTAGATTAGTAGCAACATTTAAAAATTGCATATCTGACAGATAACTCATATCTAGACTGTAGAAGACTCTCAAAACTCAACAGTAAAAATCAAGATAAAAGCAATCCAATTGGAAAATGGCAGTTATTTGTCATTAAGGATATACTTATAGTAAATAATCACATACTAAGCTGGTCAACTTTATTAGCCTTAGAAAACAACAATTTAAAATCATAAAGAGAGTTCCAGCAGGCACAGGCATGGGGACACTCCACTTGTTGCTTCTCCGTTATCCTAGGGTCACTATCATATGACAAGGGCTTTGCCTCAGTTCATTATCCTCCCTGTGTACTTTCCATTTGCCTTCTTGGATTCATCAATGTGGAGGCGGAGCATGATGGCAGACAGGACGGACGTGTAGCCCACCTCTCCCAAGTCAACAGGTGAGAGGAAAGGTGGTCTGGACCTTCCCTGTGTGTGGATTATTGGAGTGGACAGACAGCTGGAGACGCCCAGTGAACTGGCTGTTTGCTATATATGAGGGGTAATTTAAAATCACAGACTCTGTTATAGAGATTCTTCCCTGCTTGGCCGTGCCCACCAGCAGGCCCCTCCCCTATGGAGGTCAGCACTTGTAAATGCTGACAAAATCCAATTGACAAATAATTAATCCTGAACTGAGGGAGGCATCCGAAAGGAGAGCCACTCAAAACCACGGGGAGCTGGGCAAACTGTTGGACAATTGAAGGGAAGGGATCCTGCCTGGGAAACAGACATTTTGAACTACCCAAAAGGGCGGGCACCATTCCCCCAGGTGTTGGAGGGGGCTGGCGGTTCAGGCTGCGCGGTGAACTGGTGGGCGCCCATCCAAAAGGGAAACTCTGAACCATAAAACTCAGAATAAGTCCCCCGAGCGCTCCAACCACAGGAACCAGCTTGAAGCCTAGGACCCGGCTTTGGCTTCTGGAGCCGCAAAGCTACTGAAGCCGGGGGAACCAGCTATAGGAGATAGAGCCGCGAGCCCACCAACGACCGCGGGCGAACTCAGCACTGCTCCCCTTATGGCCGATCACAGTCGCCAGTTTGAGGGGGGAACCTATGAAGAGAGTGGAGGGACTTAGGAAGCGTGGACACCTGCATTGAGTGGGAAGGTTGGTCGCAAGTGCTGTCTGGAAAAGAACACCCTAGGTTGCACAATTCTTAGGCGACAAACTTTTACGGAAACTCCAAAATGGTGATTGGCCGTGGAAGGTGGTTACCATGGTAACGGTATAAACTGTAAATCAGGTATAAGTCTTGGAACCACTCATAGCGCCACCTGGTGTCCAGAAAGTATATTGCAGTATAAATATATTCCTACGAAAGATGATCCCTACAGCAGACATATAGATATTTATAGGTATATTTCTACACACAAGAATGTTTTTGTAGTTGGTGTCTTTTTTTTGTTTTGTTTTGTTTTGGTTTTCATGTCTTTTTTTTTTATTGTTGGGGATTCATTAAGGGTACAATAAGCCAGGTCACACTGATTGCAATTGTTAGGTTAAGTCCCTCTTGCAATCATGTCTTGCTCCCACAAAGTGTGACACACACCAAGGCTCCACCCCTCTCCCTCCGTCCCTCTTTATGCTTCCCCCCCATTAACTTAATTGTCATTAATTGTCCTCATATCAAAATTGAGTACATAGGATTCATGCTTCTCCATTCTTGTGATGCTTTACTAACAATAATGTCTTCCACTTCCATCCAGGCTAATACGAAGGATGTAAAGTCTCCATTTTTTTTTACTGGCTGAATAGTATTCCATGGTATACATATACCACAGCTTGTTAATCCATTCCTGGGTTGGTGGGCATTTAGGCTGTTTCCACATTTTGGCGATTGTAAATTGAGCTGCAATAAACAGTCTAGTACAAGTGTCCTTATGATAAAAGGATTTCTTTCCTTCTGGATAGATGCCCAGTAATGGGATTACAGGATCGAATGGGAGGTCTAGCTTGAGTGCTTTGAGGTTCCTCCATACTTCCTTCCAGAAAGGTTGTACTAGTTTGCAGTCCCACCAGCAGTGTAAAAGTGTTCCCTTCTCTCCACATCCACGCCAGCATCTGCAGTTTTGAGATTTTGTGATGTGGGCCATTCTCACTGGGTATAGATGATGTCTCAGGGTTGTTTTGATTTGCATTTCTCTAATATATAGAGATGATGAACATTTTTTCATGTGTTTGTTAGCCATTCGTCTGTCATCTTTAGAGAAGGTTCTATTCATGTCTCTTGCCCATTGATATATGGGATTGTTGGCTTTTTTCATGTGGATTAATTTGAGTTCTCTATAGATCCTAGTTATCAAGCTTTTGTCTGATTGAAAATATGCAAATATCCTTTACCATTGTGTAGGTTGTCTCTTTGCGTTGGTTATTGTCTCCTTAGTTGTACAGAAGCTTTTCAGTTTAATGAAGTCCCATTTGTTTATTTTTGTTGTTGTTGAAATTGCCATGGCAGTCTTCTTCGTAAAGTCTTTCCCCAGGCCAATATCTTCCAGTGTTTTTCCTATGCTTTCTTGGAGGATTTTTATTGTTTCATGCCTTAAATTTAAGTCCTTTATCCATTTTGAATCAATTTTTGTGAGTGGAGAAAGGTGTGGGTCCAGTTTCAGTCTTTTACATGTAGACATCCAGTTCTCCCAACACCACTTATTGAAGAGGTAGTCTTTTCCCCAAGGTATGTTCTTGTTTGGTTTATGGAAGATTAGGTGATTGTAAGATGTCAGTTTCATTTCTTGGTTTTCAATTCGATTCCAAGTGTCTATGTCTCTGTTTCGGTGCCAGTACCATGCTGTCTTGAGCACTATGGCTTTGTAGTACAGACTAAAATCTGGTATGCTGATGCCCCCAGCTTTATTTTTATTTCTTAGAACTGCCTTATCTATACGGGGTTTTTTCCGGTTCCATACAAAACACAGAATCATTTTTTCCAAATCTTGAAAGTACGATGTTGGTATTTTGACAGGAATGGCATTGAATAGGTAGATTGCTTTGGGAAGTACAGACATTTTAACAATGTTGATTCTTCCCATGCATGAGCATGGTATGTTCTTCCATTTGTTAATATCCTCTGCTATTTCCTTTCTGAGGATTTCATAGTTCTCTGTATAGAGGTCCTTCACCTCCTTCGTTAGGTATATTCCTAGCTATTTCATTTACTTTGAAACCGTGGTGAAAGGAGTTGTGTCCTTAATTAGCTTCTCATCTTGACTGTTATTGGTGTATACAAAGGCTACTGACTTGTGGACATTGATTTTATATCCGGAAACATTACTGTATTTTTTGATGACTTCTAGGAGTCTTGTGGTTGAGTCTTTGGGGTTCTCTAAGTATAAGATCATGTCGTCAGCAAAGAGGGAGAGTTTGACCCTCTCTGCTCCCATTTGGATTCCCTTTATTTCCTTGTCTTGCCTAATTGTATTGGCTCGAACTTCCAGCACTATGTTGAATAGTAAAGTTGACAGAGGACAACCTTGTCTGGTTCCAGTTCTAAGAGGAAAAGCTTTCAGTTTTACTCCATTCAGTAAAATATTGGCTGTGGGTTTGTCATAAATAGCTTCAATCAGTTTTAGAAATGTTTCACCTGGGCGGTGCCTGTGGGTCAGTGAGCAGGGCGCCGGCCCCATATACCGAGGGTGGCGGGTTCAAACCCAGCCCCGGCCAAACTGCAACAGAAAAATAGCGCCTGTAGTCCCAGCTGCTCGGGAGGCTGAGGCAAGAGAATCGCGTAAGCCCAAGAGTTAGAGGTTGCTGTGAGCCATGTGACGCCACGGCACTCTACCTGAAGGCGGTACAGTGAGACTCTGTCTCTAGAAAAAAAAAAAAAGAAAAAAAGAAATGTGTCACCTATGCCTATACTCTTCAGTGTTCTTATTAGAAAAGGATGCTGGATTTTAGCAAATATTTTTTCTGCATCTATTGAGAGGATCATGTGATCTTTATTTTTGCCTCTGTTAATATGGTGGAAACGTTTATGGACTTGCGTATGTTAAACCAGCCTCGCATCCCTGGGATGAAGCCTACTTGATCATGATGAATGACTTTTTTGATGATAAGCTGTAATCTATTGGCTAGGATTTTGTTGAGAATTTTTGCATCTATATTCATGAGTGAGATTGATCTGAAATTCTCCTTTTTGTTTGGGTCTTTTCCTGGTTTTGGTATCAGGGTGATGTTTGCTTCATAGAATGTTTTGGGGAAGATTCCTTCTTCCTCAATTTTTTGGAATAATTTCTGCAGTACAGGAATAAGCTCTTCCTTGAAGGTTTGATAGAATTCTGGTGTGAAGCCATCTGGCCCAGGACATTTTTTGGTTGGAAGATTTTTTATTGTTTCTTTGATCTCGGTGCTTGAAATTGGTCTGTTTAAGAGCTCTATTTCTTCCTGGCTGAGTCTACGGAGAGGGTGTGATTCCAAATATTGATCCATTTCCTTCACATTGTCAAATTTCTGGGCATAGAGTTTCTGGTAGTATTCAGAAATGATCTCTTGTATCTCTGTGGGATCAGTTGTTATTTTCCTTTATCATTTCTGATTGAGGTTACTAGAGATTTTACTTTTCTATTCCTTGTTAGTCTGGCCAATGGTTTATCTATTTTATTTATTTTTTCAAAAAACTACTCCTTGTTTCATTGATTTTCTGAATGATTCTTTTGTTTTCAATTTCATTGATCTCTGATTTGATTTTGGATATTTCTTTTCTTCTACTGAGTTTAGGCTTAGATTGTTCTTCTTTTTCCAATTCCATAATATCTCTTGTGAGATTGTTGATGCTCTCCCTTTCTGTTTTTCGAATGTAGGCATCTAAAGCGATGAATTTTCCTCTCAAAACTGCTTTTGCCATATCCCACAGTTTTGGTAGCTTGTGTCTTCATTTGTTATGCTCAAGGAAGTTAATGATTTCATGTTTTATTTCTTCCTGCACCCATCTGCTACTCAACAGAAGATTGTTTAATTTCCATGCCTTTGGGTGGGGTCGAGCATTTTTGTTAGAGTTGAGTTCCACCTTTAGTGCCTTATGGTCTGAGAAGATACAAGGTAAAATTTCAATTCTTTTGATTCTGTTGATATTTGTTTTGTGTCCCAGGATATGATCAATTTTGGAGAATGTTCCATGGGGTGATGAGAAGAATATATATTCTTTATCTTTGGGGTGGAGTGTTCTATATGTGTCTATCAAGCAGTGTTGTTCTAGGGTCTCATTTAAATCTCCTACATCTTTGTTTAATTTCTTTTTAGAGGATCTGTCCAGCTCCGTAAGAGGAGTGTTAAAGTGCCCTGTTATGATGTATTATCAGATATCATATTGCTCAGACTGAGTAAGGTCTGTTTCAAGAATCTGGGAGCATTTAAATTGTGTGCATAAATATTTGGAATTGAAATGTCTTCTTGTTGTATTTTTCCCTTGACCAATATAAAGTGACCATCTTTGTCTTTTTTGAATTTGGTTGCTTTAAATCCATATGTATCTGAAAATAAGATTGCAACTCCTCTTTTCTTCTGAATTCTATTTGCCTGAAAAATTTGTCTTCCAACCCTTGACTCAGAGCTTTAATTTGTCTTTCGAAGCCAGCTGTGTTTTTTGCAGACAGCAAATGGATGGCTTGTGTTTTTTAATCCAGTCAGCCAATCTATGTCTCTTCCGTGGGAATTCAAGCCATTAACATTTATTGAGATAATTGATAAGTGTGGTAGTATTCTATTCGTCTTATTTTGTGAGAGTCAATTGCTTAGTTTTGTCTTTTGCATCAGTGTGGAGATTAGGTTCTGTCCTTTAATTTCTGAGTTCTTACTTTGCTTCTGATCCATTGTGGTGGTCAGTGTGCAGAACAGGTTGAAGTTTTTCCTGTAGAGCTGATCTTGTTGTTGCAAATTTCCTCAAAGTTTGTATATCCGTAAATGATTTGATTTCTCCGTCAATTTTGAAGCTTAGCTTAGCAGGGTACAGAATTCTGGGCTGGAAATTGTTCCGTTTAAGTAGATTAAAGGTAGATGACCATTGTCTTCTTGCTTGGAAAGTTTCATTAGAGAAGTCTGTGGTCACTCTGATGGATTTGCCCCTGTAGGCCAACTGGCGCTTACTCCTGGCAGCTTGCAGAATCTTTTCTTTTGTCTTGACTTTGGACAGGTTCATCACAATGTGTCTTAGAGAAGCTCGGTTAGAGTTGAGGCGACCTGGGGTGCGATAGCCCTCTGAAAGCAGTGTGTCAGAATCTTTGGTGATATTTGGGAAACTTTCTTTTATAATATTCTCTAGTATGGCTTCCATTCCTCTGGGGCATTCTTCTTCCCGTTCTGGAATTCCTATAACTCGTATGTTGGAACACTTCATAAAGTCCCATAATTCTGACAGTGAACGTTCTGCTTTCTGTCTCTTCTTTTCTGCCTCTTTTACTATCTGAGTTATCTCAAGAACTTTGTCTTCTACCTCTGAAATTCTTTCTTCTGCATGGTCTAATCTGTTGCTGATACTTTCCATTGAGTCTTTAAGTTCCCTAATTGACTGTTTCAGTTCCTTCAGCTCTGCTATATCCTTTTTATATTCTTCATATCGTTCATCTCTTATTTGATTCTGTTTTTGGATTTCCTTTTGGTTATTTTCCACTTTATTAGCAGTTTCCTTCATTGTTTCCATCATTTCTTTCATTGTTTTCATCATGTGTATTCTAAATTCCCTTTCTGTCATTCCTAACATTTCTTTATAGGTAGAATCCTCTGCAGTAGTTACCTCATTTTCCCTTGGCGGGGTTGTTTTGGACTAGTTCTTCATGTTGCCTGGATTTTTCTGCTGATTCTTCCTCATGAGTGATTTCTTTTATCTGTTTCCTTGCCCTAATTTTCCTTTCACTTCCTCTTGCTCTTTAAGTTCTCGTGCCTGTGGACTAATGGTTACAGGACCACAAGTGTGAGAAGGTTGAAGAGCAAAAAAAGGATGAAAGAAAGGAGGACCAAGTGATAAGAGAAACAAAGAAAAATAGAGAAAGGAGAGGGGTTGGGTAAAAGGAACATTGACAACAGAAGAGAGGCACAGAAAAAGGGAGACAGAGCAATATAGGTGTACAGTAGGGTACTTTGACACAACCTTAAAAAAACCCCACCTTCTGGGGTTGCCCAGTTGGGTGGTTCCCTTGAGGTCCGCAGCTCTTTGCTAACCTGATCAGACACAGTACCCCACTCCACCAAGTAGAGATGAAAGACAAACGTGTTATAAATCAAACCAAAACAAGCAAACAGAAAACTTTACCGGATAAAATTGAGTGAAAAACCAAATAATAGTGGTAGAAACACTAGCAAAAATGAAGTTCTAGTTATTGAAGAAGGCAGCAATGGGAAATTATAATTAAACTAGAAAAATTGAGAAAGAAAAAGGATCTGTATGGAAAAGGTTGAAATTAAAAAACAAAACACATCAACAACATCAAAATAAACAAAAAAAAACAAACAAACAACAACAACAAAAAAAAACACAACCAAAACAAAGCAGTATGTATATGTTATTGAATATTGCCTGGGCAACACGTGGTCTTCTGGGGTATGAGATGTTAATCACAGTTCTGATACGACTGGAGGCTGCTGATTTCTCAAACCCCAGCAGTAGACACCCTAAATCTCTCTTCAGCCCACTTAAAAGGCACTTTGAACTTGTAAACTTGATGAGCAGAAGCTTTCCCAGGAAAGTGCTTGTCGCTGGAATCACTGCTGAAGTGGCTATCGACTTACCCAGTGTGCCAAAACTGGTCTCACTCTGCCCCTGAGGGTTAGGGCTGCAAGGCTGCTCAGACCCCACCCTTAGGCTACTTGGTCGCTGGGTTACCAGCTCCCACCAGATTCTAGCTCTGCGACCCTGAGGGCAGAGCTTGCAGGGGCATATCACTCACAATGGATCCCTGTGACACACAGCCAAACACTATTAGCTCCGTCTGGCTCAGTGACTCAGACTGGGGCCCTAGACAATGGTCAAATTTCTCCGCACTCCCACTCAGGCTCTCCCCAAAGCAGTTCAACAGGTAATGATAGCTGGGTCAGAGATGAGATCAAGAAGGAAATTGCCAAATTTGTGGAAAAAAACGACAATGAAGACACGAACTATCAGAACCTCTAGGACACCACAAAGGCAGTTCTAAGAGGGAAATTTATAGCCCTGCGAGCCTTCCTCAGGAGAACGGAAAGAGAGGAAGTAAGCAACTTAGTGGGACATCTCAAGAGACTGGAAATGGAAGAACACTCCAACCCCAAATATAGTAGAAGAAAAGAAATAACCGAAATCAGAGCAGAAGTAAATGAAATTGAAAACAAAAGAATAATACAACAGATCAATAAATCAAAAAGCTGGTTTTTTGAAAAGGTCCACAAAATAGATAAACCTTTGGTCAACCTAATCAGGAAAAAAAGAATAAAGTCTCTAATCTCATCAATCAGAAATAACAAAGATGAAATAACAACAGACTCCCCAGAAATGCAAAAAATCCTTAATGAATATTACAAGAAACTTTACTCTCAGAAATACGAAAATCTGAAGGAAATTCACCGTTACTTGGAAGCATGTCACCTTCCAAGACTTAACCAAAATCAAGTGGAAATGTTGAACAGGCCCATATCAAGTTCGGAAATAACATCAACCATACAAAATCTCCCCAAAAAGAAAAGCCCGGGACAAGATGGTTTTACGTCAGAATTCTACCAAACCTTTAAAGAGGAATTAGTACCTATATTACTCAACCTGTTCCAAAGGGTAGAAAAAGAAGGAAGACTACCCAACACGTTCTATGAAGCAAACATCACCCTGATCCCCAAACCAGGAAAAGACCCAAGAAGAAAAGAAAATAATAGACCAATATCACTAATGAATATAGATGCAAAAATATTCAACAAGATTCTGACAAACCGAATCCAGCAACATATCAAACAAATCATACATCATGACCAAGTCGGTTTTATCCCAGGGCCTCAAGGCTGGTTCAATATACGTAAATCTATAAATGTAATCCAGCACATAAACAAATTAAAAAACAAAGACCATATGATTCTCTCAATCGATGCAGAAAAAGATTTTGATAACATCCAACATTGCTTCATGATCAGAACACTTCATAAAATTGGTATAGAAGGGACATTTCTTAAACTGATAGAGGCCATCTACAGCAAACCCACAGCCAATATCATATTGAATGGAGTTAGATTGGAATCATTTCCACTCAGATCAGGAACCAGACAAGGCTGCCCAATGTCCCAATTGCTCTTTAACATTGTAATGGAAGTTTTAGCCACTGCAATTAGGGAAGAAAAGGCGATCAATTGTACCCACATAGGGTCAGAAGAGATCAAACTTTCGCTCTTCGCAGATGATATGATTGTATATCTGGAAAATATTAGGGACTCTACTACAAAACTCTTAGAAGTGATCAAGGAATACAGCAGTGTCTCATGTTACAAAATCAACATTCATAAATCGGTAGCCTTTATATATACCAAAAATAGTCGAGTTGAAAAAACAATTAAGGACTCTATGCCATTCACAGTAGTGCCAAAGAAGATGAAATACTTGGGAGTTTATCTAACAAAGGATGTGAAAGATCTATATAAAGAGAACTATGAAACTCTAAGAAAAGGGATAGCTGAGAATGTTAACCAATGGAAAAATATACCATGCTCATGGTTGGGAAGAATCAACATTGTTAAAATGTCCATACTACCCAAAGCAATATATAATTTCAACGCAATCCCTATTAAAGCTCCAATGTCATACTTTGAAGATCTTGAAAAAATAATACTTTGTTTTATATGGAATCAGAACAAACCTCGAATAGCCAAGACATTACTCAAAAATAAAAACAAAGCAGGAGGAATTATGCTACCAGACCTCAGACTATACTACAATTCGATAGTGATCAAAGAGCATGGTACCGGCACAAAAACAGTGAAGTAGAAGTCTGGGACAGAATAGATAACCAACAGATGAATCCAGCTAATTACTGTTATTTAATCTTTGACAAGCCAATTAAAAACATTCAGTGGGGAAGAGTCCCTATTTAACAAATGGTGCTGGGTGAACTGGCTGGCAACCTGTAGAAGACTGAAACTGGACCCACACCTCTCACCATTAACCAAGATAGACTCTCACTGTATTAAAGATTTAAACCTAAGACATGAAACTATAAAAATACTAGAAGAGAGTTCAGAGAAAACCCTTGAAGAAATTGGATTGGGCGAGTTTTTTATGAGAAGGCCCCTCCGGGCAATTAAAGCTGCTTCAAAAATACACTATTGGAACTTGATCAAACTAAAAAGCTTCTGCACAGCCAAAAACACAGTAAGTAAAACAAGCAAAGAGCCCTCAGAATGGGAGAAGATATTTGCAGGTTATGTCTCCGACAAAGGTTTAATAACCAGAATCCACAGAGAACTCAAACGCATTTGCAAGAAAAGAACAAGGGATCCCATCGCAGGCTGGGCAAGGGACTTGAAGAGAAACTTCTCTGAAGAAGACAGGCACACGGCCTTCAGACATATGAAAAAATGCTCATCATCTTTAATCATCAGAGAAATGCAAATCAAAACTACTTTGAGATATCATGTAACTCCAGTGAGACTAGCCTATATCACAAAATCCCAAGACCAGAGATGTTGGCATGGATGTGGAGAAAAGGGAACACTTTTTCACTGCTGTTGGGAATGCAAATTAATACATTCCTTTTGGAAAGAGATATGGAGAACACTTAGAGATCTAAAAATAGATCTGCCATTCAATCCTGTAATCCCTCTACTGGACATATACCCAGAAGAGCAAAAATCATACCATAACAAAGGTATTTGTATCACAATATTTATTGCAGCCCTATTCATAACTGTTAAGTCATGGAAAAAGCCCAAGTGCCCATCGATCCACGAATGGATTAATAAATTGTGGTATATGTACACCATGGAATATTATGCAGCCTTAAAAAAAGATGGAGACTTTACCTTTTTCATGTTTACATGGATGGAGCTGGAACTTTTCTTCTTAGTAAAGTGTCTCAAGAATGGAAGAAAAAGTACCCAACGTACTCACCCTTATTATGAAACTAATGTAGGACCTTCACATGAAAGCTATAACCCAGTTACAACCTAAGAATAGGGAGAAGGGGGAAAGGGAGGGGAGGGAGGGGGGAGGTAGGTGAAGGGAGGGTGATTAATGGGATTACACCTGCAGTGCATCTTACAAGGGTATATGTGAATTTTAGTAAATGTGGAATGTAAAGGTCTTAGCAAAATAACTAAGAAAATGCTATGAAAGCTATGTTAACCAGTGTGATGAAAATGTGTCAAACAATCTATGAACCAAGTTTATGGTGCCCCATGATCATACTAATGTACACAGCTATTATTTAATAAAAATAAATAAATAAATAAAAAGATTCATCAATGTTATTACATGTATCAGTGATTTTTTTTTGAAAATAAATGTATATTCCACTATATCATGTACCATAATTTATCTATTCTTCCACTGATAGGTATACTATTTGTTTGATCTAAATTGATCTAATATAAATTTTCATACATTGAAAAAAAATAAAAAATTTTTAATAATAAACTTCTTCATAAGTTTTGTATGTGGGCATGCATTCTCATCTCATTTGATGTTATACATGCTTAAACTCAGAGAACAAGTTCAGATTGTAAGACCAGGGTTTTGTTTTATGTTAATGGTTTTCTACATACAATTAAATTTCAGCATGAATAAAAATAAATAAATAAAATAAAATCATAAAGAGATACCATTATGCAACCTACTAAGATAACTAATTTTCTTTTTAAATGACAACATGAGATACTAATGAGGATGTGAAAACTGGATTTTTATACATTGCTTATTGTAATGGACATTAGTGCAATCACTTTGAAAAATAGTTTGGTTGATTCACAGTATGCCTGTGTTTACTATATAATTCAGCAATTGCCCTTTTGGACATTATCCCAGATAAATTAATGGTTATATCCACTCAAAACCTGTTTGTGAATGCTCATAACTGCTTAATTTGTAATAGCTAAGAATTGAAAGCAACCCAAGTGTCAAGGAGGGGAATGATTAAAAAAAAAAAAAAAAGAAAGAAAAAAAGAAACCGTGTTAATGCCACATCATGGAAAAAGGCTCAAAAATAAAACAGATTATTGATACATAACAACAAATAAAATGGGTACAGGCGAAACTTGCTAAATGCAGAATACAAATGCCTACATACAGTAACTAAGAAAATGCCATGAAGGCTATGTTGAACAGTTTGATGAAAATATTTCAGATTGTATGTGAAACCAGCACACTGTACCCCTTGATTGCACTAATGTACACAGCTATGATTTAACAATAAAAATAAATTAATTAAAAATAAGTAAATAAATAAAATAAAAATAAATAAAATGTGTTTTATAAAAATTATACTGAGTGGAGAAAAAAGTCAATCTCGTAAAGTTGCATATTGCATGATTCTTTTGGTATACAATTCTAAAAATGACAGATTTATAGAAAAGGAGAACAGATTAATGGTTATAAGAAGTAAAAAAGGTTAAGAATGGAAGTGAGGTAAAGATGTATGACTCTGAAAGAATAGCACAAGGGATATTTTTGTGGTGAGGGGAACAGTTTTGTCTTCATGATTGGTTGTAATGTTTATACTAATCTGCTTATGGTAAGTTTTCATAAAACCACAAACACACATATACACACAAATCAGTGCATGTAAAACTTGTTGAAATTTTAATGAAGTATGCAGGTTATAATAATGTCAATTTCTTGGTATTGAATATAAGCATGTAAGGGGTTACCTTTGGGTGACTAGTACCTCTATGTACTATTGTTATAACTTAGTGTAAATCTATCATCATTTATTCTCTATAACTGACAAAAACAGCTAGTATAATGTTAATGGAAAAAGCAAGAGTAGACATTTTTCCATTGATTCCAATCTTTGACTAAAACATTTTTTTATCATTAAGTTTAAACACCTATAAGTTTTTCATACCCTTTATCAGTTGAAGATGTTACCTTTCTTTTTTTTTATTGTTAAATTATAACTGTGTACATTAATGTGATCATGGGGCACCATACACTGGTTTTATAGACCGTTTGACACATTTTCACCACACCAGTTAACATAGCCTTCCTGGCATTTTCTTAGTTATTGTGTTAAGACATTTATATTCTACACTTACTAAATTTCACATGTACCCTTGTAAGATGCACTGCAGGTGTAGTCCCACCAATCACCCTCCCTCCGCTCACCCCCCTTCCCCTCCCTCTCCCACTTCCTCCTTTCAAAATCTTTTGAGGATGCTTGATAATAAATATGTATTTGATTTTTTAAAATGCTTTCCTATAAAAGTGATAAAGTGTTTCCTTGCCTCTTTTATATTAATATGATATACTACATCAATTGATTTTAAGATATCAAGCCAACCTTACATTCCTGGTTGTTATAAATCACATTTGGTCATGTGGTCGTGTTATATATTGATTATAGTATATAAGTCTGTTTTATATACTTCTTAATATTTTGTTAAAGTCTTTAGTGCCTCCATTCTTCAGTAATGATTGTTTTGTTTGTTTGTTTTTATTTTTTTGAGACAGAGTGTCCCTCTATTACCCAGGCTATATCACACTGGCATATAGTTCACAGCAAACTCAAACTCTTGGACTTAAGCAATCCTCTTGCCTCAGGCTCCAAAATAGCTGGATACAGGTGCTACCACAGCACCCAACTAGGTTTTCTATTTTTAGTAGAGACAGGGTCTCTCTCTTGCTCAGACTTGTCTCAAACTACTGAGCTCAAGGGATTCACAAGCTTTGGCTGCCTAGAGTGCTAGAATTACAGGTGTGAGCCACTGTGCATGGACTTTTTTTTCAATTTTTTATATGGCTTTTCTTTATAATTATCAAAGCAGTTAGTATGTCTATCACCTTAAAACAGGCTTTTTGGAATGTGTTGAACATTTTTCCACTTTTATATATTTCCTGGAAAAGTTTGTGAGAGAGGAATATTATTTCTTCTTTAAATGTTGGATATAATTTACCACAGTATTTTTGGTTTGGGTTTTTCTCTGTGGCAAGATATTTAATTTGCAGTTTAATTTCTTTGTTATATATCTATTCAGATTTTCTATTCCTTATAGAGTCAATTTTGTAATCCGTGTCTCATCTATGGCTGTACCACCCTGAATATGCCTGATATTGTCTGTAATCTGTGTCTCTAGGAAATTGCTAATTTCACTCAAATTGTTGAATTTGTTGCTGTGACATTATTCATGTCACATCCTCAAAACTTTTTTTAAATTTCTGTAAAGTCCTTAGTGATGTCCTCTGTGTAATTTATGCCTTTTCTCTCTCTTTTTAAATCTTTATTTTTCATTGATCTTTAATAATTTTAATATTATTATTTTTATTACTAATTTATTTTATTAGTAATTTAATATTTATAAGAATACTTGTGATTATTATCTGTAATAACTATGCATGTTTATGGAATACAAAGTGATTTTGATACATGTATACAATGTATAATTATCAAAGCAGTTAGTATGTCTATCACCTTAAACATTTATCATTTCTTTGTTCTATGAAACTTTTAAATTCTTCTTTCACAACTGCTAAGATGTGGAATCAGCCCCAGTGCCCATCAGTTCATGAGTTGATTAATAAAATGTTATGTGTGCATACCATGAGTTCTACTTAAGCCATTTTAAAAAATGAATTAATTCCTTTTGGTAACAATATGGATAGAATTGGAGATTCTTCTCCTTAGTGAAGGAAGTATTGCAAGAATAGAAGCACAAACACCACGTGTATTCAGTATTAAATTGAAACTAAGTAAACAGGTTTCTTGTGCACAGTTGAAAGGAAAACTCAATGGAAATCAAGCAAGTGGAAAAGGGAAGGAGGAGATGGGTTAAGTCATACCTAATAGGTGCAGTGTACACTTTATGCATGATGGGTCTACTTATACCTTTGTCTCAAGCAGTACAAAAACAGTCTAAGCACAGTGGCTCATACCATGTAACCAAAATATTTGTATGCCTGTAATTTTATGAAATAAATAAATAATAAAAACTTTTCTTTTTGCTTTTTGAAAATGTTCACTAAATTCTTGTTAACCATATTCACCTCACAGTGCTATAGAACACTAAAATGTTTTCCTCCTATTTAGATGCAATTTTATATCTGCTAAGCAACCTCTCCTTATCCTCCCTTCCCCATCCTGACTCTTTTCAGCTTCTAATAACCACTATTCTACTCTCTACTCCTCTGAGGTCAATTATTTTTGAGTGAAAACATGCTGTTTTTATTATTTTATGCCTGACTTTTTCACTTAACATAATGTTCTCCAGTCTCATCCATGTTCCTGTGAATGACAGAATTTCATTCTTTGTATAGCTGAATAGCATCCCTTGCATACACACGTGCACACACACACACATATATACACACAAACTTACATTGCATTTTCATTATTTATTTATATGTTGACAGACATTTAGGTTGATTCCCTGTCTTTGCCAGTGTGAACAGAGCTGTAATAAACATGAGGGTGCATCTCTTTGACACATTGGTTTTGTTTCCTTTGGATAAATACCCAGAAGAGAATTGCTGAGTCATATAGTAGTTCTATTTTTAATTTTCCATAATGGCTATACTAATTTACTTCCCCACTGACAGTGTATAAGAGGTCCTTTTTGCCATAATCTCACCAGGATTTGTTAGTTTCTGCATTTCTGATGATAGCCATTCTTATTGGGAAACGATAGTATCTCATTGTGACTTTTATATGCATTTTGCTAATAATTAATGATATTTAGCATTTTTTCATATACTTCGACATTTGTTTATCTTCTTTTAAGAAAAGTCTGTTCAAAAAAAAAAAAAAGAAAAGTCTGTTCAGATCATTTGTCTATTATTAAATAAGATTATTTTTTATTTTGTTGTTACTTTTTTTTTTTCACTCCGTCGCCATAAGTAGAGATCCATGATGTCACAGCTCACAGCAACCTCCAGCTCTTGGGCTTAGGTGTTTCTCTTGCCTCAGCCTTCCAAGTAGGTGGGACTACAGGCAACCACCACAACACCCAGCTATTTGTAGTTGCAGTTTGACTGGGGCTGGGTTTGAACCCACCACCCTCAGTATATGGGGCCAACACCCTACTCACTGCCTGGTTGTTGAGTTCTTTGTGATCCTTGTGTATTCTGGATATCAATGTCTTGTCAAATGAATAGTTTGCAAATATTTTCTGCCGTTATACAGATTGTCTCTTCATTCTGTTAATTATTTATTTTACTGCGTAAAAGCTTATTTTTTTTTCTTTTTCTTTTGACATAATCTCACTCTGTTACCCTGGGTAGAATGAGGTGTCAGCTCACAGCAACCTCAAACTCTTGGCCACAAGAGGTCCTCTTTCCTCAGCCACTCAAGTAGCTAGGACTACAGACATTTGCCACAACCACTGGTTAGTTACTTTTTGTTTGTTTGTTTTTTTAATTTTTACTAGAGATGGAGTCTCACTCTTGCTCAGTCTGGTCTCCAACTCCTGACCTCAAGCAATCTACCTGCCATAGCCTCCCAAAGTGCTAGGATTACAAACCTGAGTCACCACACCACCAAAAGCATTTTGTCTATTTGCATGTGCTTTTGAAGTCTTAACCACAAAATCTTTTCCTAAACTGAAGTACTGAAGCACTTTCTCTATTTTTTCTTTAGTTTTATAGTTTCTTATTTTTTCTTTCTTTCTTTCTTTTTCTTTTTTTTTTTAAACAGAGTGTCACTTTGTCACCCTTGGTAGAGTGCTGTGATGACACAGCTCACAGCAAGATCCAACTCCTGGGCTTAAGCTATTCTCTTGCCTCAGCCTCCCCAGTACCTGGGACTACAGGTACCCGCCACAATGCCTGCCTTTTTGTTGTTGTTGTTGTTGCTGTTTTAGCTGGCTGGGGCTGGGTTCAAACCTGCCACCCTCGGTATATGGGGCCATTGCTCTACCCACTGAGCCACAGGTGCCACCCAGTTTTATATTCTCAAATCTTACTTTCAGTTCCATCCATTTTTATTCTTCTGCATCTGCATATTCAGTGTTCTGAGCATCATTTATTCAAAAGTATATCCTTTCTCCAAAATATGCTTTTGATACCTTTGTCAATAATCAGATGGCTGTAGATATGCAGATTTATTTTGTAGTTCTCTATTCTGTTCCATTGATCTATGTATCTGTTTTACACTAATATCATACTGTTTTGATTGCTATAGCCTTGCACTGTCTTTTGAAGAAAAAAATGTAATGGCTTCACTTTGTTCTCTTTCCTCAGTATTGCTTTGGTTATTTGGGGTCTTTTGTGGTTCCACATAAGTTTAGAAGTTTTTTTCTATTTATGTGTCATTGGTATTTTGATAGAGATTGGATTGGATCTATAGATTGTTTTGGGTAATATCACTATTTTAACAATATTATTTCTTCCAGTTCCTGAGCATGGGGTATCTTTTTACTTTTTTTGGAAAAAAAAAAAAAACTCTTCAATTTCTTTCACCTATGTTGTATAGTTTTCTCTGTGGAGGTATTTCACCTCCTTGGTTAGATTTATTCCAGGTATTTTATTTATTTATTCATTCATTCCTTTTAATAGCTATTGTGAATGGTATTGCTTTCTTATTTCTTTTTCAGCTAGTTTATTATTAGTGTATAGAAATGCTACTGAGTTTCGTATGTTGATATTGTATCCTGCAACTTTTCACAATATCTTTACCAATTCTGAGAGTTTCTATTTCATAGATTTCTCCTCCGAACTTTATTATTTTCTACTTTCTGCTTTCTTTGGGTTTAATTTTTTTTTTATTTTAGCTTAATAACCAGAAATCGTATGTAAGTGATTTGAGAATTTTATTTTTTCGATTACAGACCTTTAGAGTTCTAAATTTTCTTTCATGGATTGATTTTTGCTGCATTTCATAAATTGTCATAATTTGATTCATGTATACCGATTGCAAAATATTTTCTATTTCCCTTGTGTTTTTTTTATTTGAAATTTATAGGTATAGTGTTTATTTTTCCCAATATTTAGGACATTTTAAATTTATTTCTGTTATTGATGTTTAATTTTATTTTATTTTGGTAGAAGAATACATCTGGCATGATTTCAATCCTTACATTGTGTGTGTGTATGTGTGTGGCTTGTTATATGTCCTAATGTATGGTTTGTCCTGAAGAATATTCAATGTGCATTTGAGCATAATTTATGTTATGCTTTTATTTTGTGATAATCAAAAAAGATCGAGTTGGTTGATAATATTGTACTAGTTTGCTATAGCCTTGCTAATTTTATTTATTTTTATTCTATAAATTTTGGAAAAAAAGTATTGGATACTCTGACTATTTTTTAATGGTATATTTCTCTTTTTCAACTCTATGTTTTCTTTATATATGTATATTGGAGTATTTTCCTAATTATGTTCATTTATAAATGTTATATCTTCCAGATGTAGTCATACTTTCATCATCATGAATGTCCCTGTTTGAAGTTATCATCTCATCTTTGTGTTTTAATCTTATAAAATCCTGAATATTACTACTGATGTTTAGTAATAGTATACATTCTACAAAGAGTTAATAAAACAATAAATACTGTGATATATTTATTTGATAATTTTTTTATTATTTATGGTATGACAGGAGCAATTCTAGGTGCTGGATTATTAAAATTAACTATTATCCAACATCAGTCCTTTTTGGTCCTCTTTATTTATAGTTTGTTTTTTTATATTTATTTATTTACTATGGTGAGTATTTCTATTAATATTATTTAAAATTGTTGACACTTTATAAGATTATAATTCTTAGCAAGAAAAATATTTGTTGTTTGGCTTAAGACTACTCATTTTTTAATGTACAACATGGCAAAAACTGACTTATTAATCATAACCAATATCTCAAAAACTCTTATTTTATTGAAATGGTATGTTCACTGGCTATAATAAGACTGTAGTCCCTTGCCTACCTTATAGGTAAGTGTGGCCATGTGACAAAGTTCTGACTAATGAGATGTAATTCGGAGATATAAGCTCCAACTGGGCTCCTTTAAAATTTAGGTAGAGCTCACTATTTCCTGCTTTTCCTTCTTCTGGCTAAAAGATGAATGTGAAGGCTGGGAGACTGTCGATTATCTTGTGAGACTTTGAAATTAGAAAAATATAGGTGATAAGAAATGTAAAGCATAAAAGTATAAAAAGCTTGAGGCCAGATGGATGGCTCATGCCCATAAACCTAGCAGTCTGGGAGACAGAGTTGGGAGAAATGCTTGAGGTCTGAAATTCAACACTAGCTTCATCAATAGCAAGACTCCATCTGTAAAAAAATAGAACAATTAGCCAGGCATGAAGATGAGTGCCTGTAGGTCCTGCCACTCAGGAGATTGAAGCAGGAGGATGGCTTAAGCCCAAGAATCTAAAGGCACAGTGAAGTACAATGATGCTACTGTACTCTGGCCAGGAAGACAGAAGAAGACTCTATCTCAAAAGCAAAAAACAACAACAGAAAGAAAATAAAGTATAAAAAGCTTGGATCCACAGTGAATTCCTGCTGAAACAGAAAAAAAAGAAAAGAAAAAACCTACCCCTTTATTTTACTTCTATTTAAATTTTTTTTCTGTGCATCCAAATGCAATTTCTAAGTGATGCAAATTAGGATTGTGATGGTTTTTGTGACAAATGAGCTTTTATACACCCCAACTGACATACAGTAAAGAATAATGATTTAAACCTGAGGGAGCTGGAGCCACCCAAACTAGTGCAACATATATACGTATTTCTCTCCCCAAAACTCTCTTGCCAATTGAGCCCAAAACAGATTTTGGTATACTTGCAGAAAACTTATCTTTTCTTACCATTTCAAGGTTGTATATGTTGAGACCCTAAAGAGAGTGATTAAGAATCATGGCCCTGTACATGGTTGTCTGAGAAGGTCACCTTTCCCAAAGTATTATGCATAAAATGTAGACTTATAAAGGAACATACATATTCACCTTCAAAAATATATATATATTTTTTTTTAGAAATGCTGACCTTCAGTCTTGAACACTGAATTGTCCCTGAATATTTGCTATTGCTAATTCACTGCATTCAGACAGTGATTCCTATGACCTTAAAACAGCCTTTTCTGTCCTGGAACTGCTGGCTACTCAGCAGATACTGAGTTTGCCCTCATCTGTAGATGCTCCAGTGATGCCACATCTGCAAATTCAGCTAGCTCCTGCTGATTTTCTTTCTTTTTCTTTTCTTGTTTTTTTTTTTTTTTATTGTTTGTTTGTTTGTTTTTTTTGTCTTTTCTCTTTTTTGGCTGGCTGAATGCATGACCAAGTTAAGTTTCCTCATAAAGGTCTCAAAAATGACTAATTCATTAAATTTATTTGAACCCATCCTTAACTGCTAATTGACCTCTGCACACAATGAGTCTGGAAATGTGCACTGAGGTATCACCTCCTCTCAACACCACACAGAATCAGCCTTTTACCAGTCACTGCTAACACATATAGCATATATAACTGTTCCAATGCCTAGTTGTTTGGGACATTTGAATGATATACTCCCTTTTATCTTCCTAATTGCCATCTCAGCTTGATACCCCCACCCCTCAAAAGAGACAACTGAATAAAAGTTAACTACTACCTTGGCAGGTAAAAAACTTGATTAGTTATGAGGGAAGCAGGGGAGTACTGTTGACATTTCTTACTTTTAGTTCTTGCATGGCAATAAGGCATAAAGACTGATTTATCAAAAAGAGTGTGCCCATCAAGCATGAGCAAGACAGAGGGAGAAAGTTCACCCTGCACAAAATGAGCTGCTAATTTCTTTCCATTTCACTGACAATGTTCTCTACGAGTTCAGAGCAGCTGGGATGAGAACAATGGATTTTCCCAACCTGTGCTCCATTTAACTTCTGCAAATCTACAAGGTCAAACAGAAAGAGGGAGAAAAAAATAAAAAAAAGATTTCCTTTCTGTTTCTCTATCTCTCTCTCTACTGGGACATAAAAACTAAGAAATTTACAGACTATCTGAAAAGCATATTTAATTTCTTTAAAGAAATTCCTGTTTCCTTTGCTTTTTTGGCAAAGAATTGAATGCTATTCTGCTGTCCTTTCTACCATCAAAATCGCACAAATCATAGAATTTGTGATTTGCTGTTTGGAGTATGTATGTTGGGGGGAAGTAAGTGTAAGCCCTTAAATTTGAAGAGAGATGTGCTGTATCTGTTGGGTAAAAAATGAATCCCAAGTGATTTACTGTGCAATGACTCTACTGCCACTGACATAAAATCTTAAGAATTTATTATTCTTACTATTTTGCAATTATCTATGTGCACTAGAGAAACTTACTAGTCAGTACGATTTCCTATAACCCCAGAATGATAGGTTCCTTTGAGATAGAGGCTTTTTTTCCTTTCCTTTTCTTTTCTTTTCACTTTGCCTTTCTTTTTTTTTTTTTTTTTTTTGGTGAATGTACCAACTCCCCTCTGATCTGCTTCACGTAACTTAGATCTCAGTTAACACTAGCCTATGGCAATAACTAGGAATCTGAGCTCTTATTCACCAAGAATATCTTGCCAAGTTTATAGTTCAGGAACTACCTCCCTATTACTAGGAATCATGTGCCACCATACCACATATAGCATCAAATTCTGGGAAAATTGAGGCTAAGAACCTACGTATACAAATGCAGTCATACTTCTAATATTGGAAATCTTATGTTCACGATCAGAAGACAAAATGAATCTGATGTTTTGAATTCAAAAAGAATAATTATAGTGATGATTTAAAAAATGTAATTTTCTGTTCAAGAAACCAAAAGCTTTTCCTGGGAATATGCTGCATGTTTTTCTTTTTCTTCCACTATGCATTCTGGTTTATTCAATAGAAAATAAAGTTAAGGGGGGAGCAGCAAATTTCAATTAATTTTCTAATAAGGTTGCTTTTCTACCATTTAACTTTTGAATGCTGTACGTAAAATAACTATTTTTTTTTTTCATTTTTGGCTGAGGTCCGGCTTGAACCCACTACCCCTGGTTTATGGGGCTGGCCATAGGCGCCATAAACCAGGCCATAGGTGCCTACTCCTTGAGCCATAGGCGCCACCCAAAATAACTATTTTTAAAAATATATCATGTTTGAGCCCTACCCATTTCTCTGTATTTATATTCTGATTTTCTTCCTCGTTTCACTCTTCTCTTCTAAACACACTGAATGACTGGCAGGTCTCTCTCTGTCATTTTCTTTGTAGCCTGACTTCTCTCACGTTATAATCCCATGTGTTTTGAAGCATAGACTTGAGGCTTCTGTTTAAGCTCACGGTAAATGTGTCTTGGTCTGTCTTTATGGCTCATTGGAGAGGTATAGATTGGCCTTTCCTCGAACTCTTCACTTTATCCCTGTGCATCTCTAATCACAGCCTGGATGTGCTACATGACACAGGTCTCTTGCATTTTAGGGGCAAGAAGAGACCATGTAAGACCCATCATTATATGCCTAGGACTTAGGATAATTCCCAGATAATTCTCCAGAGCGTGGAGTCAAAATGTTTGTCAAGTGCATGAGTGTAGATCTTGGATCTAGCTGCATTTCTCATGCCAGACATTGCTCATTGAAAAATTTGCTTTCAGAGAGTTATATTGCCCATTTAACAGAAACACTGCCCTTTGACCTGGTGCCGTGATTCACAACTGTAATCCTAGCACTCTGGGAGGCTGTGGTGGAAGAATTCCTTCATCTCAGGAGTTCCAGACCAGCCTGAGCCTGAGCCAAACCCCATTATTACTAAAAATAGAAAAACTAGCCAATTGTTGTGGTGGCTGCCTGTAATCCCAGCTACTCAGAAGGTTGAGGCAGGAAGATTGCTTGAGCCCTGGAGTTTGAGGTTGCTGTGAGCTAGGCTGAGGCCACTGGGCTCTCTAGCCTGGGCAACAGAGTGAGACTGTCTCAAAAACCAAACAAACAAACAAGTCTCAAAAACCAACCAATCAACCAAACAAACAAAACAGAGATATTCCAAAGACATTCCTCTCAATCTTTGATTTATATTCCATACATCTCTGTACTCTAGTCATAATATACAATCATCCATTGTATATTATGTTACCAAAATAAGAATAATATGTTTGTTAATGATTTTTTTCATGTGGTAGTCACTAGTTATCATTCAATGTTTTCTAAATATTTATTTATAATCACTAAAATAAAATGAAAAATTAAATCAGTAATCCTAAATTTTATATCAAATTGGTGATTTAGAAACATTTATTGTTTAAAGACAATGATTTAGGGTGATATTCAACATGAAATACATTGAAAAGTTAAAACACTGTCTTCAAAAAATACTTTTTTTATTTTTTTTAAGGGGGGATCTTCTTTAGTCTCTAAGTGACCTACTTGGGGAAGTTCCTTTGGATGCTCTGTCTGCTAATATGCAACAGAGAAATTGCATAGCTAATATCTTAGTTTTACATATCTGAAGACATTTTCTAATCTTGAATGCTATGGCCAAACTGATCATCTAAAATTAAGGTATGGTGATTATAGGATGTTCATAAAGTTCATGTGCAACATAAAACAGTTGACTATTTAAATGACAGTCATGGATCTAAGTAGTAAGTATAGAGGGTAAAGTCGTTTCTAAGAAAGTATAAGATTTGCTGCTTAGCACTAGAAATTAAAGGACTGCTAGACTCTAGATGTAGCTTCAAAAATGGTAGCCAAAATACAAGAAAAGCAAAGCAAAGAAAATGTACCAGTTATCTTAAAACATGGAAGCTCTAAGTCATGAATTAGATTTACTGTCTAATTCTTCTTTATGTGAACGACCTCTCATTCAAATTTTTGAATACAAGTAAAGACTCTAGCACCGCTGGCCTCATGAGATGGCTCTGGCCTATAATCCTAGCACTCTGGGGACCAAGGTGAGAGGATCCCTTGGTTTAGGAGTTTGAGACCAGCCTAACCAATAGGAAGATCCTGACTCTACTGAAAATACAAAAATTAGCTAAGCATTGTGGTGGGTGCTTGTAGTCCCAGCTACTCAGGAGGGTGAGGCAGGAGGATCATTTGGACCTAGGAGTCTGAGGTTGCTGTGAGCTAGGCTGTCTCCAAGTCAGGTGGAGGTTGCCACCTCCAAGTCATTTTTTTTTAAGAGACAGAGTCTCACTTTATCACCCTCAGTAGAGTACTATGACGTCACAGCTCACAGCAACCTCCAATTCCTGGGCTTAGGCAATTCTCTTCCTTCAGCCTCCTGAGTAGCTGGGACTATAGACACCCACCACAATGCCTGGCTATTTTTTGTTGCAGTTTGGCCAGGGCTGGTTTGAACCCACCAATCATGGTATATGGGGCCAGTGCCATACCTACTGAGCCATAGGTGCCGCCCACCATCTCCAAGTCTTTAACTTCAATGATATGGGTTACTTTCAAGAGAAGCTGGCGCCCTTTTTCATGGAGCTGAATATATGCTGGACTAGTCAGAAAAGTGAAGCCAGATATGACAGATGCTGAAGGAGCTGTGCATAGTGCTGCTGCCCCATGCAAGGAAGGTAATCCAACAGATAAGAGACCTATATGAATTTAAGCAGAGCTAGAGCCCCTGAACAGGGTTTCTGAATGTTAAAAGAAGATGGTTGCTGCCTCACTTCTACCACTTAATGCACACTGCCCCTTGGATTCCATGCTAACCTAGGGAAGGAAAGTCTAGAGAGTATAGAATCAGCTTAGCTAAAATGACTATGCAAATCCTTCAGAACATTCTGGCTCCTCAGAGTCCTGCTGGCTTGATAAAGGAAGTACATAGGAAATCGTACTTAAAACTTTAAAATACAATATAATACAATACAATAACGGGTATTTTCTTTTCTATAATAAGCTGGCCATTGTTTCACCTGTGTTGTTGTTATTTATTCAGAATTGCTAGCCATGAGCATAATTGGTAGATCCCTATGCAGCATGATTTGCCCAGAATCAAAGGGACTAAGAAACATAAAATTTCAAACTTAATTGTTAGCCTACAGAAGGTCGCAGACCACACATAGATCTAATCAGAATACTGCCATAATACTTAACACAGAGCCTAGTCTATACAAATAGAGCAGTGATTTTCAACCCATGTGGCACACTGATGTGCCATGAGAGGATTTTAGGTGTGCTGTGAAAATTTTAAGCATTATTTATTAAATTAATTTTTAAAGAAGTTCAGTGCATGGTATGCATATTCATTTTAACTATAGGGTCAAGTAAAAGGTTGAAAAACAATGCAATAGAGAGAGAGAGAGAAAGAGAGAGACCACATTTGTGTAGGAAACTGAAGTAAGACAAGGAAGACAGTATAAAAATAATAATTATATTTTTCCTATAAATATCCTTAAGAATAGAGTTTATCCTAAATCTGTAGCTGCAAATTAAATACTTAAACAAAAAACATATTTCTAACTTTCTAGAGTTTTAGTTGTAGGTAAAAATGGGAATTATAAACTTACATAAGAGCAAAAATACTGTTAAGATAATAGTGAAGCCCATGCAAATGGACTTAGGCAGAAGTCGCTTTATAAAAAAAAGATCAATTGTAATATGTCCTTGATTATTTAAATAAAGCACATATATTTCTAAGTATATAGGAAAGCCTTACATGGTGATATTTCCTTCTAATTCATAAATAAAGGAAATCCCAATCCATTTTTGATAAATGTCAATGTATCATCAGGATTTCAAGACAATAAGAAAAGGATTTGTGTTCCTTTTACTTTGGCTGAGATTAAAACCACAGGCACTGTCGCAGGAGATGTCACCTTGCAATGCTGAACAATTGAGTCAGACAGAGTTTGGAGGGATTTTGCAGCCCTCAATGTCAAGGTCAAACAGGATTTTAGTTTCCCTTTTCAAGGTATCCTTACTCAGCTTCTCTCTCCAGATATGGCGTCTCCAACAGGATTCCCTTGAGTACTAGCAACAATAATGTTCCCTGATTGGCACCAAGATTGTCTAGAAGTGGCCAGTGAAATTCCCATCTGGGAGGCAAGGAAACTGCTGTCTTGGCCCAGATGCTGGTGGAAGCCTATGGGCATGAAAGGCATCAACATCCAGCCCTTCAGCACACTCACACCCGGGCAAGTTACCCTACTACAGTGATTACCTAAGGTTACCCTATCTTTTCTTTTCTGGAATTCTTGCTTGCAGCTCCAAGTAGCTCAAGGAAGAAATAACAAATGCATATTTAAAAAATAGGATATTCATTTATAATATAGTCTGAAGTCTGGAAGTGTGATTCCTCCCGATTTGTTTTTATTTCTGAGTAATGATACATGTATTTATGATCTATGTACAACAGACTTAATAAAAAAAATAATAAAAAAATAGGATATTATTAGTGGAGGAAAATCCATTCACCTGTACAACCGAACAGCATTTAGCATAGGATCAGGCATAGGTCTTTGTGGTAAAGTAATTTATAAACAATTGAATGGAAAGAGATACCCTGATAATTCTACCAACCATTATTCTCAAAAACCAATACAGCAAGTTATTTTGTGAATTAATATATATGAGAACATACCATATGAGAGAAGAATTATAGAAGAAAATGAAAACGTGTGTTCTTACAATAAGTCTTATCACATATATTTAAAATCTATCTTTGACAATCCTCCCTGAGTGTCTTGAGAGCTGGAACTTTTCCTGCATTGTAGTCCAGAGAAAATCCCTGTGACTGACATGCAAAAGGTAGCTAATAAACATTTTTAAATAAGTAAATTCAGACAGAGAAAAAAAAAATCCCAAACTATGCACAATGGAAACCATGTGCCATTAAAATATGAACGATTATTTGTGAGAACCATTTGGAAGAGCACTTTGAATACATGTCTATTGATTACATTTGGTCATTTCTTTTATAAAGGCATGTCAAACGTCCTTAATGTTACAGACACTCAGCTGTGTGTTGAGTGAATAAGAGATCTAGTCCCAGCTACTACAGACCATATGAAGAAAATACATAGAACATGGGCATAGGCAAAATGAACTTCGAGTCTAACATGCTTAACTATGTGTAATTCACTTAAAATTTTCACACTCAAAAAGTAGCATCATATATGGAAATCCACTAACCTGCTTATAGAAGAATTACTATTTGACTCTAAATTTTAATAAGAAGAAAGAAGTAGAAATGAGAATGTTATCAGTTAGCTATTGCTAAGATCTAACACACTATCCCAATCTCAGAGGTGTAAAACAATAAGCATTAATTAGTGTTCTCAGAGCTGTGGGTGGGATGGGCAATTGTTCTTGACATGACTGGCTGGCTCATTTATCTGTCATCATCCCTGAGTCAGTTAGCACCCCTCTGCATCTTGGCTGAACACTCTTATGGGTAGCAGTCAGCCAGCCCTCTGTCTACTCTTTGGTTTTTCATCCTCCAGCAGGTTAGCACAGCCTCGTTCCATGGAAGGGACAGGGTTTGAGAAAGAAGAGCTAATGCACGTGAGGCATCTTTATTCTCTTGCTCAGAAGTGACAGTGGGTCACTTCTACTGCCTTCTATGGGACCAAAGCCTCAGATTTAAAGCATGGGGAAGCAAAAACCTCATCATGAGGAAAGAAAGTAGAAAGTCAGGAAAGGGCAAGTTCAGAGAAAAGGGTGCAAAATGGGGTCCATCTTTGTGATAAATCCATCTGTAGAAATGCTGACAGGAAGATAAAATAATAGAAACACCAGGAGGAAGTGCCCAGGCCTTCAAAGAGAAGTAAGAATAAAAGAATAATAATGATCAGTGATGTGCTTTAGACTTTATTAACTAGATTCAGTTCAGTAAGAAAATATTATATGCCTACTATTCCAGTTAAGAGAGTTTATTGAGTAAGACACTATTTTAAGCACTGGGCAGATAAGGAAAAAAGAGAAATGGAGTATTATTTAGGGGATAGAAAGCCAACAAAGGCATTAAAAAAATTATAAGTGAGGTGATTTTAGATATTACTAAGTGCTACAGAAGGAATCAAAGCAAGCAATAGGATGGCAGATGCCATGTTTACAGTGTGAGTGAGGCTACTTCAGCTAAGGGAATTAGGATGGTTCTCTCTGTGGAAGTAAAATTTGAAGAGAGTCTTAGATGGCAAGGACAGTGAAGGCCTGTGTACACACGAAGTGACAACAGATGTCACCTGGCACCAAGTTACTGAGAAAAGGAAGAGCTTGGCTCACTGGCAAGAGAGAAAACGTCCTGTGAGGCTGTAGCTTACTGAAGGTGGAGGTGTGGGAAAGCAAGACGTGGCACAGCCTTGTGAGCCAAGTAGAGGCAGGTGGATTCTATTCTATGTGAACCAGGAAACCATCAAAGTGTCTGGTCTGGGAAGGTATGGGATATGATGTTTTGAAAAAAACACTTAGTTATTAAGAACCAAATGTATTATATGGGGCAAAAATAGAAGCAGGAAAACTATTGTATAAGAATATTGTAAGAATAAAAGAAGAAAGGCCAGTAAGAAAGTACTTTCATTAATATGGGTATGAGTTGTTAGCTGTGTAGTATAAAATTAAACTTTGTAAGACGGAGTGATTCTTGATTTACTTTAGAGATAGAGCCCAGAAGGTTTGTTGGTTAGGTAGAAGGTTTGTTGGTTAGGTAGAAGGTTTGTTGGTTAGGTAGAAGATAGAGCCCAGAAGGTTTGTTGGTTAGGTTTGTTGGTTTGTTGAAAGGAAAGATAAGTGTTTAGAATGAAGTATCAGGTTTGAGTTGAAATGTTTATTAAATAGCCAAACAGAAAGGTTGGATTGACATTGAATATGCAAATCGAAGTCTCAGGAGAGACATCAAAGGAAGAGAAATAATTTCAGAGGTCTACATAGAAATGGTCTAAATGAAATAAACTTAGGAAGAGATTGTTGTAGAAAGAGTAGAAGTCTAATTTTTAAAAGTATGAAGCATTGAGAGATTTATACATAAGTAGCTGGAGGAAAATATTTTATTAGAAAGGACAGTTGTGTCAAATGTTTCAGAAAGGCCAGTTGTGTCTTTGAGTAAGAAGCTTAAAATGTGAGAACGTAAAAAATTTGTAAAAATTTACAAATCATATGTCTAGTGAAAGACTTACATGTGAAGAAAACAAGGAACTCTCAAAACTTAATAAGGAAACAACTCCGTTTTTTAAAATGTGCAAGAGTACAGCAGTTTTGCATGATAAATAAACACGCAAAAAGATAATCAACATCATTAGTCATTAGGGGTCTTCGAATTATAACCACAGTGAGAGTTGCACATAGGTATTATGATAATTAAAATCAGAAGTGTTAACAAGGACAGGGAAAAATTGTAGCTTTTATATATTACTGTGGAAATGCAGAGGTATTTAATTCTTTTGGAAAACTGTATTGTTCTTTCTTAAAACATTAAACACGTCTACTATACAACCCAGCTATTCTGCTCCTAAGTATTTACTCCTGGAAAATGAAAGCAGATAGCCATGCAAAGATTTGGACATGAATGGTCATGGCAGCTCTATTTGTATTGGCCCAAAACTGGCAACAAAACAAATGTCTATTAACAGCAAATTGTGGTATATTCATACAGTGGAATCACACTCAGAAAAAAAATGAACTACTGGTACATACAATAACATGGATGGATTCCAACATGACAATACTAACTACATATTGTATTATTCCATTCATATAAAATATAGAAAATGAAAAGTAGTTTATAGCAGCAGTAACAGATCAGTGTTTCCCTAGGGGTGGTTTGCAGAGATAGAAAATTTGTCTGTGGGGGTGTGAATTGCAAAGGTGAATGAAAAGAATACTAATGGTAGATGCTCCTTATTCCACTACTGGATTTACAGGTGATTATGTAGATCAAAACTTATGAAATGTACAGTTTTTATTTATTTATTTATTTATTTATTTATTTATTTATTTATTTATTTATTGTTGGGGATTCATTGAGGGTACAATAAGCCAGGTTACAGTGACTGCATTTGTTAGGTAAAGTCCCTCTTGCAATCATGTCTTGCCTCCAGAAGGTGTGGCATGCACCAAGGCCCCACCCCCTCCCTCCTTCCCTCTCTCTGCTTTTCCTCCCCCCCATAACCTTAATTGTCATTAATTGTCCTCATATCAAAATTGAGTACATAGGATTCATGCTTTTCCATTCTTCTGATGCTTTACTAAGAATAACGTCTTCCACTTCCATCCAGGTTAATACGAAGGAGGTAAAGTCTCCATTTTTTTAAATAGCCGAATAGTATTCCATGGTATACATATACCACAGCTTGTTAATCCATTACTGGGTTGGTGGGCATTTAGGCTGTTTCCACATTTTGGCAATTGTAAATTGAGCTGCAATAAACAGTCTAGTACAACTGTCCTTATGATAAAAGGATTTATTTCCTTCTGGGTAGATGCCCAGGAATGGGATTGCAAGATCAAATGGGAGGTCTAGCTTGAGTGCTTTGAGGTTTCTCCACACTTCCTTCCAGAAAGGTTGTACTAGTTTGCAGTCCCACCAGCAGTGTAAAAGTGTTCCCTTCTCTCCACATCCACGCCAGCATTTGCAGTTTTGAGATTTTGTGATGTGGGCCATTCTCACTGGGGTTAGATGATATCTCAGGGTTGTTTTGATTTGCATTTCTCTAATATATAGGGATGATGAACACTTTTTCATGTTTCTTAGCCATTCATCTGTCTTCTTTAGAGAAGGTTCTATTCATGTCTCTTGCCCATTGATATATGGGATTGTTGGCTTCTTTCATGTGGATTAATTTGAGTTCTCTATAGATCCTAGTTATCAAGTTTTTGTCTGATTCAAAATATGCAAATATCCTTTCCTATTGTGTGGGTTGTCTATTTGCTTTGGTTGTTGTCTCCTTAGCTGTACAGAAGCTTTTCAGTTTAATGAAATCCCATTTGTTTATTTTTGTTGTTGTTGCAATTGCCATGGCAGTCTTCTTCATGAAGTCTTTCCCCAGGCCAATATCTTCCAGTGTTTTTCCTATGCTGTCTTTGATGATTTTTATTGCTTCATGCCTTAAATTTAAGTCCTTTATCCATTTTGAATCAATTTTTGTGAGTGGGGAAAGGTGTGGGTCCAGTTTCAGTCTTTTACATGTAGACCTCCAGTTCTCCCAACACCTTTTATTGAATAGGGAGTCTTTCCCCCCAGGTATGTTTTTGTTTGCTTTCAAAGATTAGGTGGTTGTAAGACGTTAGTTTCATTTCCTGGTTTTCTATTCGATTCCAAGTGTCTGTGTCTCCATTTTTGTGCCAGTGCCATGCTGTCTTGACCACTATGGCTTTGTAGTACAGACTAAAATCTGGTATGCTGATGCCCCCACATTTCTTTTTATTACTAAGAACTGCCTTAGCTATACAGGTTTTTTTCTGATTCCATACAAAACGCAGAATCATTTTTACCAAATCTTGAAAGTACGATGTTGGTATTTTGATAGGAATGTCATTGAATAGGTAGATTGCTTTGGGAAGTATAGACATTAAAATGTGAAGTTTATTGTAAATCAGGTGAAAAATTAATTTGTTCAAAATATACTAATAGCCAACGCATTTATGAAAAAATGCTCAGAGTCTCTAATCATGAGGGAAATGCAGATCAAAACAACAATGAGATATTACTGAACTCCAATTAGAATGGCTTGTATTAAAAAGTCCCAAACAACAGATGCTGGTGTGAACGGGGAGAGAAAGGAACTCTTATACATTTCTGGTAGGACAGCAAATTAGAACAACCTCTATGGAAAATTGTATGGAGATACCTCAAAGAACTTAAAATAGACCTACGATTTGGTATATATCCAAAGGACAAAAGGTCATTTTATAAAAAGGACTCCTGCACTCAAATGTTTACAGCAGCAAAATTCACAATTACAAAGATGTGGAAACAACCCAAGTGCCCACCAATACATGAATAGATTAATAAAATGTGGTATCTGCATACAATGGATTACTACTACTCAGCCATTAATTAAAAAATGGTGATCTAGTATCTTTTGTTGCAACCTGGATGTAAATGGAAACGATTCTTCTAAGTGAACCATCACAAGAATGGAGAAACAAATACATATACTGAATACCAAGCTGGAACTAATGGATCAACACTTAAGTGCACAAGTGGAAGTGACTCTCAATGGAAATCAAGCTGGGGGGGAGGGGAGGACGAAATAAATAAATTCACACCTGTTAGGTACAGAGCACACTGGGTAAAGTACACACTTGTAACTTTGACTTACTCTGTACAAGAAACAAAGTAAGTAAAAACCCGTAATATTCTGAAATTAAAATTAATTAATTAATAATTAGAATAAATATTAGTCAATATTTATTCTATGGGCTTGAATAGGCAAGAGCAAACCTAGATGGAAGGACAGGACTGTAGGAGAGAACAAACGTAAAAAAAGTTTTAGAGCTATAAATTGTGCCTAAATTTTTTCTAATCTATTAAAAATAAATGTATTTATTTAATAAATTAGAAAAAAGTACCGAAGAACAAATAAAATTAAAATTAAAAAGTAGGAGAGAGGTTTATATATTTATTTCTCTTTCCTCCCAAATATACAAGGAAGTGACTAATTCAATCCTTGAGGCCAGTGTTGTTATATTAGTAAATGATAAAGAGTAATACTTTTTATGTTTTTTTCTGAATTCAGATGAGTATAAAGAAAAAAAATATTTGTACATATATATGTGTGTGCGTGTATACACACACATACATGGAAAGACCCATATGGAAAGAAGAAACTGATTCCAGAATTAGGAGCTTAACTGCCTTAATATTAAAGCATAGGCTGTATGGATAATCCTTTCTAGTGGTGGTACCTCACACAGATCACTGAAACGCGGACCTGCAGCTTCTCTATCTGGGAACTATAATCTAAGTTCTTAGCACAGCATACGACACATAGCCCCCATTCAGAGATGTTACCCTCTCCTTCATTTTTCTGACTCTTTTAATATGCTCTAATTGCCCAAGTCAGAATATTAGATTTTATGCTACTTTTGAAGAGTTTTCAAAGTTGATGGGCTTAGAAATTATAAATAATGGCAAATCTCTGGGGTAAAATCTGCCAGGCATAAAAGGATAAGCCCAATATTAAATCAGACTATCTTCTAAAAGAGGGTATTATAATGATGCTATAAAGAAACATCTTTATAGATAAAATTAAGCCATTTTGAGTCAAATACATGTCCAACTGGTTGTCTTCCTAATGGCTTGAGTGATTATGCCTCGAGAGTTATGATTTATGTTCGATGTCAAATGGTAGGAGGGTGTAAATCATCATGTTGAAAAGCTCTAGTCTAGATGTTGACAAGAACAGCGTATTGATTAATGATTTTATTGGGAATATTAGATAATATGGTGTGGCAAATGCTAAAATTAGGCTAAAAACCTGTGTTCTGTGCTGACTGAGAAAATTAGGTCACATGTGAGATATTTCAGAATCCAAATATCACAAATTTATAATCAGGTATAACTAATAGATTAATTGCAGATATTTATCAGTTTAAAGTGAAAGAGAGAATATCTCCTTTGCTATTTCATGGGAAAAATCTAATAACTTTAATGGCAAAATGGATGTTAAGACACTTTTAATATTCAAATCTTTATCAAAGTATCCTTTCATGAACATCTTTATAAAAATTTAAAGATAAAAAAAATTTAAAGATAACTGAATTTGCAAAAATAAAAAATGGTAAAAGCACAAGTATATAAAAATTTTCAACAGTGAAAAATGTAACAGTTCTTGCACTTGGGTTGGATGGCTATACTTCCCACCTACTGGATGGAACTGTATGTTTCTATGTTATTGAAAGTAGAAAAGAATGAGGAACATGCTCACATTCTCTCCTGCAGCTTTCTACTATTCTGCACCTCACCCAGTCTTACTCCACACCTACACTGAAGGACGCCAAAGGGAACAAAGAGAAGAAATCAGCCACAGTCTGGGGAAATTTACTGTTTTCCTATAAAGAAGACTTTAAGACAGATAGAATGTTATATAGAGCCAAATCCAGACCAGTTAGAATAATCAGCTAGGATAAACCACTGTTATGTTTGTTATGATGTAAAAATACCTTCTTCTTTTCTAAAAATTATTTCTTCTACTAACACAGTGCCTGAAATTTCTCCAGTTAGAATTTATGTTTGCAGGTAATTTGTGTCTTTGCTAATGGCAATGAATCTCTGAAAAGGCAAATTATTTTCCATTAAAAGGAAAATTATTCTAAAAAGATGCTATACTATGCCTTGGATCTGGACATAAATGTGTGTACATAGAACAAATATGAGATAAAAAGGGTTGCAGTGTAAGAAATTTTTGAGGGAAAGAAATAATAAATGTGAGATAGGAACTTTGGAAGTTGCCCCAAAAGAGTAGGTGGGTAAACAATGACACGGAGGGGCAGGGAAGGTGGAATGAGCACAATAACACCAGACCTCTGAAAAAGAATTTCTAAAAGGAGGAAATAGAATTCAGCAGAAGGAGGTGGAAAAATTCTGAACAGAAATGTAGCCTGTATCACAACATGACTGTGAGATTTCTCTTGTTTTCACACAGTTCTTTGATATAGACATGGTGTCTGAGTCACAGCACTATTCAAGGGCTTCTTGAACACTTTTCACAAATTGGATTCACTCAAAAGCTGACTTTATAACAAAAATTTAGGACAGCTAATTTACTTGGAAGTTTATTCCAAGAACTGTGAGTAAGAAAGTAGAAGAGAATAACAAGGACAAAATATCATAAATGTTTATTAATGAGCAAATTAAGTGAGAGGACCTAGTGAGAAACTGTGAATGATACTTCTAAATCATCCTGCACAGACCAGGGAGGTTGGTCATATTTCTACTAACTACTTGTGCCCATTTATTTCCCTGCCCTTTTTGATTGTGTCTATGAGTGGTGAAGCAACTGGGGTACCAAAAAATTCCTCCAGAGGGAAGAAGAAAGGGGAAAAAAAGAGAGAAATAAACTCTCAGCACACCAGGATTTGTCAAACCTTGCTATAGATGAACTCAAGGATGGAATCAATATCAGATATGTTTATTCCATCACCAACCTCACATTTATAGTCTGGAAGAAATAATGGGAAAATAGTCATAAGTCTGAACAGATACAAAAAGATAAAAAAAGAAACAGAAAATTCAAGTTCATAGAGAAGAGAGAGGGGAATGATCATTAGAAAAGTGATCAAATTAATTAAAGGAGGCTTCATGAAAGAGGTGAGATTTGATCAATCTTAGTCGTAGTATGAATTAACAGAGTTTTGGTTGAGTGATAGAGGTAGAGAGAAGAGCATCAATATACTGATCTAGCACATCCACTAACTTGGAAACTGAAGGGTAATTTATTGGCTGTTAAGACTTTTATAAATATCTGTCTCATCCTGGAGTATAAAAAGCAACCAATATCTTCACCTAAATGAACAAGATCTCAGAACTGAGAAGAACCACAAAAATCAGTGTAAATTTTATACACAGAATCTATTGTGCATTTGCTGTTTTAGAATACTTTGTGTAGGAAATGTTTGTATGACCTAAAGGTTTTCCAAATTCAAAATTTGATAATTTTGCAACCTGCAGCCTTGAGGACAGAAATATGTAACTTCAGCACAAAAGCAATTAAAGAATTTACCAACTATATTTAATAACCAGATTTCTGAATGACTTGGGGTGAATTTGCCTTTGGAAAGTTTACTGGTTGCTTTAAAATGTGATCTGGAGCTCTGATTATATTCACACTTTTACACACACACACACACACACACACACACACATATTAGAACAATTCTCTATTAAAACCTTTTTTCTTTTTTTTAATTTTTTGTAACCACTTGAAGATAACAAAATATTCACCTTAAACACTAAATTATTAAGTAGCTGTATAACTGCCTGTATTCTAATTTGTGCTGTTGTACAACAGCCCAGTAGATATTACCAGGTTTAGATTATAGGAACCAGATCTTTCTTCTGTTTGCAGTGTTGTTAATTTTTATTTTTGCTTGGAGTTTCAATAATAATTTCAAAAAATCGATTTTATAATGGTCTATCTTAATCCATACAATTTATTCATTGGATAGCATTGAGACCTACAATAAATTAGATTCTAGGTACTATCCTAAAATTTCTATTTTTATATTAAGAAAAAATAAGAATATATGAACAGATAATTTCAATATATATAATACACAAAAAAATTCTGTGTGTACCATATGTTTGTAGGTGATAATGAAAGTTTTGAGATGCATAAAAATAAAGAAACTTAAAATCCATACGAATGGACACAAATGAAGCACTCCCAGCAATACCAGTTAGCCCGGTAAGTTGAAACTTGCCCAGGTGAATAAGAAAGGATGCTGCCAACTGTGTTTCTTGAAAGTAAAATAACTGACCATAGCAAAGTCTGTCTCAAAACTTTTTTAGTGACCTATGTATTACAGTGACACAGAGTTTATTTAGATACTCGTAGGACACTAACCTAGGTTGTAGTTTGGCATAGAAAACACTAAAAATTTCTAAGTGTCAAGGTAGGCCAGAGTTATATTGTATCTGGATAATGCTGGCAATTGTTCTGATGATAAATTTGAGGGTGCAAATCTCGAGACAGATATATGCCATAGAATGAGTATGTGTAAGAAATAGCAGGAATTAAAGAATTATGATAAGAAGATAAGTCAAGTGGATTATATGAAGAACTTCAGAGGTAAAATTGGTAGCACTTGGTAACTGATTGTGGCAGTAGTAGAAGCATGGTTAAGGGCCTGAGTGGATTTAGAATGAAGATTATAACCAAGCATGTGACAATGTGACAGGAGTGAATGAAGATTGTCTTTGGAAGTATCATTATAAGTTTAATATTAGCTCCATAGTTTTTGGACACTCACATAAAAATATTCAGCAGATTGGGTGGTGCCTGTAGCTCAAAGGAGTAAGTCACTGGCTCCCCATGCCGGAGGTGACGGGTTCAAACCCAGCCCCGGCCAGAAACTGCAAAAAAAAAAAAAAATATATATATATATATATTCAGCAGATCATATATATGTGTATATATGTTTATGTATATACATATATATATATATACACACACACACAGACATTTATATCCTATACCACACATAAATGTATTAAAGGTATGGATTTAAATTCATCTGCCTAGATGATCTCTTTGAAGGAAAACATATAAAACAAGCATCCTCTCATTAAGGTGCAGGTGCTTAGAGTCCAGTTATCCTTTTATTGGCACAGTTTTCTCTATGTCATTAAGTATCTCCCCCCCCAGAAGAAGAGAGCTATAGCACCAATAAGTTTATAATATTCATCTTTGAATACTTTCTCACCCTCATCCTACTCATTCTATCTATTGACCACAATCCCAGTTGATTCCATTTCCAAATAGAGATGCCAAGTCTACACAGTTCTAGCTCCACTTTCACACTTTCATACCTCTTCATTTCATCTTACATGTCACAAAAAGCATTCTACTGTCTTAGACTAGCCAAGCAGTGCTAACAACTTAAATGGCCATCAGCTAATGAATGGACACAAAAATTGTGGTATTCCACCCAGTGGAATATTAGTCAGCAATAAAAAGAAATGAAGTACTGATACATACAACATAGATATAACTTGACAACATTATGCTAGATGGAAGAAAGCAAACACGAAAGGCCACATACCATATGATTCCATTTGTACTAGAGTAGCCAAAGCCATAGAGGCGGAGCAGAGTAGTGGTTATGAGAGGCTAAAGGATGGGAGTGGGGAACAGAATGGGGAATGACTATGAACAAGCATAGTGTTTCTTTGGGGGGTGATGAAAATATTCTAGAGTAGTGGTTCTAGATAGTGGTGTGGTAATAGTTGCACTACTGTTCTGTGATATGTGAATTATATTTTAATAAGGAAATCTAATACAATTGTATATTTAATAATACAAATCTAATACAATTCCTCCTACAATTTGAGGAGGAAGATAATGTTGATAGTAAAAAAAAAAGAGTTCTATTAATAATTGTATGGCAAAATTTGAGGGAAAAAATGAAACACTTTGGTGACAAACTGAATATAGACAATGAAAGGAAACTATCCAGGGGCAATTATCTTACTGAAAAAAAAAATAATAATTTGAAAAAGAATCCAATTGTGGGCAGGGGATTAATTCACTTTTGAGTATGTTGAGATTTGCAGAAATACAAAGTCTTTTAAGTGGAGATGCCTTTAGGCAATTGAACAGATGAGACACAAGTTCAAGCTGCTGTACTCTCAAAAATGAGAGTCATCACCTTAGACAAGGTAGGAGTTGCAGGGGTGACGCAGAAATAAAAACAGAAAATTAAGGGCTAGAAATGTTGTGGGACCCTCCTTTCCTTAGGGGATGATCTTACAATGTGATCTCTCAGAAAAGAGAAAGTAAAAAAGCATAACAATGCCTTAGCACACAGGGTAAGAGCAGAATTGCGGGAAGGAATGAAAGCCAATACAGAGGGGCTATGGAGAATCTGAGACGAAGAAAATGTAGTAAAGCAAACTGTCAGTTATCTACCACTTCAAAAAGTACATACACGCTGAGGAGTAAAACCATGTCTGTTAGAAATGCAGAGGAAATAAGGGGGATTTTACATTGATTGCAGGCTGGAATTTTGAAATGAATGAGGAGAATTTTACCTAAGTGAGGCACTATCAGTGGCCATGGGGAAAGGTAGGCTCAAAGGAATTGCATATTACACCAGGCTGAGAAAAGGATTAGACAAGTGGCATGACCCAACCATTTTTAAAAATTGAAATTGAGGAAGATTGTCTTAGCACCTGTATTTGAGACTGTAGCAGGGGTTCCTCAAACTTTTTAAACAGGGGGCCAATTCACTGTCCCTCAGACCATTGGAGGGTTGGACCATAGTTTAAAAAAACAAAAAAAAACTATGAACAAATTCCTATGCACACTGCACATATCTTATTTTGAAGTAAAAAAACAAAACGGCAACAAATACAATCACACCGCCTCATGTGGCCCACAGACCATAGTCAGAGGACCCCTGGCAGAGTTTAGTCTTGAGAGTGGAACAAGGGTGGTTCAGGGAGCACATCCTAGTTGTGAGACAAGCACGGGTGGGCTACTCAGGAACACATACCATGAGAACAGAATCAAGAGGGCAACTTCAGAAGCATGGCACAATTCTGTCTCTTTAAAAACTATGCACATTTCAGGCTACTCCTTTGCAGACCACCAATCTTACAGAAGACACTTCATGAGTTTCTTCCTCCCGATGTGAACCATTTGTGAATGCTTCCAACATTGTGTTTTTTTCTTACAGCCCCTCTTCCATACTGCACTCCATCAAAAGGCAGCCTGTCAAAAAGTGAAAATGATTTTATATTTACAAGGCAAAAGAACCTTTAAATAACCTTAGAGGTTTACAGGAGGAAGTCACAGCTCCAGGGGGACCTGTAAGGTTGCTGTTGACAGATACCACTTGATAGACTGGAAATCAATTTGATCAGATGTTTTTATGGATTATAGTGGCCTTGGCTAATTACAAAAGATTGTCTTCCTAGATCCCACAGTTTTCAGAGCTGACTTTGAGCAGATGTACACAGGATTAAGCTGCAGGCTTGACAGTTTTCCCTAATTATCTGTCACAAGGGCAACTCTTGATTCATCTTGACACTTGTGTCAAAAACAGGCTAAACTTTTATTTCTTAGGCCTCATGCCTTTTTTTCTACAGTCACCTGTGTTTAGGTGATGATGGTGATTATATTTATCATCATTTACATAGATTTGGAAGAGTGGAAGAAATTGCAAAGGGAATCAGGGATGAACAAAGGGATATCATTTTTTTTAATCTACAGAAAATAAATAATATAATCCTTTAATGAAAATAAAATGAGGGCTGAGTTGATCATTCAGACTCAACTGAAAAACATGGATTTATGGAATTTTTTAAAAGATAGTATAAGATGTCTCATTAAAATAATAGAGAAAGCTAAAGTGATTGTGCTATGTGTCTTTTTTTATTTTTTATTTATTTATTTTTATTAAATCATAGCTGTGTACATTAGTATGATCATGGGGCACCATACACTTGGTTCATAGACCGTTTGACACATTTTCATGACACTAGTTAACATAGCTTTCGTAGCATTTTCTTAGTTATTTTGCTAAGACCTTTACATTCCACATTTACTAGGATTCACATATACCCTTGTAAGATGCACCGCAGGTGTAATCTCATTAATTCCCCTCCCTCCACTTACCTCCCCCTCCCTCCCCTCCCTCCCTTCCCTTTCCCCCTTCTCCCTATTCTTAGGTTGTAACTGGGTTATAGCTTTCATGTGAAGGTCCTACATTAGTTTCATAATAAGGGTGAGTACATTGGGTACTTTTTCTTCCATTCTTGAGACACTTTACTAAGAAGAATATGTTTCAGCTCCATCCATGTAAACATGAAAGAGGTAAAGTCTCCATCTTTTTTTAAGGCTGCATAATATTCCATGGTGTACATATACCACAATTTATTAATCCATTCGTGGAAAAAGCCCAAGTGCCCATCGATCCACGAATGTGCTATGTTTCTTGATGAACAGTATTCCTTACCAGGCCTTTAAAATTACAAAAATTTGGTTTTACATCAGAGGAATAAATTGTGTCATTTTTTAGGAGAATAAGAAATGTCTCTGGAAAAATTTTATTTAACTAATGCATAGTTGAAATAAATGTTTTTATTTGCTCAAAACAAAGGTGACTCTTTTTTTTTTTCCCACAGCAAAAGAAAACATATTACTTTGGAATGTAAATCATTATTAAAGTGATGTTGTGGCTAAGCTAAACAAAGATTCAGATGTGACTGAATATGAGGAAATAGGGTCCCTGAAGCAAGGGTTAATTTACATGTGGGCAAGAGAAGCAATCTACATGGAAGGACAGTTTTGTCTGGAAATAGTAAGATGGAAAAGAGAAGAGATGGCTGAAGAGGACAGTGAATAATCCTCTGCTTATTTTGAGTGCATAATCAAAAATTGAGTTTTAGAGAACACAATTTTAAATTTAAGTGAAGAAATTGGACTCAATAAAAGTTAGCGTGACTTGGATCTAAACATTTTTTTTCTGGAGCCTTTGAGTAACAATATATACTACTGAATGGGAAGAAAAACTTTCTCTTTTCTTTCTTGTACTATATAGAACACAGCCTATGTCTGGAAACATGAAAGCTCTGACATATATGTCTGTGTGGATTCCTGAGAACAACTGCTGAGAGAAGTGGAAAGAAAGGAAACAGTAATAATACTTGACCAAGAAATGTCATTGATAGTGACAGATTCATTTTATATATGTGGGAATTTCTAGGTACATTTGGTTTGCACCACAGAGACTTTGTAGAAGGATAAAAGCTTATTCTACCATTCATTCAATAAATATTCATAATGCACACATGTGTACTCTTCAATTGGGTATTAGGCATTAATCAGCAGACAGTAAAACAGACAAAAAATGAGCCTGTGAAATTTTGAGACAATGTGATTTTTTTAAACCAACGATCTTGAGAAATTGGAGCATATAAGGTGGCATTCATAATGTTAAACATAAATGATACTGTTACCTATTCTACTTATAAAAGCTACTTAGTCTGTATGTTATTGCAAAAGAATAAATATTGGTTCAGAAGAATTTACTCATTAAAGATGGGAAACATACCCACATGATCTTTCAAGTTCTAATTTGATGTTAAGCTTTTATAATATATTCCAATTATTTATTTCTCATATTAGAAATGGAGGTACAGTGGATTCCAGTTATAGTAGGGGACAAATATATTTTAAAGATTATGTGTTATAAGACAGCCTTACTTGGAAGGGATAGTGGTATTGTTGTGTCTTTTTTGGATTGTTCCTTCAGATGCTAGACCATAAAAACAGATGATGTGAAGAAGAAGTTACAACCAGTGGCCCATAAAATGGCCATAATCCCATCAAACACCAATAATAATTATGGTGAAAACTCACATCACTAGGCCTATCAAGTTATAATTTGTATATATCTATTTTAGAAACTAGAATCATTTAACCTCATTCACAAAGGTGTTAGGAAGATTAACTAACTAGATAATTTCACAAAGTTCTTAGACAATAAAATGTAAAGAGATAAATGTCAAGGATTATTACTTTAGACACTTTGCCATTGCTAAAAGACCAAAGTTAATGTTTTGTTTAGTTTTCTACTGTCTAGGTAGTTCAAGTTCATTAGTTCCAAAAATGGGGGCAGTGGGAGGAGAGAAATATCTCTCAATGAGAAAGAGAACATAGATTCACACCCAAGGGGAGTCAAAGTCATTGGATTTATTGGATCATTTCTCCACTTACAAAGTTTTGGAAGACAATTTTCTATGAGCATCTTAGGCTTCTTCGTATCTTTTGAGCAAAGGCACTGACTGCCTTTGTTTTGGGTTACCTTTTTAAGTGTGCTTATATACTTATTAACCTTGGAAGATAGACATGTATTTTCTCTCCAGAGCCAAGGGCAAGTTTGCTTGCAGTCTTCAATGGTAACAATTATGTCTCCCTCTAAAATAGAGTGAAAGCATATTTACTGCCCATTATAAAATATTTGGCGTCTTTATGCTAAGCATTTCATCTACTATAATGTAACTTACCTGACCTTTTTTGTGTCATCTGGCAGTCTTTGTGTCATGCTGAGGGATTTGAGCCTTATGGAACTAGTGGGAAAAAAAATGCTGACAATTCTGCCACTGCTATTACTCTAAGTCACAAAATCCTTCGTCTTTGACAAAATCCTTTGTCTTCTGCTAGTAACCATGAAACTGTGCCAGGCTAAATGTTAGCTTGATTGTAGGGTAAAATCTCAAACCCTTGAGAGTTCTTTACACATGCATCACAGACACCCACCACATACAAGTGAGGTAGTTGACAACAGTTTTTATGAAATAATTTGCTACAGAAATAAAGATTTCCCCCATTACTACTCAAGAACATATACATAATAAAGCACTATATATTAGGATTCCATACCTAATAAAAAATGCATGTTGTATGTGTATGTGCTCATGCAGGTGAAAGACAAAGGTATTGCAGAAGGTAGAGAGAGAGAGACAGAAAGGGATTCTGAGATACATGAAATAATATTAGTTCTAGTATTTTTTTAAGATGTAGGTATATCACATCTTCCCATAAATAATTTCTCATGCATAACTTGGCATGGTGGTGCATATCTATAGTCTCAGCTTCATGGGAGGCTGAGGCAAAAGGATCACTTGAACCCAAGAGTCTGAGGTTTCTATGAGCTATGATGACACCACAGCACTCTACCCAGAGTGATGGAGTGAGACTCTGTCAAAAAAAAAAAAAGTGCACATGTGTATATGAATAAGACCAGATCTATGATTAACCAGAAGTACAAACATGGTGGCTCCTGCTGAGAAGATTCACCAGTGAAACTTTACGCATTTGATAGAAAAAATATTGTGTGTGTGTGTGTGTGTGTGTGTATTTTCTATGCAAAATAAGTAGCCTGTTTTGGAAAGTCTCTGAAACGGCTTGAGATTTATTCTCAACATTGTCCTTAGATCCCTGCAGAGAAGTAACCGTAAGTCAGGGAAAGTAATTTTAGAAGTTGAGCGAGACAACATGTAGCCATGTGGAAGATTAGCTCATGGAGGTCCAGCTCCGTCACGCTTTTCTCAAGTCATTCCATTCATTTTCCTTCAACCCACACAGTTACTCACTGAATGACTGCCATCATGAGCCCTTCCTCTTTCATCTTGAGGCTGACAGACTATGCTTCCCAAACTCATTCTCTGACTCTGATTTATGACTCTGACAGCACTTCACTGAATGAGGGTTTGTGGCAATTTATGTCATTACACAAATTACAAAAATTGTCATTAGGTGACATAATGTACTATAAAGAACTGGAAGCATGAAGAAAAAAGTTATTTGAGTTTTCCTTTTTTCCATGTTTGCAATATTGTATCACTTAATGTTTAATTCAGTCAATGGAAATATATTCCATTAGAAAAATAAACCAGTTTCTTTACCACATACATCTTGTTTTCCCTTATTTTAAATTATTTACTTACTTTTTTCATTAAAGTATCTTTTCTCTATTAAGAATTATTTAAAATGGCCAAAGTCACCCGGTGCCAGGCACTGAACACTGCCAGAACTGTGTGCAGCGTCCTCGCCCTGCTCCTGGATCCGTGTGCCCCACGCTCCAAGAGCTGCTCCTACAGCCAGAACTCCCTGGCTGTGGAAGTCACCTGGAGTTGTGCAGGGTCACTTCCCACAAAGATCCAGCACCAATAGAGTAATCCTGCCAGGGTCTAATCTTGGAGAGACACCTCCCCAACTCTGAGGACTGCCAGAGAAAACCAGAACTCACTCTATAGGGATACTGGTGCTGCAGAGCAGCTGGGGGCAAAGATGTGGTGGCTGAGGGAGAAAAGTATTTCCTGACTTGGTACCCAAAGGATTAGACTGAGTCCAAGTAGAATACTCTCCAGTGACTGTTGAGTAACTGAGGCAGGCAGGCCTCAGCTCCCCCAGAGGGTAGCGGCCGGCTGTGGAGGAATTGACCTCCCTTGGACCCTAATAGGTGCAAAGCCCTAACACATCTGCTTACTTGAGGGAGCTGGAATTTCAGTCCTGTGGGGTCACCAGTGACTGGATGTGAAAGAGGTGCAAAATGGAAAAGGATACACAGCACCCTGGTTCAACTCTTCTACCAGGCAGGCCTTTCTAACTCCACAGAGCACCAGAGTGAGCCAAATTTGAGCAGCCAGTAGACCTCTGCCATCTAGTTGCTGGAGACCTTTCGAACTCTCCCACTTGAGAGTTCGTCCTGATTGGGTCAATTGGTTTGGAACTCCTAACCTGGGCCAATCACTCAAGGACCCTCTCAGGTGGTACCCTGGTTGTGTGGTAATGGCAAGGGTTTATTATCCTCTTCTAGTTGTTGTCCACGGGGTGTGGGGTGTCTTGGTTGCTTGTATTTATCCACAGTTAAGACTTCACCAAAGTCACTGATCTACTAGGATCAGACAAGAACCAGCTGAATACAAGATAGAGCCACCTAACCCCACCACACCAAGCAGGTTTACTTAGCCTCAGAATGTAATACTGTTTAGGTCCTTTGTAAAGCTATAGGGGAAAAAGTTGCAGTCATCAGTCCCAGATCCTTGACAAGAGGCTAGTTAACCACAACTCCAGAAACTCCAAATTCAATTTCACCTTACCTGCCCATCTAGCCAGTGGTGAAAAACAATCATGAGGCAGAATCAGTGGAAAAACTCTGGCAACATGAATAATCAGAGTAGATCAACTCTCCCAAGGAATGATATGGCAGACACAGCACAAGATCCCATTCATAAACAAATAGCTGAGATGTCAGAAATTGAGTTCAGAATTTGGATAGAAAATAAGATAACAGAATGGAGGTAAAGATGGAATTAGAATTTCAGGGAGTAATTCAAAATATGTCTCAAGAATTCAATGAATTCAAAGACAAAATCACCAAATATTTTGACACATTGAGGCAAGAACTTGCATCCCTCAAACATATAAGAATCCCTCAGTAACAGAATGCAGCAGGCAGAAGAAAGGATCTCTGATATTGAAGACAAAGTTTTTGAACGCTCCCAAATGTGCAAAGAGGAAAACAAGTGGAGAAGAAAAACGGATCATTCTCTGATAGAACTCTGGGGTAATTTGAACAGATCTAATATTCTCTGAGGTTGCTGTGAAGGATACAGATGCTTTACTTCATGAAATAATCAAAGACAATTTTCCAGACATGTCAAGAGATTCTGAGATTCAGATAGCAGACAGTTTCAGAACATTGGCACAACTCAATCCAAATAAAAATTCTCACAGACACATTATAATTAGCTTCACCAAAGTTAATATGAAGGAGAAAATTTTGCAAGCATCCAGACGTAAGAAAACCATAAGCAACCAGGGGAAGAACATTAGAATGACTGCAGATCTCTCTGCTGAAACCTTTTAAGCCAGAAGAGGATGGTCATCGAACTTTAATCTCCTTAAACAAAATAACTTTGAACCCAGGATCCTGTATCCAGCTAAACTGAGTTTCATCTATGATGGAGAAATTAAACACTTTAATGACATTCACATGTTGAATAAATTTGCCATAACTAAACCAGCTCTCCAGGATATTCTCAGACCTATCCTCTATAATGAACAGCACAATCCTCCACCACAAAAGTAAACTCACTCAAAAACTTATGATCAAATTCCAACTTCCACAGTGAGGAAAGGATTAAAATGTCCATTGGACTTTCAAAAAATTCAATACCCAAAATACTGTCTGGCTTATCAATACTCTCAATTAATGTGAATGGCTTAAATTATCCTCTATAGAGGCACACATTGGCTGAATGGATACAAAAACTCAGGCCAGACATTTGCTACATTCAAGAATCTCACCTTACCTTAAAGGATAAACATAGACTCAAGGTGAAGGGATCATCATCAAAATTCAGGAAAATGGAAATCAGAAAAAAGCAGGTGTTGCAATTTTATTCACAGATACAATAGGCTTTAAATCAACAAAAGTAAGGAAAGATAATGATGTTCACTTCATATTTCTGAAGGGCAACACTCAACATGATGAGATTTCATTTATTAACCTTTATTCAACCAAGCAGAATGCACCCAATTTATAAGAGAGACTGTAACAGACATAAGCAACATGATTCCACCAGAACCATAATTATCAGAGATTTTAACACTCCTTTTGCAGTGTTGGATAGATCCTCCAAAAAGAAGCTAAGCAAAGAAATTTTAGACTTAAACTGAACCATTCAACATTTGCATTTAACAGACATCTACAGAACATTTCATCCAAACAAAACTGAATACACATTCTTCTCATCAGCCCATGGATCATTCTCCCAGATTGATCACATCTTAGGTCACAAGTCTAACCTCAGCCAATTTAAAAGAATAGAAATCATTCCTTGTATTCTCTCAGACCATCATAGAATAAAAGTTGAACTCAGTAACAACAGGAATCTGCATACACATACAAAAACATGCAAACTGATAACCTCATGCTGAATGACAGCTGGGCCATAGATGAGATTAAGAAGGAAATTACCAAATTTTTGGAACAAAATGATAATCAAGACATAAACTATCAGAACCTCTGGCATACTGCAAAGGCAGTCCTAAGAGGGAAATTTACAGCGTTGCAAGCCTTCCTCAAAAGAACGGAAAGAGACAAAGTCAACAACTTAATGGAACATCTCAAGCAACTGGAAAAGGAAAAACATTCCAACCCTAAACCTAAAAGAAGAAAAGAAATAACTAAAATTAGAGCAGAACTAAATGAAATTGAAAACAAAGCATCATACAACAGAACAAACAATCAAAAAGTTGGTTTTTTGAAAAGGTCAATAAAATATATAAACCTTTGGTTAACCTAACCAAAGGTAGAAGAGGTAAATCCCTAATTTCATCAATCAGAAATGATAAAGACCAAATAACAACAGATTCCTCAGATATTCAACAAATCTTTAATGAGTATTGCATAAAACTCTATTCTCAGAAGTATGAAAATCTGAAGGAAATAGATCAATACTTGGAAGCATGCCACCCTCCTACACTTAGCCAGAAAGAAGTGGAAATGTTGAACAAGCCTATAACAAGTTCTGAAATAGCATCAACTATAAGAAATCTCCCCAAAAAGAAAAGCCTGGGACCAGATGGCTTCACATCAGAATTATATCAAACCTTTACAGAGGAACTAGTACCTATATTACTTGACCTTTTCCAAAACATAGAAAAAGAAGGAATACTTCCCAACACATTCTATGAAGCAAATATCACCCTGATACCCAAACCAGGAAAAGACCCAACAAATAAAGAAAATTATAGACCAATAAGATCCTAGCAAACAGAATCCAACAACACATCAAACAAATTATACATCACGACCAGGTGGGTTTCATCCCAAGGTCCCAAGGATGGCTCATTATACATAAATCCATAAATATAATATGATATATACATAAACAAATTAAAAAACAAAGACCATATGATTCTCTCAATTCATGCAGAAAAAGCTTTTGATAATATCCAGCATCCTTTCTTGATCACAATGCTTAAGAAAATAGATACAGAAGGAACATTTCCTAAACTGATAGAGGCCATCTACAGCAAACCCACAGCCAATACTGTATTGAATGGAGTAAAACTAAAATCACTTCCACTCAGATCAGGAACCAGGTAAGGATGCCCAGTGTCTCCTTTTAAAAGTGTCTCCTGTTAAAAGTGTCACCACTTTTTAACATTGTAATGGAAGTCTTAGTCACCACAATCAGGCAAAAGAAGGCAATTAAGGGGATCCAATAGGACCCAAGACAATATGATTATATATCTGGAAAACCTGAGGGAATCAACTACAAAACTCCTAGAAGTGATCAAGCAATACAGCAACGTTTCAGATACAAAATTAACACTCACAAATCTGTAGCCTTTATATATATATACCAACAATAGTCAAGGGGAAAAAACAATCAAGGACTGTGTTCCCTTTACAACACTGCTAAAGAAGATGAAATATCTGGAAGTGTATGTAACTAAGGACATGAAAGATCTCTATAAAGAGAACTATGAAACTCTGAGAACACGGCAGCACCTGTGGCTCAAAGGAGTAGGCACTGGCCTCAAATGCTGGAGGTGGTGGGTTCAAACCCTGGCCCTAGCCAGAAACTGCAAAAAAAAAAAAAAAAAAGAAAGAAAGAAAAAGAAACTCTCGGGTGGTGCCTGTGGCTCAAGGAGTAGGGCGCCGGTCCCATATGCTGGAGGTGGCGGGTTCAAACCTAACCCCTGCCAAAAAAAAAAAAACTCTGAGAAAATAAATAGCTGAAGATGTTAACAAATGAAAAAATATACATGCTCATGGCTGGGAAAAATCAACATTTTAAAATGTCTATTCTACCTAAAGCAATCTACAGATTTAATGCAATCACTATTAAAGCACCTCTGTCATACTTTAAAGACCTGGAAAAATTAGTACTTCACTTTATATGGAAACAGAAAAAAACCTTGAATATCCAAGACATTACTCAGAAATAAAAACAAATAGGGAGGAATCACGCTTCCAGGGTCAGACTATACTATAAATTGATAGTGATCAAAACATCATGGTACTGGCACAAAAATAGAGAGGTAAATGTATGAAACAGAATTGAAGACCAAGAGGTGAACCCAGACACTTATCATCATTTGATTTTTGATAAGTCTATCAAAAATATAAATTGAGGGAAAGATTCCCTATTCAATAAATGGTGCTGGGTGAATTGGCTGGCGACCTGTAGAAGACTAAAACTGGACCCACACCTTTCTCCTCTAACAAAAATTGACTCTCACTGGTTAAAAGACTTAAACTTAAGACATGAAACTATAAAAAAATCTTAGAGAGAGTGAGGGAAAACACTTGAAAAAAAAATGGCCTGGGAGAATAGGGAATACTTTATGAGGAAAACACCCTGGGCAATTGAAGCGACATCAAAAATACATTACTGGGATATGATCAAATTAAAAAGCTTCTGCACTGCCAAGAACACACTAAGTAAAGCAAATAGACAGCCCTCAGAATGGGAGAGGATTTTTGCAAGTTATATTTCCGACAAAGGTCTAATAGCCAGAATCCACAGAGAACTCAAACTTATTACTAAGCAAAAAACAAGTGATCCCATTTCATTGTGGGCAAGAAACATGAACAGACACTTCTCTGAAGAAGATAGGCACATGGTCTACAGACACATTAAAAAATGCTCATCATCTTTAATCATCAGAGAAATGCAAACCAAAACCACTCTGAGATATCATCTAACTCCAGTAAGAGTAGCCCACATCACAAAATCCCAAAACTACAAATGTTGGCGTGGATGTGGAGAAAAGGGAACACTTCTGCACTGCTGGTGGGAATGCAAGCTTCCTTATGGAAGGAAGTTTGAAGAACACTCAGGAATCTAAATGTAGACCTGCCATTTGATCCTGGAATTCCTCTTCTAGGAAAGGAATCTTGCAATTCCTCTTCTAGGTGCATATCCAAAGGACAAAAAATCATTTGGCAATAAAGATATTTGCACCAGTTTGTTCACTGCAGCTCAATTCATAATTGCCAAGTCATGGAAGAAGCCCAAGTACCCATCGACCTGTGAATGGATTAATAAATTGTGGTATATGTATATTATGGAATACTATGCAGCATTAAAAAATGGAGACTTTACCTCTTTCATCTCTACATGGATGGAGCTGGAAAATATTCTTCTTAGCAAACTATCTCAGGAATGGAAAAAAAAATATCCAATGTACTCAGTACTACTGTGAAACCAATTTATAATCACACTTGCATATGAAAAATGAAACACAACTATAGCCTAGGATGAAGAAGGGAAGGGTAGAGAGAGGGGAAGGAATGGGGGAGGGTTGACAGAGGGAGGGTTAGTAGGGGGGCCACACCTACGGAGCATATTGCAAGTACGAGTTGGATCTATCAGGTGTAGAACACAAATGTCTTAACGCTGTAATTGGGTAAATGAGGTGAAGGCTATGCTGATTAGTAGGATGTAAGCACTCCAATTTGTACAAATAATCAACACATTGAATCCCATAATGGCATTAATGTATTCATGATCTATGTTCAAATGACTTAATCAAAAATTTTTTAAAAAAATAATTATTTAAAAAGTAGTAAAACAATCTCAGAATTATCAAATCTGCCACTAAAAAATGGGAGAAGAAAGGATTAAAGTTTGAAGGTTATTTTAAAAAAGGAAAATTTTATTTAGGGTAATTGAGTAGTATGCATTAGTAAGAAAATCACTCTGTGTGGGACCTTATCTGATGAATGACTTGAAGAAACCTGAAGTGCAAAGTCAGATTTCTCCTCATTTCCATTTCTCTTGCTTCTTTTTTGTACTAGCCCTGACTATTGATATCCAGAACTGACACATGACTTTGGATTCTGTAATGCCTGTTTGAGTTGGCTGATGAGAATAATCATTTGGAAAGATGACTCAGTTACAATGTGTGAGACTTTTCCTGTATCTCCTTATGCAAGCATAGCCAGTTTTTTGCTAGGAACCCTAATGCTGAAGAGGTGGTGAAGAAAGATATAACTTGACAGTCAAACATCCTCACTGAGCATCTACTTCACATTACAGGTCTACAATTCTAGAGGGTTTAAGAGATGAAGGTTGGAAATGACAGAAAGGGAAAGAAATGGCTTTTGGAGAAAATATAGAATATGATAAGAACCATAGAAAGTATGATAGTACATGATTATTCTGCCTCTGGTCTCTTTATCACACAATTCAGCGTGTCATCTAACACCTCCTTCAACTTCACAACTCGCTTTCTTCATCATGCTCCTCTCACTCACCTTCAACATCTAATTTCCTCTCTCTAAAATCCACAAGTTTTCACAATCTATCCCCACCACATCTACAAAATATCCTCAATCCTTCCTCTTCTTTTTTCCCCAAAATTAACCTGACACAGTGGTTAACTACAGTGGTGCCCTATCAACTGACACTTAAAAACACCTTCTTTATAGTCCTAATAGTTCATATTCGTCACTCAAGACATATATATCCTCAAGAAAAGTAAAAAATCAGGCTGAATTAATATTTAGCTATGAACACCACAAGAGAGACCCTTCCCCAAGGACAAGAGTAGTTACAAGGAGAAAATTGAGAACGTTAGTGCACATAGGAGGAATAAGGACAAAAAGACAAAGAACAGAGAGTTTGGAGAATCATGAGGACCAATATGGGGGTTAAAAAAGAAAATAGGAATCCTTATCTTGAATCTTCACTTCCTATTACAAATGTAAACATCAGACCTAGTAATACTGATATCATAGAAAGTGTATACATCTTATTTGGACCCCTCAGACTGACTGCCATAAGGGACCTATGAATTGGTTCATGATCTGTAAAATTTTGGTATTGCTGAAATCCCAAAATTCTTACTGAGGGATAAATGGTATCCTCAGTAACCAAAATCACTGACATGTGATGGAAGCTGAATACCCCGGGGCTTAGAAACCGAACCAGTCATAAGGAAACCTGAACAGGTAGAATGGTATTTCCACACAATCCTGGGATTTTTCTGATGTTTATTGGTGTTTTAAGTAAATTATCAAATTCCTTAATTTGTCCAAAGAGCTTTCCTGGACTAAATTATCTTTTGTGCTCATGATTTCTAAGAGACAAGAAAACTATAAAGAGGATCTTAGGGTACTTTGAACCTCTTTTAGGTAATAGAATTTGGATGCTCACATGACACTCAGTCTCTCTCTTCCTGGCAGTAAATCCCACCCCTCCTCGCCACTGCCCCCACTTTGAGGAGCGTGGAAATGAATTCTATAGTAATAGCAAGGGATGGGCATGCACCTGGCCATAGATAGAAAACAAAGCAGTTTGTTAAGGCACAACTACAATATGAATCACAGAGGATTTTGGTTTTGATTCTGGTTCTTTTTTTCTTTTTTCTTAAGGTCAGGGTTTTCAATCACAACGCTGTTATTATTTAGGGCCTTATAATACTTTCATGTGGGAGCATCCTCCATGTATTATAGTATGTTTGTAAGCATCCCTGGCTTCTATCCACTACTGCCAGTAAAAGTCTTCCCACAAGTTCTTGGGGAAAAATATTGTTTCCACACATTGCCAAAAAGCCTCCTGACAGGCAAAAACCATGCTCTGTTGAGAACAAGTGCTCTAGGCTGACACCCCCTGACCAGTGTTACACAATTGCTTGCACACCACAAGCTTTTAAAAGATTGACTGTGTGTCCTTGGCTGAGTCATTTTCTATTTCTGGGCTACCTTTCAACTTCTGTAAAATGAAGAAGTGCTCCCAAATCTTATCCAGCACTAAGACTCAGTAAGTTTAAGGGCTCTGTTTCACAAAGACACTCTGCAAATTTCTGGACAAAAGAAATAGAAGCTTCGGTGGGGATTTTCTGATCAGCTTCTTGCTACAGATGTAAAAATTATCATGTGAAACTCTCTTTAGAGTTATTCTAGAAGAAAATAAATAGTAGGTGACTTGGTACTTGTGCCTGTATAAGCAGATTTGTAAGCCGTGACCGGAGTGACAAATCAATATGGAAGCATAAAATTCATTCAGAACATTAGGATAAACAAAGGGAAAGATATAAACACAGAGAAAGAGTCACCAGAAAGGCTCGTGAACAAGATACACAGAGCTTTGTTGAATTCTACACAACTCCTTAGCATACCACAAGCCAAGTATAAAGTAAGAGAGTAAAGCAGCCTTTTAATTCTTAAAGTATATTTAATTGGTATTTGTATTACATTTATAAAGGTCTTTGATTCCCTAAAACATCAATAGATCCTCTCTTTTGAATTAATAATAATAATAATTATAATAATGAGCAAGACTATTTATTTAACCATGTCTCCAAGACCCAACTTAGTCTCTGTGAATGACACAAAGTGAGCGGGAAAATAGAAATAAGGTCTGTCATTAAGAAGCTTAAAATCCAGTTAAAATGACAGGATTAACCCAAGGGGTTCAGTAACAAGTGATTATAAGATACTGTATATTTAAGGAGTAAACTGGACTGAAACAACATGTGAGGACTCCAGAAAGGTAGTGTTACACGAGATAAGAGTCAAAGCCTATTCAGTCCAGAATTCTCTTTGAAATTAGTCCTAAACACATGCTTGGATAATGCCTGAATATCTGAATATCATTTGACATTATATTTGATCATAAATAAAGCTGGAGTTATATATACATATATATATGTACACACACATGTGTCAATGGAGCATCCTAACATTCTTTTAAAGACTAGAAAAATTATAGTTTTCCTACATTTTGTTGTCAACAATGAATTCATTTTAACTTTTCTAGCTCTTTTGGAATCAGTTAATATTTTCTTCCAATTTCACTTCACATGCCATGAGTTAAACATGCTAATTACATACTATTTTGAGTAAGAAGCCTCTTATTTTGCCTATATGTTTTATTGACCTAGAGTTTCCATTCTGTCAGGGTGCAAGGATCAGAGCTGGAAACCAGAAGTAGAAAGAACTCACAGATAGTAGGAATCATTGGGGGAGAACGATTTACATAAAATGTTTCTTCTCAAATTCCTTTTTGTCTCAAAGAAATACAAATGGTGCTTATTAGAAAAGGCCTATTCCTATCTTCCTTTATGTACACAAGATAAGTTTTTGCTACCCCTATAAATGTAGAAGTTGGTTTCTAATTCATCTTGATAACTAGGGCCCTTATTCCATAGATCTAATCTTTCTACTTTTCATCCCCTTTCTAGAAAGGCTTTGATTAACTTTTTATTAAATCACAGCTATGTACATTAATGTGATCATGGGGCACCATACCCTGGTTTCATAGACCGTTTGACACATTTTCATCACACTGGTTAACATAGCCTCCCTGGCATTTTCTTAGTTATTGTGCTAAGACATTTACATTCCACATTTACTAAGTTTCACATATACCCTTGTAAGATGCACGCAGGTGTAATCCCACCAATCTCCCTCCCTCTGCCCACCTCCCCACTCCCTCCCCTCCCTTTCCACCTTCCCCCTATTCTTAGGTTGTAACTGTAACTGAACATATTCTTCTTAGTAAAGTATTTCAAGAATGGAAGAAAAAGTATCCAATGTACTCAGCCCTACTATGAAACTAATTTATGGCTTTCAATGCCAAGCTTCGATATCAGACACTGTGCCCCTCCTGATCTAAAGCAATCATCAATTTGGAAGTTCCTTTCAAAACTACTTATAGTGTCTTTGAACCTTTCTATCTGTGGACTATCCCAGCTAAAGGGGGTGATAGGTGATAGCAATTAATACATCTTAGTAGGCAGCATTAAAGATGAATTATTTTCTCTCATGCACATCAAAACATATTGTGTTGTTTAAATGGTTTTAATGTTCATATCACAAGCAAATGGTCTAAGTCTGCAAGGTATTTTCATTGGATCAAAGAGATATATTTGTATATTAACATAGTTATGAATGAATTAAACAGACTTTAAACATGTACTCTCCACTGCATGTAATATGGTGACATTATTTCTATAGATCCTGCCTATGTACTTGCTTTGTTTAATTGTTCTGATGCTAATGACACCTTAGAACAGATATTATCATTTTCTGAGTCTTCATCTTCTCATTTTTAAACAGAAGAACCAAACTAAATCATGCCTATGAGCTCCTCTTACTCTAAAAATTTATAAGTACAATTTTAACCCTTATTTTTATCAATTTTGCAGAGAAATCTTATCATTCTAGATGCAATGTTTAAAGGCTAATTAGGTATTTGGAACATTTGCTATTTATAACAATTATAATTATTATTTCTATGGCCATCTTACATTTTCAATTAAAGTGTTTTAGGGACATGTTTAAAATTTTGCACCTTTGATATTTTGCTAATGTCATGAATTATGAATGTTCAATGGTATTTGACCAAATAGAACACTTGATACTTTAATATGATGTCTCTAGGGTATAGGGAATGGATAAAAGAAATCAACTTTTTTTTAGCCTTTACTATGGCATACATACTTATGAAGTAGATAATTTATTAAATTTTTATGGAAGAAAAGCTTAAGAAGAAAGCTGAAGGGAACAAGAGAGTATAGTATCCAGAATGAATCCTCCTCCTTAATGTATGACTCCAACGGACATACTTACTTTCTATGAAGGACGTTACTGAATTATTTCTAAAAATAATATTCCATGAGCTCAGAATTTTGCCTAGATTACTTTATTTCACAAGTTTGAGTTTAGTACCACAGTTGGCTATAAAATTAATATGCCACTGTCTTCCTTCGTTACAGCATATATACTTGTGCACACACACACAGATGTATGCACACAGCACATTCACACACCCAGCAAAAACACTAAAGTAGAATTTACATCACAGACAAAAGCAAAAGAAAATAGGAAATGAGGTTTTTCCCTGACTCTTACTCTCTCTCTATTTTATTTAGTTTTCTCTCTCTCTCTTTTTCTTTTTTTTTTTTTTTTTCCAAATCAGGAACCACTAAAATCATTATTATACAAGAAAGGTAATGTAAAAACTAAAATAAACTAAACAATGTTTATAAATTACAACTAACTAGCCCTTCAAATTCCAGAGTGTAGAAGACACTTTAGAACTCAGAAGCTGAGGAGTGATGGGGAAGAAATAAAATTAATTTAGGCATCCTTCAAACTGAAGAATGAACTAATACCAAGACTTTATTGTAACCATTAAAAATGAAACTGTGAACTTGGGAGTTTTCAACTTGTGATGACTCAGATAGATGCTCTGATATTGAAAGTTGAACTTATAAGAGGAACCAATATCATGGAAGGTGGGAAATATGAATTTTAAGAAGAATTTGCTTATATTTCTCTCTACTGGCTTAGTTCTTCCCCTGATGAAATCCCCTAGGTCTTAGTACATAAACGGTTCACTAAAGCCCTCAAAGTGTTGCCATGTTTTACTTATGCACCCCATTTCTTCACCAATTTCAACAGGAACTACATCTGTCCAGAGATTTTCATATCCTACTGTGAAAATAACATTTTGATTCAGTTTTTAGATTTCATAGCCTATAGTTTATTTACAGAAATCCCAGAGTTTTATGATGTTTTAAAACAAATCTTGCTTTGAAAATGAAGGTACAACTAGGAATACAGTAGAATTGTGACATTCCAAAAGTTGGGGAAAAGTTAGACCTTACTCTTAGTTTGCATGTGAAATATATCTCATCAACAGTATTGGAATTTTGGTTCAAGCTTTATTCTTGTCCCTTTATCTATTTTTGATGGCAAAATTTAAGCACTGACCATGTATTTAAGATAATTCTCCTAAAACATCCATTGGTCTTAGTATATGAATCTAGTCTCATTTCATGCACTAATAAGCCATATAATTTAGAGAAATTTATCTTCTGTGTTTCAGTTATTTGAACCATAAAATAAGTGCTTTGAAATGTATGTCCCTCTCCTTTCATCTCTAAAGTGCTAAGCATCTCCATTCATTCATTCCTTAAATTCTTATAATTACTAAGATTTTTTGGTTTGTTTATTGTCTTGGTATGTTTTTGCTTTTGCTCTTCACATAAAATAAGTATTTTCTTTGTTTTTTTTAAGGCACCTTTGAAGAAGGAGATGCTCACACTTAAAAATGCAAATCCTTGTTAAGTCTAACTGACTGCTTACTCTATGTGTGTGCCTGAGAAACTATGATTGACTCTACTGACTGATAGCACTTTCAGTTTACCAGTATGAAAAGAACATCTTACTACACCATCCTAGTAAATTCCTTCTCCCTGTAAAAAACTGCTATTATATATTCTATTTTCTTCTCAAATATCTAAAGCCAACTATTTAAGTATAGTTCACAGCTCATATCATCATTAAAAAAACAGACAAAAGATAAAATTTTTCATTAAGAAAACAGGCAAAAGAGAAAAATAGCCTCATCTATCCATCAAGTGGCCAATCCTCTTACATACTTCTCCACCCAAATTACTTTCCCTTCTTGGTTACAATGAAGCAAATGTTCCTGCCTCTATCTAAGCTAGCCCCTCCATATGGACTGAGAATCTTATCACTTTTCTAGCACTCAAGGCCAAACAGTGACTCACAATTCTTCCCCCACTCATCTATCTCAAATTATCAGTTTTTTCAAATGTGGATCTAGGTTGGAAATGTCATTGTGCGACACACTATGGTATTTTCACTTTCCCCAGAAATATAGAGAAGGAAGCACAACTTTTACATAAAACTGTGATGCCATAAAGTTTAAACATAACAAAGATAACTGGGGTCGTAGTCAGAAGAAATATTACAATATGAAGAACATGGAGACCAGATAAAATGGCTTTTGTATAGTCTCCACAGAGGAGGAAGAGGCCCAAGGGGAGAAGGGGATGAAGGTGGAGGATCAGCTTCTACTTCAGGTTGTTATCTGAGTTGCAAAACAGTCTCATTTTAGTTTATTTGTTACTATCCCCAGATAATGATGATTTCTTGATTTATGATCCTGACTTTAGTTAAGTTAGGCAAGTACTCAAAATTAAAGATATTTCCAAATCTCAAGCTGAATCTATGAGCTTGAACCTCCTATTAACATGACTGCCCTTGAATTTAAAAAGTCCCACTAAGAAACGAAAGTGATTCAGCACAATAATTTCATTATTTTGAAATTAGAAAAAAGGTGATGTGTTAAGTATACAGAGGGTGCCAAAAGAATATATACAGAATTTAAGAAAGGAAAAAACTGTATTAAAATCATAATACTGGGTGGAGACAAGATGGCTGACTGAAGCCAGATTTCCAGAGGCTCCCGTCCAGAAGGAGAGTTAAAGGAAAGAAATTTAGCAAGTAAACTGGTGGATCAGAGCTACCCCAAAAGAGAAGGTAGCTCTGATCACACATCAACCCCGCTGAGGTGAGCAGTGACCACAAGGATACAAACAAAAGGTACAAAATCCATTACCAAGTGGATGGGAGTTGCCTCCCACATGAGAACAGCTCGGAGTGCCACACAAACAAACCAGCAGAGCTCAAAGGTCCTCCTACTACACTCCATGGGAGAGACTCTCTAAAAACTGGACCTACCTCCCCTACTAGGGTGCCATGGTGTTCTCCTGCTAGGCATAAAACTGTATAAAACTGTATATATTTTCTAACTGCAACTCTGAGCTCCGAACACTCCCCTCCACTCTCACTCTGAGGTCTGGAGGCCTGTCCCCCATGAGTCCAGTATTGGGTGATTTATCTAGGGATGTGGACAGGGCCTAAACTGCAGCTGGTCAGTGCTGACTCTGTGGCACCAGAGTGAGGAGAGGACGGTCGGCTGAGAGGAAACCACACTGGAGAGACAGTGCCCCGAGGCGCAGAGAAGCAGATATTTTTGCAACAATAGGATTCACTCCCGAATATTCCAAAGCCACAGCCCCTGTCTCCCTGGGCAACCAGAGGAGGCTGGGCATCTACTCAGGTGGCAACCACCATGGAACAGATCTGGGACAGAAACGCAGGACCTGTGAGTAAAGGGTTTGCCTGAGGCAGTACCAGCCTGGGTGGAGTGCGGGGACTAGAAATGCACGTGCAGAGCCAGGAAATTCCCAGGGCTGACCCAGATAACCGCTTTACTGAGCTTAAGACGCATCCAGCCCTCAGGGGATTGTAAGCCTATAGACAAAGGAGACAGGAGGCTAGAACTGACAGCTAACCGTATACAAACCTGCGGGAGCAAAGACAGGGCCTGAGATGTAGGTTCTGATAACACAAAACAGCTTCTCTTCTGCAGGGGAATTTAGCAGGGACAGAAAAAAATTCCAGCAAAATTGTTCTGTTCTGTTCTGTCAGTAACATCAATGAGGGGCGGGGCTGGAACTGAGTGAAATTAGAAAAAAAGGTAATGTGTTAAGTATACAGAGGGTGCCAAAAGAATATATACACAGCCTCCATCAAGCACCTGAGGTTGTCAGGCCTCACCAATACCTGCTAGATAGAGGCAAACTGCAGTGGCCTGGCTGAGCAGAAATAGATTTCCTTGTGATTCAGGCAGATGCAAACCCCTGGAGTATCTGTTCACTACAGGCAACTGGGCCACAGCCCTGTGGGGCTATCAGTGACTGGGTGTGACAGAGGTGCAAGGTGGGGTAGGAGGCATCAACCTTCCCAGACTGATATATTTGCTGGGTGGCTCCTGCTGACTCCATACAGCACTGGAGCAAGCCATATCTGAGTAGTCACCAGACCCCTGCAATCCAGTTGCCAGAGACATTTTAAATTCTCCCACCTGAGACAGGTGCTGACTGAGACAATTGATTTGGACCTTTTGAACTGAGCCAATCACCCAAGGACTATTCAGGTTGTGCCCTGGGTGTGTGATTGTAAAAGATTTGATTTTCCTTTTCCAATCTTTGCCTGCAAGGGATGGGGTAACTTAATTGCTGGTATTTATCTACAGCTAAGACTTAAACCCAGAGTAACTTTTTCACTAGGGTCAAATAGAGACCAGATGAAAACAAGACAGAACCAATTAGCCCCACCACACCAAACAGGTCCCCAGTTTCTCAGGCAGTAGCATTGTATGGGTCCTCGACAAAGCTCCAGGAAAATAATCAAATGGTGTAAAACAATCAAGGTGTGGAATCAGCAGAAAAACTCTGGTAACATAAATAACCAGAATAGATCAACCCCCCACAAAGAAAGATATGGCAGATGTAACTGAAGATCACATTCATAAACAGCTGGCCGAGATGTCAGAAATTGAATTTCAGAATTTGGATTGCAAACAATATTAATAGAATGGAGCAAAATTTGGAATTAGAAATTCAAAGTGCAATTAAAAATTTGCAATTAGAAATTTGAGTATAAATTCAAAAGTTGTCTCAAGAATTTAACAAATTTAGCTCAGAGATTATACTTTAAAACAGCTGATATTGAGTACACAGAATAAGCCCTGTTCTAGGGGTCAGATAGAGTGAAAACAGTGTTGGGAAGGTAAGGTGAGAAGGGAGAAAAAAGATCTATAAAAAACATGACAGATAAAGGGTGATTTGTGAGTTTGCCCTTTATTTCTATTAGCAAAATGCTTAAATAGAATTAATATAATGGGAGTTGAGAGCAAGATGGCGGCCGAGTAACAGATTCCTTGCATCTGGGCACTGTGAGTCTGGGGAGATAGGACTTCAGGCATCTCTGGCTGGTGGGATCTGCCTATTATCACTCCTGTAAGGATACAGGGAGTCAGCAAGAGACTTCTTGACTCCAAGAGCAGGACTAAAACAGTGAAAAACTGGCAAGTGGTAGTGTGTGTTCAATCCATCTAAACCTGCCCACAACTGTAAGTTCAGTAGCAGCGAGACTGCAAACTGGAAAGGCCTTACCTGTGAACTGTTTTGGTGTCTTTGGACTTGGCACTCAGTTGAACTGCCTTGGGGAGAGCCTGAGCAGGAGTGTGGAGAACTTTGGCCATTGTCTAGGGCCCCAGTCTGTGCCGCTGAGACAGACAGAACTAATAGTGTTTGGCTATGGGCCACAGGGAGCCATTGTGAGTGATCTGCCCCCGCAAGCTCCACCCTCAGGGTCGCAGAGCTAGAATCTGGTGGGAGCTGGTAACCTAGTAACTGAGTAGCCTAAGGGTGGGGTCTGAGCTGCCTTGCAGCCCTAACCCTCAGGGGCAGAGTGAGACCGGTTTTGGCACATGGGGTAAGTGGATAGCCACTTCAGCAGTGACTCCAGTGACAAACGCTTTCCTGGGAAAGCTTCTTCTCACAAGTTTACAACTTCAAAGTGCTTTTAAGTGGGCTGAAGAGAGATTTAGGGTGTCTACCTGCTGGTGTTTGAGAAATCAGCAGCCACCAGTGGTATCAGATCTGTGATTAACATCTCATACCCAGAAGACCACATGTTGCCCAGACAAAATTCAATAACATATACATACTACTTTCTTTTTGTTTTTCTTTTGTTGTTGTTGTTTTGTTTATTTTGATGTTGTTGATGTTGTTTTGTTTTTTAATTTCAATCTTTTCCGTACAGATCTTTTTTCTTTCTCAATTTTTCTAGTATAATTATAATTTTCCATTGCTGCCTTTTTCAATAACTAGAACTTCATTTCTGCTAGTGTTTCTACAGCTATTATTTGGTTTTTCAACCAATTTTATCCCAAAAAGTTTTCTGTTTGCTTGTTTTGTTTTGATTTATAGCATTTTGTCTTTCCTCTCTACTTTGAGGAAGTGGGGTACTGTGTCTGATCAAGTTAGCAAAGAGCTGTTGACCTCAAGGGAATCACCCAACTGGGCACCCCCAGAAGGTGGGTTTTTTTAAAGGTTGTGTCAAAGTACCCTACTATACACCTATATTGCTCTGTCTACCTCTTTCTGTGCCTCTCTTCTTTTTGTCAATTTTCCTTTTACCCACGCCCTCTCCTTTCTCTATTTTTTTTCTTTTCACTTGATCCTCCTTTCTTTCCTCCCTTTCTTGCACTTCAACCTTCTCACCCATCTGGTCCTGTACCAAAAGGACTCATCGAACCCTTAGTCCACAGTCACGAGAAATTAAAGAGCAAGAGAAAGTGAAAGGAAAATTAGGGCAAGGAAACAGATAAAAGAAATCATTCATAAGGAAGAATCAGCAGAAAAATCCAGGCAAAATGAAGAACCAGTCCAGAACAACCCCGCCAAGAGACCATGAGGTAGCTACTGAAGAGGATTCCACCTATAAAGAAATGTTAGGAATGATAGAAAGGGAATTTAGAATACACATAATGAAAACAATGAAAGAAATGATGAAAACAATGAAGGGAACTGCTAATAAAGTAGAAAATAACCAAAGGAAATCCAAAAACAGAATCAAATAAGAGATGAACAATATGAAGAATATAAAAAGGATATAGCAGAGCTGAAGGAACTGAAACAGTCAATTAGGGAACTTAAAGACGCAATGGAAAGTATCAGCAACAGGTTAGACCATGCAGAAGAAAGAATTTCAGAGGTAGAAGACAAAGTTCTTGAGATAATACAGATAGTAAAAGAGGCAGAAAAAAAGACAGAGAAAGCAGAACGTTCACTGTCAGAATTATGGGACTTTATGAAGATTTCAACATACCAATGATAGGAATTCCAGAAGGGGAAGAAGAATGCCCCAGAAGAATGAAAGTCATACTAGAGAATAATATAAAAGAAAATTTCCCAAATATCACTGAAGATTCTGACACACTGCTTTCATAGAGATATCGGACCAGAGGTTGCCTCAACTCTAACCGAGCTTCTCCAAGACACATTGTGAACCTGTCCAAAGTCAAGACAAAAGAAAAGATTCTGCAAACTGCCAGGAGTAAGCACCAGTTGACCGACAGGGGCAAATCCATCAGAGTGACCACAGACGTCTCTAATGAAATTTTCCAAGCAAAAGGACAATGGTCATCTACCCTTAATCTATTAAACAGAACAATTTCCAACCCAGAATACTGTACCATGTTAAGCTAAGCTTTAAAATTGACGGAGAAATAAAATCGTTTACGGATATACAAACATTGAGGAAATTCCCCACAACAAGACCATCTCTACAGGAAATAATTCAACCTGTTCTGCACACTGACCACCACAATGGATTAGCAGCAAAGTAAGAACTCAGAAATTAAAGGACAGGACCTATCCTCCACACTGATGCAAAAGGTAAAAATAAGTAATGGACTCTCACAAAATAAGATGAATAGAATACTACCACACTTATCAATTATCTCAATGAACATTAATGGCTTGAATTTTCCACTAAGAGACATAGATTGGCTGACTGGATTAAAAAGCAGAAGCCATCCATTTGCTGTCTGCAAGAAACACACCTGGCTTCAAAAGACAAATTAAAGGTCTGAGTCAAGGGTTGGAAGACAATTTTTCAGACAAATGGAATTCAGAAGAAAAGAGGAGTTGCAACCTTATTTTCAGATTCATGTGGATTGAAAGCAACTAAAGTCAAAAAAGACAAAGATGGTCACTTTATATTGGTCAAGGGAAAAATACAACAAGAAGATGTTTCAATTCTAAATATTTATGCACCCAATTTAAATGCTCCCAGATTCTTGAAAAAGACCTTACTCCATCTGAGCAATATGATATCTGATACTACCATAATAACAGGGGTCTTTAACACTCCTCTTATAGAGCTGGACAGATCCTCTAAACAGAAATTAAACAAAGATATAAGAGATTTGAATGAGACCCTAGAACAACTGTGCTTGATAGACGCATACAGAACACTCCAAACTAAATATTAAGAATATACATTGTTCTCATCACCCCATGGAACATTTTCCAAAATTGATCATATCCTGGGACACAAAACAAATATCAACAGAATCAAAAAATTGAAATTTTACCTTGCATCTTCTCAGACCATAAGGCAATAAAGGTGGAACTCAACTCTAACAAAAATGCTCGACCCCACCCAAAGGCATGGAAATTAAACAATCTTCTGTTGAATAACAGATGGGTGAAGGAAGAAATAAAACAGGAAATCATTAACTTCCTTGAGCATAACAACAATGAAGACACAAGCTACCAAAACCTGTGGGACAATGCAAAAGCAGTTTTGAGAGGAAAATTCATCGCTTTAGATGCCTACATTCGAAAAACAGAAAGAGAGCACATCAACAGTCTCACAAGAGATCTTATGGAACTGGAAAAAGAAGAACAATCTAAGCCTAAACTCAGTAGAAGAAAAAAATATCCAAAATCAAATCAGAGATCAATGAAATTGAAAACAAAAGAATCACTCAGAAAATTAATGAAACAAGGAGTTGGTTTTTTGAAAAAATAAATAAAATAGATAAACCATTGGCCAGACTAACGAGGAATAGAAAAGTAAAATCTCTAGTAAACTCAATCAGAAATGATAAAGGGGAAATAACCACTGATCCCACAGAGATACAAGAGATCATCTCTGAATACTACCAGAAACTCTATGCCCAGAAATTTGACAATGAGAAGGAAATGGATAAATATGTGGAATCACACCCTCTCTCTAGACTTAGCCAGGAAGAAATAGAGCTCCTGAACAGACCAATTTCAAGCACCGAGATCAAAGAAACAATAAAAAATCTTCCAACCAAAAAATGCCCTGGTCCAGATGGCTTCACACCAGAATTCTATCAAACCTTCAAGGAAGAGCTTATTCCTGTATGGCAGAAATTATTCCAAAAAACTGAGGAAGAAGGAATCTTCCCCAACACATTCTATGAAGCAACCATCACGCTGATACCAAAACTAGGAAAAGACCCAACCAAAAAGGAGAATTTCAGACCAATCTCACTCATGAATATAGATGCAAAAATTCTCAACAAAATCCTAGCCAACAGATTACAGCTTATCATCAAAAAAGTCATTCATCATGATCAAGTAGGCTTCATCCCAGGGATGCAAGCCTGGTTTAACATATGCAAGTCCATAAGCATTATCCATCATATTAACAGGGGCAAAAATAAAGATCATATGATCCTCTCAATAGATGCAGAAAAAGCATTTGATTAAATCCAGCATCCTTTTCTAATAAGAACCCTGAAGAGTATAGGCATAGGTGGCACATTTCTAAAACTGATTGAAGCTATCTATGACAAACCCACAGCTAATATTTTACTGACTGGAGTAAAACTGAAAGCTTTTCCTCTTAGAACTGGAACCAGACAAGGTTGTCCTCTGTCACCTTTACTATTCAACATAGTGCTGGAAATTCTAGCTGATACAATTAGGCAAGACAAGGAAATAAAGGGAATCCAAATGGGAGCAGAGGAGGTGAAACTCTCCCTCTTTGCTGATGACATGATCTTATACTTAGAGAACCCCAAAGACTCAATCACAAGACTCCTAGAAGTCATCAAAAAATACAGCAATATTTCAGGATATAAAATCAATGTCCACAAGTCAGTAGCCTTTGCATACACCAATAACAGTCAAGATGAGAAGCTAATTAAGGACACAACTCCCTTCACCATAGTTTCAAAGAAAATGAAATACCTAGGAATATACCTAACAAAGGAGGTGAAGGACTTCTATAAAAAAAATTATGAAATCCTAAGCAAGGAAATAGCAGAGGATATTAAAAAATGGAAGAACATACCATTCTCATGCATGGGAAGAATCAATATTTTTAAAATGTCCAACTTCCCAAAGCAATCTACCTATTCAATGCCATTCCTATCAAAATACCAACATCGTACTTTCACGTTTTGGTAAAAACAATTCCGTGTTTTGTAAGGAACCAGAAAAAAACCCATATAGCTAAGGCAGTTCTTAGTAATAAAAATAAAGCTCGGGGCATCAGCATACCAGATTTTAGTCTGTACTACAAAGCCACAGTGGTCAAGAAATCATGGTACTGGCACAAAAACAGAGACATAGACACTTGGCATCGAATTGAAAAACAAGAAGTGAAACTAACATCTTACAGCCACCTAAACCTCGATAAACCAAACAAAAACACACCTTGGGGGAGGGACTCCCTATTCAATAAATGGTGTTGGGAGAACTGGATGTCTACATGTAAAAGACTGAAACTGGACCCACACCTTTCCCCACTCACAAAAATTGATTCAAAATGGATAAAGGACTTAAATTTAAGGCATGAAGCAATAAAAATCATCAAAGAAAGCAGAGGAAAAACACTGGAAGATATTGGCCTGGGGAAAGACTTCATGAAGAAGACTGTCATGGCAATTGCAACAACAACAAAAATAATCAAATGGGATTTAATTAAACTGAAAAGCTTTTGTACAGCTAAGGAGACAATAACCAAAGCAATGAAAAAGGATATTTGCATATTTTCAATCAGACAAAAGCTTGATAACCAGGATCTATAGAGAACTCAAATTAATCCACATGAAAAAAGCCAACAATCCCATATATCAATGGGCAAGAGACATGAATAGAACCTTCTCTAAAGATGACAGACGAATGGCTAACAAACACATGAAAAAATGTTCATCTCTATATATTAGAGAAATGCAAATCAAAACAACCCTGAGATATCATCTAACCCCAGTGAGAATGGCCCACATCACAAAATCTCAAAACTGCAGAGGCTGGCGTGGATGTGGAGAGAAGGGAACACTTTTACACTGCTGGTGGGGCTGCAAACTGGTACGACCTTTCTGGAAGGAAGTATGGAGAAACCTCAAAGCACTCAAGCTAGACCTCCCATTTGATCCTGCAATTCCATTACTGGGCACCTACCTAGATGGAAAAAAATCCTTTTATCATAAGGAAACTTATACTAAACTGTTTATTGCAGCTCAATTTACAATCACCAAAATGTGGAAACAGCCTAAATGCCCACCAACCCAGGAATGGATGAACAAGCTGTGGTATATGTATACCATGGAATACTATTCAGCTATTAAAAAAAATGGAGACTTTACATCCTTTTTATTAACCTGAATGGAAGTGGAAGACATAATTCTTAGTAAAGCATCACAAGAATGGAGAAGCATGAATCCTATGTACTCAATTTTGATATGAGGACAATTAATGACAATTAAGGTTATGGCGGGGAGGAAAAGCAGAAAGAGGGACAGAAGGAGGGGGTTGGGGCCTTGGTGTGTGTCTCACTTTATGGGGCAAATATGATTGCAAGAAGGACTTTACCTAACAATTGTAATCAGTGTAACCTGGTTTATTGTACCCTCAATGAATCCCCAACAATAATAAAAAAAAGAATTTAACAAATTTAAAGACAAAAGCACCAAAGATTTTGACGCACTGAAGCAAGAATTTGCAGCCCTCAAAGATCTGAAAAATAAAGTAGAATCTCTCAGAAACAAAGTGGAGCAAGCAGAAGAAAGGATTTCTGACATTGAAGACAAAGCCTTTGAACGCTCCCAAACTCTCAAAGAGAAAGAGAAATGGAGAGCAAAAACATTTGATTCTATCAGATAGCTCTGGGATAATTCGAAGAAGGCTAATATCCACCTCATTGTAATCCTTGAAAGTGATGAAGTGGTCTCGCAAGGCACAGAGGCCCTTCTCCATGAAATTATGAAAGAGAATTTTCCAGACATACCAAGAGATTCTTAAATTCAGATACCAGACAATTTCAGAACCCTCACATGTCTCAATCCCAGTAAGACATCCCCCAGGCATATCATAATTAATTTCACTATAGTTAATATGAAAAACAAAATTCTGAAAGCAGCCAGACATAAGAAATACATTACCTACTAAGGGGAAGAATATTAAAATGACTACACATATCTCTCCTGAAAATTTCAAGCCAGAAGAGGGTGGTCATTGACTTTTAATCTCCTAAAGGAAAATAACTTTCAACTCCAGATCCTGTATCCAGGCAAACTGAGTTTCATTTATGATGGAGAAATTAAATACCTTAATGACATTCATATGTTGAAGAAATTTGATATAAGCAAACCAGTTCTTCAGGATATTCTCAGACCTATCCTCCTTAATGACCAGCACAATCCTCTACCACAAAAGTAAACTCACTCAGAAACGTTTGATCAAACTCCAACTTCCGCAGTGGCAAAAGGATTAAAAATGTCCATTGGACTTTTGAAAAACTCGATACCCTAAATTTTACCAGACTTATCAATATTCTCCATTAATGTGAATGGCTTAAACTGTCCTCTAAAGAGGCACAGGTTAGCTGACTGCATACAAAAACTCAAGCCAGCTATTTACTGCATACAAGAGTCACATCTTACTTTAAAAGACAAATATAGACTCAGGGTGAAAGGATGGTCATCCATATTTCAGGTAAATGGTAATCAGAAAAAAGCAGGTGTTGCAATTCTATTTGCCTATACAATAGGCTTTAAACCAACAAAAGTAAGGAAGGATAAGAATGGTCACTATGTATTTCTTAAGGGTAATACTCAATATGATGAGATTTATTAATTATTTAATTATTACTATCTATGAACCAACCAGAATGCACCTCAATGTATAAGAGAAACTCTAATAGACATGGGCAACTTGATTTCCTATAGACCCATCATAGTGAGTTCATAGAGATTTCAACACTCCTTTGGCAGTGTTGGATCAATCCTCCGATAAGAAGCTGAGCAAAGAAATTTTAGAGTTAAACCTAACTATCCAACATTTGGATTTAGCAGGCATCTACAGAACATTTCATCCTGACAAAACTGAGTACACATACTTCTCATCAGCCCACAGTACATACTGCAAAATCGATCACATCTTAGAGAATAAGTCTAAACTCAGTAAATTTAAAGGAATAGAAATTATTCCTTGAATAATTCATTGAATCTTCTAGAACCACCATGTAATAAAAGTAGAACTCAGTAACAACAGGAATCTGCAAACTCATACAAAACATGGAAGTTAAGTAACCTTATGCTGAATGATAGCTGGGTTATAGATGAGATTAGGAAGGAAATTGCCAAATTATTGGAACAAAATGACAATGAAGACATGAATTATCAGAACCTCTGGAATACGGCAAAGGCAGACCTAAGACGGAAATTTATAGCACTGCAAGCCTTCCTCCAGAGAACAAAAAGAGAGGAAGTTAACAACTTAATGGGGCTTCTCAACCAACTGGAAAAAGAAGAACATTCCAACCCCAAACCCAGTAGAAGAAAAGAAATAACCAAAATTAGAGCAGAATTAAATGAAGTTGAAAACAAAAGAATTATACAACAGATCAATAAATCAAACAGTTGGTTTTTTGAAAAGTTCAATAAAATAGATAAACCTTTGGCTAACGTAACCAGGAAAAAAAAGTAAAATCTCTAATCTCATCAATAAGAAATGACAAAGACAAAATAACAACAGGCTCCTCAGAAATTCAAAAAATCCTTAATAAATATTACAAGAAACTTTATTCTCAGAAATATGAAAATCTGAAGGAAATTGACCAATACTTGGTAGCACGTCACCTTCCAACACTTAGCCAGAATCATGTGGAAATGTTGAACAGGCCCATATCAAGTTCAGAAATAGTATCAAAAATACAAAATCTCCCTAAAAAGAAAAGCCCGGGACCAGATGGCTTCAAGTCAGAATCTACCAAACCTTTAAAGAGGAACTAGTACCTATATTACTCAACCTGTTCCAAAATGTAGAAAAAGAAGGAAGACTACCCAATATTTTCTATGAAGCAAACATCACCCTGATCACCAAACCAGGAAAAGACCCAACAAGAAAAGAAAATTATAGACCAATATCACTAATGAATATAGTTGAAAAATATTTAACAAGATCCTAACAAACATAATCCAGCAATACATCAAACAAATTATACATCATGATCAAGTCGGTTTTATCCCAGGGTCTCAAGGCTGGTTCAATATATGTAAATCTATTAATATAATTTAGCACATAAAAAAATTAAAAAACAAACATCATACGATTCTCTCAATTGATACAGAAGAAGCTTTTGATAATATCCAGCATCCCTTCATGATCAGAACGCTTAAGAAAATTGGTAAAAAAGGGACATTTCTTAAACTGGTAGAGGCCCTCTAAGGCAAACTCACAGCCAATATCGTATTGAATGGAGTTAAATTGGTATCATTTCCACTCAGATCAGGAACCAGACAAGGCTGCCCATTGTCTCTGCTCTTTAGCATTGTAATGGAAGTTTTAGCCACTGCAATTAGGGAAGAAAGGGCAATCAAGGTTATCCATATAGGGACAGAAGAGATCAAACTTTCCCTCTTTGCAGATAATATGATCGCATATCTGGAAAACACCAGGGATTCTACTACAAAACTCTTAAAAGTGATCAAGGAATACAGCAGCATCTCAGGTTTCAAAAATCAACATTCATAAATTGGTATCTTATATATATGTATAACAGTTAAGGACTGTATTCCATTCACAGTAGTGCCAAAGATGAAATATTTGGGAGTTTATCTAACAAAGGATGTGAAAGATCTCTATAAAGAGAACTATGAAACTCTAAGAAAAGAAATACTTGAAAATGTTAACATATGAAAAAACATACCATGCTCATGGCTGGGAAGAATTAACATTGTTAAAATGTCCATACTACCCAAAGCAATATACAATGTTAATGCAATCCCTAGTAAAACTCCACTGTCATACTTTAAACATTTTGAAATAATAATACTTCATTTTATATGGAATCAGAAAAAAATCTCAAATAGCCAAGACATTATTCAAAAATAAAAGCAAAGCAGGAGGAATCATGCTAGCAGAACTCAGACTATACTACAAAACAATAGTGATCCAAACAGCATGGTACTTGCACAAAAACAGAGAAGTAGATGTCTCGAACAGAATAGAGAACCAAGAGATAAATCCAGCTAGTTACCATTATTTGATCTTTAACAAGCCAATTAAAAACATTCATTGGGGAAAAATTCCCTATTTAACAAATGGTGCTGGGTGAACTGGCTGGCAACCTGTAGAAGACTGGACCCACACCTTTCACCATTAACTAAGATAGACTCTCACTGGATTAAGGATTTAAACTTAAGACATGAAACCATAAAAATACTAGAAGAGAGTGCAGAGATAACCCTTGAAGAAATTGGTCTGTGTGAGTATTTTATGAGGAGGATCCCTTGGGCAATTGAAGCAGCTTCAAAAATACACTACTGGGACCTGATCAAACTGAAAATCTTCTGCACAGCCAAGAACACAGTAAGTAAAGCCAGCAGACAGCTCTCATAATGGAAGAAGATATTTGCAGGTTATGTCTCCAACAAAGGTTTAATAACCAGAATCCACAGAGAACTCAAACGTATAAGCAAGAAAAGAACAAGTGATCCCATCACATGTGGGGCAAGGGACTTGAAGAGAAAATTCTCTGAAGAAGACAGGTGCATGGCCTTCAGACATATGAAAAAATGCTCATCATCTTTAATCATCAGATAAAGCAAATCAAAACTACTTTGAGATATCATCTAACTCCAGTAAGATTAGCCCATATCACAAAATCCCAAGACCAGAGATGTTGGCATGGATGTGGAGAAAAGGAAACACTTCTACACTGCTGGTGGGAATGCAAATTAATACATTCCTTTTGGAAAAATGTTTGGAGAACACTTAGAGATCTAAAAATAGATCTGCCATTCAATCCTATGATTCCTCTACTAGGTATATACTCAGAAGACCAAAAAATCACATCATAACAAAGATATTTGTACCAGAATGTTTATTGCAGCCCAATTCATAATTGCTAATTCCTGGAAAAAGCCCAAGTGCCCATTGATCCACGAATGATTAATATATTGTGATATATGTACACCATGGAATGTTATGCAGCCTTAAAGAAAGATGGAGACTTTACCTCTTTCATGTTTACATGGATGGAGCTGGAACATATTCTTCTTAAAAAGTATCTCAAAAATAGAAGAAAAAGTATCCAATGTATTTAGCCCTACTATGAAACTAATTTATGGCTTTCACATGAAAGCTATAACCCAGTTATAACCTAAGAATAGGAGAAAGGGGGAAAGGGAGGGAGGGAGGCGAGAGGTGGGCGGAGGGAGGGTGATTGTTTGGTTTACAACTGCGGTACATCTTAGAAGGATATATGTGAAACTTAGTAAATGTAGAATATAAATGTCTAAACACTATAACTAAGAAAATGCCAGGAAGGCTATGTTAACCAGTGTGATGAAAATGTGTCAAACGATCTGTAAAACAAGTGTATGGTGCCCCATGATTACATTAATGTACACAGCTATGATTTAATAATTATAATAAATAAATTAAAAAAATTAAAAATAAAATCATAATACTCAATATGTACCAATAATGTTTATTATCTTGTATATTATACCTTGTTATCTCTTGTAATAGTAGAAGTCAAACGTGACTTGAGTATTATAATTTTAATGCAGGTTTTTTCTTTTCTTAAAATATGTAGAAATTTTTCCACCCTCTGTTTATACAATACCTAAGGATACACATCACCTGTATGAATCCATGTATTAATTGATAATAATGTGTGTGTATATATATAATTTATTTATACATATAGTGTATGTATAAGAAATTAAAATGTAAGTAAGCCAAATGAAAGTAATATAAATTTTGAGTGAGATATAATTAACCTTTTTTAAAATACATGAGGAAGAAAACATTAAATCTTACATAGGAGAACTAAGGTATGAGGCTTGGAAGTTACAGGGTACTGAAGAGTCTGGGGCTATTGCTAGTTGCTCAGTGACAAATACTAAAATCTTGGCTTGGATTATAGCAGTCGTTTGTCATCTGTTGTTCTACTCTCCATAGTTTCAGTTAGTCCTGGCCAAGTGTAATACAAATATATTAAATGAAAAATTCCACAGTTAAACAACTCATAATCTTTAAATTGCATGGCATTGTGAATAGCATGATGAAATATCATGTTGTCCCACCCCATCCTGCCTGGGATGTACTTTGGTCCAGCATATCCACTTTGCCTACACTACAGGCCTATGGTCACTTAGTAGCCATCTCAGTTATCAGATTGATTGCTGTGGTTGCTTATGTTTAAGTAACCTTCATCTCACTCAGCAATAATGCTAAAGCATAACAGCCGTGACAATGGCAATTCACATATGCCAAACAGAATCTGTAAAATACTTCCTTTACATGGAAGGTGAAAATCTTGGTTTAATAAAGAAAAATATTACATACTGAGGTTGCTAAAGTCTATGGAAAGAATAAACCTATTTGTGGAAGTGTGAAAAAGGAAAAAAAATGCGTGCTAATTTTGCTGTTGCACTCAAAACCACAAAAAGTTTCAGCTACAGTGTGTGATAAGTGCTTAGTAAAGATAGAAAAGCTTTCAATTTGTGGGTGGAAGACATGAACAAACATGTTTTTCAGTTGAGGCAATTAACAGGAAGATCTAGCTATCAATCCCAAGTGAGGATTTCCAGTGCCTGGAGGATGGCAAAGATCATAAAAATGCCAACAACTATGGCTCAAAGGAGTAGGGCGCCGGCCCCATATGCCAAAGGTGGTGGGTTCAAACCAAGCCCTGGCCAAAAAAAAATGCCAACAACTAGAAGGAAGAGCCCACAGATCACAGACCACAGGCCACTGTGCATGTTCAAAGTAGCCAAGGAAGACTTAGTCCACAAGGCGCTGGTTGGAACAGTGTTTTACCCACAGAAAAAAGAGATCACCATGATCTGAAACTATACGTGCACCAATTTTCTATGGTCAGTAGGTCCCTCCTGATACCAAACACAGAACAATGGACATCTTGCTTGCTTCTTGGGCTGTGGGCAAAGACTCCATCTCTTCTAGAGAGGATTGGTGGGGCTGGCAAGGTGCCAATGATACATCTGCTCATGTAATTCATGAAAATTCATTGCCATCTCAGAATGGAAGAATCCTAATTGGGATGTAGAAGCTGAGGTAGGTTACAGCTCAGGAGCCAGCTTCCGTATAGGGGAACGGTCCAGGTCTGAACCATCTCCAAGATGGCCAGCAGATCACATGAGGGCTGCTTCCCCTCCCCCAGTGAATATCTCATTTCCAGTTGCTGTATTAAAATTATTTTTAAATATGGGCATAATTGTGTGTATTTGCTTACATGACTACTCACTTAAGACTTGCAAAACCTGTAGTCCATAGACTAGTAAGGAGGAGATGCCAGAGCAGCCATATAGAATTCTATATGAAATGAATTCTACGTATGAATTCTACATTTCATATAGAATTATACAGTATAACAACATGTTAGAGATTAGTAAAATACATGACAAATAGTAAAAACATCCTCTCCTAAGTGTACTGTGGAGTGATGGATGTCCATTCTACAGGCACAGGGAAGAGCGAGGCTGGTAATTACCTGAAGATTGAAGCATGCAGTAAGCACTTGCTGCATACCTTCAGAATGGGACTTATTTTCCAGTCATTTTAAATTGTTCTTCAATCTCAAGATGGAAATCAAAAGCATTAAAGCTTTTATAAAGTAAGGACATGTAGAATGTATGTTTTTCAACAGTGGGCAAATCATAATCCACTCCAGCCCCCCCAAAAAAGCCTTTAGCGAAAGAGCAACTTAGTAGTATATAGACTGTCTCCTAGGGACCTGCCACTTAGTTGAGAATAGGTTGGAAAAAAAATATCAATGCCAATGAAACCTGCCTCAGATTTAAAACTTCCCACTCTATTAAATTATTTTCTTTAGCATATATAGAAATGAAAGGCTGAGAAGACAGAGAGGTGTGTCCCTCTTTATCTGGGGCTTTGGCACAGCCTCCCTCATTTCCAGGGCATTGTTATCCAAAAAGCCAAGGAGAGCAGTGTGCAGGCAATACAAGATGACCTCAGACAATGAGTAGCAATGCACTGGAGTTAATTTGTGTGCGTGGATCAAGAGCATGATCCTTAAGATACAGAAGTGACCAAATCAAATAGGCTTTCTGTTTGCTTTGTTATTAGGCTTTGAATCTCTATTTTTAAAATTTCACTTTGTTTTGCTCTTGAAGATGTTCATACAAGTAAAAGATGGGGAATTCTAGTCTTGGCTAAATACCCTAGGGCCTAATAAAGGCAAATCAGTGCTAATTTGTAGTCTGGCCTTTTTAGACACAAAAGCAAAGTTTGAGATAAGTTGTACAGCACTCATTAAGTATCAAATAGAAACTGACATATATTTTTTTAATTCTTTGGTGATGTGTTTGGACTTTGAAAATATTTCTTTTTTAACTTCAAGACTAATCCAAAGCCCTGTCTTTGCTCCTGCAGGTTTGTATTTGGTTACCTGTCAGTTCTATCCTATTGCCTTCCTTTGTCTATAGGCTGATGATCCCCTGAGGGCCAGGTGTGTCTTAGACTCAGTAAAGCGGTCCTCTGGGTCAGCCCCACCCTGGGAGCTCCCCAGGTCTGTGAGTCGGTACCGCCTCAGGTAAATCCTTTACTCACGGGTGGTTGCCAGCCTCCTCTGGTTGCCCAGGGAGACAGCAGGTGTGGCTTCAGAATATCCTGGAGTGAGCCGTATTGCTGCTAAAAGACGGCTGCTGGACTGTGCCACCAGTATACGTACACCATGGAATATTATGCAGCCTTAAAAAAGATGGAGACTTTACCTCTTTCATGTTTATGTGGATGGAGCTGGAACATATTCTTCTTAGTAAAGTATCTCAAGAATGGAAGATAAAGTATTCCTACTATGAAACTAATTTTTGGCTTTCACATGAAAGCTATAACCCAGTTACAACCTAAGAATAGGGGGAAGGGGGAAAGGGAGGGGAGGGAGGTGGGCAGAGGGAAGGGGTTGGTGGGATTACACCTGTGGTGCATCTTACAAGGGTATATGTGAAACTTAGTAAATGTGGAATGTAAATGTCTTAGCACAAAAACTAAGAAAATGCCAGGAAGCCTATGTTAACCAGTATGATGAAAATGTGTCAAACGGTCTATGAAACTAGTGTATGGTGCCCCATGATCACATTAATATACACTGCTATGATTTAACAAAAAAAAAAAAAAGACTAATCCACCTGTCTTTTGTGTTCTACCCTGAAAAGAGGAACTATATTTATATCATCCTCTCACTCTCCAACTGACAGACTAAATTCCTCTAGATTTAGAAAATTTAATTTAGACTTTATCTCATTCAGCACTGACAAGATCCAACTGGAAATGAACAGTGTGTTTATTGTGTTTCTTGATGTGTTTCTATCCACCTATGACCTTAGAATTCATATCCTTCTCTAGTTTCTTTGAGACTCACTCAAGGTTAATCAAACAACTTTGATCTATAATCATTTGTTTGTATTCCTAGGATTCAAAGCACTAAGCAGTTAGAATCCTGGCTTAGAAGAAACCATGAAATTTTGCATTTTTTTGCACCTTCTTTGAGCAGTAATAACTAGTTCATATCAGGAGATAAAGAGAAACAGAGTAGCTATTACATGCACAAAGCCAGCTGCTATCTTTAAAATTAAAAAATGGAAGATCTCCAAGAAGACCCTGCTGGCCTGAAATTCTACCAGAAAGTTGAGTTATGAAGCACTCTGACCTCTGCTCTTCCGCAAGCACTGGGTAGCCATCAGCATGATGTTAGAATGTCTTCAAGGAAGAGATTTATCCACGACGTTTTTAGTAATCCATTCAAACCTTGAAGAAACTTAAGCTGTTGCAAAAGCAGAACATTCTAAACATAGTATTCAATAACATTTCTCCCCCCTGTACACCATTAACTATAAGTTTTGGTTCTTACAGTGTGATGTAAGTAGGATCACCATCATTTGGAAACATGTGAGAAATACAAGTTCTTGCGCCCAAGTTCAGACCTAAGTAAATGAAGAACTCAGGAGGGTGGATCCCAGCAGTCCGTATTTAAACAAAATGTCCATGTGATTATGAAATACGCTCAAGTATGTGATGCACTGGCTCAATATAGAGACAGTGATAGCCAGGACGGGACTTACGTTTGGTTTCCTTTTAAAATATTAAGACAGAGAAATAACCAAATCAAGTGAGTTTTCTGTTTACTTTGCAACTTAGGCTTTGAATCTCGATTTTTAAAATTATACTTTTTCTTGATTTTTACAGGTGTTCACACAAGAAAATAGTGTGCATTCTAGTCTGAGCTAAGTACCACTAGGCTTAGTAAGGCTTTATTAAGTTATTTGTTATACTACCTAAACTTGCATTCTCAGTGGAAGAAGTATCATTCCCCAGGGGCAAAAATTGTTCTGTTTGGGGGGGAAGAGTGAGAAACAGGAAAAAAATTCTTAGGTATCATAAAAGTTAACGGCCCTCAAAGGACTTCAATGCAAAAACAGACATATGGTATATCTGTGGTGTTAAAATTTTATGAGGGAGGTAAATAGAAAAAAAAAAAAGTCTAAAAGGTCTCCTTAGAGGATCAATTCTGGAAAAAAAAATGACTTAAAAATTGAGTCTCTAATCCAAGGAAACCACCCCCCAACCTCTAATTTAAGAAACATTTGATGCTTAGGCTCTTCTCCCCTGGATTCCAGAGAACAAAATACTAGTAATGAATTTTGGCCAATTAAAGTCCATTTCAACTTAATGATAGGTGATTAAAGACATCCCCACATTACATATATAAAAAGTAAAATTAATAAATGAAATAATATCCTATATGGTTGAATATCTTTAGTTTTATAGATTTTATGTCCTCTACTACAACCATTTTATGTTTTCAATTATTACCTTAATTTCCTAGATTGGAAAATCAAAGGTATAGAAGATTGAATTAATTAATCCATCAATTCCTTCCAAAATAATTTATTAAATGGCTAGTGTATGATAGATACCACTCTGGCATTAGAACCAAGGAGAGAGCTTACAGAATTGGAAGATCAGAAGTATAAATTCCAGTGACAAAGGAGAAGAAGAAGTAAAATGAGGTCTCAGAAATTTGGTGACGAGGGTGACTTCAGTGATGTTTATAATAGCAGCATAGAGTAATGGGAGCAAAATCCCCAGACTTCCAGGTCAAATGAAGCACACAGCAAGAAGGGAGGGCCCCATTAGTCGTTCTGCTTTCCTTGGCAGGCACTCTTGAGCCCTCAAAGCCATGACATATGTGTATCTATGTTTACATATATGTGTGTATATATATATATGTATGTATGTATGTATGTAAAAAACACATACATATAAGATGGAGAAAGTAAAGGATGAGCAAAATATAATATTTTAAGATCTCATTTAAAATTCAGGGCATCTATCCACTTGCCTTAGGAGTCATCAGAGACTAAGATTGGGGTTCTTAAATTTCAAATAGTGTGCTTTTCCTCATTTTACATCACCACCTTTCTATAATTTTGCCATATTTGATATTTATTACCCCAAAGTGATGAACAAAGTGCTTGCTTTTGACTGACACAAGATGGGAAGTGCTTTGAAAGTCATTATTCTAAATACAAAAGACATTTTGAATAATCCTTCAATATGTCAAGGCATGTATCACATAAGCAATTGTTAAATATTTTTTTGTAGGGGAAGAAGTTAATTTAAAGTGTTTATGCTGTTTAATGCCACTCAAGACAGTTATGAAACTTTATAACCCTTTGATATACTGATCAACCTCTGTTGCCCTTTCTGAGGTCAGAACAAGCTCCAGGCAAAATTATGCTGCCCTGAAGGTTCCCTTTTTATAGCCCTCGCTCCCATTCTCAGTGTTTCCCTTCCTACCTTTCCTCCTCTTTCCTTTTATTACCCATAAGTGGCTATGTGCTCCCTGTTCACTCTTAAGTAATTCTGGGGGATTTTTAACTGATAAGGGCTTAAAGTACTAGCTTATCAACGTATTTGCACTTCAAAAAGGAACCTCAGGAAGACTGAACACTGAGATCCAAGGTGGAAATGTATAAAGATTTAATCTCAAGTGTTGGTGACATGGATGCTGAAGAGATCTGGGGACAGGGCAAACATTTGTTACCCCTCAAATCATACCTTATGGGTGTTCAAGTCTTTCTGGACAGTCTGCTGCAGGCAAGAATTCATCAACATTTGGGGAGTAATATTTAATTCTTATTTGACCTTGAAAATGATGGAGTTTGCCTTTCAATAACTAATTATAAACAGCTCAGCTAAATTTACATAAACACTAATTTCCACCTCCAGAAATATCTATTAAAAATATTTTTTTCCTTTTCATAAAAGAACAACCATAACATTCTCTTTTTAATCAAAGGCTTATACTTCAGTACAGTAGATACTGGAATATATTCAACAGAGTCAGCAGTTATCTCTTGTTTTACCTTTCAAGGAGTTTCTGGCTTCTCAGATAGGAAGAAAATTAATTTCCATCATGAAATTCCTGCTTCATCTGTAAGAGCCAATTGTGTTCCAGGGTGATGAAGCATCAACAGAAAATTTTATATCCTTAATGTAAATATCCCCGCAAGACCACAGATGACCTGTGAAGTATAAGGATAGTGTTTCTAATTTAGTCCTCTTTTTGAAAGGTCTTCTTGTTGAAGCAGATCAGTTTATACAAGAAAACAGAGCAGAACCTCCATGGATATATTGTGACCAAGTGCATGTGTTATGACATGCCTCCCTTTTCCAGTGCCCTTTTTCCCGCAATCACCTTCCCTCTCCCCATGCCTAGGACCCTCAAGTTCCAATCTCCATGCCTCTCCACTCCCTCTCCCCACTTCCAGTCCAGGTGCTTACTGACAGATGGTGCTTCTTCTGGGTCTTCAATGATGTGAATGATTCCCTTAAGGGAGATGCCACCATGTTCCATTCCCCCCAAGGACCCTGATTAATTATACTAGCAAAGTGAGAAAATATTCCCAGTATGATATACATGGTGAATGCAGAGATAAGTCCTACTTTGTAAACTGTCTCCCAAATGTCAAAGAACCAGCATTGTGTCGCTTTGGCACAAAGGATTCAGTAGTTGAAAGACCTACAATGTAGTCATTGTATTTGTTTTCCTTTTTTAGAGCCAAGTGTTTATTTATATGGGTTTATTGTGGCATCATGAGGTATACAGCCTGAAAGTTCTTTACTAGGTTTGCCTCTTAAAATTCTACACTGTCTGTGTCCATTGAAACTAAATTGGTGAAGGATCCCAAAACAGCTATTATCTCCATTTTAAAAATCAGTTCTCCCATCTACTTAGGTTTAAAATGCAATTTTGTTTAAATTTTTCAAAGTCTTCCTTTTGCAGAATTTTGTTTTTAGCTAGCAGGCAGGATTGTGAGAATTCAGTGAAATAATGCATATAAAATACTTAACATGGTGACTCGATAAGTGATAATTGTCATGACATTACTTGTTGGATCCTCCCTTTTTATCTCTTGAGCACTGAGAGGGAAGTCTTACATAACTCTTGGTCAAATTAATAAGAACCTGAACTAACTTAGATTAACATTTGTCAATTAATTAGCTTTAAAAACAGCATTAGAGAATGAAGAAGGAAACAACTGTAGTTCAAGTAAACACGGCCAAACCAAAGAAAATTCGGCATATCTCTGATAGACTCAATACAGAAAGTACCTAAAGAGGTGATCAATTTTCCCATTTCTTGATCAATTTTCATTTCCAAAGCAATCTTGGTAATAAATAAAAGTGTTGTAGACATAGCTACCTTACTTTTGTAAAAGCTTTGTGTGTTTAGGTTTTTACAAAACTTAATCAACTTTTCAGCTTTTCTCTTAAAAATCCTTTCCTTTCCTCGTTAGTCTGTTAGTAATCGTTGCTTTCCTGGCATCTCCATTTTGTCAGGTTATGCATTCCTCAGCATTGTGAAAAATGAAAAGTGGAAAAATCACATATTTTTCAGCTGACTTAACACTGTGTAAAGTGCTGAAATTATTAATTGAACATCTTGATTATAAATTAGGTAGAAATAATGTTGAAGAAGCAGCCCCTAGTCATATAGGATTATTATTAGGGCTTCGCACGGAATGATTTGAATTTCATTCTGGTAGTAGCAAATACAGTTAATACCAGTGAATATGAGCTCATAGATTTTGGCTGAATATCAACCAAATCAAGCAGGCAATTGCCCCTGCAATTTAGAGGTTTGCATCCTAAAACTGTGTGACTCCTGTATCTTTGACCCTTTAATGACTTGAGAGTTACATCAAGGGTTTATCCAAGCTAATAGCCACCTTCCTCCTGGAAATGTTTTATCCAAAATCAAAACATTTTAAAAACCTCAGTAAAATTCACTCCCCTAATTTCAAAGAGGTGATAATCCAAAATGAAACCTTGTTGGATGTTCACCTTCAAATAGTACCATGAAAAATGTGTTCGTCCGTGGGCAAATTAAAGCATCACCCACATCTTAGCAAGTGATTAGCTTGCTAAAGATAATAAACCAACTTCAACTTCAGAGTAAAACTTACTAGCATATCAACATTTAATGCTTAATTACAAACTATTTTTATCTATTCTTTGAAGCAGGCCTGAAAAGATCTCTATCTAGCAATATTTTGCATATGATATGGGATAGGTTTGGTTGAGGTAACAAATCTCAAAATTTCAGTGGCTCAAAACAATAAACTTTTAGTTTTTGCTTATATAACATTTCTGAGTGGGTGCTTGCATTGCTAAGGGTGCTCACTTCCGCATTGTCAGGTAGGACCCTGTGACAGTTAGTTTTATGCATTGACTTGGCCAGTCTCTCGTACCCAGTTATTAAATCAAACATTAATCTAAATGCACCTATCAAGGTACTCTGCACATGTGATCAACATCTAAAATTAGTTGAATAAGTAAAAGGACATATCCCTTACAATGTGGGTCAGCTTTATCCAGTCAGTGGAAAGACTGTAAAAAGAAAATTGAGATTTCTCTGAAGGAGAGAAATTCTGCCTCAGGGTTATGGCATCTCCTCCTGCCTGAGTTTCCAACCTGCTAGCCTGCCATCCAAATATGGACATGTCAGCTACCACAATCACATGAACCAATTCCTTGAAATAAATCTCTTTATAAGATACGTGTGTGTGTGTGTGTGTATAAAATTTGCCCATGTGTATGTGTGTGTGCAGTCCAATCCTACCAGCCTGTTTCTCTGTAGTGCACTGACCAACACAAAAATCCCCCCTCCAAAATTCTTCCACTTGACAGCCAAGCCATTGTTATCTTCCTCTTTTAACTGACAAAGAAGAAAGAGCACAGAAGGAAGATGCAAGGAAGAACACACCATAAGAGTTTTATAGATCTCAATGTGGCACATGGCGTTATCTGTTTACTTTTTTTGTCAGGCATCTGGCTATATTCCCACTTCTAGAAAAGCTGAGAAAGGGACCAACATGCCTCCCAAAGTAGACAGCAGATTTTGATAAACCCCTAGTTGTCTCTTTAAATTTTCAATAATATGATTTATAACACAGTTGTAAAGCTGCATTTATCTTATTTTAATTTTGTATTTCCCTGATTTACCATTTGATGAGTATTTTTTTTATTTTTTTATTTTTTTTTATTATTTTTTTATTGAATCATAACTGTATACATTGATATGATCATGGGGCATCACACACTCGCTTCATAGACCATTTGACACATTTTTATCACAATGGTTAACATAGCCTTTCCGGTGTTATCTCAGTTACTGTACCAAAACATTTACATTCTACATTTACCAAGTTTCGCAAATACCCCTGTAAGATGCACCACAGGTATGATCCCACTGATCCCCCTCCCTCTACCCACCCCCCTCCTTTCCTTTCCCACTTCCCCCTATTGTTAGGTTGTACCAGAATGTTTATTGCAGCCCAATTCATAATTGCTAAGTCATGGAAAAAGCCCAAGTGCCCATCGATCCATGAATGGATTAATAAATTGTGGTATATGTACACCATGGAATACTATGCAGCCTTAAAGAAAGATGGAGACTTTACCTCTTTCATGTTTACATGGATGGAGCTGGAACATATTCTTCTTAGTAAACTATCTCAAGAATGGAAGAAAAGGTACCCAATGTACTCAGCCCTACTATGAAACTAATTTGGGGCTCTCACATGAAAGCTATAACCCAGTTATTTTTTTATTTTAAAAATCTATTAAACACATAGATCATGTATACATTAATGCATTTATGGGGTACAATATGCTGATTTCATAGAGAACTAGGAGCGTTTACATCACACTGGTTAATATATACCTCGTCTCATTTACTTAATTATTGTGTTAAGACAATTATACTCTATACCTAATAGATCCGACATGTACCCTTGCACTATGCACCATAGGTGTGATCCCACCATTCACCCTCACTTGATCTGACCTCCCCTTCCCCTGCTGTCCCTTGATCCCCCCTCCTTCATCTTGGACCATAGTTGTAATCTATTCTACATATGAGAGTATGAGTGATTGTAAATTGGTTTCATAATAGTACTGAGTACATTGTATACTTTTTCATCCATTCTTGAGATACTTTACTAAGTAGGATATATTCCAGCTCCATACATGTAAACATAAAAAAGGTAAACTCTCCATCTTTCTTAAGGCTGTATAATATTCCATGGTATACATATACCACAATTTGTTCATCCATCTTTCTTAAGGCTGTATAATATTCCATGGTATATATATACCACAATTTGTTCATCCATCATGGGTCGATAGGCACTTGGGCTTCTTCCATGATGTGGCTATTATGAATTGAGCAATGAACAATCTGGTGCAAATATCTTTGTTATAAAGTGATTTTTGGTCTTTTGGATATATACCTAGTAGAGGAATTGCAGGATCAAATGGCAAGTCTACTTTTAGATCCCTGAGTATTCTCCATACTTCTTCCCAAAATTAGCTTGCACTCCCACCAGCAATGCAGAAGTGTTCCCTTTTCTCCACATCCATGCCAACATCTGTAGTTTGGGGATTTTGTTATGTGAGCCACTCTTACGGGAGTTAGATGATATTGCAAAGTGGTTTTGATTTGCATTTCTCTGATGAGCATTTTTCCATGTGTCTGTAGCCCATGTGCCTATCTTCTTCAGAGAAGCTTCTGTTTAAGTTTCTTGCCCACAGTGACATGGGATTACTTTTTCTTTTTTTACTAAGTTTGAGTTCTCTGTGGATTCTGATTATTTAACCTTTGTCAGAAGCATAACCTGCAAATATCCTCTCCCATTCTGACGGCTGTCTGCTTGCTTTACTAGTAAGTAGTGTTCTTGGCTGTGTGGAAGCTTTTTAATTTGATCAGATCCCAGGAATTTATTTTTGGTGTTGCTTCAATTGCGTGGGGGGTCCTCCTCATAAAGTATTTTCCCAGGCCAATTTCTTCAAGTGTTTCTCTTGCACTCTCTCCAAGAATCCTTATATTTTCATGTCTTAAGTTTAAATCTTTTATCAAGTGAGAGTCAATTTTTGTTAAGTTTAAATCTTTTATCAAGTGAGAGTCAATTTTTGTTAATGGTGAAAGGTGTGGGTCCAGTTTCAGTCTTCTACAAGCAGCCAGCCAATTCTCCCAGCATCATTTGTTAAATAGGGAATCTTTACCCCAATTTATATTTTTGATGGGCTTATCAAAGATCATCATTAATCATCAAAATGATGATAAGTGTCTCGGTTCATCTCTTGGTTCTCAATTCTGTTCCATACATCTACCTATCTATTTTTGAGCCAATACTATGCTGTTTTGATCACTATAGATTTATAGTATAGTTTGAAGTCAGTTAGTGTGATTCCTCCTGATTTGTTTTTATTTCTGAGTAATGTGTTGGCTATTTGAGGTTTTTTCTTGTTCCATATAAAACGAAGTACTATTTTTTCCATATCTTTGATGTATGATGGTGGTGCTCTGATAGAGATTGCATTAAATTTGTAAATTGTTTGGGTAATATGGACATTTTAACAATGTTGACTCTTCACAGCCATGAGCGTCATGTTTTTCCATTTGTTAACATCTTCAGCAATTTTTTTTTCTCAGAGTTTCTCTTTATAGAGCTATTTCACATCCTTTGGTAAATTCCCACATATTTTCTTTAGCACATAAATTCTCACATACCTTCTTTGGCAAAACTGTAAGGGGAATAGAGTCCTTGAGTGTTTTTTGGGCTTGATTATTATTGGTATATATAAAAGCTACCGATTTGTGAGTATTAATTTTGTATCCTGAGACGGTATTGTATTCCTTGATCATTTCTAAGAGTTTTATAGTTGAGTCCCTGGGGTTTCCCAGTTTATAGAATCATATCATCTGTGAAGAGTGAAAGTTAGATCTCCTCTGATCCTATTTATATACCCTTGATTGCCTTCTCTTGCCTGATTTCCATGGCTAAGACTTCCATTACAATGTTAAAAATCAGTGGAGACAATGGGCAACCTTGCCTGGTTCCTGATCTGAGTGGAAATGTTTTCAATTTTACTCCATTCCATATGATATTGGCTGTGGGTTTGTTGTAGATGGCCTCTATCAGTTTAAGAAAAGTCTTTTCTATACTTATTTTCTTAAGTGTTGTGATCATGAAAGGAGCTGGATATTGTCAAAAGCTTTTTCTGCATCTATTGAGAGAATCATGTGGTCTTTGTTTTTTAGTTTGTGATGTATTATATTTATAGTTTTACCTATATTGAACAGACCTTGAGACCCTGGGATGAAACCCACTTGGTGATGGTGTATAATTCATTTGATATGTTGCTGGATTCTTTTTGCGAGGATCTTACTGAATATTTTTGCATCTATATTCATTAAAGATATTGGTCTATAATTTTATTTTCTTGTTGGGTCTTTTCCTGGTTTGGGGATCAGGGTAATATTTGCTTCATAGAATGTGTTGGAAAATATTCCTTATTTTTCAATGTTTTGGAAAAGATTAATATAGGTACTAGTTCATCTTTAAAGGTTTGATAGAACTTTGGTGTGAAGCCATCTAGTCTTAGACTCTTCTTTTGGGGGGAGATTTCATATAGTTGATTCTATTTCAGTATTTGACAAAGGTCTGTTCCACATTTCCAATTCATTCTGATTAAGTCTAGGAAGTTGCCATAACCAAACCAACTCTTAAGGATATTCTCAGACCCACCCTCCATAATGACCAGCACAATGCTCTACCACCAAAGTAAACTCACTCTGAAATTCTTGACCAAAATCCAATTTCCACAGTGGTGAAAAGATTTAAAATGTCCACTGGACTTTCAAAAAACTTGACACCCAAAATATTACTGTGCTTATCAATACTCTCAATTAGTGTGAATGACTTAAATTGTCCTCTTAAGAGGCACAGGCTAGCTGACTGAATACAAAAACTCAGTCCAGTTATCTGGTGCATACAAGAATCTCATCTTACCTTAAAGGATAAATATAGACTCAAGGTGAAGGGATGGGCATTTGTAATCCAAGCAAAAGGAAACCAGAAAAAATCAGGAGTGGCAATTTTATTTGCAAATAACATTAAGCTTTCAACCAACAAAAGTAAGGAAAGACAAGGATGGTCACTTCATATTTGTTAAGGGAAACACTCAACAGGATAAGATGTCAATTATTAACATTTATGTGCCCAACCAGAATGCTCTTCAATTTATAATGGAGATGCTAACAAGACATGAGCAATTTAATATCTTCCAGCACCATAATAGTTGGATATTTTAACACCCCTTTGGCAGTGTTGGATAGATCCCCCAATAAGAAACTAAGAAAAGAAATTTTGATGAGGAATTTGAAGTGAATCTCAATTTGGATTGAGAGAAATAGAAGGACGGTCATTGTTGGCTGCAGGAATTAAGAAATTTTGAAGAAAGGGTCAGGGTAGGAGGAAAGAGGGAACAGCCAGATGGGTAGAGGGGCTATACCTTTCCACAATGTGTGAGCTGACCCTGCTTGCTCACGCCTATCTGTTAGTGTATAGCTACCTCAGTGAGCTGCTATTACTGGATGAGAGTTGCATATTTCTCATGCTTGTTTGAATAACAATAATAAAAAGTTATACATGTACATACAGGTCTGCATCATGGGAGTATATGAGAGATGGAGAGAAATGAGGCTAGAGAGGTATATATAGCCAGTCACTTCAATATACTGACTTTTATTTTTCAGACAATGAAGAGTTAATACAAAGCCTTTACAACAGAATTGTTGTGATCTGTATCACACATTACATTTACCTGTCTGCTTTATTTAAAATTGATGGGGTGTGAGAGGAACGCAAATAAGACCAGTTAGAAAGAAAATGAAAATAATGGTGTAGAGAAGACTTGAGTGCCTGCACTGTGGTAGTGGTGATGGCAATCATAAGAAAAGGTGTGTGTGTGTGTGTGAGATAAAACAGCAACATGAACAACACTTAATGCCTTATTGAATATAGGGGTAAGAGTGAGAAAATACTTAAAAGTATTGCCTACATTTCAAATTCGGATGATGAGAGGCTGGTGTACCTTAATTGAAATTAGAAATGCCTTACCTGTTCTCTGGTATACACTTTCCTTCCCTGCAGAGACAGACATAGTATTTAACCCCTCTTGTAGTATACACAGTGCTGTGGGGGCCTAGGTGAGGGTACCACCCTTGCAGGAAAGCCCAGTTTCCTTTGCTATCTTCAGACCTCTTGTAATACTATCTCCCACTTCATCACTCCAGAAAGATATTTAATGTTCATTAAGGAGATATAAATAGGTCGTTCCCTTATCAACCAGGAAACTGGGTCCATTTCACAGTGAGTCATTAAATGGCTTAAGAACTGGTAATCTATCATGTTTTAATGACAACTTTAAAATAGTGTTTTAAAACCAAAAGATTTATATGGCATTACAATATGTTTATAATGTACTAATATAAGGCTTGACTCACCCATTGAGAGCTGTGTTTTAGGGAAGAAGGCTGGGTTGGGTGGGTAACTACTTTGCAATATTGAAAACAGCTGATCATCTAGGATGTTGGTCTTAGACTCAGCATTCACATAATTTGTGTCTTGGCAGACATGTAAGTTGCTAAGATATGATAACTGCATCAATATCTGAATTAGGCATTACAGACTCAAAGAACTAGACCAAAAAGCAAAGTAAAAACAAATAAACATAAAAAACTCACTAAATCAATATACCAGTTCTGCAAAGTTAAATTATTTTCTTTTTTTCTACAAAGTTAAATAAATACACATAAAAATGATGTAAAATAGTTTTGAATGCACTTATGGGAACATATGTATCACATGATCAGTCCCATGTAATCTCTCTTCCTCACTGAGGAATTAAAATGAATGAACACAGACATTTTCATTGATAGACCTTCTTACCTCGTCCCTGTTCAGCCTTGCCAATAGTAATGGACAGCATTTTGAGAAAGATCAGTCTATGTATTCTGGTGACAAGTATTCTCCAGAATCTCACACTACTCATATAAATTATTTTTATAATAAATAAAATTCAATTTGCCTTCACTATTCTTACCACTATTGTCATTACTCTGAAGCTATATGTTGCGTGACCCGAGACGCAAACGAGCAGCAGCTTTGCTGTAGGTGTAAACTCGCTCCTGTAATTATTAAGTCAAGAAACAGACTATACACCGTGGGATGGCATATAGCTAAGTTCTTTATTCCAAGTTTAAGTTTTATATTCTTCCAGTCACGTACACACCTAATCCATTACCTATTAGCTGAATTTTAACTTGAAAGGAAATATTTATCATATCAATGTAACCACTTGTGTAGTAAATCCCTTCCTCTAAACAGTGACTAGTTTTCCAAGCAGGGCACAAAGATGAAAGCACCCATAGAGGAACAGAGTTAATAGAAGAATATCTTCAAGCATTCACTCAGTTTACTCAGTATGAAGTAATAACTGTGACCTTCCTTCAGGGCAGAGCACCTATAGACCTCTGACAATATGTTGTTAACATATGTCAACCCTCTGGCCCCGTATCTCTGAGGAAGGGCGGCGTGCCCTTTGATCTCAGGCTTCACAGGGTGTACTGCTTCAGAGAAAAGGCCTAAGGAATTTTACAATTCCAAAAAAGCCTAACTCTGTGAGTAACCCAGGGGGGTCCAAGCCTCTTAAGCCTCTGGAAGAAAAGCATGTCATTTTAAACTCACACTGAATTTACTTTGTGTGCTTGATGTAGGATAAGTTTATTTCTAAATATTATCCTACACTATCAGTTTATTTCATTCTCTCTAACCCTTTATAATTGTACATTGGTGTTATATATGACACTGCTGAGTAGATTCATTCTGAACTTTTAGGAAAATGATTTTTCTTTTATCTTATTGATATTGATTTACTGAGTTAATTAACTAGCACTTAAGTTAATTTATCTGTGCTAACTAAATCACTGGGTTATTCTACCTTGTGTAATCTTTGCACTGCTCATTTGTATCACTTCCTTTTGTGTGACCTAAAAGGTCTGTTTTCAGTTTATATGCCTTCACTAATTGTCACATGGGTCTTGGTGTCCTGAATGTCACATTTTCTAAGAGATAAACTGTTGGACCTTATGATCAGGCAGTCCATGATATCATAGAAGATGGTGTTCTGCTTACCATGATGATTGTAGTGATGTATCACAGCTATTAGCATCACTCTAGTTGATTCAGTGCAGGGGTTTTCTCTTCCAGCCCTCAAACTCAATGTCTCTTCCTCACAAAGAAGAGCATGGGCTAAAATTTAGCAGGTTTAGAGGCTCCTCCTTTGAAGATATCATTTAGAAATATATATTTATTTCTCTTATGTATATATATATATTTATGAGTGTCTGATTTACAAAATAAGAGTAATAGATTGGAGGACCTCTAAGATCTTATACAACACAAACAAATTATTTGTATGTTAGGTAAATAACTTCTAGACACACAAAAACATAAAATACAAAATACTTTTTTCCCTGGTATTTTGTTATTTTTTTCTCTCAAGAAATTCTTCTTCTTCCTTGGGTCTGTAGTAATGAATAAAATAATTATATTTTACCTATAAATATTTTGGTTTATATTTAAATAGCTAATGTTCCTGCACAATGAATTCTTCAACAACATAATAATATTTAACTTTTGTTTTCTTCTATATTTTCTAAATTATAGTAGAGTAACAAATCAAATTTAATTAGATATTCTAGGTTGTGGGGACACAGTTGCAACTTAATGTTTGTTATAAGTTATAATTGGAAGAGGACAAGATTTATAATTCAGAAACTAGCTAGCAATGAGACCTTGAAGGACTAATTTAATTTAAACTTTAATTTTTTTACCTTTAAAATAGTCTGTTGCTAAAATATATTTCAGTTGCAGCATTAAGTTTATGAAGTATTTGTCAAATTAATGATGCCACCTAAAAATTTAACGCCACTTTCATTAAAATATTTTTCTATATGTTATACTATTTCATTCCCAAACTATGTAAGAAGAGATTATTATTCTTTTTTCATACAAAAGCATTGGCCCAAGGAAATGAAATGAATGGTTTAGGAACCCAGCTATCTTGTGATTTCAGTGGATATAATTTCCTATCTTTTCCTCCTTCTGGTTTTTGACTGATTTATTTTCACATACCAGAACATAAAGTTCTCTAAATCTACTTAAGAAAGGGAACTGTAGTGATTTATATGTAATTTATGTTTCTGAATTAGTAATTAACTAATTTTATGCATTAGAGCAAACTAGGAGTTTTGGTGTTTAGACTCTAACTGAAGATGCAAATGGACAAAAAAAGAAAAAGAAAAGTATATGCATTTTAAGAAAGAAAAAAATCTGTATTAAAGTAGTAATACACAATATATACCAATAACATTTGTTACTTGCTATGTCTAATAACTGCAGAAATTGAACATGATTTGAGTATTCCAAAGCTAATCCCAGGGTTACTAATATCCTTTATGGTTACATATTTATTTTTCAAGAATTAGGATTTGAAATATCAATAGATTTCTTGAAGACACTTAATCCATTGCCTCTCTTCTCTGTTTCTCTATTCTCTATCATTTATACTTATTTGCTTTTTGTAGAAGAAGACAGCGTTAACAATATAAGTCATTGTGTAAAATTAGCACACTTAAGCAATTAAGATTTGTCATAAGAAAATTCAATATTAATTAGTGTAATTTTAAATAATCTAAGTCGTAGACAAAATCAGTTTGAAAGAAGAAAGCACAATATTTTTTTTTTTTTTTTTTTGGCCGGGGCTAGGTTTGAACCTGCCACCTCCGGCATATGGGACCGGCACCCTACTCCTTGAGCCACAGGCGCCGCCCTGAAAGCACAATATTTTTTAAAAAGAAAGGTACATGGTGGCGCCTGTGGCTCAACGGAGTAGGGCACCAGCCCCATATGCTGGAGGTGGCGGGTTCAAACCCATCCCCGGCCAAAAACTGCAAAAAAAAAAAAAAAAAAAAAAAAGAAAGGTACATGGTATATCTTTCCGGAAAAAGTAGATGACATTACCTTCAAGTTTTCTTGTCAAAAAGTTCAAACCCGAATTTCATTAAACCTCTTTATCTAAAATTTGTCAATTTTACAAAAATAGAGGAGACATAGAAAATAAACACTATGGAGAATGTGATCAGAAAAATGCAGACTCAGAAACTTTATAGGCCAAAGATTTGGATTTTTAAGAAACTAATAATTTTTCATAGGGAGAAAAAGTAAAGGAATGTGTAGATTAAAAGAGAATGAAAAAACATATCAACAACCACAGAGGAAAAACCATTCTCCAATACTGATTAAATACATAGTTTTAAACACTTTTAAGATAACTGATATGTGTGATAATAGGAAGGATTATTATTTTTTCAGGAAATAATGAAGTATAATGATTTTATATTTTCATTTCTTTGCTTTTAGATATTCAAATCAAAATATTTATAGATGAAATAAATGACAGCTGGATTTGCTTTAAAATAATATAGGATAAAGAAAAGGAATGATATATAGATGAAATAGAATCGGACTGGAGTTGATGCAAGTTTAATACGGGTGAAGTATTCATGGTGATTTATTATGCTTTCTCTGTACTTTTGATTAAGTTTGAAACTTTCTATGATAAATTTAAGGAATAATAAATAAATTAAAGCAAGACATTGATTGGATCCTTGAGTGCATTTGAACTTATATAGAGTTATCTAGAAAGATAATTATAGTGACACAAATGTGAAGATGGATATTAGACTATAGAGCAAATGCATAAATGTGAATCTTTGATTTAGAAATATCACACTTAAAAAGTGATCAATCATAAAATCAAGGGTTGAGACAAGAACAGGCGAGCATTCACTTGTTTGCAAAAGCCAAAATCAGAACAACACATTCTTCGCTTTATGCCTCTGTGAATTAGCCACAGTATCAAGTTGTTGAAGAGGCACTTTAATTTGGTACCTTTTGTGCTTTGGGAATACATTTTACTGGTTTAAAATTGCTACTGTTAGAAAAATCAGTGTCAACCATGAAGTTATGTTGACCCTCTGGGCAAAGGTGAGATGAGAGGGTCAGGTTGAGAAATGAAGACAAGATGGGAAATGTGCAAGGAGGGAGCAAAATGTCAGAGAAAACTTTCTTTTTTTTAATGAGCTGTATTTTCTTCCCTGTACCCAGAAAAGCAAGCCATGCTTTGTCTCAGAAGAGGCATAGAGAATCGCCTCTTGCTGCCCTCTGCTAGTATTCTGATCATCAGTGTCAACAGAGTAGCCCTGTACGCCTTTGGTAGCAACAGAGAAATTGAGAACAGTTCCACATCTGCCCAATTATAGTTTATGGAGCCTGGCCCCCTGAGAAAGAAAAATATCAGCACTTTCTCCTTTCACAGTCTGCGAAGGTTTGCTCTCTCCCAGATACACTGCCCGCTCAGAAAGATCTCTTACCAAATTGTTTTACTGAGAAATAGAAAATTAGATTATGGGTCCAGATTTACCACTTTTTCCCCCAGAGTTTGAGCCTCTCCTTTTGTAAATGAGAGACTTGAAATAGATAATTTTGGGGTTTCTGTTGAATTCATTAGTCTTTAAATTTACGTTCTCTCATTGCATCTGAGAAGCGTGGGCAAGCTTATTCTTAACTCTTCTTTTGGAGAGTAAACAAGAGCAGAGGGAAGAAGCACAGAGCAAACCCCAGGGTGATTCTGTATTTCAGTTGTACAAGGTGTGTTTTGGTTCCAGTCTGTTCTTGTTTGTTGCTTGTTTGATTTATTTGGCTTTGTTTCCCATGACTACCTTAATTATTAGATGTTACAGAGAGAATAGTCGGCGATTTTTTTGATAGGGTATC